>NC_046295.1:41230082-41884401 GCF_004115265.2 Rhinolophus ferrumequinum | reverse complement strand
CGCTAGTCAGGACCTTGATGATGGGATGATGTTCCTTCGTGATTGGCAAGGAAAAGTGGATGACACTCCAGTATAATTAGACATTCTATTTAGGCCTAGGAAACAGATCTAAGCGAACGGATACTGCTCTTCCTCGAGTTTCTTGGGGAGAGGGGAGCTGGCATTGGAGGATATTTCTGTGTTAAGAAGTTCCTGAATTGGGTGTTCAAAGAGGAGTGCCTCTATTAGCATTTTTTTTCGTAATCACATGAACTATTTCAGTTAAAGCGACCACCCCACCCCCACCCCAACAGCAACTACATAGTTGTGTTTTTTAGGAGGACAATTAAATTAGGATCTTTTCCAAAATAAGAATCGCGCCTTCAAATTGCCCACATTTCTAAGGGATGATTGATGGTGCTAAGAATCAATGCTATGTTGTAATTTGATTCTGTTCCGTTAGCTTCTGCTTTCCAACTAAATAACACTTTGTGGTATTTGCTTTTCATCTTTTACTCCCAGATCTTCAAATGTAGATTTACACCTATAATTCATTCTTCATCTCTGGACGGGCAGTAATATATTTGCCTTATTGTATTGACAAGAACATGTTTGTTACAGCAGCCTGTGCTGGTCCTTTTGCAAAGCAAGAATATTCAAGAGTTCATAGATATCAAAATGTCCTCAGCTCTTTACGAACGAAAAATCGCCTTCCTATTAGTCCATATTAACCTCATCTTTCAGATGAAAAAAAAAATAGATAAAACCCCAGACTTTCACAAAGAATGGGCTTCATAATATTCAGGTGGATAGCCAGTATGGATTTTAATTATCTTCTACCTAAGCTTCCTTCTCTATGCAGGAAAAGCTTAGCGTGTCTGAGTGTTAACTTTTTGAGTTCATCTAATAGTGCTGAAATGGACTTTGGTATCGGATTGATGAGGTTCAATTTTAAGCTGTTATTATTTGGTTGGTGACCTTGGATATGGTACTAAATCTTTATAGTCTCAAATTTCTCATATATAAGATGCGGATAATAATAGATCCTAAAATTTCAATTCCAGAGAGGGAGAGGGGCTGGAAATGGAGTTAATTGATTATGCCTATGTGACCAAGCTTCCATAAAAATCCCTAAAGCTCCCCCCAAAAAAAAATTGGGGAACTTCCATATACTGGGAGGGTGATGCAATCTTCCCAACTCTATCAAGACAGGAAGTCCTGCTCTCATGACCCTCCCAAGACCTTACCCTATGTATCCTTCATCTGGCTTTTATCATATTCTTTAATAAACTGGTAAACCTAAGTAGGTGTGTCCCTGAGTTCTGTGAGCTGCTCTAGCAAATTAATCAAACCCAATGAGGGGGTGTGGGAACCTCAGATTTATAGCCAATTGGTCAGAGTATAGGTGATAACTTGAACTTGTGATTGACATCTGAAGTGGAGAACAGTCTTGTGGGACTGAGCCCTTAACCTGTGGGACATTATGCTCTTTCGAGGTAAATAGTGTCAGAACTGAGTTAAATTGTAGGATACCCAGCTGGTGTCGCAGAGAATTGCTTGGTGTGGGAAAACTCCCATACATTTCGTGTCAGGTGTGTTGTGAGTTGGTAGCAGTATGAGAATAAAGGAGAAACAGAGGAGAAAAACTGAATCTTTTCAACTCAGACTGGCACAAGTCCACCGGCCACACTTTGACTAATATGACTATGTATAATTTCTGTGTAAACACGTTCATTAAATAAGTAAATTCATTAACATGGAGAAATGTTTGACAACAAATTTTCTCCTGTGTTTTTAAATTATTGTTTGTTTCAGTGTCCATTCTTTAAGAATATAGGATAATTAGTTAATAAACTACGATGAAGTTTGCTCACATTGGCTTAATGATTTCTGAATCTTCTATTGAAGCATTTTAGCAAACAAATGCAAATATGATTTCCTTTTTGAAAGAGAAAGGTGTAGTGGGAAAATTGCCACATGCCAGAAGTTCAGAGATATTCCCTAGTGAAGAAAGAATGAAACTCAGTTCTAGGCTTAGTGTTCTGCCTTAAATAATTTCAAGAAATGTCTTTTAAATTGAAGAAATATGCATCACACAGTTTACATGGTTAGCCAGGAATTACACTGAAAGTTCATTAAATCATATCTAGGGAATTTAAGAGAACTCAAGTAAGTAAATTAAGTCCTGAGTTAATTAAGTTGTTAATTACTTAATTAACTATTATAATTTTAAGTGATGCCATTAAGAAACTGACATAAATTTCAGTTTCACTTTCTTATATTTAGAAGGTCTTCATGGAACTGTAAAGGCTTGAGGGCCTAATTCTTTCCACAAAGTTTTGAACCAAATAGAAACATATTTATAATAAGATTTTTATTATTTAGGGTTGAAGGCATTTTAAAACCATTTGTCTAATTGCCTCTTTCTTTTTGCTTTCATAAGTCAGAGGACACTGTCTTCATTTGCTTTTTCTTGTAGAAAATAGAATATCTAAGTGAAATAAACAAGAAAATACTCACAGTGCATAACCAGTTTGATATATGACACCACATTTCTTTTTGGTGTTGTTCTGAAGCATGAAGGTTTGGAAAGGTAGATTCCAGTTATTTGCTGCAAAACAAACTATCCCAAAACTTTGTGTCCTAAAATAATAACAATCATTTATTCAGTGTACAAATCTGCATATTGGGCCAGGCTGCATGGATACAGATCATCAGTCCTGTTTAGGATTGGATGATCCGTTTCTAAGATGGCTCATTCATATGACTGGCAAGTTGGTGATGGCTTTTGGCTAGGAGTTCAGCTAAGACTGTCTCCTGGAGCCCTGGTTCCTCTCTTCATGAGTCTCTCATGGGGACTCTTGGGCTTCATCATAGCACAGCAGCGGGCTTGCAAGAGTAAATTCTAAGAGGCCTAAACAGAAGCTGAATGGCTTCTTATGACCTAGCCATAGAAATAAAAAAAAAATATATCACTTCTACAGTATTATATTGGTCAAACAAGTCACCAAAGTCAATCCAGATTCAAGGGGAAGGGAATGAATCCATGGGAAAAGTATCAAAGATATAAAGGACTAATGCTGTTCAGTAAGTTAAGGAGGACTTGTAAACTCACCTAGTAGATCTGATTCTGAAAAAGATGGAGATTTAAAATTGTTCCTCAGTTAGGGCTATCCCATAATGAGCTGAACATTCTGAGCAATACCATGAGCAGATGATGCAGAAGACACATTGGATTTGGACAGAAGATCTGGATTTGAGTTCGGGTTTTGTTGTATTATCTGAGAGATTTTGAGAAAATTATTTAATTTAAGACTATTTTCTGATGTTTAAAAGGAGGATAATGATATCTGCCCTATTGGTGTATATCCCATAGCAGTTGAGAAGTCCAAACAGGTTACTGTACAGAAATGTATATTTTAGATGGAAAAACAAATTGTATATATATCACTGGGCATTCTTACTGCCAGAATATACCCATTGTACTTTTCTTCCTTATATACATCTGTTAATTAGTTTATACTGCACTTTTATTTATTTGTGTACATGAGTAACCCAGAATTATTGAAATACTATATGTTCACTGGGAATCCATGACTACATGACCTCAGGCAATCTGCTTATACATTGGGAGGGTGGAATTCCTTCAACCAGGAATGTAGGAGAAAGGGCATTTCCCCACTGTTAGAAGTTTGCACTTTGGGGTGGGTAGAATTGGGGAGGTATAGGACCCTTACTTAACATTGAAATAGTACTTGTGAAAGAGTGGTGCTAGGTTTATTTGGGGTCAACCAAGTTTTTGCATCCATCAGGCTATAAATCTGGGACTGTGAGCCATGGTGCAAAAAGGTGTCAGTGGTTGCTACGTGGTTAGGATTTTTGGTGGCAACCATGGCTATGGCCCAACAGGGAAAGCCAAAATAATTTAAACTGGTCCCAGTGAGTTCTTGTCATTAGTGAGCAATACCAGCAACTGGGCAGCTAAGATAAGCATTAGAAATGAGAAGAGTAGAAAAGAAGGAATTGATTAAACCTAGCCTAAGTGACTGTGATTGGAGATGCTTGGTAAGTAAGACTTAAATGCCCCAAAAGAGAGTAAGATAATCCAGTGTCTTTCACATGAAGGTAAAACTAAATGGAATGTGTAAGCCAGTCACTGGAAAGAAATGGGTCTGTGGGTTGGGGCTTGTTCAAGTGTTAGCAGAAATTGGAAAGCCACAGACCTTCCTCCAAAATCTCAGGCCTTTCTTTTACACTTAATCTGTGTTGCACGTTTCATCTCCCTTACTAGGTGTGAAATCCTTGAGGGCTGTCTCACCCCCTTAAAAAGTCAGGGCTTAGCTAAATGTTTGGTGAATGTACTTCCAAATGAGTCTAAGATATGCTATAGTAAATGCTGGACTGAATATTGGAGAGAAGATTCCTTTTGTACCTTTGTAAAATGTGTCAGCCTCCTCAAAGACTGGTGAAAAGAAAGTGGAGGCAAACCACTTGGGGTAGTCAGTCAGCTAATTTTTGCCACCTGCCTAGTGCATCCAGTGCTCTCAGTTGCAACTGATTGACAAAAATTGATAGATGGGCTTTAATGAGACTTCTGAAAGCTCACAACTGCAGAGTGTGCACAATATGTACTTTGCAGAAGTGGGATTCTTCTCGTGGTGGCAGCATCCATGTGAGCTTCATATGGTACCTAAGGCTGATGTCCTGGGTAGTGTGTGGTTGTAATAGAAATGGAGAAAGGGAGTGAATAAAGTAAATATTCCAATATGGTACTTAAAATGTAGTTATAACACTGAAAAACACTTTTTTAAAGCAAGGTGAATATATGCAAAACAATGTCAGTGAAATCCCTGTTATTTGGACCAGTCAGGAAATAACGTATTTGTCAAATATTTAGATTTTTAAAATGTCCCGCTAGGATTTTATTTTACGGAAAATACTGTTGATTGCTCAATATCTGTTCTTTATTTTTCAGTAATGGAACTCAAAATCATTTGATCTGGCCGTGTACCTAGCTATAAAATGACATTTTTAGACCTTCTTGCAGATAAGGGCAAGAAGACAAGTATGCAAAGGTCACTAAGTGGGACTTCGCAAGATAGTTTTTCTGAGAAGACTGGGAAGCACAGCCTTTCTGACATTCCCTCATTTCTTTTTAACCTGCCCAGAATGCTAGCATGATAGTTGGAGTTGCAGCAGCCATTATGGGGCCATGAGGCAAATCTGAAGATGAAAGTCACAAAGTAAGTTATTGGAGTAGAAAGAAAAGAGCCTGTTTTCCAGATGACCATGGCGTTGCCATTCCAGACCTAGACTGTCCATCTCTGTCTCTCTTGTCTCAACCATTATTATTTTTTTATTTCTGTTACTGGTAGAAAAGAACAATTATTTCTTCAGGATATTAAATGTAAAGAATTTATCTCAACACTATGGAGATAATGAACTTATTTTGATTTATATTTTTTGTGTCTCCTTATTCCAGAAATGGCTAGAGCTGGATTACAAGAATTCTTAAAATACAGGGTAGTATAAACCAAAAATGATGTCAAAAGACCAAAAAATTTAGAACAGGTAAAGACATAAAAAAGAATCGAAAAGAACTCTCTGCACATACTTCAATCTTTTGTCTCCCTTCATTTGATAATTTAAAGTTCCCTCAGGATTTTGAACACCTTATGTGATCATTATGGACATCATATGTGGAGATTCTGATTAATAGAGACCTGTTTAATTGAACGCTACTAGGAAGGGGTCAGTGTAGTACCATGGACACTCTCTTAACTGGCTACAATTTGTTTGCCTTGTCAGATTAACAGATGCTCTCCAGTTCTTTGTAAAACATACCAACACATGCCCTCTGTAGCTGGTTCAATAGTATCCTACCCAATAACCGTTGTTTCCCCGAAAATAAGACCTAGCCGGACAATCAGCTCTAAGGCATCTTTTGGAGCAAAAGTTAATACAAGACCCGGTATTATATTACATTACATTACATTACATTATATTGTATTATATTATATTTATATATTATATTATATTATATTATATTTATACCCAGTCTTATAGTAAAATAACACCAGGTCTTATATTAATTTTTGCTCCAAAAGACGCACTAGAGCTGATTATCTGGCTAGGTCTTATTTTCGAGGAAACACGGAATCAGTTGTGTTCTTCCCAAATCTCAATGTAGCAATTACACTTGTTACTATAATTATGCACATATAATTTAATTAAATATTATGTGGTTTGATAACCTGTAAGGGGGAAAGAAAATAGTGATTTCTATGAAAACTAAGTCAAATGCTTGGAAAGACTATAAAGATTGGTTTTTCATAAAAATTTCCTTTGGTTTTGGTGTAGAGAAGCCAATTGCAAGTGGGGAAAAATCTGTTAAGATACAGCTACCAGATTACTTTGGAAAGGATCTTTAAAAGTTGGCGCATTTTGAGTGTGCTATGATAAACTCCATGGGAAACTCTAAAAGAGTGGGTCCAGAAGCAAAAAGACTTAGTCCTACATCCAAACTTGGTCAATGCATATGTATTTAAGTGTTTTATTTGAAAATAAAATGTTTAAGGTATATGTGTTTAAATAATTTTCCACCCTGTGGGCTATTTTAAGTTCATCATTCCTTTAGGATGGACAAGAGTGCTTCCGCTGTGTGTGCAGAATTCACACTTATAGCAAGCATGTTAAATAAATAAATGAAAATCTAAGGGGATTAAGCAGTGATTAACTAAACCGGGTGGCAAATAAGCGGTCCTGGCATTCCTACTATTAATAATATGTTATCCTGCACTGCTGGGGCACAGACATTACTAATCAATCACAGTCCTGAACTGGCTCTTTTCAGTGTTGAATACCAAGCAGCTACTACCAATCAATCAGTTGGCCTATAAAATGAAGTCTATTTGTCAACCATCATTTAGAGTGGGATAGCAAAGTACGCGAACGTCGTGGGTTGGCATGTCACTTGAGGCTGTGCAGGTTGGAAGTATGTTAAGAAGGTATGTGAGGGGGGTCTGGTTGGGACATTCACCATTACATGGATTGCTAGAGTCCATCTGGCTAACCTCCTGTGGGGACAGAGCTCCAGAGAGCAGTTTCCAGGCTCTCAGCCTCACGTGGAAAGGTGCTGGCTCGGGTAGTAGATGGCCATCAGCTGTGACTAGTTGGCCATCAGCTGTAACCAGTTAGCCATTAGCTACTAATATAACTGCCATGGCTGTGTTTGTTTGTTGGTTGGTTGGTTGGCAGAGAAGTGGACGGGAGGTTGTGGATCGTGTGGTTTCTGCTTCCTGTGACTCCAACCCAGCCGCCAGCGAGAATATAGTGGCATGACTCCCCTATCTATGGCTCCGTGGGTGTTCCTTTTTGGCCTCACCATATCTTGCATTCTTATGTGGGGAACAGGAGTAGAGTCCCGGCATGACACTCCCTCTCTAGGCAGTGTCCCCTTCCTTTCCACTCCATCAGTGTTTCTTTCAGAATTGCACCCTAGATGGAAAGAATGATCTTGTCAGAGAGAGAAAAAGTTCTATTGGGATGTTCCTCAGATTCACTGTGGCTGAGTCATGACGAGGCAGCTTGGCGTGATAGCTGGTCCCCAGCAGCAGAGTGTTCAGATCTGACCCTGGTGTCACCATTTCCTAGCTATGACTGAGGCACGTTACTTAACCTCCTCAAGTTTCCATTTTAATGATAGCACGTTTGTTTTTAAGGGTTGAATGCAATAGGCATGGAAGGCATAAAGGACTGGTTCCCACCACCTGCAAACCCTCTGCAGCAGGGTTTTGTGGACATGAATCCATGAATTCGGAAATCTTATGCACACTTTTATGCTCAGGGTCCAGGACTTTCATCAGATTCTGAAAGGGACTAAAAAGCCAAACAAGAAAAACTTAAGGCTTTTTTTTTGTTTAGAGCAGTGCCTACCAAATTTTAATGAATCACCTGAAGATCTTACAAAATGCCTATTCTAATTCAGTGCAGATCTAGGATTGGGCCTGAGGCTCTACATTTCTACCAAGCTCCCAGTCGATACTGATGGTGCTGATCCACTCTCTGAATCGCGAGAGCCTAACGCGTCTACGCCTTTATTTTCCTCTGTAATTCTGAGAGGCGCTGTAACATGGTTCTCAAAGGCCGAGTTATGGGGCCAGACAGCTTGGGTTTGCTTTCTGCCTTTGACCCTTACTAATTCTGTGATCTTGGTCAAGCTGCTGAGTTTCTCTCTGTCTCAGACTCCTCATCGATAAAATAGGGGAAATAATAGTACCTCCCTAGTAGGGTTGATATGAGGATTGAATGAGTTTAAGAGTTTATAACAGTGTTTAGAGCATAGTAAGTGTTATTCTTAGTTTATCAATTTGTGATTGCACTCTCTGTTGCTCCTGCCACTTTCTTAGCTCTGCCTCGGATGACTTACTGTTCTCTGGATTATCCCATGCCCAAAGAAGTGTCTCCCAGTCGGCTCCCCCTGAACACCAATGATATAAATAAATTTGTAAAACATAAAATATCCTTCCCTTAGGGTGATAGGCATAGCAGAAACACTTGTTATTTTTTTTTTTTTTTTTTTTTTTTTTTTTTTTTTTTTTTTTTTTTTTTTTTTTTTTTTTTTTTTTTTTTGTTTAGCTATTTTTAGCTTAGTGATAGTTTAGTTTTTAGTTTAGCCCCCAAATGAGTTTAACAAACTAATTTGACCACAGAATCCAGACTGTTTTCTCCATCTAACTTCTAATTCACACACCTAAGACCTGGTGCCATAAAGTAATAATCATGGTAGGGTGCTTATGAAGAGTGGCAGACAAAACCTGGTAACTCTGCAACGCAGGTGCCATTGCAATAGAGAGAGTGGCTTCTCCAGGTCGTCTGGTGTGGAAAAGAAGCCTTGAGTCAGTACCATCCACCAGCTGAGTACCCACCCCAGAGCACACTCTTTGATGAGGGACTGAGCACTAGTAAGTGTGCTTAGTACTCCTGCTTCTGCCTCTGCCACGAGCAGGCAGGCCCACAGCTCACACGTGAACAAGTGCTGCCTCGCACTGAGAGCCGGGGATGAGGAAGATGTTTTCATCCAGCGTTGCGCTCACGCCGTCATTTTATTTCTCCTGTCAGCGTGTTGTCGTTAGTACCTAATTCTCTTCTGAGAACACATGGAAAAATTATTCCTCTCCCTAACCCTGCCTTTTGGATCTCTTTTTCTGTCCTTTGGAGGAAATCAGAGCTTGTGGCTACACACTGAAACAAGAAGATAACTGTTTACTTGTTTTTCTCTTTTTAAAAATGCATTCAGAGATTCATATTGAAATGACAGATTAAAGTTTAGGATTTGATTAGAGCAGATTTTTTGTCTTTGTTGAGGTACCATTTACATTAAAAAATGCACACACTTTAAAGCGGTGTTCAATGAGTTTTGACAAAAACTGCCTGTGCAACCAATACCACAATCAAGACACAGAATGTTTCCATCACCCTGGAAACAGAATGTTTTCATCACTTTGTTTATGCCCAGTTGAAGTTGCTCCTGACCCCGATAGCCACTGGTTTGATTTCTATCATCATAGATATGCCTATTCTGGAAATGGAACCTACATGCAAATGGAATCTTATGAACTATTTTATGTCTGGCTTGTTTTGCTCAGCCTAAAGTTTTTGAAAATCTTATTTGTTATGTGTATTACTAGTATCAGTAGCAGAACCTTTAAGAAAAAAAACCTTTCAGTTATCTCTGTTAAAATGTCAACCATTATAAATTAATAATAATTTATAATATATGCCATTTGAAGCATACTTTATTTTTTTTAACATAGTCCAGCTCATGGGTTAGAAATCCTGCTAAGCCTGAAAATATTTGAGCAGCTATGATTATTTTGTCCTTGTGAGGGCCGTGTGGCACAGCGGGAAGATTGTGGTCGTAGCTCTGGCCCTGTCACAGACTTTGGGAATCTGAACAAGATCCATCACCCACTAGGGCTCAGTTTCCCCCTTCGCACTAGCTTTTGCGGCTTCCTGAGGCCCTCTGTGGGTGGAACACATGTTGTTTTGGGGGTAGTCACTGAGCTGTGGAGCCAGCAGAGGGAGTAGGAGTCAACAAATGAATTGCAGAGTTTGGCCAGCACCTTGACAGGGCCTCTGTGGTATATGCCGCTCTCTGCTCAGTGACAGCGCTGTTCCACAGCTCAGCACGTCCAATGGTGGACCAATTTTTAAAGTAACTTATGACTCCAGATATGATTTTCCAAACAGATTTCCCTAATCAGGTGGGATTGCAAGTTTTGCTTTTCTTTAATTGCAAACAGAAGGAGGGGATATACAAATAAGATATAAACAAATAAAATAGATTCACGTTCTATATTTATTTCAATCAACTTTTAGAATGCTATAATTGACTGATCATAACTCTAGAGAGGAATTGTAAAAAAAATTTTTAAAAGGGCCTCTTTAGAGTTTTCAAGGGAAAAGACAAAATTGACTCATCAGAAATATAGGTCATAGAATTGTTGAAAATAAAATGTTTTATAACATCATTATCTGAAAACAGTATTAAGTTTTACTCTGACGTCAGATCTACATAAGCAGAGTTAAATGGATATTTCACACCATGAAATTCCCCTCGTCTACCATCACTGCACATTCAGCTCACAAATTTATTTCTGTTCTCTATTTCTGTTGCTTCTATAAATATAACTGATGTTGCATGAAATATTTACGTTCTCATATTTGCTCCCAAATTCTTCTCTTCATCCTACTGAATGACCCAAAACCAGAGAACGGAATTAGGTTCGACGTGACTTGCTAGGAATCATTCTGTAGGCTTTTGAATCCACTCCCGTCTCTCCCACCACAAAACATTGTCTTGAAATAACGACTTTAGTGAAAAGTTTTGTAATTTTCACACCAATTCAGTAATATGACACAGGCAACTAGGAAAGTTAACTATGTCAACAGTATTGTAATAGCTATGTACAGTGACAGATAGTTACTAGACTTATTGTGATGATCACTTTGTAAGGCATATAAATATTGAATTACTCTGTTGTACACTTGTAACTAGTAATATAATATTGTATGTCAACTATAATTAAAAGTTTTAAAATTAAGAAAAAGTCAAATATGCTATAACTGGCATTTTTCAGGTAAAATTAGAAGAGGACTAACAAGGCAAGTTGAAACTCTTGGGAGGCATCGAGGAAGTGGGTGAGGAGAGTGAGAAGAATATAAAGTGAAGAGTGGAAATTTTAAAAAGGACTGTGTGGGTAGAGATGACCTGTATCTACAGCTTGTGTCAGAAAACCTTTTTTCACTTGTCAATATGCTACCTGACAAACCTTTATAGAAAAAAATGAAACTGATATTATTTTAACTAGCTCATACCACAGAGAAAGAAGGAAGCATCCCAATTATTTTTATTAGGCCAGCATAATACTGATCTGAAAACCTGACCAAAATAGCACAAGAAAGAAAACCATAGACTAACCTCACTTATAATTGTTGATGCAAAATCCTAAGTAAAATATGAACAAATAGATTCCAACAGTACATTGGAAGAAAATACACCATGACCAAAGAAGTTTGTTCTAAATGTTCAGGGATGGTCAATATTAGGAATGTTATAAAAATAATCACATTAAAATGTGGAGGAGAGTGTGAGGTAAAACATGTTGGGGTTTTTTAAGACAAAACTGTAGGGCCAGAAAGCAGATCAGTGGCCAGGGCATGGAGTTGGAGGAAGATTGATTGCAAAGGAGCAACACAAGGGAATTTTGGAGGTGGCGAAACTATTCTGTGTCTTGATTATAGTGGTGGATACATGCCTCTTTGCATTTGTCAATAGAACTGCACATCTAAAAGTGTGAATTTGTGGCACAGAGTAAATTGTCAATAAATTTTTACCATTAACAGATATATGCCAAAAAAATGAAACTGGACCATCCTCTTACACCATATAAACTCAAAATGGATTAAAGACTTAAATGTAAGACCTGAAATCATAAAACTCCTAGAAGAAAATATTGGCAGTGAACTCTCTGGTATTGTTCTTAGTGATATTTTTTCTGATCTGTCTCCTCAGGTAAAGAAAACAAAAGAAAAAATAAGCAATGGGGTTATATCAAACTAAAAAGTTTTTGCACAGCAGGGAAACCATCAACAAAACAAAAAGTCAGCCTACTGAATGGGAGAAGATAATCACCAATGATATATCTGATAGGAGTTAATATCCAAAATTTATTAAAAAACTCATACAACTTAACACCAAAAAAAACAGACAATCCAATTTTAAAAATGGGCAGAGGACCTAAACAGACATTTCTCCAAAGAAGACATACAGATGGCCAATAGACACATGAAAAGATGCTCAACATCACTTATCAGAGAAATGAAAATTAAAACCACAGTGAAATATCACCTCACACCTGTCAGGATGACTACCATCAATGAATAAATAAACAAGTGTTGGTGAGGGTGCAGGGGTAAAGGGAACCCTGTACATTGTTGGTGGGATTGCAAATTAGTGCAGCCACTATGGAAAACGGTTTGAAGTTTCCTCAAAAAATTGAAAATAGAACTACTTTATGACCCAGCAATTCCACTGCTGGGTATTTATCCAACAAAATCTAAAACACTAATTTAAAAAGATATATGCACCTCTGTGTGCATTGCAGCACTATTTATAGTAGCCAAAATATGGAAGCAATCTATGTGCCCATCAGTAGATGACTGGACAAAAAAGAAGTAAGTAATATATGCAATGGAATATTACTCAGCTATAAAAAAGAATAAAATCTTATCGTTTGTGACAACATGGATGGACCTAGAGGGTATTATGCTAAGTGAAATAAGTCAGACTGAGAAAGACAAATACCACATGCTTTCACTTATATGTGTAATCTAATGAGCAAAATTAATGAACCAACAAAACAGAAACAGATTCATAGATACAGAGAACAAACTGATGGTTGCCAGAGGGGAGAGTGGTTTGGAGCTGGGTGGAAAGGTGAAGGGATGAAGAAATACAAATAACTAGTTACAAATAGTACAGGCATATAAAGTACAGCATAGAGAATATAGTCAATAATATAGCAACAACTATGTGTAGTGCAGGTAGGTGTTAGAGTAGTTTGGGGTATCACTGCATAAATTATATAAATGTCTAACCATTATGCTGTACACCTGAAACTGACAAAAAAAATAATATTGAATGTCAACTGTCACTGATAAAAAGAAATAATTTAAAAAATAAATTTTAATTATTATAGTAATAAAATATATCCATTAAGCTCAAACTCTGCAGCAAGAATGCCCTGATTCAAATTTTGGTGCACACACATACGAGTTGTGTGGCCTTGGGTAAGTCATTTTGCTTCTGCTCCCTCTGTGTTATTTTTTAAATGAACATAATGATAGTACCTATCACAGAGGGTTAACTGAGTTAATCATTGCAGAGTACCTAGAACAGCGCCTGTTACTGTGCTATAAAAGGAGAGGAAGAGTGGTGAAGAAATGGAATGGGGTGGAGAAATTCCTAAAGCTCCTGTGAGATCCAGAAGGGAAAAGAGTGAGCTGGGTATGTGGTGTGTGTGTGGTGTGTGTGTGTGTGTTTGTGTAGGGGCGTTGGTGTTGGTCTTAGTGTTATCTAAATGTTTTGTACAGATAAAGTGAATGGAAAAAGCGGCAAGAAAAGTCTTAAATTTTCTCTGGTAGGCTTTTCAAGAACAATTTTCATCTGTGGCAGAGACAATGGCCTGGATAGAAACAGACCTGGATTCTGCAGAGACCGAGGGAACTAAAAGAGAGAAATTAACTTGGTTCTACATTAGCATGGTGTCAAAAGCAAGGTGAATTTGCATTAAAGGAGTATGAAAGTTTCAAGGCAAAGTAGGTCAGGAGAAAAAAAGAGTTAAACAGAGTTAAAAGAGACTTTGTTTACTGATTGAAATCTCTATCCAACTAAATTGAATAAAGAGGGAGGTTTCTGTGTTTGCATTACCACAGTTATTTGCTATAGCCATTCAGGTTGACTCCAAAGGGCTGTGTTGCCAATGGCTACAATAGAAGTGAGAGGGGACTGCTGAGCAAACATTTTTTGCCTCAGTGACTCTGAGTTGACACCCTTTCCCTGGTGGGCTGGTAGTGGTCGAATGGAGCTGGGGAGCTCCCACTTGAATCTTTATCACTGGCCTCATTTCTAGGGATCACACAAGTCCCAAGAAAATGGAGAAAAGAACAATATTTAATGAAATCAGAAACTTTTAATCAAGATATTAAGTGAAAAAAGCAGAATATGAAACTGTATTAGATCTGCATAGAAAAATGACTGGAATGAAACACATTAAAATGTAAATACATAGCTATTGCCATATTATTCACTATATTCCCTGTGCTTTACTTTATATTTATGGTTATTTTGTAACTTCCAATTTGTACTTCTTAATCCCTTACCCTTTTCCACCCATACTCCCAACCCCGCTCCAATCGGGCAACTATTAAAATGTTTTCTGTATCTATGAGTTTGATTCTGTTTTCTTTTTTAATTTTGTTTTTTACATTCCACATATAAGTGAAATCACATTGCATCTCTCTTTCACTCCACTCAGGACAATACCCTCTAGGTCCATGCATGCCACCGCAGATAGCAAGAACCCATTCCCTTTCATGGTCAAGCAATATACCATTGTATATATACACCATCTCTTCTTTATCCATTCATCCATCGATGGACGCACAGGCTGCTTCCACATCTTGGCCATTGTAAACAATGCTGCAATGAACATATGGATGCACATGTCCCCTCAAAGTAGCATTTTGGGTTTCTTCAGATACCATTTTGGGTTTCTTCAGATACTTCGGGTTTCTTCCCACCCGAAAGTGGGATTACTGGGATCTTCATTGACTCTTCTTATACCCTTTGTTTTACAGTCATTTTTCTGGTACTTAAGTATTACTATCCCAGCTTTTTGTTTGTTTCCATTTATGAAATATCTTTTTCTATCCCTTTACTTTCTGTCTGTGTAAGTGTGTCAATCTGAAGTGAGTCTCTGGTAGGCAGCATATAGCAGGGTTTTGTTTTCTTTTCCATTCAGCCCTCATGTGTCTTTTGATTGGAGCATTTAATCCATTGACATTGAAAACAATTGTTGATAGATATGTAGCTAATTGTCATTTTATTATTCATATTTTTTATCTTTTTTTTCCTATCTTAAAGAAGTCCCTCTAACATTCCTTGTAATACTGGTTTGGTGGTGATGAACTCCTTTAGTTTTTTCTTGTCTGGGAAGCTCTTTATCTGTCCCTCCATTCTGAGTGATTGCCTTGCTGGGTAGAGTGGTCTTGGTTGTAGGTCTTGCTTTTCATCACATTGAATATTTTGTGCCAATCTCTTCTGGCCTGCAAAGTTTCTGTTGAGAAATCAGCTGACAATCTTATAGGAGCTCCCTTACAAGTTACTAGTTGCCTTTCTCTTGCTGCTTTTAGGATTCTCTCTTTGTCCTTAATCGTTGCCATTTTACTTATGATATGTCTAGGTGTGGACCTGTTGGGGTTCATCCTGTTTGGGACTCTGCACTTTCTGGTCTTGTATGTCTATTTCCTTCACCAGATTAGGAAAGTTTTCAGTCATTATTTCTTCAAATGGGTTCTCTCTTCTCTTTCTGATATCCTATGATGTGAATGTTGTTATGCTTGCTGTTGTCCCAGAGATCTCTTAAACTCTCCTCATTGTTTTGGATTCTTTTTTCTTTTTTCTGTTCCAATTGGGTGTGTTCTGCTACCTTGTCTTCCAAATCGCTGATTAGATCCTCTGCTTCATCTCGTCTGCTGGTGATTTCTTTTAGTGCACTCTTCATTTTAATTACTCTATTGTTCACTTTTGACTGGTTCTTTTTAATGGTTTCTATTTCTTTTTTTATGCTTGCTATCTCTTTGTTGAAGTTCTCATTAAGTTCTTTGAGTATCCTTATAACCATTGTTTTGAACTCTGTATCTGGTAGGTTGTTTGCCTCCATTTCATTTAGTTCTTTTTCTTTTCCTCTTGTTCTTTCACTTAGGATGCATCTCTTTGTTTCATCATTTTGGCTACTTCTCTGTGTTTATTTCTATGTATTTGGTAGATCTGCTGTGTCTCCCAGTCTTGGCCAGGTGGTCTTATGTAGTAGGTGCCCTGTGGTGCTCTGTCACAGTCTCCCTGGTCACCTGCTCTGCGTGACCCAGGAGTGTCCCTTGTGTGACTTGTGTGTCCCTCCTGTTATGGTTGTGCCTTCATTGCTATTGACCCTCAGGCTGATTGGCCGTGGGGTTTGGCCACGTCCTCAGCTTATGGGCTACTGTGTGAAGGGCTTACCCTACTGGGTGGCATTCTTCTCAGCAGGTTCTGGTGCCTGTTGAGATTGCCCTTTGTGTATGCCACTTGTGGGGCTAATTGGGTGGTGCTCTGCTGTGGCCTGAAGCCAAATTCCAAGTATGTTGTTTCTGGGGCCTCTTGGAAGGGGCTCTGGTGCAGGCCCAAGTTACTCTCTGTCTGTTACCAGCCAGGGGCTACCTGGTAGGAGCTACAAATCCATTTGCAGTTGTTCACTTCCTGTGCTAAACCTGGAGGCACATGGGAGAGGCCACACTGCGAACTGAGGACATCTGCCACCAGTACCAGGTCTGGGGTAGCTTCACAAAAAGACAGGATACCTGGAGGCTTGCTGCCACCTGCCACTTCCCTTAAGGTTCAGCCACTGATAGAGCCTCATGGGATATGCAAGTTGGTTGAGGCAGGGTCTCAGGAAGTCACTAGAGTGGGAAGAGTTGTGGTTACCAGGTTAATGTAGATTCTGGTTTGGTATTAATGTTGAGCCTGGAGCTACTTAGCAAAAATCTCAGAGCACACCGAGGACAGTTGCCACTTGACAGCGGTCTGTCAGACTCTGATAGTTTTCCAAGAAAAACTGCGATGCAGGCAGGGCTCACTGCTTGGGGAGAAAGTGCCTCTGGCTTTGGGGGAGTTGGGTGGGCAGGTCCCAGTGAGTCAACAGGGTGGAGCAGTAGAGCTCATCAGGCAAATCAGATTCAGATTTGGCTGTTGTGGGGGTGGGCTCAACACAGGAAAGATGGCACTCACTTGCTGTCTGCAGGGGAAGAGGACCTCACACAGGGAAAATGCCAACTGTCCTCCGATGTTCCCCCCACGGAAGCCAGACAACTCAGTCTGCCCTCCCATATGTCTCTAACATCTCCTGAGTCATCGTTCCTACGTTGCCCAAGGTGAGTGCCTGCAAGCAAGTGAGTCTGTGTGCAGACCATTTAAGAGGATGTCTGGGTTTCCTGCAGCCTTCCGTCCCACCCAGGTGGTCAGAATTCCCACTGTTTTTCACAGCCAGATGTTGTGGGAGCTCCTCTTCCCAGCACCAATACTCTGGGTTGGGGAGGCTTGTGTGGAACTGGGGTCCCTCACTCCCCTGGAAGGAACCTCTGGCTGAGATATCCCTCCTGATTCTCAACTGTCACATGGAGGTTTGGGACCCATTCCGTGTCTCTGCCCCTCCTACCAGTCTTGATGTGCCTTCTTTATATTTTGAGTTATAGGACTTTTATTTGTCTAGACTTCAGATAATTTTCTGAGTTGACTGTTCTATAATTTAGTTGTAATTTTCATGTGTTCATGGAAGGATGCAGGCACAGTGTTTCTCTACTCTGCCATCTTGGATTTCCCTCTAGTGGGCCTTTTTCTGTTCAAATGGAATCTGCATAGAAATCTAATATATGGTTCAGACAAGATTCTGACAGTTTCATTAGGCAGTTTAGACCACTATATTTTAATTTCCTGTAGTTCTTTCTTATTTTCTGATTGTTTCTTTGTTCTTATTTCATGGGTGAATTATCTTTTCATTTCTCTGAGGTTCTTAATTTAGTTTTACAATTTTCTTCTGTTTCCTGCATTGTCTCTGTTCCCACGAAATTACCTTTTCCTGTTTGATTATTTCAATACGTGTATTTCAGGAGGAAAGCTTTTCTCAAATTTCTAGGGTCTGCAACTATGCATTGATGTCTAAGAGTGAGGCACTGAAATGCTAACTGGAACTTCTGTGCAGTTGTGAGGACTGTCAACTGGTGGACTTGACTATGGGATAATCAGGGGCTAAGCTGGATCTTTGTTGTGGGGCCCCCAAATGCCTGAGTCTATAGATCTATTCTTTGGGACCATTCAATTCTTCCACAGAAAAGTCCTGGAGTTTGGTGCGTGGAATATGTAAGCCTGGTTGCTGGCACTCTTGGACATGAAAGTGGTGAAGGGAGCTGAGAGTCTTATGGCTCAGTGTGCAGACTTACCTTTCATTTCTAATCTCATCATCACAACCCTCTGCCATGTCTGCATTTTTAAGTACTAAATTTTTCTGTATTAATGCTCCAGAGGATAAATCTCCTATCCTTTTGGGGGACAGTTAAACGTTGTTGTTGCCTGTCTGCTCAAAGAAAAGGAAGGACCCAGATTCGAATTGTTCTCCATATAGATTTTTAAACCAGCTTTTTGCCATTTGTGCCTCCACTGTAGCTAAGACTGCTGATTTCTGAGCCTATCAGGGGTTCTATAGGGAGCGGATCATCATTTTCTTATTGGTTTCTCCTCCATAGGCACCTGGATTTCAACTTCCTTCAGCTCTGCCAAGTCAATTTTGTCTTCTCCGTCTGTTTTCCACTTCCTGAATTTATGAGATTATCATGTCAACTATTGTTCCTCTCTTCCCTTTGTCCTTTTGTCTCCAGCCTTTTAGTGTCATTATGGTGGAGTTTTAGAGGCAAGGAGAAGTAATGTGTGTATCCAGTCTTTCATGTTTAACTGAAAGTCTCTTCAAGCAGTTTAAATCCTCACTATCTGGGAAGACATATTTTGTTTATGAAATGTATGATGATCCCCTAAAGCCCCACCATAGATCTTAGTATATATTATACCTTAATTTCCTAACTATTACCCTAGTGTCGGACATTTAGATGGTTTCCAATTTGATTTGCAGATGAAAAATGCCAAGGAATCCCAATCCTAAACCGTTCCTTTTCTCTCCCTGTTCAAGAAGAGTTATTAAGTAGTTGAGTTATAAGAATGTTGTTTCTCAAATAGAAAGCTTGGTTTCCCAGAGCAGTGGTATGCACCTTCCACTAGGAAGTGTGAATAAGAGCTACAGAACTCAACCCAGTAGGTGGTGAGCTACTGTTTTCCACATTGGATATGTTCTCTTTATTTCTTTTGATTTTGGGACCCAATCTTGGTATTTTCATCTACCCCCCACCCTTCACATCACCACTCTAATGAGAAGAACTCTTTTTTGCAGCAGTGGTTTCTAGACAAAGCCCACTGTGTTTTTAGGTGATTGCTTAGAATGGAAAAGTAATGCTGGATTTATGAGATTGTAAGACTTCTCAAAAGGGTAAGGACCACAGGATGCAAAGGTTGTGCATTGATTTTTGTTGAAGATAATATTTGCTCCATATCATTTATCAAATGTATTTAGTTACTTCACAAATATTTCAAAATAAACTATATTCAAATAAAAGACTATAGATTAAAGATTGTTCAGCATCTTTAGTCTTTTGGCCTAATTTTTAACAGCATCATTGACTAGTTCTGTTAGATTTCCACTGATTTCATTTAGATAGGTGGCATTAATGGTATAACCTACCATCTTTTAGGGTCTAAATGCAGGGTATTTTCACCAAATTACCCCTGTGACCATTCTTTTGGTGTTCTGAAGAAAGCTTTTTAGTAACAACTTAAACACATGAGTTTCTATGGCCTTAAAAATCAGTGCCAGTTAAAGTGACCCAAGCCTAAATCTTGGCTCTTGGTTTCTGTTCTCATAAGAATTACTATGATGAAGGAGCAGTGATTTGAATAAACAAACATTTACTGAGTACCAACTGTGTGCAAGACCTAGGGATGCCATTGTTGTTACGTTGTTAGAGGAGGACTCTATGTGCGCTGATGCAGGGAACAGAGGCAGGCAGGGTAGAGGAAAGCTTGGAAAGTTTTCAAGATTAATTAGCATGAAGGTGGGGCATTTGGGATATCTGGCACCAGATAGTAATCAACAGTACTAATTATACTCTCACATTAAATCAGTTATGGTGGGTGAATTGGAGCCGATCAGCCAGTATGGTTAAGGATGCTGCAGCTGTTGGCAGCTTCTATTCAAAATATATCTACATGTTTTAATAGCTCAGTTAGTGGATTGCATTTTATTTTGCTTGATTTTCCTTAGGTAACTTGATCCTCAGTTTTTTCAGTTATAGTAGAGAATTGAAATATAAGAGTAAGCTGTGCGAATAGAAAAATCACGTGGAATGATACATTCTCAGTCAAGTCATGACTTAGTCAACACTTGTTATTTCCAGTTCTTGGTAAGTATATGAGGGTGCTCACAATGCTACAAAGATGTGTGATAGATTTTGAGTCATAAGTGCTAAATTGCATCACTGCATTATTAGAGAGGAGAAGACTCTACGTACGATGTGTTTTGTTCATTAATGTTACTGATTGGAGATTAGGTGGCATTTGAGGCTGAGTAGCACTGGCTAATGGAATCAGAAATGGGTATTTGTTCTTTCAGCACATGAATGCTTCAATAACATCTTTCTGGCAGGTTCAGGTGAGTGGCATGTGAAGCCTGGTATGAGCTTTCTTTAATTTAATTGGAGTAGTTTGTTTACAGATTCATCAGACTATAATTGGGCTTTAGCCTTAGGGCCCTGAGAGGATATCTGTGCAATTTTTCAGGAAATTTAATTCAATTCAACTAAATGTGTTGAATGCACATGATAGGCATTCAATGCATATAGTATTCAGCATTCTCGGATAGGACATAAAAATGAAAAAAGTACATCTCTTCCTCTCTTTTTAGAAAAAAGAATCTGATTAAGAATGTTTTTTAGTAAGTGGCCACATATACTCACATATGATACCTAAGGGGAGAATCTTTTGTCTTCTGTATTTTCTGTAAATTGGTGGTTAGATCTAGAATCTGTCAACGCTAGAAGACAGATCAGATTTCAGTTGAATTATTTTTGGCAAGAATACTTCCATAGGTGGTAGTGAGTGTATGTGCATTAAGTCATAGAATAATGCCTGGTTGTCCCTTTTTTGATCTGTGAGGAATTTCTTACAGTGCAGATGCTTGCAATTAATCCTCTCAGCTTTTGTTTATTTGAACATATCTTTATTTTACCATAATTTTTGAAGGATATTCTTGTGGGTTGTAGAATTCTAGGTAGTTTTTTGCTTTCAGTACTTTAATGATGTCATTCCATTGGTTGTTGTCCTCCATTGTTTCTGATGAGACATCAGGCATAATTTTTTATCATTGGTCTTCCGGTTGCAGCATGTAAGTTTTCTCTGACTGCTTTGAAGTTAATTTTCACCTTTGGTTTTCAGCTTTTTGATTATGGTATGCCTAGGTGTTGCTACTGCTGTTGTTTTAATCTTGCTTGATGTTTACTGATCTTGTGTTCATTCTGCTTGAGGTTGATCTGTTTAATCAATTTTGGAAAATTCTTGACCATTATCTCCTTAAATATTTCTTGTTTCCATTTTCTCTCTTCTGTGCTTCTAGGACTCCAATAACACATATTTTAGACTGTTTGATATCGCTCCTTAGATCTTACAGATCTTACCTATTCCACTTTTCCCCATTATTTTTCCCTTTTGTGTTTCCTCTTGTAGTTTCTTTAGACCCGTTTCCAAGTTTACAGTTCCTTCCCTCTGCAGTATCCAATCTACTGTTAAGCCCATTAAGTGAATTCTTCATTTCTGGTATAATTTTCACTTCTAGCATTTCCATTTATTTCTTTTAAAAGTTTCCATTTCTCTGCTGATATCCCCCATGTGCTCATGTCTGTTGTTCACATTATCCACTAGATGCTTTAACATGCTGATAATTCCTCCATCTGGGTCTGTTTCCAGTGATAGTTTTCTCTCTTGACCTCTCTCATGGGTCACATTTTCTTGCTATTTCATGTTACTTGTATTTTTTATTATATACCAGCCATAAAAATAATAACAGTAGACTTTGAGATAAAGAACATTTACTCCCATAAGAGGACACACCCCTTCTTTTAGGCAGCTAAGTAGAGAGCACTAATTTATAATTCATTTGGGGCTGGGCTTTGTTGCAGCTTTAGCTTGATTCAGTTCTCCACTGGCTTTAGACGTTGTGAGGACAGGACTAGGATTTTCTCTTCAATAAGCACTGGGACCTGAACACTGGTTCGCTCCAGAGATCTCTTTTTACTTTACGGTAAACGATCTGATTTTTTGAACCTTGGGAGATCTCTCTCTCTCTGCTTTATAGCTGGGCTGTCAGCTTTTTGACTCTTTGTTTTCTAGTTCTGTTCCCAGTGTTCTGTGCCTGGAGATATCTGCCCTGCTACTCTGCTCACAGCCTTTGGAAGGATGTTTCAGTATACTCAGGAAGGCTGCAGTGCCTCAGAGGCATTTCTTTCAACTCTTCTTCCCCACTCCCAGCCTTTGGAAACCTCCTTAGCACGTTTAATGACACATTCAGTTAAAAGAATAACTTTGCTTAAGTAACTGGTGCAGAAAAGGGTTTTGATCATTGAAATACAGTTCCCCTTTAGGTCTCTGAAGGGTACATACCACATTAGATGGGGGTAAAAACTCTAGTAGACATTCACGTACAAAAAAGCTGCCCCCTTTCTTAAGAGGACCTAATTCCCACTGGGCAATTTCTCCTCCACTATGAGTGGGTAAGTCAGTCTGACAGCCAGGGGTGCTGTGCTGGTGGAAGGCAATGTCAGCACAGGAAAGCATTATTCTAAAGCATTATTCTAACACTGCTCTTCTCATTGCTTTTGTTGCTCCAATTCCTCTAACAGGCCAAGCTCTTTCCAGCTTCTGAGCCTCTGCCATTGCTTTCTCCTTTCCTGGACTGCTGTTTCCCCAGATGGTCTACAACGTAAACACCGTGAGAGCAGAGACTTCATCTGTTTGACTCACAGCTGTATCCTCACTGCCTAGAACAGTGTTTAACCTGTAGTACACACTTAAAAAACTGAGTTGCTGAGTGGATGAGCCTGTTTCTCCCCTCCTCCAGTACAGCCATAAACAGATAATTGGCCTGTGCAATTGGCAATTGACTTAAGCTTGACCAGTCAGGCCCTCACTCCTGGGATTTTGATTCTTGAGCAAAGGTTTTGGAGCAGTGAGCAGCCGCGGGGGATACTGGAGGTCATCACTATTGCACCTAGAAGACGCCACAAGAATGTACTGAGACTGGTCCTTATGTGTGGCTTATGGAACAATTCTCATTGCTTTATAGCCCACACTTAATATTTTATTCCTACAAATACCACGTGAATATAACTGGACTATATAATTAGAGTTAGTTTTCATCATTCTCTTTGCTTTTGGTTTTGATTTTCCTCTTCCTGGCTTGTTACATATAGATACCCAATTTCTACTCTTTGAAATTTTGGCCAGTGTTTGTTTTTTCCTTGCATCTTTTATTTCCTCCTCCAGGAAGAACTCTCTTAATGTGCATGCATTTTTAAATAATTGGATTTTTATATTGTCATTTACAGCTAATGGGAACTCTCAATGTCTTGCAGAAATAAAGGTTGAGAATGGCTGGTGTAGAAGCCAAGATTTGGGTTTTTTCCAGTACTCGTGTCCATTGGAAGAGATGGCAGTCAATCCTTTCAATCTAAATATTGTCTGTAGGCTGGAAAAACCCATTATTCCAGAATAATCAGAGGATAAAAACCCTGAATTGACTTTTTAGGAATATATACCATGAATACTAAATAGTTTTCTTACTAATGCTCCTCCAACCAAACAGACTTTTCCCAAAATTCAGTACCTATGAAAATGTGTGGTACCAGTAAACACTAAGTGTTTTGTTTAAATATTAAACTTTAAAGTGCTGCATCTATTTTTAATGTGCAAGCTATCCTTGAAAGGCTCTGCTAGGTTGCTCTTCCCTATCAGAGAAACACTTCAGGGCCATTAGCCAAGTTCTCCGGTTACAAGGAAAAGGTCTACTCCACTGCAAATCCTCCTCCGAGCATCTCTGAAAAGCCAATAAGTGAGCAGAGGGCAGGCTGGTTTTGAATCACTTATAGCCTCTGTTTTCAAAACTGCTTTAACCAGTCATATCCTCAGGAATTTGCAACCCCAGGAACTTCTTTAGTCAACAGAACTTAGGGCTCACTTCTTGCAAAGAATAGCTGACTGGAGGAGAATTGTCTAGAACATGCCAGCACAACAGTTTTTATTGGTGGAATCAGGGACCCAAGTGAGAATGTCTCCAGAGAGAGAGTCACGTCCTTGTTCCCCCCTCCCCAAACATATCATTTGATGAGTTTCTGCAATATTTGAATGAGGGGTTGTTGTGTCTTGACTGACTAGATTTCTGTGTTAAGTGTTGCCATAGATAGATACTCCCCATTCTTTATCCACAGATTTGTAAAGAACAGGTGCCAGAGAAAGGTCAGGACCATGAGGCCTGACTTGGAATGTGGATGGTAATGGTGGGGAGGAGCACTGATCATGAACTTTGTTTGCTCTATTCATTTGTCCATTCATCTGTTCCTTCACTTATTGAAATAATTTATTGAGTGCCCCCCAAGGTCAGAAAGCCCTTGCTTGTGTTTCAGGAATGTCAGGCAGCTAGTGTGTTTGAAACTTAGATACTAGAAGAGCATTCTGAACGGCCAATTTGTACTTCTTAATCCCTTCACCTTTTTCAACCTAACCCCCAAACCCTTCCCATCTATCACCCCAATAATTCTAGTACCCATCTGACACCATACATGGTTATTACAATATTATTGACAATATTCCTTATGCTATACGCATATGTACATTGTAACAATCAATTTGTACTTCTTAATCCCCTCCCCCTTTCTCATCCACACTCCCAAGCCCCCACCCATCTGGCAACTATCAAAATATTCTCTGTATCTATGAGCCTGTTTCTGCTTTGTTTGTTAATTTTGTTCTTAGATTCCACATATAAGTGAAAACACATTGCATCTGTCTTTGTCTGATATACTCTACTCAGCACAACACCCACCAGGTCCATCCATGCCACCACAGATGACAAGAACCCATTCCCTTCCATGGCTAAGCAATATTCCATTGTATATATGCACCATCTCTTCTTTATCCATTCATTCATTGATGGATACCTAGGCTGCCTCCACATATTGGCCATTGTAAACAATGCTGCAATGAACATATGGATGCACATATCCCCTTGAAGCAGCATTTTGTGTTTCTTCGGATAAGCTGACATAGAATTACTGAGTCCTTCAGTGTCTCTTATTATAACTTTTGTTTTAAAGTCTATTTTTTTTGGTCTAAGTCTTTCTACCCCAGCTTTTTTCTGTTTCTTTGTTTCTATGTTCACGAAATACCTTTTTCCATGCCTTTACTTCTTGTCTGTATGTCTGTCAATCTGAAGTGAGTCTCTTGTCAGGAGCATATGTAAGGGCTTTGTTTTCTTATCCATTCAGCCACCCTATGTCTTTTGATTGGAGCATTTAATCCATTTATATTTAAACTAATTATTGACAGATATGTAGCTATTGCCATTTTAGTATTCAAAACTTTGACTTTTTGTCCATCTTAAAGAAGTCCCTCTAACATTCCTTGTACCGTGTTTCCCTGAAAATAAGACCTAGCTGGACAATTAGCTCTAATGCATCTTTTGGAGCAGAAATTAATATAAGACCCGGTCTTATTTTACTATAAGACCAGGAATAATATAATATAGTATAATATAATGTAATATAATATAACATAACATAACATAATAATAATATAATATAATATAATATAATATAATATAATATAATACCATCTTATATTAATTTTTGCTCCAAAAGATGCATTAGTGCTGATTGTCTAGCTAGGTCTTATTTTCGGGGAAACATGGTAATACTGGTTTGGTGGTGATGAACTCCTTTAGCTTTGTTTGAGAAGCTCTTATCTGTCCTTAGATTTTAAATTATAGCCTTGCTGGATAGAGCAGTCATGGTTGTAGGTTCTTGCTTTTCATCAAGCTGAATATTTCCTGCCAATCCCTTCTGGCCTGCAAAATTTCTGTTAAGAAATCCTCTGACAGTCTTATGGGAGCTCCCTTATAAGTTACTAGTTGCCTTTTCTTGCTGCTTTTAGGATTCTGTCTTTGTTTTTAACCTTTGCCATTTTAATTATAACGTGTCTAGGTGTGGGCATTTTTGGGTTCATCCTATTTGGGACTCCCTGCACTTCCTGGACTTGTATGTCTACTTCCTTCACCAAATTAGGAAATTTTTCAGTTTTTATTTCTTCAAGTAGGTTCTCAATCCCTTGCTTTCTCTCTTCTCCTTCTGGTACCCGCTATGATGCGAATGTTGTTATGCTTGATGTTGTCCCAGAGGTCTCTTAAGCTTTCCTCATTGTTTTGGATTCTTTTTTTCTTTTTGCTGTTGAAGTTGGGTGTGTTCTGCTACCTTGTCTTCCAAATCATTGTTTCAATCCTCTGCTTTATCTAGTCTGCTGGTGATTTCTTCTAGTGCGTTCTTCATTTCAGCTACTATGTTTTTTCACTTCTGACTGGTTCTTTTTAATGGTTTCTATGTCTTTTTTTCATGCTTGCTATCTCTTTTTTGAAGTTCTCACTAAGATCCTTGAGCATCCCTATAACCATTGTTTTTATCTCTGTAACTGGTAGGTTTGCCTCCATTTTGTTTAATTCTTTTTTTTTTTTTCTGGAGTTTCCTCCTGTTCTTTCATTTAGGATGTATTTCTTTGTTTCCTCATTTTGGCTGCCTCTCTGTTTATTTCTATGTACAAGTAGATCTGATATGTCTCCCAGTTTTGGCCAGGTGGCCTTATGTAGAGGTTTCCTATGGGGTCCAGTGGCATAGTCTCCCTGGTCATCTCCTCCAGGTGCTCTAGAAGTGTCCCTTGTATGGCTTGTGTGTACCCTCCTGTTATCATTGAAACCTGATTGCTATTGGCACATAAGTGGGTGGGATTGACCCTCAGGCTGACTTGCTGTGGGGTTTGGCCACATCTACAGCTTATAGGCTGCTGTGTGGAGTGCTTACCCCACTGAGTGGGATTTGCCCCAGTGGGGTCTGGTGCCTTTTGAGGCCACCCTTTGTTTGTGCTACTTGTGGGGTTAATTGGGCAGTGCTCTCCTGTGGCTTGAAGCCAACCTCCAAGAGGTGCAGGCCCAGGTTACCCTCTGTCTGTGATGAACCAGAGGCTACCTGGTAGGAGCTACAAAGCTATTTGCAGTTGTTCACTTACTGTGCTAAACTTGGAGACATGTGGGAGAGGCCACACTGCGAACTGATGGTCTGGGGTAGATCTGCCACCAGTACCAGTCTGCAAAAAGCCAGGACACCCCAAGTCCTGCTGCCACCTGCCAGCTCCTTTAAGTTTCAGCCATTGATAGAGCATTATATGGTATGCAAGTTGGGTAAAGCAGGGTCTCAGGGAATCACTAGAGTGGGAAGAATTGTGGTTACCAGGTTAATGTAAATTCTGGTTTGGTACTACTGCTGAGCCTGGAGCTACTTAGCAAAAGTCTCAGAGCACACTGAGAACAGTTGCCACCTGACAGGAGTCTACCAGACTCTGATAGTTTTCCATGAAATAGTGCAATGCAGGAGGGGCTCATTGCTTGGGGAGAAAGTGCCTCTGACACTGGCGGAGTTGGGTGGGGCGAGGCCCCAGTGAGACAGCAGGGTGGAGCAGAACTCACCAGGCCAATCAAATTCAGATTGGGCCATTGTGGGCTGTGCTCAACGCAGGAAACATGGCACCCGCCTGCCGGCTGCATAGGAGAAGAACCTCACACAGGGAAAATGCAGAGTGTCCTCCAGTTTTTCCTCCAAAGCCACACACCTCAGTCTTCCCGCCCTCATCCTTTCATCCTGCCTCACCCCCATGTCTCCAGTGCCTCCCAAGTCACTTTCCCTCCACCAGAACCCAAGGTGAATGTCTAAGAGTGAGTGAGTGTGTGCATCTGTGTTTCCTGCAGCCTTCCATCCCACCTGGATGATAGGAATACCTACTGTTTTTCACAGTCAGATATTGTAGGCATTCCTCTTCCCAGCACCAGTACTCTGGGCTGGGGAGGCCAGTGTGGGGGTTTGGGGTCTCTTGCTCCTCTGGGGAGAACCTTATGGCCAAATATTCCTCCTGGTTCTCAACCACCACACAGGCAGTTTGAGGCTCGTTTCACATCTCTGCCCCTCCTGTTAATCTCCACATGGCTTCTTCTTTACATCTTTAGTCATAGGTTTCTGTTTAGCTAGACTTCAGATAGTTCTCCAGGTTGGTTGTTCTATAATTTAGTTTCAATATTAATGTGTTCACGGAAAGACGCTGGGACATTGTTTATCTACTTCACTGTCTTGTAGCTCCTCCCTCGAGAATCAAGTATTTCACAATGATTTGCAGATTCAGTACAAACTAAATTATGAAGAGCACAGAAAGGGAAGAAAATTACATGCTTTGGATTTTTGACCTGATACTTCAGTAACTACCCGAAAGAACCAGATTGTGGTTGAAAATTTATGGCTCCTTTATTATGTGCATCTGTTAGCTTCACTGTCCAATAGTATAGCCACTAACCACATATGGCAATTCAAATTCAAATTAAATACAATTAAAATCACTTCTTCAGTCACATCAGTTACATTTCAAGTGCTTAAGAGCCATGTGTGGCTAGAAGCTATTGTACGGGACAGCATAGATATAGACCATTCCTGTCATTGCAGAAACTTCTACTGGACAGCTCTTTGGATAGTAATGTGAGATTGAGAAACTGGAGCAATACAATATTTCTGTGAAGTTCCCGCTCCTGTTTCCCTTAAGGTTTATTCCAAACCTTTGGCTCACTTAAGCTTTGTACCTCACCTCTTCCTCCTCACTTTCAGCTGATGGTTGTGACTCCTGTTCTATAAGGAAAATAAACAAATTAGGTATGGACCTTTTTATCTTTTGGTCCTCCATCCCTACCAACTGCTTCCTTGCATCTGTACCTATCTCTTCATCTTTTCTTAGGGCAAGAACCATCATTCTTTCTGTTTATTGTGAATCCCTCCATCTGTGCAGTAGAATCAACTCTTTTATACATATATATATATATATATATATATATTTGAAATAATTATAGAATCGCAGGAAATTTGAAAAAAATATAAGGGGGGGTGACCTGTGTACCTTTCACCCAGTTTTCTCCCATGGTATCATCTTGCATAACTGTAATACAGTATCAAAACCAAGAAATTGATTGACATTGGTACAATCCACAGAGCTTATTGGGTTTTACCACTTTCACATGCACTCGTGTGTTTGTGTGTGTGTGTGTGTGTGTGTGTGTGTGTGTGTACATATATACATACTTATATAACATTCAAGAATGCTAATGACATAGAATGTAACCTTTGAAAACTGTCTCTTTTTCACTCGGCATAATTCGCATGAAATCCATCCCAGTTTCCTGTATCAATAGTTTATTACTTTTGTTTGCTGAATAGTATTCTGTGGTATGGAAATGCCACAGTTTGTTTAACCATTTACCCATAGAAGGGTTTTTGTTTCTCCCAGTGTTCCAAACTATTACAAATAAAGCTGCTATAAACATTCATGGTTTTGTATAAACATAAGTTTTCATTTCTCTGGGATAAATGGCTGGGAGTTCAATTGTTGGGTTGAAGGGTAAGTCTAGATTACTTTTGTTAAGAAACTGCCAAACTGTTTCCCATAGTGGCTGTGCCATTTCACATTCCCACAGCAATGTGTGAGGGATCCAGTTTCTCTACTCCTTGCTAGCATTTGGTGTTATTACTATTTTTTATTTTAGCCATCTAATAGGTGTCTGATGATATTTTATTGTAGTTTTAATTTTCATTTCTCTTTAATTTTCATTAACATGATTAATAATGCTGAACATCTTTTCATGAGCTTATTTGCCACATATCCTCTTTGGTGAAATATCTTTTCATGTCTTTGATGAAATATCTTGCCAGTTTTTAACTGGATTGTTTGTTTGTTGATTCCTACATTTGGAGAGTTTTTTAATGTATTCTAGATACAAGGCCTTTGTAAGTTATGTGGTTTGGAAACATTTTCTCCCAGTATAGCCTGTCTATCCATACTCTTCACAGAGTCTCTAGTGGAACAAAAGTTTAACATTAATAAGGTCTCTTTTTTACATTTTTAACTTACATGTTTAACCTACCCTGCTCTACTGCTGTTTTCCCCATAGTACAAAAACTGCATCACAGTGCATATACATTGAAAACTGCATCTCCTTGAAGCATATTTCTTTTCATGTTGTTATATCAGTTAATGATGCCACATTCAGACACCTGGAAGTCATCCTTGACTCCTTTAATCCTTCAGCTTCTACCTCTAACCACTCACCAAAATCCTGTCTGTTTCTACTACTGTGTTTCCCCGAAAATAAGACCTGACCAGAAAATAAGCCCTAGCATGGTTTTGCAGGATGACATCCCCTGAATGTAAGCCCCAATGCGTCTTTTGGAGCAAAATTAATATAAGACCCAGACTTGCTTTCGGGAAAACATGGTAAATACTTCTAAAGTCCATTCTATTTTGCTCTTTTATCCTCAGCGACATTGTCTTAGTTCAGATCCTTATTATTTCTTGTCAGGATCATTGCATTGAGCTTGTAATTGTATTTCAGGCACCTGGTCTTGCTTGACGCAAAACCAATTTCCTTATTGCTGTAAAATAATCTATCTAAAATGCAGCCCAACCATGATATTCCCCTGATTACCATCATCTCAAGAGGAAAGTTTAAATTCTTTAACATGATGCACACTTTTGTGTGTGTGTGTCTTCCTCAGCTTCATCTCTCACTGCTCCCCCATACCCCACATTAGCTCCAACCATTCTATTCCACTTGCAGTTTCTCAGATGCGTTGTGATTTCTTGATTCTGATGCTTTGCTCTGAAAGTTTTTCCATACCTTTTTGCTTGGGGCTTCTGGTCTGCATTCAAGATTCAACAAAAGGGCACCTCCTCTAAGGAGACTTTCCCGATTGCACTGGGCAGGATTACCTCCTCTTTGCTCATATAATCTGCTCTACATCACTCATATATATTGTACACAGAGCATGCCAAAATATCTATACACATTTTAAGAAAGGAAAACACTGTATTAAAATTGTAATACTCAATATATACCGATAACAAAAGATGAATACAAGTCATGTGTATATGTACTTTTGGCACCCCAGTATAGATACAATATAATAATATAATATAATATAATATAATATAATATAATATAATATAATGTAATATAATTATATATATAATTCATAGGGCTTAACAAAGTACTTGGCACAAAACTTACAAAATTGTGGAAGAAATGAATGATGAATGAATTTTAGTATTTATATGCCCCAAATATTGAATGTACCTGTTCCTCCATCTTCACTCAACTGTAATCTCCTGAAGGCTGGAACTATCTGTAGTCTCCATCCACAATGACTGCAGAATGTGCGGTTCATAGAATGTTCTCAATAAATATTTGTTAGATAAATGTGTAAAGAAAAATGGACATCCTTTCCACATCGTGTACTTTCAGTTAATCTTTTTCCATTTGCTTATTTTCAGAGGTAGACACTGAGCCTAACACTAAAAATGTATGGGGAAAAAAGAGGAAATTATTGATGTTTAATACACTCATATTGCTAAGTGGGCACTTCTGGTTCAGGTAGATTTGTATCTGCCCTGAGCAGCCACAGGAAGGCAGAAGGCTACTTTTGTTGTTCATAATTTAACAAGTACATACTAATCTTTCTGTTGTTGCACAGCCACTGAGTAACAAAAAGACTCTATTCTCATCTCTTCAAAGAAGTCAGATCCTGTTTAGAGCTATTGTTGGTACAAAAAGATATGTTAACCTTTTGGGTAGTCCTTTCTGAAATAGGTGATTCGTGGTGTTATTAAAAGAACTGATTATACTAAAATAAAAAGTATCTGACTTATTTTAGACTACACACCCTCTTCAATGTATACCAAATTCAGTGTGCAGTGTGTAAAAATTGGCCAGGGCTGGCCTTAAGGCAACAGTGATGGAGCAGCCCTCATTTCCCTCATTTCTCCATTTCTCCTTTAAACTCTTTCATCCCTGCCACAGAAGGGCATCATGCCACCTTCTCACTCCTTAGTCTCCCGTTCAGAGACCTCAGCACACCATCTAAACCTACCATCTTGGATTAAATGAGACTTGTCATGCATTCATATCATATAGCGGTGTCATCCCATGTCCTAAAAAACATACCCATTCACTTTTAGTAAAGGGATTGCAGGGCAGCACCAGGGGTAATAACCGAAGAGAGGTTTCATGGTGTTTGCCCACCATGGGTCATGGCTGCTTTTTCTCTCATCAAAGATAATTAATCAGAAGAGGGAAGGACAGCTATTAGGGCAAACCCGGGTTTCTTGTGGTCATCCATCTTAATGATTAGTAACTTCCTTCCAATCCAGCCACTTAGTCCTATGGTCATACCTTAGACCTTGTCATTGCCAGAATCTACTCCATCTGAAGTCTCAATTCAAATATCCTGCCCTCTGACCACTACCTACTATCCTTCCAGTTTGCTTGCTCAGGTAACCCACGGGCATAAATCTTTGACATCATTTTGACAGCCAATCCATTGATTCCCATCACATTTTCTTCATTTTATTTTCTTTCGCTTCAGGTAGATTCCATAGTTGAACATAATCAGTCCTTTACAAATACTGTCAACTTTTCTATCCCTTCTCTGTCATATTCATCGGACAAATCCCCAACCTTGGAAAAACCCTACCCTCTGTCTTCTCTGGAACGCCATTTGAGCAGTCCAGTGTTGCTGGACAAAATCGCACAAGTGCACAGTCTGGGTTCACTGGAAATTCATGATCTTAAGCCTCAAATTGGTATTAATCTTATTTTGTTTCCTCCTTCCTGATATTATTTCCTTCTTTCTCTTTAAACATCCCATGAGCCTTTCCCGTCATCATTCTCAGCTGATACCTCACTCTTAGACTCAAAACCCTGATCTTCCCCACTCATCAAAACTGGCAAACCAACCTACACTTGAACATGCTTTAATCTCTTGCCTTCACAGTGAAGGCCAGTCCCTCCACTTGTCTGTGGATTACATCCACTCACCTTCAGTTTCTCCGATTGTCTTCAGTACCCCAAGAAGAATTATATTAGCAGCATAAAAAAACGAACAACCCCGAAACTCCATAAACATTCTCTTTCTATGCAATTAATTTAGATCTAATAGGAGAATTTTTTGGTGCTGATTTTTTTCCCAGGCAACTCATCTTGACTTGTTCCAGAAAATTAATCTGCTCCTTAAACGACAGTGCCTTATTATCTATTTTAGCAAATCTTTACTTGTCTGACTAATTTTAAGCATCTCCATAATTTAGGACACAATGAGGGTTATTGAAAAGAGGACATCATGGACATCACGCATTCATAGGGTTGAGAGGCATCAGAGCCAACTCAATTTCATGTAACACACATAAGGCTTATAGTAGAAACACAAGGAAGTTTCAGTATTAGGTAAACTGTTAATTCACTAGTTAATTAAAAGTTCAAAGAAGAAAAAGTACATATTATCTTAAAGGATATTGAAAAAATATTTGATAAAATTCAACACTAATTCATGTTAAAAATGAGGACTGGAAGGAAACTTTCCAAATTTTGGAAAGAGTGCCTCTTAGAAACCTACAGCAAAAGTCATATATAATGATGAAGCACTGAAAGTGTTTTCTTTACCTTTGGAACCAACATAAGGATGCTAATTGCTACCACGTTTCCTATATATTTTGGCCAATGCAGTAACACACAAAAATAAATCAGGCAGGGAAATATTTGAAAGGAAGAGGAAACAATGATTATTGCATTTGCAGACAACATGGTTATCTTTTGAGATGATCCAAAACAATAAAATGGCACATTGACAGAATTCTACTAGAGCAATTGGGTAAAAGATTAAAATGCAGAAAGTAATAGAATTTTTTTTATAAATGACCATAACCAACTAGATCATACCATGCTCAATAGAAATAAAAATATGAAATGGCTAAGAATATACTTGAAGATATTTGTGTAATACTATCTGAAAGCAATAGCAACAACACTGTAAAATGTTATTAGTATATGTAAAAGGAGACTTAAATACATGATGCAAAATACCATATTCCTGAATGGAAAAATTTACTATTTTGAAAATGGTAATCGTCCTCAAATATAGGCTGGTGCAAAAGTAATTGTGGTTTAAAAGGTTAAAAATAATTGCAAAAACCGCAATTACTTTTGTACCAATCTAATATATTTTTACATTCAGTGTCTCCCAGTAAAATCCTACCAGGTTGAATATGACATTCATCTGATCACACTTAGAAGGTGGACAAAGGGTGGTATTTTCCTATCTCTGTTCTTGGAAATTTTCCAAAGGCAACAGCAACCAAAACAACTTCCCACCCCCTCCCCCACCCAAATAACTAATAAAAAAACAATCCAGAGAAACACAAACACAAACACTATCTTCAATGAAACTGTCTGGCACATCTGTAACTCAATCACAGTATAGGACAAACCACTAGCAAATACAGTGGAAGGTAAACAGGGATGGAGGAAGATGCCAATCTGATCCCTGTGACTGGAGACGTCAAATCAAACTGACAAAGCACAGTTCTCCAAAGTGAATGCTACACTTGAGAGGCAAAACCAATGAAACCAGCAATGCCAGGATGGGTACATGGGTTCTCATGCTTTGCCTGAAGAAGGGCTGTCAGGGCTGAACAAGGAATCACAGAGACAAGCTGTATTTTCAGGTAGGCTTTCTGTCTATTAGCACAGAAGAGAGAGTTTACTTTGTGAACAGCCCCAAAGCTGCCGATCTCTATTATCTGACCAAGAAATAAAGAGAGAAAGTGATTATAACCAGTATTAGAAATATAAGGAGAATATATTATTCAGATATTAACAAGATAAAAGGAAGCACAGAGGATTTTTTTAAAATTTATTTTAATATGTTTATTGAATTATATTTTTAAAATTTATATTTGATATTCACATATATATATTTAATTCAAGCAAACAATGTTTTAATAAATCATACTTAATAAATAATTATTTACTATTATCCACAACTGTTTTTACTCCCTTCCACTGTCACAAATAGCTTTGGCAGTAATGAAATTGGAAACTATTCTGCTGGATTTAAGGATCTTAAACAACACTAGATGAGACCATATTGTAAAGAGCTACTCTGTGAACCTTGATATGGGAAACTAGAAAACCAAGAGCTATAAGCTAGGTGTTTCTCGTTTTACACAAGCAGCTGGAAGGCAGATAGAGGAGGTGGAATACTGGGATGAAATCAGGAGATCTATCTACTCTGGGTCTTTGCACACCTATAAAGAGAGAGATTACACTTTTGCTATAGTCCCCGTATTGTGTTTGCTTTCTTATTCCACATCAATTCTCATTTTATTGACAGAACATACTGTGCCCCCATCTCACAAACACTCCTGGTCACAGATATGTGAGGAACAGGAGGTAAATATAATCTTTATACAAGTCCTATCGACCACACCTTAGAGCACAGAGGATTTTTTAAGGTAGTGAAAATATTCTGTATGATGCTATAATGATGGATACATGTCATCATACATTTGTCCAAACCCATAGGCTGAACAACTCCAAGAGGGAACTCTAATGTAAACTGTGGAATTTGGATGATTATGATCTATTAATTTATGCTCATGGATTATAACAGATGCACCACTCTGGTGGTGGGGGAGGATTGTTGATAGTGAGGGAGGTTGTGTGTGTGTGAGCAGAAAGCAGGGAGAATACAGGAAATCTTTGTATCTTCCTCTCAATTTTGCAGAGAACCTAAAACTGCTCTAAAAATAAAATTTCTAAATATATATAAAGGATATCACAGGCAAATTCATGGCAATAAATTTGAAAATTTAGATGAAGTAGAAATATTATTAAAAGCACAGAACTTACCCAAAACTGCTACAAGAAATGTAAAGTCTGCACAGTTCTGTATCTGTTGAAGAGATTGAATGTGTAATCAAAAACATTTCCACAAACAAACCTCTCCCCTTAAAGCAGGACAAAATGGAACATAATCACCAAGGAATCCTCATCAGAGGAAGAAATAGTGAAATTTAACACAAACTCTTCCAAAGAAGAGTAAAAAAAATTAAAACTTTCCAAAAAATTTTTGGTACTTACACAATCTTGATCCCCAAATCTGCAAAGAACAAATTATTAACAAATCAAATCTAGTGATACTTAGGAGACCCAAATGTGGTTTATTTAGAGAATGTGCATCTGGGTTAACATGCAAAAATCAGTCAATGTAATTCACCAAATTAACAGAATAAAGGTGAAAATCATATGGTCATTTTGGTAGATGCAGAAAGAGCATTTGGTATAAACTCAACATCTATTAATAATTAAAAACAATCTTAAATAGGAGAAAGCATGCTTCATTTGATAAATCTAAATAACCAAACCTCCCAAACCAAATAAAACAAATGTTACATCTGATGTGAAATTTTCTTCTAAAACTGGTAATGAGATAAAGATGTTTTCTAAAATTACTTTTATTCAACATTGTACTGGAGGCCTTAACTGGTGAAATAAGAAAAATGTTAAAGGTGTGGGAAATGGAAGAGAAAAAATAGCACTCTTATTATTCACAGATGATATGATTTTGTGTGTAGAAATTTAAAAAAACTTTACAGATAAACTATTAATATAATGAGTGAAATAAAATAAAGCAATCGCCTTTCTATATATTCACAAGTTAAAAAAGATTAAAATGTATTATTTATAATATCATTAAAATTTTCAAATGCTAGCAATAAATCTAATAAAAATTGTCTTTCCAGAAATTTATAAAACACTAGCAAGAGATATTAAAGAAGGTCCCATAAGTGAATAAGATAGATGAACAGATTTAAAAAACATCTACAAAACTACCTCGGCAGAAATAGAAAAAGGTGTTGAAGGGTTAACCCCCCCCCAAATCATTTGTTTGTACCACTGCCAGTTCTGCCCCAAGAGCTCAAATGTGTGCCTATAATTGCTCCAACTGGCACAAGAAGGAGAGAATCCCTTGCTTTCCTTTTTACATCACCAACTCCTAGCATGGGTGCATCTGAATGACAGAGCCCAGGTCACATGCCTGTGCCCTAGCTGCAAGAGGGGCTGACAACATAAATACCTAGCATTTTTACCTTAGAGGAGATGATCTTTGTCTACTAAGACTTATAATGTGGGTAATTCCTCAAACCTAGAAAGGGGCTTAGATGCTGGGCGCTGAAAACAATAACATACATCCACTAGAAACATTCCTGTTTCCACTAACGATTTTTCAATTATTCTGGAGGTACTGGAAAGCACCATGAGAAAAAAAGAAAAAAATATATATATAATCAAATAGGATGAGATTAAATTAACACTGTGTACTGCTGGTATTATTATTTTCCTAGAAAACCCACTACAAAGAACTGAAATGTTTTCACAAACAATAATGGAATTCAGCTAGCCGTCTGGCACAAAATTAATAAAAAGATACCTCTCCATGTATATGGCTTGTTAGATGACATAATGGAAGAAAATGTGGCACTTACAATAGCAAGAAACTTGAAGGATCAATATAAAATTTGAAAATGCTTTTGAAGGATGCAAAAAGAAGATTTGAGTAAATGTAAATGCATACTATGTTTTTGGACAAGACATTCAACATCATAAACATCAATTTCTCTCTAAATTAATCTATACATGTAACGTGATCCTCTCCCCACCCCAGAAAAACTATCAGTGGGGTTTTTATTGGAACTTGACAATCTGATCCTAAAGAATATATGGAATAATGAGCAAGAAAAAATAGCTAACAGAAATTCCAGAAAAAAGTAATGGGAGGTATTTGTCTTATAAGTCACTAAAACATACAAAAACACCAAAACGATAAGATGAAGTATTTGAATGTATACAGTAATTTGATGTATAGTAAAGATGAAATTTCAAATATTTGGGAAGTGATAGATTTGCTCTTTTGATTACAAAGATTAAAGATTACTAATATACAATGATAGAGAAGATGTGAGAAATGTGTAGGTATGTAAGCTGGCATGATATTTATAGAGAGCGTTTTTCTTAGGCTCTCTTTTTAGAGATCATACACACACACACACACACACACACACACACACACACACACACACACACACACACATATATATATACCTTAACCCAACAATTCCACTTTTAGATATTTATCTTAAAGAAATACTTGTATTTGTGCACAAAGAGACCTTGGAGAATTGTTTTTGATAAGGGAATATAGATTATAATCTGAGTATCCTTATAAATAAATTAACATTATATATCTATATTGTGGAATACAATGCAGCAGATAAAATAAGTGAGGTTAAACATGAGAAGATCATATGAAGTGATATGTGGCATTTCAAAGACCAACTTTAAAGTTGAAAAGACAATTCTAGAATAACATACGTAGTATGATTCTAGTGATGCCAAAACAGTTTCACCTATGTACATATGAGTTGGGTAGTTTTGTTACCTCAAATTTATCAGTTTACCAATAGGGAAACTGAAGCACAAAAAGGGACATATTGGGAGGAGGGAGCTTGGAATACCATCTGAAGAAAGAGCAATTCACCAAGAGAAAATAATCAGTGCAAAGACCCTGGGGTAGAAGCATGCTGTGTAGATTTGAGGAAAAGTCAGGTGATCAGTGTGGCTGGACTGAGGTTGAGTGAAGGGGTTAATAAGAGATCAGAACAAAGAAGTGGCCAGATTATGTAGAGGACTTTTACTTTTATTTTCAAAGAAGTCAGAGCCACTGGAGTGTTTTGAGCACAAAAGTGACAATTTGGATTGCATTTAAAAATAATTTCCTGCCATGTTGAAAGTTGATTGGAGACGAGCAAAGGTGGAAGTGGGATGATGAGTTAGGAAGCTACTGCAATCATCCTGATGAGGTGTGATGGTGGTTTGGAGCAGCAGCAGTAGAAATATTGAGAAATTTATGACAATTGAATAGGGGAGTAAGAGAAAAAAAGAGCACTTAAGGTTTTTGGCCTGAGCAGCTAGAAGGATGGAATTGCCATTATTTGAGATGGAAATGGTCAGAGTTTTTTTGGGTTTTTTTGAGATGTTCAGTTCAGATTTCTTTTAGACATTCAAGTGGCAATGTGAAGCAGGTGAGTGGATATCAGTCTGAAGTGCAAGGGAGAGGTCCCGGGTGGAGATGTAAATTTGGGAATCATTGGGATATACACGTTACTTAAAGCTGTGACACTGGGTGGTATCACCAACAAGGTGAATGTTGATGGAGAACAACACAGGTACAAGCTGGGTCCGGTGGTGCTCCAACAAGGGGAGAAGACCCAGCAGAGGAGACTGAGTTGGGACAGAAACCAGGAGTGTGTGAGAGCCAGAAAGTCAAGTGAAAAGGTATGGCAAGGGGGTGGGAGTGTCTAACAAGGTCAAATAAGATGAGGATTAAGAATTAATCTTAGATTTAGCTTCGCTGTGGTCACTGTTGACCTTGACAAGAGCAGTTGTGGTGGTGTGGGACAGAAGTCTCAGTGGAGAGAGAGGAATTCAAGACAGTGAATACAGACAGTGTGTCTGAGACATTATGTTGCTGGGAAGGAAGCAGAAGTATGAGGCAGAGTTTCTGAGAGTAAGGGGATTAAAAGCTTTTTGCTGTTGTTGTTGTGGATGTGGTTGTTGTTTTTAAAGACTGGTAAAACAATAGCATGTCTGCATGTTGAATAGAATGATCCAGCAGCAATGGGAAAGCTGGTGATGTCGGAGAGGACAAAGAAATGCTACAGCCTTGAGAAAGTGAGAACGGGAGAACTTAGCTTTCAGTATGAGCATGGACAGTCCATTTAGGAACAAGATGGCAGAGCATCTGTATACGATGCTGGTGGACATGCATCTGTGATGATAGGAGTATGGGGGAAGTTCTCTGCCGATGGCTTCAATTTTCTCAGGGGAGAGAGAAGCAGCATCTTCAACTGTGAGTGAAGATAGAGAGGTGCTGGAGGTTTGAGGATAAAGGAAAAGGAGTGAGATCGAATGAGAGAAGAATGTACGAGGGAAATATAACATTTTTTGTCATACAGTCAGAGAATAAACATCTGTTTTAGAGAGTCCGCCTAAACCAAAATAGGTTATCCTTTATCTCTAGGGAAACAAAACCTTTGGATTCCCTGAATCCTTTTCTTTTATTTTTATGAAAACAACAACCCCAAAGTGAACTGCAGCTCTAAGTTGGAAGACATGACCAAGTAGTTAAGAAGAGGATCCAATGTCTTTAAGTTTTCTGTCCCAGTGCTTAGGAAGCACAAAGTGTTCCACATGACAGGACTCTTCATACAGAATTCTTAGAAGAAGAAAGTTGATGATGTGCTGACTGATATTATGCTGTGCTGCTGTGATCACAGAATCACTGCTCCAAATGGGTAGTGACAAAACATCCCATCCTTTGGACTAAAGCTGCAGTAAGGAGTCATTGGCAAGACAAGATGAGATTAAGTGCTGTTGTTACACACTGTTTCTGCCTGAAGTAGCTGATGGACTGAATTACTTTAAGTAATTATATAAGGTGAGATTTTTTCCAGAGCCATCCAGATACAGCCAGTCTCTCAAGGTCTTTGGTAGCAAAATGTCCTGACTCATGATCTCTGTGCCCTATTTTTTTTCAACACCCTTATTAGCATGTCTTTGATAATGGACAATGACTAAGACTGCCAATTTGTTTTGGTTTGTTTACGACTCAAGTAGAGTTGTGATGAGAAGCTAAAACTGAAGTATTTTGAGACTGATTCGCAGTTTTCAATAAACCAAAGTTTCAAAGAAACAATGTTTTCAAAAAAGCTCAGTTCCATTGGATCTCACAGTCAACACCACTTTAAGTGAATAAACAGGCAAGTTTCTTTTAGATGTGGTGGATGTTTAAGTTTTTTGTAATATTCTAACTATTTTTTTTTAACTGGCAGCTGATATTTTTTTCTACCACATAACTTGTTGACTTGATCTCTTTTCCTTTTTCTAAGGAGTTAGGTTAGTTTAGGAGCTCTGAGAAGCAAATGCCATGATGGTATTATATATGCAAAAGATTTATTGGGGGAAAACATCTGTGAGAGAAAATGGGGAAGGAGCTGGAGGAGATTGGGGAAGCTGTCAAGCTGCAATGCAGGTCTGACTGCTATGGAAGAGAGAGAGGGAAGGAAAACTCTTAGACTGTGGTGCAGGTCTAAGAAAGTTTTGGTAAGGCTGACAGGGAACTTGGAATCCAAGTGGCCCATCAGAGGACTCCTACCTCTCCCAGAAACAGGTCTGCTTCAGTAACCCTGTCATGTTCAATGGTTAGTGTGGAGCAGCTGGTGGGGAGAGTGGCCTCAGCTTGCACACAGTGATGGATTTCGGGACACAGTATCTGGGTCTGTTTGTAATTACACTACTGCATTTGTGTGTTTGGGCTGCTGTACCAATATACCACACACTGAGTAGCTTAAACAGTAGACTTTTATTTCTCATGGCTCTGGAGTCTGGAAGTTACAGGTCAAGTGAATGGCCAGGTAGGTTGCATTCTGACGCCTCTTTTCTGGCTTGCAGGCAGCTGTCTTATTGTTTGCTCACTTGATCTTGTCTTTGTGTTGAGAGAGAGAGAGCTCTTTGGTGTCTCTTTTGACACTAATCCTATCAGATCAGAACCCCACCTTATTACATTATTCAACCTTAATTATTTCCTTAGTGGCCCCATCTCCAAATCCAGTCACCTTGGGGTTAGGATTTCAACATACGAATTTTGAGAGAATGCAAGCATTCAATCTGTAATAACTACTCACAGTCAGAGATTTGCTAGATGCCTCTTCTTCTTTTTTTTTTTTAAGTCTTATTGCCGCATTCTGAGTATAACACAGAAAATTGCACAAATTTAATTTTTTAACTCTTAATTTTTTAATGCTAACTTTATTGAAGTGTAATCTATATACAGTAGAATGTACAAATTTTAAATATATAGCTCAAGGATTTTACAAGTGTATACTGTGTAACCATTACCCATGTCAAGGTATAGAACATATCCAGCACTCCAGAAAGTTCTTGTGTGGACCATGGTGCCCCAATAAAGACTCTGGACACCAAAGCTCAGCTGAACTTCTCTGGTTGTAGGTAAGTACTATAGGGAAAAGAAGAGGAGGAAGTAACAGGAAGTTCTGGTAGTGGTGATGAGGGGGTTAGGATGATAATTTTAAGGCAGGTGCTCAGGAGATACTGCTCCAGTGAAGTAGTCTCGCCACCTACAGGGGGCCTTATAACAGTTACAGCTACACGTAGCAGTACTGGTGTACTGTTTAAAGCTGATTTGCAGTGATTATGAGTTTGGGAATTTGCAGCTCTCAGACATCTAAACGTTTTGATGGGTATGTGGAATTCCCAAGCAACTTATATTAAACAACCTTGCCCTTTTACATTGTAATAAGACAACTAAAACTTTTCCAAAGGAACAGATAACAATTCTTACGGGAAACTTTCCTGTCTTCTATATTAATATTTAATGGACGGGAAAATGCATTTGTTGGCACCATTGAGATTCTCAGAAACAGAGATTCATTTATTTATTCAATACTTTATTTAATATAATTATTCAATAAATATTCATTGAACACCTACTACATTCTGCATTTTGGACTCATTACTGAGACACAAATGACTAAGAAACTCCAGGATCTCACAGTTAAAAGTAGGGGAGGCAGAACTGCAAACGAATTGTTCTTGTTGTGACTGGAAGAACTTAAAAATGGTGGTGGACTAGAGGCGATAGAAAGAAGGAGCCAGATGAGAAGGGCACAGGGCTAATAAAATGGCTGTAAAATGTGAGAAGGGCTATAATGGCACAATGTACAAAATGTTATTGGGGTTCAATAAAGGAAGAAATAATTCTCTGAGGAAACTGGGTTAGATTTCACACAGAGCCCACATTTACCCCTCTTATTAATTCTTCCCTTTAAAAATGCTTTGAAAACATTTTAAATAAAGTCAAATAGTACCACAAGTGTTCTAATCCCAAATAGTAATCTCTTGCACCAATCACACTTGCCACCCCAGTTGCATTCCCTACAGGCAAAGGCAAACATTTTAACTATCTTTTAGCTATTTTGTTTTGTATTGATCTATGTACTTCTTAAGATTTTGCTTATAATGATATTTCTTGACTTATTGTCATTTTCACATCATGTATTGATTTCCTGTTATGATAGATGAGAATTTTGCCCTTTTAAATGTCACTCACTTTCCACTCTTTGTCCTTCCAAAAAATATCTTGGTTAAGTCAATATTTAACACTTACATTATTAAGGTCATGTAAATATTATTCACCGCAGAGCCCAGAAATTTTAAATGATTATTTCCCCCTCGCCTTTTTTGTGTAATATTTCATTTGTTCTAGAGTTAATTGCTACTTTTTAAGACATGCATATTTTTGTGTGCTTATCCTTAATTTTCCCCTTAGATATATTTTGTATTTCGTAAAATATTTTTTCCCCAGTTGCTTAAATATATCAAGTGGTTCATAAGTTTCCCTTACTTTTTCTCAGAGCCCTTCATCCTTTTCTCTCCATCCTCTGAAATGGATTGATTGCTTTTTAGTTCTCTTACCTAGCTGTTATCCTGGGCACATGCTTTAGTTATCATCCTGGAACTTTGCATTACGAGAGATCTTTGGTCTTCTTTGTTTTTGGTTCATTCATTTATTTTGCTGGAGCATGTCTTCCATAAAGTCTTTAGAAAGTGTGGTACATTAAATTGTGTTCCCTGAAACGATATGTTGAAGTTCTAACTTCCAATACCTGTGAATGTGACCTGATTTGAAAATAGGGTCCTTACAGATGTAGCCAAGGTATGACGATGTCATTAGGATGGACCCTAATCCAATATGACTGGTGTCCTTATAAGAGGAGAAGAGACACAGACAGACATGCAGGAAGAATGTCACATGACAATGGAGGCAGAGATTGGAAGTATGCTGCCACAAACCAAGAATTTCAAGGACTGTTAGCAAATGTCACAAACTAAGAATGAGACTTTGAATAGATTCTCCCTCTGGGCACCCAAGAAGGAACAAGTCTTGCTGACACCTTGATTTTTGGGTTTCTAGACTCCAGAGTATAGCACTTTCTAAGACGAGTTTGCGAATGTAATTGTAAGATCTCATATATATGAAAGTGCAATCAATGCATTAATAAGGTTTTATTATTATTTTCAACAATGTTCTATAAATTATTCCTCTTCAAGGACATCATTCTACCATACTGGGACTTCATGTTTCTCACATGTCTAGTGTAGAAGTTCTAGCAGCTGTCTGGCATTATTTTTTCTTGTGAATAAATAAGGCCATCTGAGTAAATATTGTAATTAGGACCATAATGGCACATTTTGATTGTTTTTAATAAATAACAACAACCAGATTGTTTCTTAGATGTGACACTAATGATCATTAATGGCTAAACTGTTAGATTTACATCAGAAATTCTTGGCTGAAAATTTTTGTGAGTGCAAACTACAATGTTATCAAAGCAGAAAATAAATGCAAAACTTTCTGCAATTGCCTCATTATCTTAGAATAATCTTCAGGAATTCATAACAGAAAAATGCAAGAAACAAGCAGCTGGTATATTTTGTACAGAAAATATGAGTGAAATTGAGATATGGAGAGCAGAGTTGGAACATTGTTAGCAAAGCTGGGTTCTAGTCAGTCTTCGTTTTTAGGAAATGTTAGTAAAATTTAGTTAAAAATAAAAGGTTTGATATCTGTTTGGTGTTAGAATCTGAAATCGTCTAGTCCACTTAAAACTTTAGATCATAAAATTTTGCTTTTTAAATTAGAAAATAATCAAATAAAGATGGTTCATATTGACATAACAGCAGTGACTCACTACTCTTTCATGATTACATCATATTGCCATTTTTATCTTTACAAAATTAAAAAAGATGACAACACCTTCATTTATTTGCAATTTTCCCTTTTACTGTCCTTCCTAAAAATTAATCTTTCCATTTCTTTCACCTTATTGAGAGTCATTGATTATGAATAAGTTTTTTATAGACTCAACATTTATTTTAGCTTTAAAAAAAGAAAAGAAAAAGAGATTGGGATTTTTTATTAAAATGTTAAAGACCAGCCCTATACGAGTTCCCATGACATTCCAGTGGTGTCACCTAAGCAGGTGCTAAGGAGAAGGCGAGTCTGAACTGGTGCCAGCTGCCTCAGTAGCACACGCCCCGGAGTTCAGCATCACAGAACCATTCTGCTCATTGAGACAAACTACTCCCATCCCTCGGGACAGAGTAGGCTTTGGCAGTACTGAGAAGTAAGCTGTGTGTTTCAGTACTCTCTCCTTACCTTCCATTTCTGTCATCGTCACTTTGTGGATGGAGCACCTTACACTCTGCCGTACCTGTCTAAAGCCCCTTTTCATTAGCCAGGACACCCCACCTGGGTCTGTGCCTTCATTTACCCAGTTCTGTGCATGTTGACCATGTGCCATTCATTGTCCTCACCTCACTTTTCTGGGGAAAGAATAAGGATCATTGAACTGGGTCTTGAGGGATAAGCCGGAACCATGAGGTAGAGATGTGAGGAGGTTATTCTAGTCGGAGGGGACAGCATGAACAAAGCTGTGGAGATGTATAGCTTCTTGACTTATTTAGGGAAAGGCAAGCAGTCAGATGTGACTAAAGGCAGGTTATATGGCATGTGGAAGCCAGTTTGCAGGTAGAAAGAGGAAGAGATGGAGCTAGAAGGTTAAGTGGCAGCTAGACTATGAAGATCTGAGTGCTAGGTAGAGAAGACAAAGAGAAATCATTCCTTCTCTTCCAGGAAACATTGGACTTTGAGAGGCAACATCCCATCATGGCTGTGTCACCAAATCTTTAGCATGGTGAAAATTTTAGAGGAGTTGCAGTGGGCATAGCCAGGTTTGCAACAAGGGTTGGCAAACTGGCCTGCAGGCCAAATCCGGCATGCTGCCTGATTTTGTACAGCTTAAGAGTCTTTAAGAATGGTGTAATATTTTTAAATGGTTGATTAAAAGGCAGACATGTGAAACTTATACAAAACTCAAATTTCAGTGTCTACAAATAAAGTTTTATTGAAACACAGCTAAGCTCATTTGTTATGCATTGTCTGCTTTTGTGCTGCAAGGGTGAAATTAAGTAGTGACAGAAAGCATATGGCCCACAAAGCCTAAAACTTTTACTAACTGGCTCTGTTTAGAAAAATTTTGCTGAGTCCTGTTCTAAGCCCTTCAGAAACAGAGGAGTAGAACACTACTGAGGAAACCCAGTCCAGGAGGTAGCCTTAGAAAGATCTGAAGTTTTAAGGGACATAGTCCATGAAACAGTTGATCTAAATTTAATAATTCCAGTGACCATTATTTCCCTAGCACTTATTCTCCTGATGCATACTTGGAAGTTATAACATGCCACGTTTTCTTTAGTATAAGATTAAATACATATATATATATATTATATATTGATTATATTATATATTATATATATTAAAATTCAAAATGATCTCTAGGAAATCTGGAAGACTCTGTTGACAGTTGTGGTTGACATGCATTTTTAGAAGCATTCACGTGGTTGAAAAATCATGCAAAAAAGGAGTATCTTTCAGAATTGAAGATCTAAATAAATATAAAAAAATTACTGAAAGCTTTTTTAACCTTTTTAAAATTCATCTCTTCATGAGAGCAGAATGTCAATCACATATTTCTCCTTTAGTGTGGTAATTTAAAAACTATTTTCATAAGGCTGGGAGATATTACCTTATGTAATGTCTTTAAATTTTTTTAAAGGAATCCTTACTTCCTGGATGCACCAAATTATAATCACATATAATCCAATTTAAGAGGAAAAGTCATAATTGAGAATGTCTGGTTAAAGAAAGGCGAATAAACGATAGGAGGGAAATGTTGGTTGGTCATGGGACCATAGGGTGGTAGATTTCTTAGAGCTGCCTAGCGGGGGATGTACAGTATCTCAGAACATCCAGCATTCCCATCTGAGAACTTCTGCCTCCCCTGGAATAGTAAGAATAGAGGTTATATCACCCGAGTTTCAGCTGCAGCAAAGAGAAACACCTGTAGTCATTTTAAGCAGAAAGTGATTTAATGCAGAGAATTAGCTGGTATGAAATCAGTGGAAATGCCGATGGAGCTAGGATGGCCTTTAGGAATGACTCCCAGGACAGTGCAGAACTTAGCAACTAGGGGAGCGAGTACCTCTTACGTGAAGGTGGGGAGTCAGTAGGCTGCTGCTGGATCAGGAATCTGCTGTTGCCTCCTCTGCTAAGGACTACCACGAAACTGGGACTTGAGAGATCCCAGTGGATGCTGCTGCAGAAATCCTTCTCCGCAACCTTACTTTCCAGTGAAATTCAGCTAAAAGCAGCAGGAAAATGACCTCTGTAGCACTTCCAAAATTTGCACAAGTTCTTATGAGGGAACCCTACTAGAACCCTAGCAGCAAGAGATTCTGGGAAATGTAGTTTTCAGATTTCTAGCCTCTACATGTAGGAAGGCACATTGGAAGGAGGTGAAAAACTGTTGAGGCTAATCACGTTATTCATTTCCTACTGCTGCTTTAACAAATTACAACAAATTCAGTGGCTTAAAACAATACACATTTATTATCTTGTAGTCTGGAGGTCAGCAGTCTGATATGGGTTTAAGGTCTAAAGTCAAAGTATTCATAGAGCTGTGTTCCTTCTGGGGGCTCCAGGGCAGAATCAATTTATTCCTTGCCTTTCCCAGCTTCTAGAGGCTGTTCACATTCATTAGCTCAGGACTACATCACTCAGATTTCTGTTTCTATTGCCATATAACCTTCTTTGAATCTAACCTTTATATCTCCTTTTTCATAGGGACTCTTGTGTTTGCATTGGGCCCCCCAGATAATCCAGGATAATCTCCTATCTTAAGATCTTTAAACACATCTGTCGTGCAGGGTGGCATGCGGGGTCTCAGCTCCCGCTCCCCACATAAGAATGCAGGATATGGTGAGGCCAAAAAGGAACACCCACAGAGCCAAAGATAGGGCAGTCATACCACTATATTCTAGCTGGTGGCTGGGTTGGAGACTCAGGAAGCAGGAGCCACACTATCTGCAACCTGCCGTCCATGTCTGTCTGGCATCCAACCTCACTTGCTAACTGCAATCCACTCTTGCTAGCTCAGCCACCATCTTCTTGCTAGCCCCCATTTTTCTGCTAGCGTAGCCATGGCAGTTATATTAGTGGCCAATGGCTCACTGGTTACAGCTGACAGCCAACTAGCCACAGCTGATGGCCATCCAATCACAGTTGATGGCCATTTACTACCTGAGCCAGCACCTTTCCACGTGAGGCCAAGAGCCTGGAAACTGCACTCCTGGCTCTGTCCCCACAACATCTGTGGGATCCCTTTTTCCAGGTAAGATAACTTATTCACAGGGAATAGGATGTTGACATCATTGGGGGGCCATTATTCAGCCTGCCGCATTGCCATTATCCATATTGTTGAGGGAGGGAACCGATGTTTATTGAATATCTTCTATATGCCAGAGACTTTATATACATATATCTATATAGATATATCTATATACCTATATAGATATATATATAAAAATCTCATCTCATCAAACATTTACAGCAACCCTTCAAAGTGAGTGCTATTATTTTTATTAGAGATGAGAAAAGGAGATTTGAAGAATTTCAAAAAACTAACCCACCATTTAGTGACAAAAAGAAATAAGCTCTCAAACCATGAAAACACATAGAGGAAGCTTGAATACTGTAATGACGAGCAGGGAAAAGAGAGAGAGAGAGGAGGAGCACATGCTAGAATGGGGCTAATTAATTTATTGAATATCTAATCAATTTATTTAGCAATTTGTAATAGCAAAAGACAAAGGCAATTCAATAGAATGTGCTAGTGACAAAGTAGAGGTGGTGAAGACTAAACTATATACATTGATAACAATGTCATGTCAAAGGAGTACACATACATATAAGTTTAAGAGACCTCAACATGTTTACTATTGGTCAAAAATCACTCGGTTAAATACACAAATAACATCAGTAAGGAGTATTCAAAAGCAGTAATAAGCTTTATAGAATAGTAACGATTCCAGAAGATGCCAAAAGCTCACCAAACTGGAACAAAACAGCACTGGAAAAGTCATAAATCAAAACCTTGCCAGGTCTGTAGCTGAGAGAAACTCAGGCGTCTCCCACGCCGCTGCTTGCTATTTCCCAGAATGCTGCTGCTGTTGGCGTTGTGGTGGTGGTTATTGTTAGAAGTCAAGGCGTCTTCTGATGTTGTAAGCTGCAAGCTGCATATAGTTTTCAAGATGTTAACAAGTTCTCAAGAATGTTGTTGCTGTTGCTGTTGTTGTTGTTGTAAGTCAAGACGTCTTCTGATGTTGTAAGCTGCAAGCTGAATACAAGCTTTTAAAATGTCAACCAGTTCTCAAGAAGGCTAACTGTGTGCAACAACACTGGAGAGATTGGGAACCAGACAGACCTCACCAGGTCCACAGCTGGGAGTCAGGACATCCCCTGGTGTTGCAAGCTGCATGTTGCTGGAAGTCTTCAAAATGTTAGAATGATGAAGAATCACCAGTGACAAATGACCAAATGACGAAAAATTAATAATAATTATACTGTCAACTGAGGTCTGTCTTATATATGTTCTCAGATGTAGCTTAGATCCAAGTTTCTTGTTCCTGCCTCCCCCTCTGGGAATGGCCAGTTCCGAGAGGGTCCGGCAGTTACTGATATGAATGCTGCCCATCTGGCCGAAGGGCCAATTCATCTGGATAAGAAACAAGGCCTGGCGATGTGCCTATCACGTCATCCTGATATAACTTAGCAACTTCTTCACTTTATCTATTGATGTGGGTGAAACAGACAGAACAAAAAGGGAATTTTCTCAACGCCTGATTAAAAAGTATTTTAACCCTAAGCTAACCATCACCTCACATCACAGACAAGAAAACAACCTCATCTTATACAGAAAGCAACCTCATCCCATATCTCCCCTGCTCAGGAGAATGAGACCAAAGGGGAAATCCACTCAACCCCTGATCACAGCACAGAAATCACCTCACATGCAGGAACAGATGAAAGCTAATAGACAAAAGCTCACATCAACCAATGAAGGCAAATTTTCCTCAACATCTACCCTACAATTTGGCCTCAAAATTTGTGTTCATTGGCAATAGATCATTATTGCCACCCGCATATGAGTAATATTCTAGTACACTTGATAAAACTGTAAACAACATGAATAATTTTCAAAAAGCTAATCATCACCTCACATGCAGTCTCTCATGTGAGGGAACAAAAAGCAAACTGACAAAAGTTCACATCAATCAATGAAGAAAAATTTTCCTCAACATCTTCCCTACAAATACATATTGCTAAAAGAAAGAAGTCAGTCTGAAAAGGTATGATTCCAACTATATAACATCTGGAAATGGCAAAATTATAGAGACAGTTAAAAAATTAGTGGTTGACAGTGTTTGGGTTGAGGAGAAAGAGGGAAGGAGGGAGGGATGAATAGGTGGAACAAGGGAATTTTAGGGTAGTAAAACTATTCTGTGTACCATAATGATGGATATATGACATTATGCATTTGGGAAAACCCATAGAGTTGTATAACACAAAGAGCAAACCCTATGTAAATTATGAATTCATTAATTTATCAGCGTTGGTTCATCAATTGTAACAAATATACTACAACGAATGCAAGATGTTGATTATAGGGGACACTCTGGGGCAGGGGAGGGTGTATATGAGAACTCTATTTTCTGTTCAAGTTTTTTGTAAACCTAATTTGCTCTAAGAAATAAAAGTCTATTAATTAAAAAAATTAACAACAACAATATAAACTAGCCCAGCTGTTATATGGCAGAGCCAGTACTTAATTTCAGAAATGTTGGGGTCTAAGAATACATATGACTCAAGCAACACTAAGAATTCTGGAGGCTCTGATGCCCTCAGAATTTCTTAACTGGAGGGTCGAAAACCTGACAGTGATGAGCGCATCCCAAAATTCACAGGTGCACTTCTTTCTTTGTCGGTAGGGGTTCTCCTTACATATACAGGGTTAATAGTGTAGACTGGAATTTAATGGGCTTACCTCCTGGTCTCAATTTTCTTACAGGGAATTGTTAATTCCATTGTCTTTAAGTAGATGATAACTTTTTGACAAACACACATTTTTTTTAAAAAAAGCAAGACTGTATTATATTTACTACTTTTCTAACATGATTTTTTTCCTGTAACATTATAACATTGTCTTCCCAAGTCATATGTATTTATATATAAACATATATTTTGATGACCTTATTTTACCTTACAGCTACAAGTAACTTGTTTAATCAATTCTTTATTTATGAGCAATGAGTTTTTTCAAATTTATGATATTATAAGCAAACTTGTGGCAAATATTCCTACATATATCTACATCTTTTAACACTTCTTTGAGTTTTAAAAAATATTTATTTTGACATTCGGTATTGTTTTATATTAATTTCAGGTGTACAGCATAGTGCTAAGACATTTATATAATTTAAGAAGTGATCCCCCTGACTAGTCTAGTACCCACGTGGCACTATACATAGTTATTACCATATTACTGACTATATTCTCTATACTTTACTTTATATCCCCATTATTATTTTCAGACTACCAATTTGTATTTCATAATCCCTTAACCTTTTTCACCCTGCCTCCCAACTCCCCTCCCATATATCACCCTGATAAATCTAGTACCCATCTGACACCATACATAGTTATTATAATATTATTGATAATATTCCTTATGCTGTACCCTACATCCTCATGATTACTTGTGTTACAATAAATTTACATTTCTTAATCCCTTCTCCTTTCTCATTCATCCCCAACCCCCCTCTTATCTAGCAACCATCAAAATGTTCTCTGTATCTATGAGTTTGTTTCTGTTTTGTTTGTTTATTTTGTTCTTCAGATTCACATATAAGCGAAATCACATTGCATCTGTTTTTCTCTGTCTGAGGTACTCCACTCAGCACAGTACCCTCCAGGTCCATCCGTGCTGCCACAGATGGCAAGGACCCATTCCCATCCATGGTCGAGGAATATTTCATTGTATATATGTACCACCTACTCTTTTTTCATTTATCCATCGACGGACACCCAGGTTGCCTCCATATCTTGGCCATTGTAAACAATGCTGCAATGAACATATGGATGCACAGGTCACCTCCAAGTAGCCTTTTGGGTTTCTTTGGGTAAATACCAAGAAGTGGGATTACTAGGTCCTTCTTTGTCTCTTGTTATAACCTTTGTTTTAAAGTCTATTTTGTCTGGTAAAAGTATTGCTACCTCAGCTTTGTTTTGTTTTCAATTTCATGAAATATCTTTTCCCTGTCCCTTTACTTTCAGTCTTTGTTCCATTTCGATCTGAAGTGAGTCCCTTGTAGACAGCATATGTAAGGGACTTGTTTTCTTATCCATTCAGTCACTCTATCTTTTGATTGGAGCATTTAATCCACTTACACTTAAGTAATTGTTGATAGATATGTAGTTATTGCAAGTTTATTATTCACATTTTTTACTGTTTTTTCTGCTACTTTTTCTTCTTAAAGAAGTCCCTCTTAGATTTCTTGTCATACTGGTTTGGTGGTGATAAAATCCTTTAGTGTTTTCTTGTCTGGGAAGCTTTTTACCTGTCCCTCAATTCTAAATGAGAGCTTTGCTGGGTAGCGTAATTTTGGTTGTAAGTCCATGCTTTTTATCACTTTGAATATTTCCTGCCAATTCCTTCTTGCCTGCAAAGCTTCGGTTGAGAAATCAGCTGACAATCTTATGGGAGCTCCCCTGTAGGTAGCTGACTGTTTTTCTCTTCCTGCTTTTAAGATTTCCTCCTTGTCTTTAACCTTTGGTATTTTACTTATGAAGTACCTTGGTGTGGGCCTCTTTGGGTTCATCTTGTTTCGGAATCGCTGCATTTCCTGAGCTTGTATATCTATTTCCTTTGCCAAGTTAGTGAAATTTTCTGTCATTATTTCAAATAGGTTATCAATTCCTTGCTCTCTCTCTTCTCCTTCTGGTACCCCTGTAATGAGAATATTGTCCCAGAAGCCCTTAAACTGTGCTCATTATTTTGGATTCTTTTTTCTTTTTGCTGTTTTGATTGGGTGTTTTCTACCTCCTTATCTTCTAAACCACTGATTTGATCCTCTGCTTCATCTAATCTACTGTTAATTCCCTCTAATGTATTATGCATTTCAGTTATTATAGTCTTTATTTCTGACTGGTTCTTTTTAAATGTTTTCTATCTCTATTTTTATGTTTCCTATTTCTTTTTTTGAAGTTCTCCCTGAGATCATTAAACATCCTTATAACCAGTGTTTGGATCTCTGCATCTGGTACATTGTTTGTCTCCATTTTGTTTAGTTCTTTTTATGGAGCTTTATTCTATTCTTTTATTTGGGGTATGTTTCTTTGTCTCCCCATTTTGGCTGCCTCCCTGTGTTTGTTTCTATGTATAGGTATGGCTGCTATACCTCCCACTCTTAGTAGGGTGGCCTTGTGTAGTAGGTGTCCTGTGGGACCAGGGGGTGCAGTCTTCCTGTCACCAGAGCTGGGTGCTCCAGGTGTGTCACTTGTGTGGGTTGTGTGTACCCTCCTGTTGTAGTTGAGCCTTGGTTGCTAATTGCACATCAATGGGAGGTATTGAGCCTCAGCCTGATTGGTTGTGAGGACTCTCTATGACTAGAGTGAAAGAGATGTGGTACAAGGGCTGACCTTATAGAGCATGGTTCACTTTGCAGGGCTCTAGTGACTGCCCTGTCTGCTCTTTGGGTGTGTCGTCCTTGGTGGCAGTTGGATGATGCTCCATCTTTTTATGAAGCTGGGCATCAGATGTGCCAGTCCTGCGGCCTCCTGGGAGGAAGCCCACTGCTGGCCATGTTTAGCCAAAGCCTGTGAGTTCTGCCTGGGTTCACCTGGCATGAGCCATGCAGCAATCCACAGATGGCTGCCACCCACAGTGGGTTAGAGGTGCATCAAGAAGCCAATCTGGGAACTGAGGCTGGCTGTTGCTAGTGCTAGGCTTAGGGCTGCTCAGTCAGAGGTATGGGACATGCCAAAGCCATATACTACTTGTGTGGATTTTGTGAACCTTTGAGAGACTTTATGAAAGTCCGAAGCATGAGCTAAGACAGGTTGTGTGTATGGAAAAGCTACTTGAAGCTGCTTGGTGTGCCAAAAGTTGGGTGGGGCGGGGTTTGAGGGAATCACTAGGGTGGGGCAGACAAAAGGTTTGATGGAGACTCAGATATGGCGTCTGCCTGTGTCTGCATACAGGGAGTGGGGAGGGCTCAAAAAAGAAACAATCCTTCCTCCTACTCCTCCATCCAGGAGAAAGCTGACCCTCCAGCTCTCGATCTGAAGCCACACAATTTAGTTCCTTCCCGTATGTCCCTGGCACCTTTCGAGCCACTGCCCCAGTGCTGGAGCTCAAAGCGAGTGAGTCTATTAGCAAGTAAGTCTGTGCATTGTTCCTTTAAGAGGAGAACTTGGGACTCCAGCCACGCTTTGTCTCATTCAGCCACAATCTCTGCTGCTTTTTACAACCAGAATTTATGGGGAGTTTTCTCCCTAGCACTGACACCCTGGGCTGTGGAGCCTGGTATGGTGCTGGGACCCTTAGCTCCTCAGGGGGTACTTCCACAGCTGAGATATCTTTCCTGATTTTTAATGGTCACATGCAGGTGTGGGTCCAGCCTGTTCTGTGTCTCTGTCCCTCCTACCAGTATTTATTTATTTATTTATTTATTTATTCATTTATTTATTTATTCCTCCTACCAGTCTTGAGGTGGCTTCTTCTGTATGTGTGTAGTTGTAGGGCTTCAATTCAGCAAGCTTCTTTGACTGTTTTTGAGACTACATTCCTAAGAGTAGATTGTCTAAATCAGATGGTAGGCACACTGTAAACACTTTTCATATGTATTTTTAGAAAAGGTCAGTGGCTGGAGCCAGCTTGTAGCACCTCGTGAAAGTCAGTTGTCTTCGTTTCTTCCCAACTTCATGTTCATTGATGTCATGTTGGTATCTTGAAATTGGCCACAGTGGAAGTATTTACACCATGGAAATCAACAAATGCTCCAGATCAGAGCTTCCCTACCCCTTCTTCTGGAGAGCTGATTGTTAAACATTTACTACACTACTGGAAAGTATATACAAATCTTTAGTCCTACCAGTTTAGGAAGACCCATTATTTTCATCTCAAAGTCCACATTAATGCTTAAAACAGTAATAATTCCAATTGTAATTTGTATATTCTAATATTAATAATTTGCAATACATGTTGTTACCTCTGGCCTTTCTTTTCATAGCTTGTTTAGAGATTGAAAACAATGGGGTATATTTAGATATATTTTGTACTCAACCAGAGTGGTCCGCTAAGGACAGCCAAATTTTGCAGAGATTCAGCATAATTGTATCATAACTCCAAAGGGTGTCTGTACTTTGGAAAATTGTTATTTATAAAAACCTTTTAAATAATTGCTTTGGCACATATTGTTGATTTGCAAGGAACATCAAACTTGGTGACTCATAGAAAGGAAAGGGGAGAGGTGATCAGAATCTCCAGGAGGTCTTTATCTAACTTTCCACAATCATCCCATACATTCCATTTAAGCCAACAGGTAGGGTTCTTCCAGACCTTGACGCTTATCCCCTGCCTTGGTAGCTAGTAAACCCTTCTATTAATGGGATTGTATCACTTGTGCTATAGTGGAATAAAAGTTGGGGCCACTGAGTAATCCAGCTCTAAGAAGCTATAATTCTATGAGAAATTATAAATGAAGTGGAGGTAACCTGCCATAATGAAAACAGTACTAACTTGGGAGTGAAGATCCCCAGAATTCTAGGTCCTACTTTGACACTGGGCTATGCAAGAAATCTGGTGTCTTCCTCTATCACATTTCTACTCTGCAGGCTATTTGCTGATTTAGCCAGCTACATTGGTGCTCCATTTTTTCTCACCACTTCTTCTAGATCTTTCCTACAAGGACCTACAAGGAACTATTCAAGGAATTCCCACATGGAAGGGAAGTTTTCCACTCAATAAGAGCATAGGAGTAGCCACTTTACCTGTAGCTAACTGTTTGCTCTTAGATAAGTCTCAGTTTTCTCATCAGTAGAATGGGGATGTTGGAGGGTTAGATTGAATTTGTGACTCCCTAAGTTCAATGATTTTATGAAACCAATTCACCTGCATAGCAAATACAGTAGAATCAAAATAGCCTCACCAACAGAAACTAAACTCCTTTGAAAGAAGAGTTTGTCTAGCTTCCACAGAGTGCTATATGAGAACATGATGCGAAGATGTCATATTTATGCATGTTATAATTTGGTTCTCACTGGAAGAGTGCAGCAATTATGTAAGAGGCTGTTATGAGATTATGCCATTGACGAATGCTATGCCCCATGATTGTAAAGGCTATAATTCACCTACACACATACATCAAATGTTGTTTCGAAGTCATTGGGAGAATTCGAATTATCTTAAACTCATCTATAAAATATGTATCTTTTATTAAGTAACATGAATATGAAGTAAGATCAAATTCTGAGTTGCCCTTCATACTGATCACCTATGGATCATTTCAGATTGTGTAGTCTCGAACTGCTCTCTTTTCTCATAAGTGTCAATGACAGTCGCCCACCTAATATAAATTGGAGGGTGCATCTGAAATTACCACCACACCTCCAGAATATCTTTTCCACCAACACTTTTGAAATGTTTGCTACTTGAGATGGAGAATTCCTCTTTATAGGTTTTTATCTCCAGCATTCCTTTGTTACAAGTATTATAATATAAATTGTTTATTAAGATTGGACTGAGGTAGACAATGCAATGCCAAATGTATCAGTTTCCTAGGGCTGCTGTAAAAATTACTACAAAGTTGGTAGCTTAAAACAACAGAAATTTATTTTGTCTCAATTCTGGAGGCCAGAAGTTTAAAACCAAGGTGTCAGCAGGGTTGGTTCCTTCTGGAGGCCCTAAGGGAGAATTTGTTTCTTTCCTCTCTCCTAGCTTCTGAGGACTGCCAAAAATCTTTGTTGTTCCTTGACTTATATACACATCACTCCAATCTCTGCCTTCATGTTCACATTACCTTCTCTTCGCTGTCTCTCTGTCTCAAATATCCTTCTGTCTTTCTTTTAGAAGGACATTTGACATTAGATTTAGGGCCTATCCTAAATCCAGGATGATCTCATCTCAAGGTCCTTAACTTAATTACATCTACAAAGATACTTTTCCCAAATATGTTCATATTTATAGGTTCCGGGGGTGAGAACATGGACATATACTTTTGGAAGGGGCTACTATTCAAGCCATTATACCAAGGGATGTCCTAACAAAAGGGACCCAGGATAATAAATTTTGACTGGAAGGGATGGTAAAAAGGAAAAAATTTAAAGGAAGCATCAAGATACTACTACATTGGAATTGGGAAAAGGGCTGAAGATGGGGAAAGGAGAAGTAATTTCCATTGTATAGGATGGGTAGTCTGAAAGGATAGTTGATAATTTATTTGTTCTTCATCCACTTAACAAACGTTTATTGAGCACTTACTATGTTCCAGGAACACAGTACGCTACCTTCTTCTCAAGTGCATTATTGGGATCTGTTGTCCCTGTTTGCATGCTGCATTGTGTTTGACATTTAGTGGAGTTGCATGTTGTGAAATCAGTCACTAAGATTACAATCCAGTAGAGTCAAAATTGCGCTAGAAAACTCCTTAAAACATCTATAAAGTACATTCATGTGGTTCTTCTCTATGTCTGAATAAATGGTTCAGACATAACAAGAAATCACAAAATGCAGATGAATGGAGTGCATCCTAGGATGATTAGCTTTCTTCTTCTAATATTATTTCAATTGTTTTATTTTTTTCCCTTTGCCAAGTTTACAGAATTAAGTTTCTGAAAACTACATTTGACTCTAGCCCAAACCGCAGTATGTGGTAGAAGTAGCAATTGGAATCTTCAAAAATGGTGTGAGCCAGAGAAAACTATGGCTATTTCGTTTGCTTGTGTATTTAGAAGTCACTATTGTGTGGTAAAGGAGACATGAGTTTGGGGCTCAGACAGGTCTGGGTTTGGGTCCAGGATTAACTATTTCTTTCTGTGTGATATGGAAAATTCCACAAGAGACTCATGCAATCTACCAAAGGCTAGGTTGCTACCAGTCAAGTATCCCCCAAAGCATGGAAAACAGTTTAAACCTTTACTGAAATGTCATGAATATGCATGAAAGGCAAAGTCCATATGTGGTATACAGAATACTCTGTGAAAATTCCCTCTCCCACATCTCTTTTCCAATATTTTACACATCACAGATGGTAGTTACCTAATATTCCCACTTTTTATCCATTTAAATTCTGAATACATCTTCTTCTAAAGTTGCCTGCACTCTGGTTCTTGTCTCTTTCCCTGTCCTCTGGCTTTCCTGCTGTCAACTTCCTGCCCCTTTAAATGTAAATCAATGAGATGGTTTTAACTGTTTTCAGTTCTCTTGACCATTTTTTTCTCCAATGAGATTCGCAAAGCACAAATTAAACCTACACAGAAAATTCTGGGATTAACCGGTATTTGAACTGAGCCATCTGATTTTGCTACTTAACTAGCTATGTAATCTTGGGCAAGTCCCCCTTAACTCTCTGGTTCTCTCTCTCTCTCTCTAATTTGTAAAGTAAAGCCCAAAATGTTAATTTGGTAAAGATGGTTTGAGGATTACGTGAAACGATATTTTTTCAGGTTCCTACCACAGGACTATATGGTGGGAAAGAAGCAACTCTTTAGCTGAGCCATAATCTATGGCAGGAGTTTCAATGACTTACGATCCCTAAGCTTTTGGAGCAGTCACCTCTCCCTGGTGAATTTTCTGGCGCATCTGCACACAGCCGGTGTGACATTCATGGGGCCATGTAGGTGAGAGTATGACCAGCTCATTCTTAAGTGTAATGGAAGAACAATTGAAAAAGTAGTAGAGTGAGTACTTATTTCTTCTCCAGTCTCCAGGGTCGTTTTTTAAGTGTGCAGCCATGGGCAAGCAATAATGTGCAATAGTTCAACAGCTGGGCTCTCGGGCTTGCACTGAGTTGGAATCCTGACTTGATCACTTACTACTTGGGTAATTTTAGGCAAATTTCATCTTTGCACCTCAGTTTGCACATCTTTATAATAATAGTACCTATTTTATATATTTATTATGAAGACTAAACGCTATTAATGTAAGATTAAAACAATGTTTCACATAAAATAACCACTCAGTAAACAATAGCCTTTGTAGTGCAAAGGGGTTGGATATTTTAATCCAGTGTCTGAATTTCAATCTTGGAGCATGGCAATACAGAATTTTGGGCCTCAGTTACGCTATCTCTAAAATGGGATCAGTTGTAGTCTCCATTGTTCTGGACCTAGTAAAGTTTTGAAAGGATGACAGATCATGTAGGTAGAGTCTCAGGACTTGGAAATTATTAATGTCCCACTCTCCTTGTCAAATACTAGCCTCATGGAAATGCATAATGAGACCATACATTAAAATTTATAAGTCTGCAACATACACCATTGTTTTGAAGGCAATTTGAGATACCTTTCTACAGGAAGAGAATGTGTAAAATTGAACCACCTGCCCTGAATAGTGTAGTTTGAGAGGAAGTGGCGACATTAAGACCATCATCCCTCATGTTTCAGCAGGCCGCTCATCTGAAAGCGCGGACACTGCCTCATTATACTGATGACTCATAGAGCCAGAGTACTTTCCCTCTTCTCTGCTGTCCTTCCAAATTAAATTCATTGTTCTACAAGATGTCTGTGGTTCCCAGAAATGACACAATGGCATGTACCCTTTTCGAAACCTGGACACTTGACTCTCAGGACGCTCTCCCAAGTGGTCTGGATCATGCAGCTCGCTAGTACAACCCTGACGATTCCAGTAACACCCCTCCTTTTTCTCAACAGAAACCCAGAGAGAATTATGGCTGCATGGACTCTTTTTTTTTTTTTTTTAAGTCTTGCAAAGCTTACTGTAAAAAATGTGGATATCCTTGCAAAAAGAGATGATAAAAAAGTGAATTTCTTTTGATATTATTTTCATAATTGGTAGTCTGTAGCCATCCATGGGGTGAACAGCAGGTATTTAATAGTTGCTTAAAAGCTAAATGATAGGCACTAGTTAACATATATTAACTAACCAGTTAATGCACGTCAGGCCTTCTTCAGTCTCTCATCCTTGAAACAAGCTTGAAATGCTTTTAAGTCTAGTCCAAGTGAGACACACAGTCTCTTGAACATCTTTTGTCACATGAAATAATTTAAAAGCAGCAAACATCCACACCAAGGAGACCATACCTGTGGGAACTATGAGTGGCCAATAGGGAAGAATGATGGAAATGTGCCAGAATGGAAGGCCATTCCAACTACATTCCATTTTTTGAAGGAATGGCATTTGTCTGTTTGTTGTTTTTCCCAACCAAACAAGAAGTTTCCCTCATTATACTCCCTTTCACTGTTAACATTTTCCAATATACGTAGGAATGTTAACATTTCACATTTTATGACAATCTTATAAAGAAACTAAGGCAGGTATTATTTTCTCCATTTCAGAGTTGAGGAGATTGATGAACAGAGAGGTCAATGAACTTGCCCCAAAGCATACAGGCAGGTCGTGCATCCAAGTTTCCTGATATCATGCTGATGTAAGCCCCAGGATAGCTGGCTCCATGATAAGGAAAACTTCAGATGCCCTTGGCATGGGGCTGCAATCGGAGCCCCTGCAGGTAGATGCAGAACTGCAGTGTTCCTATGACAGCGTGTAAAGAAAAAATCCCAGCGGGGGTGGGTAGTGGTAATTTGGGAATATAAAACATACAAACCTTGAGATAAGGACATTACATTTCATCAGTGAGTAGTGGAGGCAGCCGTGTTATTGCAGAGAAACATCACTCACTGGAGCATCCGCAGTGCCTTTCTCTGAGACAGGCGTCTCATTGTATGAATCCCAAAGGAGTTTAACCCTTAGAAGGGATTGCTTGGTGTCGGTTAGACCCAAATTATAATATGATCTGTTATATGTGTAATATCTATAATATAACAATTTCGCCATTTTAGTGATTGCTGATCCATCCACAAGTGACCCAGAGATTCCTCTCTTGTTGGGTTCTCTTTATAGAGACCCTTATCTCCACTTCTAGCTACTGCATTAAGCTTCTCCTTTCTTTCACAGACCCTTTGTAATGAAAATAATGGAAGCTATGGACCAGGAATTGGGCACTTTGCATGTATTATTGCATTAACTTTCACAATAATTCTAAGAGAGAGGATTACTCCTATTTTATAGATGAAGATGGTGACGTTTAAAAAGTACAACTTGTCCAAAGTTACCTAGTCTATAAATGGCCAACTTACCTATCGCTGCATGTTATCCAGAAATTACCTACAAAATACTCAGCAATTTATTGGCTTATATTAACAATCGTTTTATTATATTGCACTATTTTGTGGGTCAGGAATTTAGGCAGGGCTCGGCAGAGACAACTTAACTCTGTTTCATAGAACATCAACTAGGGTGGCTTAACTGGGGATAGAGAATCTATTTTCAAGATGGTTCATTCATATGGTGGGCAACTTGGCTATTAGCCAGGGTTCTTAGTTCTTTCCCACGTGGGCTTCTGCATGTGTCTGCTTGGGCTTCTTCATACCATGATGGCTAGGTTCCAAGAGTGTATATTTCAAAAGACAAGAAGTGGAAGTTGCCAATCTTTTAAGGCCTTGTCCCAGAAACTGTCCTAGTGTCACTTCTGCTGTCTTTTATTACTCAGGAAGTCACAGAGCTCTACTAGATTCAAGGAGAGGGAACATAGACCCAACCTCTCACTGGGAGGCGTGTCAAAGAATTTGTAGCTATATTTAAGGATAAGAATCCAGATTATAATCATGACACCATATTCCATCTCAACTAGTACAATATCAGATGCCTTTTTCTATCACTGCATTTATCGCTTTGTATTCTAGTGATTAGATCATGAGCTCCTTGAGGGCAGGGATCTTGCCTTATACTTCTCAGATCAGGCAGAATGCCCACCTGAGCATAGTCAGTGATCCATAAATGCTAAAGGAATAAATGACAGGGAGCTGAGTTCCAGTCCTGACTCTGCTTCTAAGCAGCTCTGTTAACCAAAGCAGGATGTTGAAGTACTCTGGGCCTTGGTACTCATTTTGTTAGATAAGGGGATGGAATTAGTTCCTAAAGTCTTTTCCCAGCACTACCGTTGTATTAGTCTGCTCAGGCTGCTATAACAAAATACCATAAATTGAGCAGCTTAAACAACAGACAGTTATTTTTTACAGTTCTGGAGGCTGGGAAGTCCATGACCAAGGTGCTGTCCCGTTTGGTTCCTGTTGAGGGCCCTCGTACTGGCTTGCAGGGGGTCACTTCTTGCTGTATCCTTACAATGGAGAGAGAGAGAGAGGTTTGGTGTCTCTTTCTATTCTTATAAAGACACTAATCCAATCATGGGGTCTCTATAGATTTTGGGGGGGACACAAATGTTCAGTCCATAACAACCAAGTATAACTTGCCCGAAGTTGCTTAGCCTGTGAATGGCCTACTTAAGATAATCTACTTAAGTTAATTAATTACCTAATAAAGAGAGCTCAGATACTGGTCTCAAATGAGAGGAGTCCAGGAGTCAAGAAACCTGTGAGTTAAAAGAAAAGAGGAAAAGGGATTGTTCTGCAGACAGTGCAAAGGGCTCTATTGAGAAGGGGAGTAGACTTTAAGTTCAGATGCTAGTACTTGAATTACAATGCTAGTGCTTGGAATTGAAAGAAAGGAAATTGGAGGAGGCCTTTTCAAAGGTTGAAGACACTGAACTATATGGTTGTAAGGAGTGAGAGAAAGTACAAGTCAAAGTGGACTACAGTATCTAGGTGACTGGGGGAATGCAGATTTATCCAACATCAGCAGCGATTCTCAACTCTGACTACACAGAGAATTACCTGGCGAGATTTCAAAAAATACTGATGCCTGGGCCCCTAAAGACAACTCAATTCAGAATTTCTGGAGATGGGCTGGAGCATCAGTATTTGTCACAGCCTCCCAGGTGATTCCGTTGTGCGGCCAGTGTTGATGATTTTTTATCTGGAATTAAAGGCCCTAGATTTCTGGCTGCTATGGAATGATGTGGAATTAAAGATCAAAAGCTGGATCAATTAAATTTGGGTGTGGCTTGTATGGTATGTAGAATAATGGCTTCCCAAAGATGTCCACATCCTAATCCTCAGAACATGGAAATATGTTAGGTTCCATGGCAAAGGGGAATGAAGGTTGCTAATCAACCTACCTTAGAATGGGGAGATTATCCTTGGTTATCTAAGTAGGACCATGTAATCACAAGGGTCCTGAAACAGTAGAAGGGGAAGGTAGGAGAGTCAGAGGGAGACGTGGCGATGGAGCAATAGTCAGCAAGACTCAATATTGTTGGTTTTGGAGATGGAGGAAGGCACCATGTATCAAAGAATGTGGGATACTTTTAGAAGCTGGAGAAGGCAAAAAAATGAATCATCCCCTAGAGTCTCCAGAAAGGATTACAGCCCCATTGACAACTTGATTTTCACCTGGTGAGATTTGTGTCAGACTTCTTACCTACAGAACTGGAAGATTATAAATTCATGTTGCTTTAAGCCACTGAGATTATGGTAATGTTTTTACAGCAGGCTCAGGAAACTAGTACAGATGGTCAGTTCAGGGAGACTTCCTGGAGGAGGTAAGTTTTGATAAACTTTTGCAGGGACATTGTTGGTGATAGTTGTCGGAATCTGAGTGCATCAGAAAAAAAGTTAAGAAATCTCAAGGCTGTATAACTAACACCTTCACAGAATGTTTAAAATCAAAAGTTAGAAGAATAAAACAGTATTATGTGATTGTCACTAAATTCTGCAATGGAGTCAGAGGCAAGGAATTCTTGGGATTTTTCTCATAAAATGTTACTTAAATTGTGATCACTTCACAGATTTAAAGGATGACAAAATACTTGTTTTACCTGGATGGTTTTAAACTACTTAAGTCAGCAAAGAAAGCAGATAGAATCTGCAGCTTCTACACAGCTCATCACCTGAATGCAAACTGGAGCTTAATGCTCCCATCACTCTCCTTTAATCAGGTCTCTAGACTCTGCTGATTTTTTTTTCCATTGGATCATCTTGAATAAAAAGTAATTGGATAATGTCTCTCTCTCTCTCTCTCTCTCTCTCTCTCTCTCTCTCTCTCTCTCTCTCTCTCTCTCTCACACACACACACACACACACACAGACAGAGAGAGAGAGTGCAAAAAACCTTCCATGTGTACATTTGTTCATTAAAATATATTCATTGAGGATCTATATATGACATGAACTGTGTGGAGGATATAGCAATGATGAGACGGGCAGAGACCCTGTTTTCATAGACCTAACAGCCTGGTAGAGACAAGTAATCAGGCAATATATAATAGAGTAGAAAATATAGGTTGCTATGAGAGAACATGGAAAGAGCAACTGACTCAATCTGGGGGTGGAAAGGGAGGAGTACCTCAGGGGATGCTTCGTGGAGGAAGATAATTTTTAAGCCAGTTATTCTCAAAGTGCAGTACCTGGATCAGCACCATGAGCAAACACTGGGAGACTGTTAAAAATGGAAATTCTCAGCTCCATTAAGCCAAATCTATTAATCCTGAAATTCTGGGGACGAGACACAGAAATCTGTTTTTTTTTTCTTCTTTGTCTTTAACCTTTCGCATTTTAATTATGATGTGTCTTGGTCCACACCAAGTGGGTTCATTTTGTTTGGGACTCTCAGCACTTCCTGGGCTCGTATATTTATTTCCTTTGGCAGGTTAGGAAAGTTTTCCATCATAATTTCTTCAAATAGGTTTTCAGTTCTTAGCTTTCTCTCTTCTCCTTCTTGTACCCCTGTGACGCGAATGTTGGTACACTTGATGTCCTATAGGCCCCTAGAAATCTGTGTTTTAATAGACCTCTAAGTGGTTCAGACACATGCTAAAGTTTGAGAACCATTGAGAACCAGAGGATCATACATGGGCAGCACATTAGAATCACTTGGAGCACTTTTACAGCTGTGACCCCACCCCTAGAGATCCTGATTCAATTGGTCTGTGATAAAGCATGGGGACCAGTATTTTTAAAGCCCTGGGTGATTATAATATGATTTTAATGTACAGTCAGGGTTGAGACCACTTCTCTCAGCTGACAACTGAAGCCTGTGTTAGCCAGGCAGTGTGGGTTGGGAGAGGGTAAAAAGAGCATTACAGTCAGATGTACAAAGGCCCAGATGTAAAAGAAACCTTGAGGTGGAATATCTCGGGATCTGATAAGGCTAGAGAGTACACACAAGAAAACTCCATGGTTTAAAATAAGGTCCATAGCTATACGTTTAAGTACATATTGCAGTACTTAAACTTTAACACACATAGAAATTGCCTGAGGCTCTTGTGGAAACGCAGACCCTTATGCAACAAGAAGGTTCTGTTGCCCCAGCTTCTCCTGAGCGTACATGTCAAAGAGTAGATGGGGACTGCAGAAGGATGTATCTATGCATCAGCCTCAGGGCCAACTTCAGGGGGCCCAGTTTGCGTGAACTGCAGATGCCAGCGGCTGGGTGGGTATGTTTTGAGGCGAAGGAGGAAACGTGCAGCCTAGCACAATCTCCCAGCCTGCTCTTCTGATTATTTTCCATCAAGGTCGTACTGCTATTAGCTCAGCAGTAACAGCCACCACCCCCAACCCCCCATCTAGCTGAGTGCATTCCCTGGCCAGGCCAGCAGAGCCAGCTCATTAAGTGACCGCTGGAGCTCTCTGTAACGTGCCAGCCAGCCAGGGAGGCGCTGGCCGAGGTGGGAGGGAGGGTGGTGGCTCTCCATGGGCCCTCTTTCCCCTCTCTCCCTCTTCCCACCTCCCTGGCTGACAGTGGCGGTGCCTGCGGCAGAGCCTCCCTCTGCAGCAGCCCCTGGCACTTGGCTCACACTTCTGGGCGCTGTCCATGGTTGCAGCATCTTTAGGCGCGCCACGTCAGGAGGCCGCAGCACGGCCCTGTGATTGGCGGAGGAGCCCCTCGCCATCCCCCAACACACCCGCCCCCGGTCCCGGCCCGGAGTTCCGGCCCGGCAGGCGCTTGCCAGCCGGCGTGCGGAGCGCGCCCTGGGGCTCCCAGCGGCACACCCACTTTCCTTAATAGGGCAGAGTCCGAGCCCCGAGCTGGAAGGCGGAGCGCGGGGGTAGAGCGTGTGCCCTGGGACGAGACAGTCGGGGGGCAGGCACAGCTCCAGCCACCTCCGAGCCGCAGAAGGCAGCAGCAAGTCGCTGCAGCCGGGGTGGCCACTACCCGGAGAGCCCACTCCTCTCCCCTTGACAGAGGTCTTCTTCTGTGCCCTTCCGGGTGCCTCTGGTCCAAACCTCCCCCCACGATATGGAAGAATTTTTGCAACGCGCCAAGTCTAAACTGGTAAGTTGAGGAAGCCAGGTTGTGTGTGTGCCTGGGTGTGTGTGTGTGGTGTGCGCTGAAGAGAGGAAAGGGACGGCAGTAGAGGAGGAAGAAACAACTTTACCACTTAGTTGTCGGGGTGTGCGGGCTGTCCCCTGGAAAGAATCTCTGGAACTCTGGTGCTTATAACAGCCAGTCTGTCTCTAGAATCCTCCTCAATCGCCAGCCAAAGTGTCGAGCTGGGGGTGGTCAAACCTGGCTCAAGTCGTGTGCTGTGTGCCCAGCTTTGGTCCCTTTGGCCTGAGGTTGGAGAGAGGCGGATCCAGCCAAATCTGCAGTTTTCTCCTGAAGGCTAGAGGATAAATGGGTGTGGTGCTCCTTGTGAAAAAGAGCCCAGCCTCTGCAGATGCAGTATGTGTGAGTGTAAAAGGAAAAAAAAAAAGAAAAAAAAAGAATTCCTTAGAACTGGATGTTAGCTGGAGGTGGTGGCAAAACGTAAGCGCAGCAGTCAGGCTGTTGACTAGGAAGGACACGTGCCCGGGCGCAGTTTTCCCAAAATCCCTCACGCAGCTTGCTCCAATGCAGGAGTTGGGGATATTCCAGTGTGAATTTCATCTCTCTGGTCCCCATGCAGATCTGTAACTTGGGACAGAGAGAGAAGGGGAAAGCCCCCAACTGTTGCAGGTGATGTGGATTTTGCCAGACTGTTGTCCTCCTGGGAGGGGACCAGCATGCTGGTCGCTGTGTTTAACTGTTTCACTGTACAAAGAGTGAGCAGCATTTTTACTGTATATGTTGACAGTTGCTACACATTTTGGAACTACAGATTCTAGCTGTTTCCTAGTTTCAAGTTGTTTTGGCTCTCCAGCATAACAGTAACATAATGGAAATATTTGTTTCATCACTTAAAAAAAAAAGCCTCTGCCTGTTTAGAAGCAATATCTTTAATGAACAGAGAAAGCACCTTTTATGGGCCTGGCATAGGAGGAAATGCATAATTTATGATGCTGTTCACCTTTAAACCTTTATAGAAGCCAAAATGTAAAGCGTGCATTAAGGAGAGTTCTTAATCACAAGGCAGAATATTTGCAGGCTTATTACTGTAATTCACCCATGGACAACAAAGGGAGTGCAGAGGAAAGTGTGATTCTTAAAATGACTTAACTGTAAGTATTTTTTAAAAAGCCTTTAAAGTAGATTAATGCTAATATAAGTATTTTTTCTACCTTAAGCTTCCCAGAGAGTTTAACGTTTGTAGGGATTTCAGAATTGAGAAAATTTATGATTATTTCTGTGTTTATTGCTAACTTGACTCCCTTTTGAGTTTCCCATGAGCACACGGAGGGAAATACTGATTGCAGAAACTCACTTGCATTTCTGATGGTATAAGTGTGCTCTCTTTTCTTTACCTAATAATTAGTGAGAAATAGTAAAGAAAAAAAAGTCAATTTTGGCAAGTTACTTATCTTTTTGGGGATGAAAATGAATGGTGATTAATGATAAATGCAGTTTTAGACTGCATTTGTGGTCCACTCCCCTAATATTTATTTTAAAAATAAACATTTAGATTTTGGGGTCTGATGTGAGCAGGAGGTGTGTTTCATTTCTGAAGAGCAATTACTGGGATGGAAAAAGTCCCTATTTCAGACTAATCAGTTGAGAGTCACGTGTAAGTTTATTTACTGAGCCCCTTCATTAAACCAGCAATTGCTCCACATCATTAAAGAACAAAAAAAAAGACAGGCAAAAAAAAAATATGGTTGTTTGAAATATTGTCCTCAGTCTCCTGCTTTAGCCAAAAGAACAATTACTGCTAATTTTATTTTTTCTTGGAATAGGTTTCTTGTTAGAGATCGCAATTAGCCTTTCATATTCAGCCACAGCAAAGGTGTTTTGGTCACTTTCAGTGTTACATTTTCCCTGACAAACTACATTTTCTAGGTAAATTTTTTTTTTTTTACTTAATATGGAGCATTCAAGTATTATAGGAGTAGGAGATAATGTTTGTTTTAGAGGGCATATAGCCTTTATTTAGGAGAAAAACATTAAGTCAATAATTATGGCATTCAGTTGTGAGTTTATTCATAATAAAATGGTAGGATTTCAAAAAGTTAGGCTAATTTTCGGAAAACATTTTAAGGAGAAGAAAATTATCATGCTGGTTTTCACTTAAGCTTTATTGGGCCAAATTAGATAGAATTTAGGTGTTATTCTTAAGCTGTTTTCTGTTAGAAGTTAATACAGATTTGTTTATGTGATACCTAAAAAAGTCTATTTAGTAGGTCTTTTCCTACCGACTTGACTTCTTACCTTGATATTCTGTAGGCGTGATATATCTTTGAATGGTTTAAAATAGTCCAATATCCCTTCCAAAGTCTTAACATAACCTCATCGTTATTGGAACTAGCTAATTTTAATAGACCAAAAGAATTTAAAATTCCAAAATGGAATTGCTATTAGTCATAGATAAAATCTCCAATAATTAACACTTTGGAGAAAGTGTTTGTGTGCCATTTTTCCCCCAACTAGGAGCATTTATTATTCATTTGTCATTGTGAGGAGAGAAGATGCTCTCTCATTCTAGGCCAGGCCCTTGGATTGAGCAGAAATCTTTGAGGGGGAAAGGGTGGTGTTGAATTTTTCTCATGTACTTTGGAGCTTATTTCTGCTGAAATTGGGAGAGCACTCTCTCAATTCTGTTTACCATTCTAGTCTGGTTTTGCTAGTCCTTAAAGTGAGGCAGATTCATTGACATAATCCCATCGCCCTTTCCCTTAAATCTCCCCTTCTGATACCCACCCTTAATTCCTGAGAATAGGTGGAATTTATCAGAAATGGCAAAAGGAAACCCCTTGTATGGCTTCAGAGGGATCATCCCCTCCTGGAGCTCAAATGCTTCTCTGGGGGAGCTGCCTTGTTAGGCTTGGGTGTCTGAAGCTTCTTTGTAAAAAAAATACATCAGTTGAACGGGCAGCAAGGGACATAGTCACTCCTGCCGTGCACAGCTTCCAGAAATGGTACCTTCAAGACAAGCAGGGAATTGACACAGTTATTATTAAAATGATCAAGACAGTAGAATAAGGGTCTATGAGAGCTAGACCCCAAGGCAGTAGAGGTGATAATCAAAGGATGATATTTGTTGCCTGGGTTCACTCTCCCATGTAAGAACACAGCTATATCTCTGATCTGGACACTCACTGCTAGAATGCAAGTGAAAACATATTTTCTTTTTCTCCTGTCATTAACCACCTGGCTTTTCCTCCACTTGCCCACTCTGAGTTGGAATAGGGACAGCGATTAAATCCTATAGTTCCGGTCCACCCTTAAGTTTTTGCCATGTTTTCTGTCTTTCGTTCCACCACTTGTTTGGTGGTGCCTTAGTCATTCTTAGTTATACTAGTTCTATGGTAAGAGAAATTGAAGGCAGCTAGGGAATGAGGGCTTCCTGCCCTAAGCTGTAATTTAGGAAGTATCCTCCAGTTTCATAGTGGCCAGCTCAGAAAAATATTCAGGCCAAGATGGCTTTGTGATGGCAGTGAATGATCCAAGTTTCCATGAACTTTGGGGGAAAAAATGAGGTAAATAAGAACTCGGAGCCCTGGGGCTCTGGCAGGAAGCCAGAGTCCCCACACTGGGTAGACTGGCTGCTGAGCTTCTCTAACTGCCCAGACCCTGTCAGCTGATGCAATTCAAGCAGCTGCTCAAGGGTGGGGGGCACTGCAGCCCACATGCCCTAAGATGTAGGTCATGAGCCAGCCTTGGGTGTGTGTGTGTGACAGGAGTGTCAGCTGCCACTGGAAGGAGACAGGGCTTATCTATGCCCCAGGAATGCTGTTTTCAAAGACAGGGTGGGGACATGGTCACCACTATAGTCTGGGGAATGCATTTGCCACTTCAGCTGTGACAACTGCAAGTGAAGGGCTCATATGTTCAGAGGGTATTGGTCAATACGTGGGCTTCTATAGAAGAAAAGTTTTGGGTGACCTCAAAGTGAGCTTATACTCTGGGGTATGTGGCATAGAGACAAGAAAGCACATTCAAAACTTAAATGAGCAACCATATTAGAGTTCATAGAGGAGATGGAGTTTAAAAATAAGAAAGAAAAACACTGCAGCATGTCTGCAGGGTAATCATCTTGATTGCAAATGGGAGGAAGATCTTCTTCCTAATTTCTTTTATAGGAAGAAGGTCGTGCATGTCAATAAAAAGCATTTTATAAAGTGCATGTTCCATACCTTTCAAAGGGCTCCTGTGGTAAGGACTAGCTTGATGGAGATGCTGGCGGAGCATTTTTCATTTGGGGGAGCTGAGCTCATTCTGATCACTGATCACGGGATCAGCTCTCTCCCCATCATAAGTGAGAGCTGGTGCACTTGAGACTGTGCCTCTTGCCAGAGCATCCATAAGCAAGAAACTCAGGAATCCAAAGCACTTCTGTGAATGTGGCACCGCCCCTTGATTGCTTTAGTCCTGGAGTCAGCTTCATTTCTCACTGCAGAAGCTTCTAGACCAGGAGCTGAGATTGCCCCAGGCTCAGGGCCTGAGGAGAAGACCCAGATCTTTTCAGTGTAAATCTTCTAAACTGGATTGATCTGCCTCAAAGGTAAAGAATTGGTCACTACCATTCAGACAACATCTTGGGTCTTGGAGGACGTGATCAGGTGAGCAAGGACACCCTTCAATCAGTGATTTGGGGAATATTTTTTGTCAACCAGGTTAAAAGGTGATAGCTTTGGTCATAGAAACTTGTTTGTTTCTATGTAACATGTATTTGGGTGGATGTTAACATTGTTTTGGGTTTGATGTACCAGTCTGGGGAGCTCTTGTAAGCAGTGGTGTCTTGGTGATGGAGGCATCGCACTTTCCTTACCTCCACTCCTTCCTGGAGTGTTAGCGGAGCAGAGAAAAGGGTGACGGAGGAATACCTGGGTCTGGATGAATGCTGCAAAGAACATCTGGGGACCAGAGAAGTAAAGTGTATGGTGTTGCCTTGGCTGTTGATTCTTTTTGAACCCTGGGGTTTCTGGGAGAGTCGTAGAGTTTAGATTCTTCTTTGAAAAGAAACTGGGGAGGGGTAGTGCTGGTATATTTAGGAGGCAGCTTTCACATGGACTTTGATATGATTGGCACCCTCTGGGTTTGTTCAGTGCGCAACCTGCACAATCATACATGGCTGCCAGACCATGGGTCCCAGAGTAGCCTACTCAAAATCTCTGGCAATATCTCTGATCAATTTCTTTCTAAGCCCTATGGCTTTGGGCTTTGGTTTCTAGGGAAAGGTAACCTTTCTTCTTAAGAGCTTTTGGGAGGTTATTTGGGCACTAGATTATCCAAAAAATCAGACCCATGAAGGCTCGGTTAGAAAATCTAAGCTGCTAACACAGCCTTGGGTTTTTAATCAGAAAAATGGGATAATGATTCCTACTCTCGGGTTTGTTATAAAGCCAAAATAATGCACCTACAGCGCATAGCACAGAACCTGAAACAATGGTTGTTGCTCTCCATTTGCCTCCGAGTTGGTCCTTTTCTGAAGTTCCTTATAGCAGTGAATAGCATTATTACTCATCCAGTTTCTCCAACTGGGAACTTGCTTCTCCTCTGTCCCTTCCCACCCATCATATCCCAGATATGACCAAATCATCCGGAGGGCAGCAATGGCCAGCTACCTGGTTGGTCGCCTGCAAACCACTCTCCCCCGGCTACCAGGGAGATCACTGTGAAAGCATCCTTCACACCTCTCCCGCTCCTGCCTGCAAACTTCATAATCGCTTTCCACTGCTCTCAGGAGAACAGACAACACTCTTGACCCTGGGCTCTGGCCCAGTCTGCTGTCCAACTTCTGCTGGCATCTCCTCCTGCCCCCAGTTGGCTTAAATAACTCCTACCTCTTCTTAAGATTAGGTGAAGAGCAAGGGATGACTTTGCTGAATGATCCCTCCGCACCCAACCTCCCCCACTTCACGAGTCTAAGTCAGGATTTTATGTAATGTTTTTAGATCATGCATCTCAGCTCGTCATTGTCTCTGTTGGGCCTGTTTGTTTGATTAATGAGAGTAGGGACTATGGTCTCTGTATGATTTTGCTCACCATTGTCTTTCCGGGGCCTGGTTCAGAGCCTGAAGCTCAGTAAGTAGGTTGTTTTTTGTTGTTGTTGTTTTTTTTGCGCGCGGGGTTGGGGGAGCAATGAATCATGCCTTATTATTTTTAAGTACAGAGGCCTTCCAAACATGTTACCCAGAAGTCACTTCACTGCTCTGTTTGGCTGCCAGTCTCATGTCTCTCTCCTCAGCAAGGGTGAGGTAATACCTTTCCCTCAGGAAAGAGAAACCCATGGTTTGTTGCCTTTGCAATAACAAAAACATTGGAGAGCTGGGTGGCAGAGATGTTGCCATTGACATCCTTTATCTGAACCCCATCAAAAGAACCAGATATTTGTTGGTGATCACACCAATTCTTCCCAAGTTAGCACCCCCATTACCATACACACGTTAACAGTGTCAAACTTGTTGACATCGGTAATCTTGCCAGTCTCCAAATCAGTCTGCAGAGTGGTATTCACTTTAATGAGGGGATCAGGGTAGTGACAGCTCCAGCATCATAGGCCACCAGATGATGGCTCACAAAGGCATTTCTTTGATGCCTACAAAGATCTTTCTTACTTTGCACAACCTGTACTTGGCTTCCTCAGGTGTAGTGCCGTAAACAGCAAAGCCACGTTTGCTGTCATAGATCCGATGGAAATTCTCTCCAGTTTTGTCAATTCTGATGACGTTCATAAACCAGCAGCACAGGCTGCTGTTTATCAGTTCGGACCTTGCTGTCAATCTTAATGAACCGCTCGCTGCATGCAGATCTTCTTTCCTCCATTTCCTGTCAGGTCAGATTTAAGTCTGTTCCTTAGGAAAAGATGGGGGGAAGATATTCTCTCAGCCTGCGGGGACCGGTCCATGGACAAGGAGCAAACATGCCAGTCAGTTTATCCAGCATCCAATCCTTTGGAGCTGCTGCACGTTTCTGATGCTTCTTGGGACCATGAGCCATGACTGTGTTAAGCACAAAAAGAGAAAGTGCTTTTAGAATGAATGAAGTCATAAGGCAAGAGTCTTGCACAAAGTGTAACACATGGTAGTGGCTCAATAAAAATGAGTAAGTGGATGAACAGGTATATACCCCCAGAGTTCTGAATCTGAAGGAGGGCAGGCAACAGTATGCAGGAATCCAGGTTGGTTGACTAGCGGTGAGAAACATTAAGGTCAAAGTACCACACAGCACTTTGCACATAGTTATGTACTTCATACTAAATGTTACTACAAAATAATGAGACAAGTTTTTATGTAAGACTGATTGGAATGTATATGATCTTGAATATACTTGTATTTTGGCGATAGGTCTTGTCTAATTCAGAGTTCATCTACTCACATTTGAGAATTAGGTTTTTTAGTAATTGGAATATCATGTGGGGGCATCAAAACAAGTAGCTGAAAGTAGACATCGATGAATCAAAATCATATTTGTGCTCTCACCCTTAGTGATTGGTGACTTCCCCGAGAGCAGCAAGGACCACACATTTCTATACCTGAGCCCCATAACCTGGAAACCATGAGACAACCTGTAATAAAAGCTTCCATCCCTAACAGGAAGAATCTCAGAGAGCATTTTTGGATTTAGAGGAAGCCTTAAAGATCCTGTTGTCCTCCTCTTCACTTCTTTCCCCTAAATGCTATATGGCATGGTGGCGAATAGTATGGATTCTGGAGCCAGATGCCTAATATCACAGCCTGATATCACCAGTTTTACTCACTAGTCAGGCAACTTTTGGTTTTGCAGATTTCTTCATTGTTGTCCCTGTCTTGCTGGAGACTGTAAAGATTACTTTGAATAAATGATTGATTGATCGATTGATTGTGATGTGGAGTGAGTTCCTCCCCAGGTGACACAGCAGCAAGGCGAGGTACTGGCGTTAGGACTCAGCTCTCAGTTGTCTGGAGCTTACTTTGGCTCTCAATTCCTCTGGCTTTAGTAGAGCCCCAGAAAACTGCTGGTTATACTCAAGACACATATAGGAAAAGGGGGAGGAAGGAAAGAAGGAAGGTGGAGGTGGAATTTGAGGGGAAATAGGAGAAAAGAGAAGAATAGAAAGAGTCAGGGCAAGCAAGTTTGAAGAGTAGTGAGACATATAAGAAAACCCAGGGTGGAATGAGTTGCAAGAGCAAAAGTTCTTGTGTCTAGAGTTCATTGATCTGCAACAGAAGCCATCCCAAAGTCTCCTGAAAACTGGGAATTACACAAAAACGGCTTTGCTTCAGGCAACTAAAGTTGCCTATTGAAAGCATATCTTTATAATTAGTTCTTTTCTTACAGGAAAATTCCCTAAAATAGCTATGTCTGAGCCTCTTCGTGAGATAATACCTGTAAATCATTCAGAGAATGTTAGGAACACAGCAAAGACACGCTGATCTTAGCTGTCATCATCATCATCATTACCTAATTTGTACTTTGACAGAATACTCACAAGCTTGGTTTTGTTAGAGGAGAGTGATGGAAGGAGAGGTTACCAAAGGCTGTAATTGCTGATAGCTTGCAATGGAGGAATTGTACAAACAAAACCCATAAGAAGTGATCCAGGCCCTCAATAAGTGCCATTCCCTCTGGTGTGGGGATAAATAGTCCTAAGTATCTGCACAGACTCGGGGGGCCATAACATCAGTAAAGTACCTCACTGATATTCACAGTAATGACCTTGAAGAATCAAGGAAGAAAGATCATTTAAGCTCAGCGTCCTATTTAAGGAGAAAGGTGGGGGTACTCAAGCAACTTCAGAAAAATTTCCAACTTAGATAATTAAAATAGAAAAAGAAAATAGAAAAGAAATTGTCACATGGAGGGGAAGCTTTGGTGGCCTGGAAAAGTCCCTTGTATCGGAGACCTCGTTCTTGAGTGAAGCCAGATACGTGAAATGTCCTGTTTTATAACAAGTGAGTCAGGAGTCAGAATGGACAGTGATGATGCTAAAAATGTGAGTCTGACGTGGGGAGGCATAAATAGGCCTGAGGCATATGCAGGATGTGAGAACCCTGTCCCCCACAACCCTCCTGAGGCCGGAACTAAACCTGGTTCTGGACTCCACAGCAAAGCTGCAGTAATGACCGTGGGCCTGTAAAAGAAGATCCCTAAGAACAGCCCAAGAGTGAGGGGCAGCCTGTTGATGGACTTTCAATTATTTGAAAGGTTTTTATAGACCGGTTCCCACGCATAAGAACTGTTTCTCTCCTTCCTGTGAAAAGACAAGATGTTTAGGATGAGTGGCTTTTTTTTTTTTTAAGAAGCCCACTAATTCAATAAAGTCCAATTGTTTTGCTGTGAAAAATTATCTGTCAATGAATTAAAGGGTGCAGAAGAGATAGGTGCATGCTTGCCTCTTACTCTCCGGAATGTAAAAGAAGGAAGAGCTGAGGCCTAAATTCATCCTGCACGCACATAGAAGCGTTTTGCTCATCTTTGCGCTCTTCACACACATATTCTCTAGCAAATGGTTGGTGGTGCTGGCCAGACTGGCACCTGGCCCAGCGAAGACAGAAGTGTCACAGCAGGTGGACAGGTCAGCTGCTCCCTGCCACAGGTATGTCTGAGAGGACAGGTGCCCAGCTACTCCCTTGGGAGACAGTGTCCCTGCGTCCTTCTCCAGGGAGGCAAGGGGCGAGTCTCTCTTTACCCTCCCACACTGCATTCTCTGCTTCGTAAAACACTTCCATCTTTCCCTGGCCCTTAGCCTGGTTTGGTTCGCACATAGCATTTCCTGGCCGAAATACTGGCTAGGCTTCCTTCACCCTTTGGTAGCTACCATATAAACAGACTCTGAGAGCCACTGCCTTTTAGAGAGCTGGATTCTTTTACAGAAAGGTGAACAGGATTTCGTCAACTAATCCTTGTGGATGAGTAACAAGCCTCAACTTTGATTCAAGTTTTGTTTTATGTTTTGAGTGTTTACCAAGATCATTGGGAGAAATTTTTGTTTGTTTGCTTCCAGACTGTGGACATTTGAAAGCCTGGTCTTAGGAAAGGTCATAGAAAAGATAAATAAGAGGGAGAATTTTATCCTCTAGCTGAAAATTCCTTCTGTTATTTCATTGTGAGTTCGTGTTATGCAGGGCGGCCTGTGGAGTCTCTGGTCCCGCTCCCCACATAAGAACGCAGGACATGGTGAGGCCAAAAAGGAACACCCACGGAGCCATAGATAGGGGATTCATACTACTGTATTCTCGTTGGCAGCACTATAGTCTCACTGGAGGCTGGATCCACACTGTCCGCAACCCACCATCCTAACTGCAATCCGCGCTTGCCAGCTCAGCCACCATCTTCTTGCTAGCCCCCATTTGCTGCTAGCATAGCCACGACAGTTATATTAGTGGCCAATGGCTCACTGGTTACAGCTGACGGCCAACTAGCCAGAGCTGATGGCCATCCAATCACAGTTGATGGCCATTTACTACCTGAGCCAGCACCTTTCTATGTGAGGTCGAGAGCTTGGAAACTGCTCTCTGGGGCTCTGTCCCCACAGTTTGCCTTGTAAGACCCTAACATAAAACCGTGTATGAATCAAAGTAATTTCGGTGGGTCTGTAATTGTGTCCTTGCCAGTTGGCTGATACCCCTGGACTCTGGCCCGAAGTGCCATCACCCTTGGCTCCAATCTCCAGAAAAATCCAGACAGAAACTCACAGTGGTGGGTGAGGATCATAATGCCATTTCAGAGCTGGCTTTTAAAACATTTTGAAAAATTCATTAGTCCTTTAAAGCATTAGGTCACGCTGAGCCTCACGGAGGAAAAAGTGTGTTTCTTACTTCTATGGGATTATTTCATACTTAAATAGCCTTCTGACCAAGCATGACATCACTGTGACAACCAATGCACACTCCATAAGCTTCATAAGCTAACACTATGTAGACTGCCTTGATGAAACTCACCAACACTGAGCCACGCTTCTTACTACGGCTCCTCTGTTGGACTTCGGCTTTCAGCAAGATGGATACTCAGCCACCCTAATCACTGTGTCACACTGGACACACCTTGACCCTTCACTTCAGGGAGGGGTGTGGACAACAGGCATCAGGACTCCACGTATTTAGACACAGCATTCTATAGTCATAGTCTTTTATTAGGGATTTCTTGCTCTGAAACTCTTAGTTTAATCACAGACCTTTACATTGAAACTATTACAGAGGGATAGATCTTTAACATTGAGACAGATAACTTTAGACTTTGTCTATTTCCACCTCCTGGTATTATGTTTTAGGCTTCATTTACCTGTACAATAATAAACAAATATTAAAGCAAATTGGGGAAGTAGTGGAAAGCTGAAAAATGAATTGCAAACAATAGAAAAAATAAAAACTAAAAGTAAAAGTTACCCACTATCATTGAAGCATGACTATTGGCAATATTGTAGCACATAGAACTTTTCAGTCTTTCTTTCCTGTGCATAGGATTAAAATAAGGATATTCGTGTATTTTGGTATCTTGATTTTTATTTTACTTCACATTATTAAATATTTCCCTGTTATTACATAGTATTCTGCATCAACATCTTAAATCATAGCATACAATTTAATAACGAAGATATACTATGGTTAAACATTTTCATTATCCCTCCTTTTTTGATATTGTTAATTGTACTGTAACAAATATCTTTGTACCTAAAATGCTTTATCCTATTTAGGATTATGTCCTTAAAATAGCTTTTCAAATATGTAATTATTGTAGCAAAAGATATAAATATTCATAAGTTTCTTGATAAATCTTTCCAAATTTATTTCTGGATGAAGTCCACCAAATTTCAAGACTCAGAGAGGTTCAGAAAGGTTAACTTGTCCCATAGAACATTGTGACAGAGCCAAGCATTGACACCTAAGTCTGTGCTCCTGACACATTTGAGAGGCTGTAGAGTATAGTGGGGAGAGTACAATACTAATTTTTAAAATATGGAGCTGAGCAAATAATGTGAAGCTGCCTTACTGCTAAATTAAGATGATCATAATACAACCTGTGCCATGCCAGTTACAGCTGTTATTTGAGACCGTGAGGTAGAATCTGACTAGAAAGGCTACTTCCTGTTTTTCTTTGCACTTCCTCTCTCAGCCATTTCAAAAGGATTGAGCCTTATGGAACGATCAAGCCAGTTGCTGTTACACTTGGTGTGGTTATTCCAGCCATAGTATTGTACTTCATAACTGCACCTATCTATGTGATCTCACTTGACCAACCTTCGATAGGACACATGTTAGTATATCTACATCACAGATGACAGAACAAGACCATCGAGGTGAAATCAGCCTTCCTGAAGGACACACAGCCAATAAATGGCAGAGCTGGCTGTAGAATTTGTCTTGATTCCACAGCGTTTGCTTCCAACAGTATAAACAAAAATTAGTCCACATTTTCAAAAGATAGTTTGAAGGTTTCATTGAGAGTTTGGTGGCTTGGATTCATCTCCATAAAAGAAAATGGCTGACTAAAATTATGGGGCACTTTTCCAAGGGGAGAATATCCAATGCTGAAATGCATTCGTGCTGAAGCTAGGTTGCAGGAAATACAGGAAAGCAAGTCCGTGGAGCTTTGGAGTTTCATGTGATGGATTCTGACGAACAGTTTGCAAGTGTGAGATTAATGGATGTGTCGTTGGTGGACACATGCTGACCTCTGCAGGTGCTGGAGACCAAGTGTCATCTGTGATGGGAAGGAGGCTCCCATACTCCCCTGTGATGGGAGAGGCAGGTCTCTGGAAGGCCTTCTGTGGACTTCATCCCACATACTTGTAAAAGGGGCAACTGGTGACAGGATGTCCTGATGTCAACTTCAGCTGAAAGTGCTATGTAATGCGAGGGAAGGAAGTTTAATTGCCTGTAACACTAGCTCTTTCCTTGCTCTGAGGAGGCATAATTCTGGGAAATATTCTCTCTCTCTCTCTCTCTCTCTCTCTCTCTCTTTCCATCCATCACACCTCATCCCCACTATTTCTCCATTTGGGTCATATTTACTGTCCAAAAATCTATATGCATCCCATATTAATGCAAGAGGAAGTAATTCTAGTTTGGTGCAATTTAATGTAGTATAAGCTGAATTCTTCTCTTTTGAAAAGACTTGCACTAAGAAACATTTATCTCTGGACTAATATTTTTTTTAATAGAATTTAATTTAATTTATTTCTTTAAAATTAAAAAAAAATGTTCGTTTACACATTATTTATTTATTTATGTATTTTGACATTCAATATTATTTTACATTAATTTCAGGTTCAGCTTAATGCGTGGACATTTATATAATTTAAGAAGTAATCCCTCTAACTACTCCAGTACTCACTTGGCACTATGTGTAATTATTACCATATTATCGACTATATTCTCTATGCTTTACTTTACATCCCCATGACTATTTTGTAATAACCAATTTGTACTTCTTAATCCCTTCACCTTTTTCACTGCCTCCCCAACCCTCCTCCCATCTGGCCACCATTAAACTGTTCTCTGTAACTATGAGCTTGTTTCTTCTGTTTTGTTTGTTTATTTTGTCCTTTAGATTCCACATATAATCGAAACCACGTTGCATCTGTCTTTCTCTATCTGACACTCCACTCAGCACAATACCATTCAGGTCCGTCTATGCTGCTGCAGGTGGCAAGAAACCATTCCCATCCATGGCCGAGCAATATTCCATTGTATATATGTACCACCTCCTCTTTATCCATTCATCCATCGGTGGACACCCAGGCTGCCTCCATATCTTGGCCATTGTAAACAATGCTGTAATGAACATATGGATGCACATATCCCCTTGAAGTAGCATTTTAGGTTATTTCAGATAAATATCCAGAAGTGGGATTACTGAGTCCTTCTTTGTCTCTTGTTATAGCCTCTGTTTTAAAGTCTGTTTTGTTTGGCATAAGTATTGCTACTCGAGATTTTTTGTTTGCTTGTTTCCATTTTCACAAAATACCTTTTTCAATCCCTTCACTTTCAGTCTGTGTATTTTTCGATCTGAAGTGAGTCTCTTATGCAAGGGTCTTGTTTTCTTATCCATTCAGCCATCCAATCTTTTTAATTGGAGCATTTAATCCATATATATTGAAAGTAATTGATAGATATGTAGCTATTGCCATTTTATTATCATATTTTTGATTATTTATTCATTTTTGTCTTAAAGAAGTCTCCCTAACATTCCTTGTAATACAGGTGTGGTGATGAGGATCTCTTTTAGCTTTTTCTTCTCTGGGAAGCTCTTTGCCTGTCCTACAATTCTAAATGATAGCTTCACTGGTTAGAGTAATTGTGATTGTAGGTTCTTGCTTTTCATCACAGAATATTTCCTGCCAATCCCTTCTGGCCTGCAAAGTTTCTGTTTAGAAATCAGCTGACAGTCTTATGGGAGCTCCCTTGTAGGTAACTAACTGCTTTTCTCTTTCTACTTTTAAGATTCTTTTCTTGTCTTTAACTTTCAGCATTTTAATTATGATGTGTCTTGGTGTTGGCCTCTTTGGGTTCACCTTGTTTGGGACTTTCTGCACTTCCTGGGCTTATATAGCTATTTCCTTTGCCAGGTTTGTGAAGTTTTCAGTCATTATTTCTTCAAATATGTTTTCAATTTCTTGGTCTCTCTCTTCTTCTATGATATGAATGTTGGTATGCTTGACGTTGTCCCAGAGGCCCCTCATTTTTTTGGATTCTTTTTCCTTTTTGCTGTTCTGATTGGGTGTTTTGTGCTACCTTATCTTCTGAATCGCTCACTTGATCCTCTGCTTCATCTAATTTACTGTTGATTCCCTCTAATGTATTCTTCATTTCAGTTATTGTAGTCTTTATTTCTGACTTATTTTTAATGATTTCTGTCTCCATTTTTATGTTTCCTGTTTCTTTGTTGAAGTTCTCACTGAGATCTTGAGCATCCTTATAACTAGTGTTTTCAACTCTGCATCTGGTAAATTGCTTGTCTCCACTTTGTTTAGTTCTTTTTCTGGAGCTTTGTTCTGTTCTTTGATTTGGTACATGCTTCTTTGTCTCCCCATTTTAGTTGTTTCCCTATATTTGTTTCTGTATAGAGCTGCTATGCCTCCCAGTCTTAGTAGAGTGGCCTTATGTAGTAGGTGCCCTGTGGGACCTAGTGGTGCAGTCTCCCTGGTCACCAGGGCTGGGTACTTCAGTTGTGTCCCTTGTGAGGGTTGTGTGTGCCCTCCTGTTGTAATTGAGACTTGATTGCTGTCTGCATATCAATTGGAGTTATTGTCCCTCAGGCTGATTGGTTGTGAGGACTGGCTGTGACTAAAGTGGAGGAGCTGTTGTGCAAGGGCTGACCTACAGAGCAGGGTTTGCTTTAGCAGGGCTCTGGTACCTGTCCAGTCTGCCCTTTGGGTGTGTTTTACTTGCAGTTAGGCGAGTAATGCTCTGGCCCAGTCTGAAGCTGGCTATTGGGCCTGCCAGCCCTGGGGCCTCCTGGGAAGGGACCAACTGCAGGCCAAGGTCAGCCACAGTCTGTGCCCTGCCTAGGGCTACCTGTCAGGAGCCACAAAGAAATCCAGAGGTGGCCGCTGCCTGTGCTGTGGTTGGAGGTGCTTTGAGAGGCCAAGCCACCAATCAAGGCTGGCTGTTGCTAGTGCCAGGCTTAAAGCTGCTCAGACAGAAGTGTGGGACACACTGAAGCCATATGCTGATTATTTGGGTTTCATGAACATTTGAGAGACTTAGGAATGCCCACAGCATGAGCCAAGACTGGCCGTTTATATGGAAAAGCCACTGGAAGTTGCTTGGGTGTGCCTGAAAGTTGGGTGGGGCGTTGTCTCAGGGAACCATTAGGGCGGGGCATCAGACAGCTGATAAGCAGTTTGATGAAGATTAAGATGTGATGGCTGCCTTCGTCTACAGGCAGGGAGCGGGAGAGCTCAACAAAGAAGCAATGGCTTACGCCAGCTTCTCAGTCTGAGAGAAAGCTGCCCCTCCAGCCCTCATCATGCAGCTAATTAAATCAGTTTCTTCCTGTATGTCCCCAGTGCCTTTTGAGCTGCTGCCCCAGTGCTGGAGCTCAGAGTGAGTGAGTCTGTCAGCGAGTAAGTTTGGGCCCTTTAATAGTAGCACCTGGGAGTACAGCCGTCCTCTGTCTCACTCAGCCACAATCTCTGCTGGTTTTCACAGCCAGAAATTATGGGGACTTCTCTCCCCAGCACTGAAACCCTGATCTGGATTGAGACTGGGACCCCTCACTCCTCAGGGTGGGGGGACCTCTGCAGTTGAGATATCTCTCCCAATTTTTAATGGTCACACATAGGAGTGGGACCAGCCCCTTCTGTTTCTCTGCCCTGTCTGCCAGTCTCGAAGAGGCTTTTTCTGTATTTCCTTAGTTTGTAGGACTTTGGTTCAGCTGGACTTCAGGTGATTCTCAATGATGATTGTTCTGTAGTTTGGTTGTAATTGATGTGGTTCTGAGAGAAAGTGAGCACAGCATTTAACTACTCTGCCATCTTGACTGGAAAAATCTGAACCAATCTTTCTTGTATCCATGGCCTTACAGGGACCACATTGCTAAATTCAAGATATAAGAAGATGAAAATGCATCAGACACACTGGCCTGTGGGTAGAGGTCCTGGGTTGCCTGTATTGTCCAATGTGTTGTAAGAGTTTGATTAATTCACACAGGTGAAAAAAGTGAAACATCCACATAATTGAAATGAAATTTAGGGAGATGGAGTTCAATGTTAGTCTGGACTTGAAATTCTGTTTTAATAGAAATTTCAGATTTATAGGACATCAGTTGTCTTGAAAGCCTAATATGATTTTTTAAAAAGAATTCTATTATTTATGGGATGGTTTGTATATAGTTTAATAATTCCCTTACATATGTCATATTGGGAAACTTTAATATATGCTCAGGTAAATATACTTAGGATGATGTTTTCTGGTACATATTGGGATGGGAGTGGAAATCACTGACTGAGAGACTGAGGTGTGTAGTTTTTAAATCATGCACATCTGCTAAATAATTAGCATGCTGAGGGGCAGGAGGTTCTGGAAGGAAATCCCTGTGTATCACACTTCTAACTATCCAACTCCTTTCTGAATATGCTTCTGTTTTTTAAAGACATGGAGCAGAGAACATGGAGGGCCACATAGGAATATTCAAATTATGCTGGTGGCTTGCCATGACCCCAGTGATATCTGTTGCTGGGCCTTCTCTTTGCTCCTACCTGCTCAGAATATCTCCTGTTTCTTACCCGTGGCACTCACCACTCAGCAAAACCTGCTCTGGCTCAGCAACCAAGGGAGTTAGCACTTATCAGCATTTACTCTAACGGTTTATACATGTTATTTCATTTGGTCTTCATAACAACTGTCATGCAGGGATCCTGCCGACTACGCCATGTGTCGTGCGGGGTGTCAGGCGGGGTCTCTGGTCCCACTCCCCACATAAGAACGCAGGACATGGTGAGGCCAAAAAGGAACACCCACGGAGCCATAGGTAGGGGAGTCATACCACTATACTCTCACTGGCGGCTGGGTTGGAGACACAGGAACCAGGAGCAACACAATTCTCAACCCTCACTGTGCCGCTTGCAGACTCAGCCACCATCTTCTTGCTAGCTCCCCCTTTTTTCTGCTAGCCTAGCCACGGCAGTTATATTCATGGCTAATGGCTCACTGGTTACAGCTGACGGCCAACTAGCCACAGCTGATGGCCATTTGATCACAGTCGATGGCCATTTACTACCTGAGCCAGCACCTTTCTATGTGAGGCCGAGAGCCTGGAAACTGCTTTTTGGGGCTCTGTCCCCACACAACCCTTGGATATAGGCATTATTATTCTTGGTATACAGAGTGGGAAAACAAGGCTCAGAAAGGTCAAGTGACTTGCTTAAGAACACACAACCCATGCATGTTAGAGTTAAATTTTTAGTATGCTATACCTGAAAGTCTTAACTTATATTTTCCCATTTCAACACACCTCAGGGGCATAATACACTTACTGCAGGAGGAGTGTTCATTATAGCAGCGCTTCTTAAACTTTCATGTGTGTAGAAGTCATCCAAGGGTTCTATTAAAATGCAGATTCTGATTCAGTACCATTTGGTATGGGACCTGGGATTCTGCACTTCTAACAAGTTCTCAGGTGATGCTCATGCTGCTCGCCCCCAGATAACAATTTGAGTAGGGAGGGTCCAGATCATTGATTTACTGGGAGGCAGAGGCACCACTCATGGCCCTTTTAAGGTGTTCCTTAGAATCTGGAGGGGGCTGCTCCCGACTGAAATGGGCTGTTTCTCCCAGAGGAGTGTTGCCTCACTACACTTTCCTTCTAGCAGCCTTGTGATTCAACACACTGCATGGAGATGCCTGATGAGACACGATGCCACTGCCTTCTAGGGTGTTGAAAATCTAATACAAAGGAAGAAATCTTTAGTGGTTATATTTCAGGTGGGAAAAGAATTGTTTGGGAGGAAAGAAGAATCTCTCTGACGCCATTGATTCTAATAACTCCTAAAACAGACCCTGCACATAATACATGTTCCTAATGTGAGTTGCTGTTAAAATGACTGACTATCTCGTATGCTTTTTCCTCATACAAAACATGGGCCCATGAATATGTTAATGAGCTTTGGCAGGGAGAGGAAGGAGAGAAGTGAAGGAAGTGGCAGTATGTTCGGAAATGTAGGGCTTTTCACCGGGACCTTTAAATTATCCCAGGAGGAAAGCACACCTGTGGTCCCAGACTTGCTTCAGGAGACAAAATATTTGAATCAAACATTTTTTTTTTGTCTCTTAAAAACAAAACCATCCACAGTTCTCCTCACCACTGTTTGGTCACTTTCTTTACCTAAATTGATATTTCTTGTCTTTATTTGACATGGTCTTTCAGACGTTCTTTTGGCATCTGAATGTTTATTTGCTTTAGGTTGCCTTGTGTCCCTTTCCTGTTTTTAGTGGTGCATGATTACACGTGATGCTTTGTTATGGATGGTTTTCCTTTATTATTTATGCCTTTCCTTTGTTGATGACTTTTGCTTAGTCACTCTGCTTCTCTGGGGTTTTCTCTGTCCACACTGTATTTCCTTTATCCCCTTTGCCCTTTCCATTTCTTTTTCCCTTAACACAGAATTCTGTTTCGCTTAACATGGTGGGGAGCTCAGAGGGCTTCAGAACCTCATGCAGTTTGGGAAGGATCAACAGACATCACTGAGTTTTAGGAATCATTTTAGGTACTGCTTTGTATCAATCAGCTGTCACTGGGCTATGCTCTGGTAGCAAAAATCCCCAAAGTCAGTGCCTTTCAACAGCAAAGGCATATTTCTCACTTGTGTTACAAGTTGCTGTGGCTCCAAGTGCTTTCTTCCTTCTGGATGCAGGCTAAGAGAGCAACAACTGCCTGGAATAAACAGGCTGCTCTCAGGCAGAAGAAAAGTAAAGGAGCTGATAAGGTTCACCATTGGTTCTGAGAGCTTCTGCTCAGAACCGGAATAAGCCACTTCCAGTTGTACTTCATCAGCCAAAGCAAATCATGTGGCCAAGCCCACTGTTAGTGGAGCAGGACATACATTCCTCCCACAGACTAGTACAGCAAGTTACATGGCATTGCACAGGGATGCATTATTATCCTTCTATAGGAAGGAAAGTTAATAATTAGGAATGATATTACAGTGTACAGTGCTCTAAAGCTAGAATTTATTCTGTCAGATGGACACTGGACAGAACCACACTTATATTGTACTAATGGTCGTATCAATGGGTAGATATTCACCAAACAAAAACTTCAGTTAAGAAACCTGAGACTTTTTGGCACTTTTAAATATTATTAATTAATGAAAATCTCCACTAACTATTTAGTGGACATCTCTCATACTTTCAGATGAGGCTTGGTTGGGGGTTGTTTTCATGCACACTTGGGATAACTTTAGGCTATATCTATGTCCCAAGTTAGGGGTGTGGGAAGCTGGGTTAACTCCTTTGTATCACTAGGGAAACATTTATGGAGCAAGACTGCCTGGGAAAACCTTTAAGTTCTGTGTGCCTCAGTTTCTTCATATATAAAGTGAGGATAACAATAGATCCCATGTGTAGGGGGTCTTGAAGATTAAATTTGATAGTCAAAGTAAAACTCTTAGAACTGTATTTGATAGATAATAAAAATATATGAGTATTTGCTTTCATGATGATGATGACGATGATATATCCACTACTTGGGTATATGAACCCCTGACAGGCATATTGGGGATTCCAAACCATCAATTTTAGAGCTGATAGATAATAAGATTAATGTTGCCAAGTTTAAAATTTAATTATAAATAAACAAAATCAAAATTAACACAGAAAGTAGGGCCTTAAATTCATGGCCTTTTGATAAGATTAGCAATCATTTTCCTTAGAGAAATTAATCTCTAGGTTGTGTGTTCATGCCCTCCAGCCATTGTGTGGAATGAAAGTCCTTTAAAAGTTGTGACATAAAGTCCTTGGTTCATTTGGTGACTACAGGGCATTTAGGGCTTGTGTAAGTGGGAAGAGCTGCATGGTTTGCTGAGAAATTCCATAGAGGAGAGACCCAGGACTTCTGTCCAGAGGTCAGTGGCCTGGTCCTAGGGTCCGTGGGGAAGTGGGTAGAGATATGCAGGCTAGTGCTGTGTGTGGACTTTACTAGGGAACATAATGAGGCTTCTGGCCTGAATGACTGCTTTTGTCCCATCAACTCAGTCTGAGCAGCCCCCCAAGGTGAAAGGAAAGGAGCACGGATCGTAGAATCAGAATGTCAAATTCAGTGACTTTTCAACTGTGTGGACATTTCTTAACCTCTTTGGGCCTTGGTTTACTCATAAATGTAATGTTATTTAATGTTTCTCCAGCAATGGCCATGCATTATATATGTATTCTTTAAATATTTGCTAAATAATTTCGTTTTCACAGTCATCCTATTTGGTAGGTATGATTATACACATTTTTCAGGTAGAGAAACTGAGGTAGAGAGAGATGAATACTTGCCTGCACCAACACAGGCGGGAAGGAGTGAGGCCAGGTTTTGAAACCAACCCGTCTAGCTCCCCAGGCTACGTTCATCCCCACCAGGCGTTGCTGCCTCTTGGTGCAGGTAGCACTTTACCTGGGGCTGCTGCTGTGAAGATTAAATTTGTTCGTCTTTCTAAATCCTAGTCCACTACCTGTCATTTAATAAGTAAGTGTTCAATAAACATTGATCGTTATTTCTCATCTCCCTTCCCCTCTTTCAGCTGTCCTGGGAGACTCCCAGAGAACCAAGATTAGTCGGGCGCCTAGGAATGGCGCAGGAGAGCTTCAGCCCTATTTTCCCCTGGGCAAAGCCTCACATAACTCTCAAATTTACCTTGCACTTTAGAGTCCTTTTTTCTGTCCCATTTACTACATGAAGCTTTCTTCCACTATTCTGGCCTTTTCTGCACCAAGCTGGAGGGTGTGATGTCATCTGGTAAAGGAAGCCCCAAATTAAAAAGAATAATGGCATAGTTTGGTGTTCTTCCCAGCACACCAGCACGCCATCATATCCACATATGGAAAACCTTTATTCCGGTAACACATGAATGACCGTTATATGTATTTTAAATCTGCTTTGGGCATATCTATCTTTAAAAAATTACTTATTTTTTCCCCTTTACTCTACATGATGTCAAAATGGGGACCTTCTCTCTCCTTCTCTTGTGGTAAATAACCACTAAGCCAAAAGGTATGGTACAAGCAGAGTAGCTGCCATGAAGATTTAAATTCATGACAAACCTCTTCAATAATTGTTTCCTTAAAACTGTCTTCTCATAATGGTGATTTAGTTCCAAATTGTCCCTGTGACTAGTGCATGTTCTATAGGCAGAATTTTGTCGTGGAAGAAGTTAATGGCTACAGGGAATAATGAGACTTGGCTTTTAGTGCTTTCCCTTCCATATGGGAGCTGCATGACCTTGGCAAATTGCAGATCCTTTCTGAGTTTCTGTTTCTTCAATTGCAAAATGAGGAGCTGGGGTTAGTTCAGCTGTTACAAACCAGGGGCTCTAGTACTTAAAATTCTCCCAAAATAGGGATCCATTTTAATATTTCAAAACTAATGATGCTGTTCAATGGTAGATAAAAACTTTCAAAACATGGAGTCCACAGAGGAAAGAGAAAATTAAAAGGATCTCTGGTAGTGAAAGATTGGGGAACAAGAACCAGTTCTTTATTTTTCTTATAGCACCTCCTCATAGTTGGGTAAATTATTCACATCTGCAAGCCTCCATTTTCTCATCTGTAAAATGGGGATAATTTAGACTCTTTCAGAAAGTTCAGAGCGTTGCTGTGAAGAATAAATGAGATAGTACATATGAAGTGCTTAATCAGTGGCACTCAATAAGTTGTAACTGTTTTCCTAGTTCTTCAGTGGGGGTTCAAAATTACCCAAGGAGGATACCATGTTTCCCCAAAAATAAGACCTAGCCAGACAATCATCTCTAATGGGTCTTCTGGAGCAAAAATTAATATAAGCCCTGGTCTTACACTATATTATAGTATATTAGGCCCGATCTTATAGTAAAATAAGATCAGGTGAACCTACAATTCTTTAAGGTGAACCCAAGGATGGACCAGTTAATTCCCACGTTCTTGGGAACTGTAACCCAAGTGTGTTTTGTGTAAGTCCTTCAGCTGGTTATGCCATCAGCTGGTAACATCTGGGCCCTGGCAGAAGTAGGCAAATGGGGAGAGGAGTGGAAAAGGCTGAGGGAAATATATGGAGACCAAAATTCCTGGAGCAGAGAGTGGCATTCCTGGTACATGCTTCTATAGCATGCATAATCTCAGTGTAATTGCTACCAATTAACCAGGATTTACTATGTGCCAAGCACTGTGCTAAGTAGCATACACTGTTTCTTTCTATTTTCTTAGCGACTCTATGATCTCGTCTATCTATTGGTCCAAGGAGGTCACAAGGCCAATCCATAATCAAAGGGTAGAGAATTAGATTCACCACTCCTCTTGATGGAAGGAGCTGCTGTTTCATTGTACATGCACGGATAAAAGGAGGGACATTTTTGCAATCAATTTGTAACAGTCTCTAGAATGAATAGTACGGAAGATCACGTATTTCCCTGGAGTCACTTCTGTGCCCAAGAACAGCCAAGTCAGGTGGCAAGTGCCTCCTACCATCTTGGGTCCTTTTCATTACAGTTAGAGCCTAAGAGGCAGTAAAACTGAAATGTGGTCCAATTGTTTGATATACTCAGGAGCCATATTGTAACTATTTGGGGAATTTTGTGTTTTCTGAATTCACTTGTTTTCTCATGTTCAAAACGAACTCCAAGGTAAGCTGTTATCTCAAAGCTCAGCCAAGTGCTACATGGTTAGTGTGGTACACAAAGCTGTAAATATTTCCACCAGCCTTTCCAAGGGAGAGAAAATGAGTAATATATCTTAACTTCCAAAAGTAAGCAAGACCACAGCTTACCAATTCATGGAAAGGGTTGGTCAGGGCTGCACAGCATTATCCAAAAGGCGGGATGTTTTGTGTTGTAGGAAGTGAGATGTTATAATGTGTATCCTTAAATGACTGGATGTGGTTTATTAAATTTTTTCTATTTGCAAGTGAAACTGGCTTTCCATAATTAGTAGTAATAATACAGTTTTAATTTCAAATAAATTTGCTCATATAAAAAATGTAAGCAAATGATAGAGGTGATCTATGCATAAGGCAAAATCTTGAAGGTGGGATGTGAATGACTCCTGGTAAATGGAGCCATGTACACAAAAGCTTGGAGAAGCTACCCCTCATTGAAAGTGAGAAAACTGAGTCCTGAAAGGGGAAGTAAGGTGCTGAAAGTACCATATCTAATAAAGAGCAGATCTGGCCTCCAACCCAGGCCTCCTGTCTCAAAATTCACCTCCCCCCACTATACTAACCTAGTCAGTCTTTCTAAATCAACAACCTGAAATGAACAAAAGTTACCTACAGGTGCAAACATAATTTTTTTAGGAAACATTACAAAATGAATACTATTTCCCACCATTTACAATAAGTACTATATATACTTGGTGATGAGAATGGTGATTATACTTATCATACATAGATTAACATACACCTCAGTATTTGAGGGAATTGCCTCATAATTTTTTTTGTAGATTCAGGCTATAAACAGAAATACCTTTGTGCATAGCTGAAGTCTTTAATATATTGTGACAAATACTGAGGCAAATATTACCTTATAAACACATACTTGTGTATCTATATTGGATTAGAGAGATATTTTCTAATCAGAGACCATATATGTACCCTTAAAGGAATATGTGAAGATGAATAATTTAATGGAATGGAACATATGATTAATTTAAAATCTTTATGGAATGATATACATGGAATGTGGATAAACTTTGAAAGCATTATGTTAAGTGAAAGAAGCGAGTCACAAAAAGTCACATATTGTTTGATTCCATTGATATGAAATGTCAAGAATAGGAGAATCTATGGTGACAGATTGTAGGTTGGTGATTACCAGGGCCTGGGGGACAGGGGTGGACAATAGGAAGCGAATGTCCTTAATGTATACAGGGTTTCTTCTGGGGTGATGAAAATGTTTTGGAACTAGATAGAGTGGTGCTTGTCCAACATTATGAATATACTAAATGCCCCTGCATTGTTCACTTTAAAATGGTTAATTGTATGTTATGTAAAAAAACCCAAATATACACATAATAATATACACACAATAACTCAATTAAAAAACTCCAAATATACACATAAACATACGTATTTATACTTATATAAGTATAAATGCACGACACTCTTGCTCTTCTACTAGTGTACTGTTTCTCAGATATTTTGGCTTTAAGACAACTTTATGGCCTTAAAAAATATTGAGGATGACAGAAGCTTCTATATATGTGTGTTATATCTGTCAATATTTATGAGATTAGAAATTAAAATGGAAAATGGTAAAAAATTTTATTTGTTAATTAAAAAACACAAACCCCATTACATGTTAACAAAATAATATTTTATTCAAAATAACATTTTCCAAAACAAAAATATTTAGTGAGAAGCAACTAATCAGCTCACAACTCAGATGACTGCACAACCCCTTTTCCTCTGGACAACCACTGGTCTTCAGAATGCAATAGAAGTGATTTATGTCTACTCCCCATTTTCTCACAGAGTGTTGAAAAGATGTATATACTCAAGGTCTGAGATTTAATTAACTTACTATTTTTTACTGTTTCATTCAGGGCATCCTTAAGTGAAACTGGCAATATTCGTCGTGCACGGTCATGGCTGTTAAGAATATAGGACCTACTGGTCTAGCTTAGTGCCACTACCTTGACTCTTGTTAAGGCTCTATGTAGCAGTTTGACCCACCATTGCTTTTGTACTATCCGTGTAAATGTTTGCACAGTGAAAAGGGAAAATAATGTCTTTTAGTTTTCATGAGAATAGATTTGACTTCACGGATCCTCCTGAAAGTCTCACAAGGATCCCCAGGGATCTTTAGATCACAAATGAAGGGCTAATTCTTTACAATTAAGTACAAGACTCATGAATTATGAGTACTTAAAATATGCATGGATGTTTAAAATGTTAGACGACTTTCTTAAAAGACTAAGTAATCTTTACAGTGGAAATGAAAAACAGGACCTTGTTTGAATCAAATTTTGAATACTTCTCTCTGATATTCTCCGTTCTCGGGCCTTTTCTGGACCCTTTGCTCTGAATGCTTTTTGCCTCTCCTCCAACAAACAGTCTTAGAAATACACACACACACACACAAACTATTATCGTTTCCTATTATTTTTCTTAGTATTTGTTCCTAGTTCATGTATTGTGCGTTTTATTTATGTATTTATTTATTCATTTGTTTTATCATTTTTAAAAAATTATTTTATTTTCCCCCAATAATCCTAAGCTACATAAAAGCAGGAATTCTTATCTGTTTTATTAACAACTCCTAGAATAGTGTCTGACACATTGATGATCAGTAAACATTTATTAAATGTTGTTGAATATAGTAGAGCCTAAATTCATCTGTAGACATTGATCATGTTTTAACAAAATGGTGATTCAGGAACAATCACAACATGTATTCCATAAGAAATACAATGGAGAAAGGGTTTTTATGATTCAGTAAGTTGTGAAACATCTCTCTCGCTCTCCCTCCTCTCAATTTGTCTCTCTCTCTCTTGCACACACACACACACGCGCGCGCGCGCGCACACATACACCTACATTTGCAACAAACTAACATAAAGTGTCTGAGAGGCCCTTGTCTGGGATACAGACATGTGTTTAAATTCAATGTTTTCCAAATTTTTTACTAGTGTTCTCTGTAACATGCTCTGGGAAATGCTTTTCTGTACACAGCCTCCCTGACTCACCTTCAGCATGAGTGTGAAGGTCAATTGGGATTTTAAAAAAAAAGGCAGAAAAAACTATGGATTTGCTTATATCCTGGGGAACTATTCCAACATAAGATATTATCATTAGTTCATCCAAGTGGAAAATAAAAAATGTTTCATTTCATGATTCTTAATTTTGTGTGCTGGTAAAACCTTTTGGTGGACTGAAAGGGAAGTCTGTTTATTCATGTATTTAAGAATATATATTTTAAAACAAGAGTAATTCCTTATAATTCAGATTGCTTTTGGGTGGGTAGAGGGAGGAGGGTTAATTGGGACAAGCAGTTAGACATTTATAATTTTGGAAGAGAGCTTGAGATATGCTCTAATCCCAGTGGTACCTGTCACGAAATCCATGAAATGCAGAAGAATGAATACTTTGTCTGCTTCAGCCTTTACACGTGGTAAATGGAGAAATTCCCTATAGACTACTTGATATTCTTGCTCCTCATAAGAAATTCTTACTGTGCCCCTTCTAGCTTTTCTAAAGTGGGTGGTCTACCCTACATTTCTTAGAAAATAGTCAACAGAGTGTTGCTGTCGGGATTCAGAACTCTCTGGATAGGGGGTCACTTCTGTTCCTAAGTAATTTTTCATTGTGCAGCTAGAAACTAAACTCAACTGTGGACGAGAAAAACCAAGCCAAGGGGGCAGTTACTTCTTCCTAAGAATATTGTGGTTTATCTTGCTTGGGACACCCTGCCTTCCTCCAGAGAAGTCCCCCCTTCGAATCTCTTATGCCCCTGTGCATTTAAAAAGTAGAGACTACGCCACGGCCCTTCCCTTTTTCTTATTCTTTGGAAGAATTTAAAGAGAAAATTTGGTTCTCTGATGAGCTGTTCTGTCCTTGAGGTCAGTCTGCATTTTTGTGCTCAGAGTCATCAATGCCCTGCATCTCCTGTGGCCTCAAGGCCCATCTGATTGACCACAGAACTGACCTTTCTTTGGCAGAGCACGATTTCTGAGAAATCAGCAGGTCCTGCAGAATCTTGCTTATGCAGCTATTGATCCCCAACCCTGCCTTGCTAAACAGCTTGATCAGCCCCAGAATCTGTCAATAAAAACACCACTGCTGAACCCACACTTCCTGCTAAGTCCAAACCCCACTAAGGGTCACCGGATATCTTTATACTATACCCAAATAGATTGTATATTCTGTCCTGAGCAAGTATATCCACTAGGCAGATATTCTTTCCAAGTCACAGTGGTTGGAAGTGATATTTAAAAAGATAGCAGTTACCTGTCCCTGAAAAGGCCTGCAATTGTGCACTATTTATAACCTAGAGGAAAATTTCCTTTTTCACATAGCAGATTATTCATTTGACCATACTTTGTTACTGCACTCTAATGTTGTGATATTTTTAAATCATTAATCAGACAAACTCAGGAAAAACAGCCAAGGAAGATCTCTTTGTGGCAGTATGAGTAGAGGGAATCCTAAAAAGTCACCACAGAGTCTTGAGTGCTGCACTGCCTGGAATTCCATCATTAGGAAGCCATTCCTTTCTTTTTTTTTTTCAACAGTGAAACGTGTATAGTTTCTCTTTTAAAATACAAGTACCCCTGGGATCCCTCTTCTACACCCGTATTCGTTTGTAGACTCATTGTAGAATTAAAGCTAAAAGGAATGTTAGTGATGATCTGGTCCACCCTCTTGTGCTAGCGATGAAGAATCTGAAGCCGAGAAGACAGGAGTGTTGGAGTGAGGTCTCACAGCTGGTTAGTAGTAGAGTGGGATCAGTAGTACCCTGTGGCTCCTGCCTCCTTACCTGAAAGCTTCATGTATCCTACGGTGTTCTGAGGAGACAGCTTTCTTTCAAATGTGCCAACCTGTGTTAAACTCTATGCCTAAAACTATTTCCTGTAATGCAGCTGGGTTAGTGTTTCTCTAGCGTCACTGCACTTCTAGAGATGGCAGGCATTGGGGTAATCATATGTAAAACTTCCTCTTGGCTTGAAGTCATTTCCAAGAGCCAATGGTTATTTTAAAACCTGTGCATAAAGTGATATGTTTCGGAAGCAGTGATACTAGAAACAGAAGAATTAGAATGATTGGCAAGCACTGAAGATCTCTTTGTCAGTTTCACTAAAAATGGTGGGTGGTGTTGGGTCTCACCCCCCGCCCCCCACCCCTAAATGTAATAGGTGTGTCTGTGGGTGAGGGGAGGAGCCTTGGGTATCACAGAAAGAGGGGGTAAATCAAAGGAGAGAGACATTTTAAAAGGCAGTTGTTTACGTAGGTGTGTTGTGGAATGAGCATCACCCACTGCCTGCTGCAGAAAAGTCCTAAAAAGTCCATGGAAAACTGGCTCCAGAGAGGGGCAGTGATGCGAGAAAGGGGAACCCTGTACCCAGTCTGTCTGGCAATGTGGGTCCTGGACATGGAGTGCTCTTGTATTCCTAATTGGAACAAACTGTTTTTCACCTTCATAGAAATATCTTTGACAGTTCTCTGTGATTCACCTCAGTCACATCTGAGTTCTGAGTTTTAATTGCATATTTTTATTTCCATTTATCCATTAAAATAGTTTTCTTGTACAACCCAAGACTGTCCCCTCTGTGTGTCGGTGCATCATTTCTCGTGAAATGGGTTTCACAAGCAGGCTTGGGGAGGTGATTTCTTCTACCTCATGGGAAGTAAGACTGTCTATTATTAATATGTGATAGAGCCATAATTCTTAGATTTAATGTGCCTCACATTCACCTGGGGAGCTTACTAAAAACACAGGCACCTGGACCCCACTTCAGATCTACCTGGTCAAAACAGCAGAATGGCACCGGGGCTGTGTGTTTTGAAAAGTTCTTCATGCTGCCACACCTGCTGTATGATTTTAATGTTCTCCTGTTTGAAGCAGAATGGTTTAAGCATTAGGAGAGCCTCTATGCCCAAGTTCCTTATTCATGCATTTATAAACCTTTATCGAGCACCTATTTACTATGTATGCAGAATGTTGCTAGGTTTGGGACTTGCACAGATGACTCAAATACAAATCCTGTGCTGAAGTTGCTCACAATTTAGGACATGTAGTTCTGATGATGTCTATTTACAATTCAGAAACCTCTGGTACTGGAGAGTACTTCAGGTGGTATGGTCAGGAGAGAGTTCACAGAAATGGAATATTTGAGCAGTTTTGAAAGATGAGTCACTGTTCTCCGGGCAGATGAGGGGGAAAGGGAATTCTAGGTGAGGGAAGTGTCAGTGCCAAGGCTTGGGGACTGAAAGGAGTGTGAGTTTACAACACTTCAGGTCCCTCTCCGTGGCTGAAACACAGTGAGGGGTGTGTCAGAGGAGGAAAGCCTGGGAAAATGGGTGCACCGGCCTCAAGAAGTATAGATTTTTTAAAAACAACAGCAGGCAGTTACGGACAAGGAAGTAGATTGTGTGCGTGTAGAATTAGTGTTTTAAACTTGGTTGCTGGGATTTGGGTGTTAATTAATTATTAATTAACATAGCCCCCTTGCAATGACCCCTCATTCTGACCTCACCTTGGGATTGTTAATACAGCTACACGCTCCTTTCCTTTTTTCCTTAATCTAAGCTTTTATATTTCTCGCATGCTCTGTATCTGAGACATTGCTTGAGCCTGCAGTTCCAGCATTACTCCTATGATGTTTAAATCATCTTATTAGAATTTATGTCTGGTTTCTTTAAATGTTAACTTTAAATTAAGCAGTAATGCCAAATGAAGCTGCAGTGATGGGATGGAAAATGTCGACTGTCTTTTGCCGGTTACTCTGACCTAGGAATGTAACTCAGATTTTTAAAAAGTTGTCATTTCTTTTTAATGTCAGGAAAAGTTAATAAAGCTCCCTCTAGATTTTTAACTTAATGGCTGTCAGAGTTAGTCTTGATAATTGCTGATTCTGTGTTAGCTGCGTGTGTTCTCTCCAACAGTAATAACAAAGACAAACTCGGCACTGGTTCAAGGCATTCCACGTCCGAACGTGCTTTGGTGTGCACTTTTCAAATATTTTTACCAGAAATCCTGTGAATTTCATAGAATGTGATTATTGTTATTTCCCCAATGTAACAGGTGAGAAAACGGAGACCTAGGCTGATTAATGATTTGCTGTAGTGGTTATATTTTTGATGTTTAATGTGACTAGTATTTCATGTGATTCTGGAAGAAGTAGGCTCTCCTTCCATTTAAAAATCTAAATAATGTCATGACCAACGCAGAAGCTTTAAGTGCTGGTGTTGCCTTTTGGTGTTCATAATTAAGATAGCCTTTATTTGTACTAATAATTCAGTCATACATCTCCCTAGTAGATGTACTGAGCAAGCACCGCGGTGACAAGATAAGTTGCCCTGTTTTGTTCCATATGTCTGTGTTCTAACTATTCTATAGTTTTAATTGGTTCCCTGCAGAATAGCATTTACAAGCATATGGTATGGAAAATGCTGACTGCTTTTGTTAGCATGTATTTTAGTACTTGTGGTGGTCCTGGTTCACTTAGCCTTTACATGCGATTATGAGGTGATTTCAGGCTTTATGGTGTACTTTTACTTAACCTGCCTACCAAGTGTTAAATGCCATCAATATAGTGTATCTGGTAGCCGGTTCACATTTGGGGAGAAAACTAATTCACAAAAGCTTTCATCATGAGTTTGTCCTGCAAGACGCTTCTCCCTCCTCGCCTTGTGTGCAGCGTTCGGAGGGCTACAGGGCTGCCTGCAGTTATGCTTCAGAGGAGAATGTGCTGTTTGGAGTCTGGACGAGCCAAGAGGCACAGTGGAGCTCTCTGGCACCTTGTTTGGGAGATTTACCAGCAATTCTTTGAAAAAGGGATTACAGATGAGAAATTAGACTCAGGGACTGAAGAGAGGATCAGCTGTATTTTTGGATCTTAGAGCTACTTGGGTGGTTTCCTCTAGGGAGTGCTGTAGCAGAGTGCAGCTGAATTATTAATATTTTTGAGATTTCTTATGAGACTTTTTCCCTTCTTTCTTAACCTTTGTGTTGTGGAAAATGTCAACCATCTATAAAAATGGAAAAAACTTGCATAAAGACTCCTCAGTAGACCTATGAATTAGTGTATTAATTTCCTAGGGCTGCCAAAACAAAGTACCTACAAATGAGTGGCTTAAACACAGACTTCATTGTCTCACAGTTCTGGAGGCCAGAAGCGTGAAATGTAGAGGTTCACAGGGCCACACTCCCTGTGAAGGATCTGTTCTGGGCCTCTCTCCTAACTTCTGGCCGTCTGAGATGCTCTTTGGCTCTTAGATGGGTTTCTCCCTGTATCTTCACATTATTGTCCCTCTGGACCCCATATTAAAATTTCCCCTTTATAAGGACACAGTTGTATTGGATTAGGGCCTACCTAAGGACCTCATCCCACTTTAGCTAATTCCATCTGCAACGACCTCATTTCCAGATAACGTCACATTCAGAGGTGCTGGCGGGTTAGAACCCCAACATAGGAATTTTGAGGACATGCAACTTAATCCATAACACTTATTTTCAATAATTATCAATGTCTTGCCAATCTGTTTCCACACCATACATGTATATATGTACATTTTTATTTCCTGGGGTATTTTAGAGGAAATCACAGACATCACACCATTTCACCTATAAATTCTTTAGTATGCATCTCGGACCAATAAGGAGGTGTGTGTGTTTGTGTGTGTGTGTGTGTGTGTGTGTGTGTGTGTGTGTTCCATAATCAATGTGTCCAATGGTCTTTTCCTTACAGAGAAGCATGGCAAGAACAGTAGAGGCTCCTGCTACTTCTCTCCCTGAGAAGTCTAATCTCTCTTCCCTGGAAGAAAGACAAGTCACCTTCTCTGAGAAGCTTCCCGACACTTTAAGGCAGTTAATACTGCTGTCCTCTGTGCCCCCACACTGTTTTTCAGTAGCACATGAATAATCACACTGTATTTGTAGCAGGGTGAAGTAGAAAGGACAACAGACCCGTGTTTGTATCTCATTGACCTATCCCTCTCCCCCATTCTCTAGAAGGAGAGGCTTTCAGAAAAGCCCACAGAGGGGCAAGGAGCTCAGGGAGGGGGGCTGAGAGAAGGGTTTGGAATGTACTCCCAAGGAAGCCTTGATGGTAGAACTGGCTGATGCTTCACTCTCAGTGAGGATTGTTGGAGGAGAGGGTCAGTCCTCCAAACTACAGCTCTGCCAGTTCGCAAGGTCTCTGCTCAGTATGGCATGATGTCCTTTGTTGCTAGGTGTGGGCAGACAATGGAAGTCTTCTAAATACTATGCAGTTGTCTCAGTTAATCTATATAACTGTTTATTATTTTCATTTTCTACAATAGCGTTACCTATAACGTAATTTTTTCAAGTTACCATAATAATCCAAGATAATCCAGAGTTGACCACAAAATTATTTTAAACATGTATGAAATGGCCTAGCAGGTGGAGTGAAGTAAGACTGAGCAGAGACTTGGTGGCACAGGATTACCAGAAACTTTCCACGTCACTGTCAGCCCACTGGTGGGGAAGCAGTCAAGTGCAAGGCTTGTGATCTAGTCCTAGGGCAGTTACCTCGGACAGTCTCTATGGCCCAGACTTCTTAACTTGGGGGTGATAAAGGACCTCCCATCCAGGATTCTGAGAGTTTTGTGAAATGATGCCAGGATCAGAGAAACCATATGATCTGTGGCAGCAGCTCCCCAGTTGCTTTGGAGGCATCATTCAGTTCATATGCGTGTTACAGATGCTCCTTAGAGCACAACCCTGTGGAATGTGAATGGCGTCCTCTGGAGTTGTGTGACAGTGACGTATTCTCTGCTATCACCGTCATTAACTGGTTGTTGCTGCTTGGGTGGCTAACTCTCTCCAGTTAGCTGGGATTTGCAGACCGAGCAAGTGGGAAGAGAGGACTACCGCTCCATCTTGTGGTGCCACATTCTCTCTCACATTTCTTTTCTTGTTCTCTCCTCACACTTTACTACCAGCATCCTCCTACCACCACATCCAGAAGCTTAACCATCAACGATTTTTTTTTTTGCATCTTCTCCTTTCTTTCCACTCTGAGATTCTGAATATCTCAAGATATGAGTGAATTAAAAAAAATCACTTCTTGTCACATACACAAACAAAATGTTGGGGAGAATAAGCGTTCTTAGTTGCTATAGGCCTGGGAAACAGAAACAAACCAACAAAAACTTGAGAGGGCATAGGGCAGGAATTTGATCTATTCGTGAAGATAAATGACACTTTCTTAATCAGTTCAAGATAATTGCTAAGATATTGTTACCCCTTTGGGTCTTCAAACCATAGATTCACTTCCTTGATTTTTGTTCAGTAAGTAATTAAAAAGTATTTATAATAATAGTGTTTGTTTTTACATTGGTACCTGCAAAAGCTTGACAGCTATACCTTAGGCACTGTGTTATAAGGTAAAAGTTGTAAGTCATAAGGTAGAAATGTTAGGTTACTAATAGTTCCAAATATTTGGTGTTTTCAAAGCAGACTGCATGGGATTAAGAAATAAATATGTAATATTCTGGTTGTTGTTGAAATTCTAGACTTCTGCTAAGGAAATTACTCAAAAAGAACACTCTCCTAAGGAAAATAAAATGGTAAGAAAATTTGAGTCTTTAATTAAAAGCTTTACATAATTCAGCATTGAACATAGCCACAAGCCCAATGTGCACAAAGATTTAGCTTACAAGATGAGTGAAAAAAATTTAAAGCTGATGTCATCTATTTTACAGCTGTTTATTATGGTGAAAGATTTTGGTGGTCTAATGCATTTTCATTATGTCTTGGTTAGATTTCCATAATATTTTTAAAGCATTCTTATTTATCAATATTTTAATATGTATTTCTTAATTGAAAGTCTAATATGACACTATTTAAAAATTAAAGTAACAAAAATCTCTTAATATAATAACTTTCTTTTCTAAGTGACTGATTTCTTTAAAATATCAGGGCAGAAAAATTTGTTTAAATATTTTGTATTAAAAGTCTTCTCAATAATCTATTCAGTTAATTATGCCCCAAATAGAATTCACATTGATATATTGAAAATTTTCCTCATTGAGAGGCTATGTTTAGAGACTGCTGGCAATTCTCTCAGCAGAAGAGAGCAGATACATGGAAAATATCTGGACAATTTAAAAATAGTTTATTTACTACTCAGAAGTATAACATCATATTATCCCACAGTTGGAAGGATCTGATGCTTAGATTTGAAACCTTTCATTGGGAAAGCTTGTCCTTATCAGAGTGTGGTCCTTAGTTAATGTTAAAATGCTTATGCTTTTAAACTATCAGTGAAATAATACAGAATTTGTACTTGAGCATTTTTATATATCTATCTTCATCTATATCTATATCCTGTTGCAGTATTCTGTGCCCTAAGACATGTGTTTTAAAAAAATTTATTGAATAGGAACTACTGTGTGCCAGGTACTGTTTAGTTTGAAAAAAATTTCCTGTTCCTCAAAATATTTTGAGAGAAAGAGAGAGAGAGAATAAGAGGTCACCTGGAAGGTGAGGGTTCTTCTGTCACTGCAAAACACACAATGTAACAAATAATGGCATCATTAAAAACTGTCATCTTTGCAAAGTACAGTAATTGCTCTGCATATCCCTTGTACATTTCCCTGTGAACGTGCATAAGTGCATCTTGCTGGAAAGGCATCTTCTTCTCCTGCCTGCTTCCAGCCACTTATCTGTTCATTACTGTCATGTCTGAGCGGGTTTCAGACATGCCAGGTGTGTGGTGTCACCTGCCTGACGTTCGTTCCAAATGCAGACATTTACACGCGTGAGTATTAAAGCAATAGATCTTCCTTATGACAGCAAAAAGCTGACTTCAGAAAATCAAAGCTTCTGGGAACAGTCTTCTGAGCGCAGCTTGGCTTGTTCATGGGAGGAGAAAACCTGACTAATTAGTTCCAGCCCTTCCGATCTGAGGAAGAAGAAATAATTAAAGTGTCCGGAGCAACCTGTGCCACATAGTGGCTGGCTCTGGTAGGGGTGACACGTTAGGAGGACCTGATCAGAGAGAAGGTCACAAAACCAAGTTCTGGAAACTTAGTGTAGGGTGGCAGAAGACTATGAATCACAGATTTTCCAATAAAATTGAAAACATTTTAAGTTAAATAATTAAATTCCTATAACTTTAAAGAAGAGAAATATAGCAAGAAAAAAATGAGGGCTATTTAATTATTAAAATATTAGTCTTCAGGGCAAATTTGAGAAATAATAATAAAAACACAGCTTTCTAATCTTTTCTTTTCCCTGAATAATATTATATTTTGAAGCTCGGTGGGTGGGGTGTTGTCCACCCCTGGGTAGAAGTCCTTTGTCCCAGAGATGTTGCTGTGAGCTGCTCCAGCATTGAGTGTGTAAATGACACGCATGGCTGGACGTCTGTCTTGTAGGAGTCCTTGGCTGGTGTCGATCCTCCAGTGCAACTGTCGGGGGTAGGGAGTGGCTAAACTAAGGGGATTTTAGTTTCTTGAATCCTACATAAGTGTTAACAATAATGTCACTGCCTCTTTATTTCCATATGTGACTCATGTAAGAAATTGTTCGTATCGTTGGATACGATAAACTGGACCAGACCTTGAGGGTATTGTGTGGACATCTGCTAAGCAACCCACCAGCATGTGTCTGCACAAAGATGAACACTTTCTGTTTCAGAAGCTTCTATATTCTCAGTGGAAGGCCTGGAAAATGTGTTTGGAAGGATAGACAAAGACAGTAAATTGAAGAAGTTCAAAGGGCATCATACCTTTAGTTATTTTCAGTCTTTTCTCTCAGTTCTTTACAGAAGTTACTAACAAGTTTCTCAGAAACATTTAGTACATGCCATGTATATACTGAGAGGCATCCTAAGATTTCCCAGGATCTGCTGATAGGTTATGAAAGACGTCCAGCCATGCGTGTCATTTACACACTCAACGCTGGAGCAGCTCACAGCAACATCTCTGGGACAAAGGACTTCTACCCAGGGGTGGACAACACCCTACCCACCGAGCTTCAAAATATAATATTATTCAGGGAAAAGAAAAGATTAGAAAGCTGTGTTTTTATTATTATTTCTCAAATTTGCCCTGAAGACTAATATTTTAATAATTAAATAGCCCTCATTTTTTTCTTAGTTCATAGTTTATGAAGAAACTCCCCATCTACACCCGCCTCTGTTCAGAAGGCATTTCTGCTTTCCATAGATGGGGAAAGAGAGAAACAGGGAAGTGGGTCTGAGTACTGTAGTGAATCAAGATGGAAATCACCACTTGGGGCTATTTCTCACGTTTCATAAATGGCTTTTGACTTATTGCAGCCAGGATGAACATTTAGATATACACACAGAACATAGGGATAACATTAGACTGTCAAGATCAAAAGGGGAAAGGAAGCAAAACTACAGAAGGAAAGCAAAGTGAAGGCTCAACGTCCTTTTTTTTCCTCCAGTAATTTTTCTGATATGGAGTCAACCTGGACGTATCGCTGATTTAGCCCTCAATTTTAGTTCCACTGAGAACATTTTCTTTGTTCAATTATATCACAGAAGATTCTGTTTGAATTATGTATCAGGGTGGTATGGGATCGTTTTATGCGGTCTGCGATGGATTGTTATTTCTCCGTTGTGTGCTAATGGTATCGTGAGAACAGCTGTTCCCTTGCACCCATTCCCCATAAGACAGAGAAAAAAGACTGTCCAAGAGGATGTAAGGTGTATGTGAGCGTTTGTGGGAGAGAATATGGTAGGAGATAAAGGAGGAGAAAGGCACATGAGGTGGCAGACCATTTGCCTGTTTTTGCTATTCTATTCCCAACCAAGACTTTAGCTGTCCATGAACTCAGAATTTGTGCTCCTTATTTTGTTTTTACTTTGGTCCATTCTTTCAACATATTTAGTTGAATGTTTTAACCAGGTGCAATTCTAAGTGCTGATTCACTTCTATAGATTGAAACCAAAGACGTGCTTGGACCCGTTACCAAGGGTATGCACTCAAGGGCCTGGGCTTTACATAAAACCCAGTGCAAAGGGCATTCCCTCCACCCCCCTCCCTCATCCCTTCCTTCTTTCTCCTTGCTTCCTTCTCTCTTTCTTTTCCTCTGTCCCTTTCTTTTCTTTTTTCTCCCTATTTCTTTCTTGTAAACCTATTTGCTTTCTCTTTTTCTCCAGTCTCTCTCAGAGTTGCTTTTTTTAATTCAAGCATGCACCATGGAGAGACCAGAGAAAAATTCACATATCTATCTCCCAGCTTCAGAAATTATCAACATTTTGTGAAAAGGGCATTCTAAATATGAACACTGAATGACCTTTGGGGAAAGCAGGTTTATGTCTTGTTGTCATCCTATTTATGAATATGGAGTAGGAAGTAGTTTGACCTTTACAACCTATTTAACACATTTTGTCAACCAAAAGAGACACTCTGTGACTGCAGAATAGATAAAAAAGCACCATATGAAGTTTTGAAATTCCTTAGAAATTACTGTGTGTAAAATCAGTGCCTTGGGGCAAGAACCTCAGTAGCTCTGATTATTAATACAATAGATACCCTTTTAGTCTTGAAATCATTGAAATTTTAAAATTGTTCTACACTGGATACCCATTAATCACCCAAGTGTTGGGGACAGAGATAAGTGACATCTGGTAGCTAATTACAATCATGCCCTCCTATGGTGGTTAATGCATCTATTTCAGGGCCCAGGATTGGCCTGCTGGATATACAGGTACTAAGAGCTAGTCGTTTGATGACAAGAGTTCCATTGCGTGCTTCTTCTCACTGCTTGAGCCATATAAAATTAAAATTATTACAACAGTTATGTCTTCAGAACAATGGATAAATTAGAATGTGGGATAGACTCGGAAGTCAAATGCTCTAAGTCTTGAGAAGAAAGGGGGAATACGTGATGACAAAACACTCACAAAATCTGTTACGTTATAAAATCATTTTAAAGCATTTTTGGAACTTTACACCATGAAGTAGGTAGAATGCACAATTTGTAATGTTCTTGCGTGGGGAGAGAGAGAGAGAGAGAGAGAGAGAGAGAGAGAGAGAGAGAGAGAGAGAGAGAGAGAGAGAGATTCAGAGAAAGAGAGAGAAATTCAGAGAGAGAGAGAGACCCCACCACCAAATGAGGGTCTGTTAAGCCTAAGAGACAGATGATTACAAGCAGCCTGTAATATACTTTTTAACTTTTGGGTAGTTAGCAAAGTGTTACTCCATAGTGCTGTTACTTCATAAGAATGTGATATAAAAATTGAAAACTCTCTTCTGCCCAACTGTTATATCTGATATCATCATTTTCACTAACAAATGCTGATTTGAGCATCTGCTGTGTGCAGAGCCTCACTGCCTTAGGAACTCTGGGGGTTACCAAGTTCAAGATGTGGCCAGGGCTCTGGAGGAACCATCAGTCTGGTGGAATTGGATCTTTGATGTTGAATAGCTGACCCCTAAATGGATGAATGACTAGGAACTAAAGAATGCGCAGACCAACAAATGAAGAGAGTTACTATTCAGTTTCATGTGTGTGGTTGACGTTTGTTTCTCCATACTTCACAGCAGAAGTAGAGCACTGGGCCGGTGGTGGCATGGTGGACTTTAGATGGGAAATGCAGTTATTACCTGCCTTTGCCATTTCTCTTTCAGTTCTCAGCTGTCTCATCTATAAGAAATAGTCTCTAACAGTTTTTTTTTGGACAACAGCATTAATAAAAGTCTTTTGAGTACATTTTCTCAGGATATGTATTTATTTCTGAATTCTATTCGTGTAGTACTATATACTAGCATATAAGGCATACTATAAAATATATTAAGAAAACAGAAAAATTTAAAGGATGAGATGAATAGTTTGCGTGGTTTCTTCCTTTACTCTGGGGTCCACTACCTCACTTTGAAAACCATTGATGCGTTTCAACAGGGTGAATCTTAAGGCCTCTTCTAACTCAGAACTTAAGTAAATCTAATGAATAGAACACTGATAATGCTCTCTGAAATTGTACTTGATTAGAGGAACTCCAGAAGTCTCTTTCAAAAACCAAATGCAGATACATTCTGCAGTTGACAGACGCCAGATGGTCCTTAGGAGCTAGTCATGGGTCCTCTTTAAGGCCATGGTTCCCAAACCAGTCACATAATTCTTAGACTCTACTGTAGATTATGAATCTAAGTATCAAGGGTGGGGCTCAACAATTTGCATTAATGCCCTAATAGGTGATCCTAGTTCAGTCACCAAGACATTAGTGTCACCCAAGTGGAAACCATAGCATGTTTTTCTTCTGAGAGGCAGGATCCAGGAAGGAAGAAGCAGCCATGTGATGCTGTGGAGAAAATATTGGAGTACTTGTTTCCAGGTCATTAGATACTGATCTAACTCATTTGTTTGGTAATAGCTGCTTTGATTCTATTTTATGGATATGCCATAATTTGTCCAATAATTCCTTGATTGTTGTACATTGAGGTTTTTTCTCTTTGTTTCCCCTCCATTACAAATACTCTTTTAATAGACATTCTTTGGGATTTTATTACATATCCATGTTTGACAATGGGTTTTAAATAATAAGAAGAAATTTTAAAATGTCCATACTTATTGGTGATTTTATTTCTGTAGAATAGATTGCTAGAAGTGGAATAAAAAAGTTGGATCAGAAAGTGTGAACATTCTGCATTTTAATGGATACTACCAAGTTATTCCCACATTGGTTGTAGTATTCCTTACTGCTTATCCCACTGTTTAACCAGCAGTGGATGTTAACACTCTTAATTTTTTGCCAATCTGATAGGCAAAAAAATGACATTTTATTGTTGGTCTAATTTGCATTTCCATGACTACTAATGAGGTTGAGTTTCTTTTCATATATTCATTTCTTCTTCTGTTAATTGCCTGTTCACATCCTTTACTGATTATTTTGTTAGTTTTTTTTTAATCAATGTCTAGGCATTCTTCATATGTTAGGAATATTGCCCTTTTAATGGCAAGAAGGTGCAAATATTATTTTACACTCTATTGTTTGTCTTTTATCATTTTACGTGCTGTTGTCTTTCCAAATTTTCATTACTTTTAAAAACATTTAATAATGACACAGTTAATACCTTAGATTTAATTTTAAGTTGCGTTATCATTTTTACATGAAGCTAACTACAAAACAAAGGAATAAATGCATTCCAGTCAAGAACTAGGAGACCAGGGCTGTTCTCCATGGTTGTTCTCTAGCATTCTGATGTATATTATTGGAACATTTTCAGAAAGCACAGTAGGTGGATTGAGGAAAGGATGGTACAGAGTGTACCATTGCTCTTTACAGCTTGAAATGATGTCATATTAAATAATGCATGCTTATTGCATACTTAATGCAACTTATTGAACAAATTCCATAGATGCCCAAGACCAGATAACAAAGTAATATCTTATTGATATTAGTAATAGTTTAATAGTTTATTCATCAAGTAGAGTAAGACAGACATCCTAAAATATACCCAGAGAAAAAGTAACAAAAAATATGTCCATATGAAGACAATAATGTTTAATGTTCTTATGAAAAAAATAACCTAAATCACTCATAATTATAATAAATATAAATTAACATTAAGATACTGTTTTACCTATCAATGTATGCTTAAACACAGAGTTGAAGGTTTGAAAATCAGGTGTTTCTGTGAGTGAAAAATGTAGCAACCATTCTGGTAAGCATCAAACTATGTACATTCTTTGACCCAGAAATGTAAACTCCAGAAGTTTATCCTGAAGAAATAACTGGGTATGGGCACAAAAATATTATCTTCCAAATATTCACTGCAGTCTTATTTATATTATCAAAAATTTAAAATAACCTAAATCTGCACCAGTAAGAAATTGACCAAATAAGTTTTAATGATCCATGTTAAAGAATACAATATCCATTAAATGTTGTAGTTATTAATTCATTTATTTTTTCAGTAATTATTGAGCACCTACTGTGTGCAAAGCAATATGCTGGTAGCTGGGGTCACAAAAGCAAACACATATCAGCCCTAGCCATCACAACATTTATACTTTAGAATTTTAGAGCCATACTTAAAATGTTGTTAAAAAGAGGTTACAAAATATTATGTATAATAATATCACAGTGTTACAAAAGAGATCACTCAAAAGTAGACAAAAAGTTAGAAGGAAACATTAAATGCTTATAGTTATTAACTTTAGATCTTGAGGGTTATTTTCTTTTTTTGTGAGTTTCTACGTGTAACAAGTGTTTTATGATAAACATACATTATTTTATAAAATAATGTATAAATCTTAGGTGACGTGGGTGTAGATTTCTACGTGTATGTATCAGGGATGTTGTTTCTCATTTGGCCTTTAAAACTCTTGTATTGCCTTTGAAAATCAATCATTTAGTAAAAGAATTTCTCCAAAGTTTTCCTAAAGTGCAGTTATCTCCTAGTGGTTTTGAATCGTGGGGAACAACTCCAACCTGAACATTGGTCTTACCCAGCTGGAGCTGCTATAACAAAATATCGTAGACTGGGTATAAACAACAGATATTTCCCATAGTTCTGGAGGCTGTAAGTCCAAGATTAGGGTGCCAGCATAGTCAGGCTCTGGTGAGAGCTCTCCCTGGCCTGCAGACAGCTGCCTTCTTCCTGTGATCTCACATGGCAGAGAGAGAGTGAGAGAGAGGGAGAGAGACGAAGAGACAGCTTAATCTGTGTGGTGTCTCCTCTTATAAAAGCCATAATCCCATATTGAAGACCCTACTCTCATGACTTCATCTAAACCTAAATATTTCCCACTGGTCCCATCTCCAAATACAATCACCTTGGGGGTTAGGGCGTTGATATATGAATTTTGGAGGCATACCATTCAATCCGTAGCAAGGTCTAAGCACAGTAAATGGGCATAGAGAGCAGAAGGTCAGATGAGGCAAAGGAAAGCCTTGTCGACCTGGGTGCATTGTCCATATGAGGCTAGACGAAAAAGACTACAGCTCTTGAGTTTAAAAGGGGAAAGGTTGAGAGATTACAAAGACCTATGAAACCATGAAGGACAAACTTCTGGGATGGGACATCTGGTATATATAACCTATAAGGAAGCCGTACCTAAATGAGAGATTGCAGAGCTACCCCATCCAGTTGGTAATAAATATATGAGCACATTTCCCCAAAAAGAGGAATGGCTGGAAAAGGAACCTATCTTAGGAAGCTATGTAGGACGATTCCTATATGGGCTTTTCAGGAAAGGTAAGGATTTTGGGGGACCATCCTTGACTGTTGATACTTTTATAGTTGAAGCTGTGGAGGGAAAATAGTGGTGCTGCTCCCAAAAACTTGTTCTTTGAGGACACTGTTAGAAAGAAAATCTTAATGGGAAGGAGGTTGCGGGGGGCAGGATGAAAAAGGTGAAGGGATTAAGGAAGTACAAATTGGTAGTTACACAATAGTCATGGGGATATAAAATACAGCATGGGGAATATTGTGATAGCATAGAACGGTGTCAGATGGTTGGCAGACTTATGGTGATCACTTCTTTAGATATATACATGTTGAATCACTATGGTGTACCCCTGAAACTAATGTAATATTGTATGTTATTTCAATAGCTGTATTTCAATAAAATTCTTTTTTCAAAAAGGTAAGAAAACCTTTAAAAAATATTAAATGCTCTAAGTAAAAAAACAATTCTGGCCCAGATCATTATCATGATCCAGAGGGTATATATAAACTATATATGAGGTCACTCCTTTTGAAAACACTTTGCTTTCAAGATGGGCAGCAAACAGGTTGAGGAAGAATAGATTCAACTGAGAAGGCAAAAGAGTGGTTGAATCGATGTCCAATAATCCAGCTAAAAGGAGCCTGACTTCAAGGGAACTGGGGACCCACACTGCCTACATAAAAAAGAAGTGTGACAAGCAATATTTGGATTTAGGTTTTGGCTTTCGCATCGCCGGCTTTCCCACCATGGCCTCTTGCATTTGGCACTATAGAAAGAGGTACAGGTAGGTCGGTGTGCAGTGTCTGAGCTATTTACAGCTGAATTTGCTCAGACTGACTCCCATCCCCTGTTTTTCACAAACGAGAGATATGAAAAGAGGGCATTCTGCAGTGTGGCAAAGAGAAGGCTGAGGGAAAAAATGTTTGGGGTAGGTTGGTAGGGCAATTTGGGGAGAGGTTATACGCAATATATATTTATCTGAATTGATTAGGTTTCAGTTTTATCAGTAAGACAACTGAATTACCTCAAAATTATTTGAGTCTTATCATTGAAAGCTTTTTGCCTTTTCCTAATCTGTTGGTTTATGTTCATCCAGAATGTCACCAATTAAATTAAGACATTTATAAGAAAATTAAATATAAAGTGCCTATGTCCTGAATTTGTAGATTCTGGTAAATGTTTTTGCTTTTACTCATGACTTGAGGTACAGCTCTCAGAAGTGGCCTCCCAGTCACTTATTATTGTTTATTAATTAACCATTAGACTGGAACTGGACTAAGTTGCCAGTGGATCAGAGCATCAGAGTTTCCTATTTGATGATGTGGAGATTTGGGGAGGGCAGAGGAAAGGCACCTATGCTGACTCCAGATGTTCTATATACATCCCTCACACTCCCCAGCCCCTGCCCCCCTCCGCAATACATACAGATGTGTAAGCCAGAAGGAATAAAGTATTTTAATAAAGTCATGGAAAAAGATGCGTAGTATACTGTTAAGTGAAAAAAAAGAAGTTTCTAAAGAGTGGGAATAGAAGCACCCCATTTTTATAAAGTGTATGTGTTAATATATGTGCATAAACAAAAAATGTGAATTAGTCAGCAACTTAACAAAGTAGTTACCATTGTTTTATTAATTTTTGTTGTATCTGACTTTTTATAATGTTATACATTTCTTACTGGAGAAATAAACAAAAATAAGAAATAAAATACAAAGTTTTCAGTTGGCAGGGAAAAAAATCCGTGTTCCGGAGGCCGTGCAGAGAGTAATAAACATTTCCTTCTTTGTTTTTTTTAACTTTTGGTTGATGCCATGTTATTCCCTCCAGCATTCTCTCCCTCTGAGTTGCACACTTTCTCCAGGTAATGATAAGATTATGAGAAATTCAGGTCAGGAATTCCAGAAATCATCGTAAACTCCGGGTCCAGTGTCAGGAGGCACCTCATTTGTTTACCAAATGAACAAAGGATGTGACTTCATCCATATCCGGCAGAGCTATCAGCCGGCTCTTGTCCTCACCTTTGCAGGACTAGATTGCTCTGGGCATCTCCACAGCTCCCTTAGTCCTTGCTGCGCATTTGGCTGCGGCCTCTTCAGCATTCCCTCGCACCTGGTCTTCCTGGTGGAGTCAAGGACCTACAGGAACATGAGCAGCTTTCCTTCTGCCAACCCTCTGAGTCTTCTTACTTAGAATCATGGCAACTACAAGTGGCATGGGGTCTCCTGGGGAGGAACCCAGCTCTTTTCTGTAACACCCATAAGCCAGCTTCCAGGGAGGAAGACCCCTCAGTGACTTGGAGTTACGAAGTAGTCAAGGAAGCAGTAGCTCAACTGTCTACTCTTTTCTGTGCCTGAGTTTCTTTGGAGATACCATCGAATAAATTCATGAGACTTTTCCTCTTCTGCATTTATTGATTAAGGATAAGGGACTAAGAAATGTGCCCTGCTTTAGCGTGTGAGGAAAGAGACTCTCCAACTTCTGTGGGTTTTATCTACAATGCTTGTAAGACAAAATTATTTTCAATTAACTACTTTTGAAAAAAAAATTTTCATAAGATTTTTAAGAAAAAAGGTATGGAGAGATTATAGTACAGCTGTATTGCAAGTACTTGTTGACGACAGGTCTATTGAGGGGTTTTAGATGTGGGAAGCTATAGCGGGAACAGCTTCGTTTCTCAGAGGGTGGAGTTATGAAAAAACTGATGGAGGGGGCCTAAGCTTACAGCAGGACCATGGAAGTCCTCTTTCTGATCAATTCTGTTTTCTGTGGGTGGGTTTGAAAGTGCTTTTGCCTGACAAGTGCAGTTTCCTTTAATGGGCTGTTGAATCTGATTGCTTAGGCATTTTGCTGGCTTTTAAAAAGAGATAAGAAGTAAACTTCATTAAGAAGTCTCATTTTAGAAATATATAGAATTATGCTTTGAAAGCATATTAAAACTGTGACCTGGAATACTGGCATATTCAATATATTTTCTTTTATATATCGATCATAGAAAGATTCTGTCCAACTATTTGGAACTATTTAGATGACAAAGTGGTACATTATCTGTTTCAACCCATTATCAGGATTCCATTAGTGTTGGCTTTGTGCAGCGCGTAGCCATTACTGATGAATCTCCTTCATACTTTGTGTGCTTGTGTACTAGGGAGCGGGTATTTACTTTCTGGATCTACTTACTCCTGGCTAAGAGTTTACAAAGTCACATTTAGAAATTGTATACACTAGGCAGTAGTTATTTGTAGAACATGCTGGGAGTACTCTCACCTCAGGACCTTTGCACTTGCTCTTCCCTTGGCCTGAGACACCCTTAGGTCACATTTCCTCAATTCAGATGTCATCTTCCTCAGATCTGTCATCTTCTTAAATGTGCCTCATTCCAGCACACCCTACCTCCTCCATTAATCATTACCTAATTATTTGGTTTATCATATCTCCTTACACTGAAATGCAAGTGTAATGAAGGCTGGAGTTTTTGTCTGTTTGGTTCTCTGCTATATCCCTAGGACTTAGTACCATGTCTGACACAAACAGGTTTTTATTAGTTGAATGACAATAATACATTCAATTGATAAATTTGTACATGTCACTTTTATTTGGATATAATTAGTCTGTGAATAATCCAGACCCCAGTGTGAACTGTGTCAAGGTACATAGATATTAAGATTGAACCTCTGTGAGTCTATGAATATGTGCAGATGTGACATAGGAAGGGGCCCTCGGACCTGCTATGAGAGGTGTAGAGTGTTGTTGTGGTCAGAAGTCTCTTCTGAATTCTGTGAACTAGTTTCACTGCTGCCCTGAAAGTGGGGCCATTGCCACAGTATAGACCAAGCACCACAAGGACCCCTTGTTACCAGCCCTGGACACTTGAAATCCGTCCCCAGACTTTTCTGCCTTGGTTTGACCCATGTGCTTGCTCTTTTCTCACTGCCAAGAGGATGGTAAGCTTAAAAGTAGGTCTGTATTCGCTGGTTCTTGACGCCCAGATTTGAAGAGCCAAATCCTGCACACTCCTTGAGCTTATTTACTGGGTGAATCTACACAACTAATATCATATTTTATTCCTCCAAGCTAGCAGGAATCCATCTGACCATGGTTAATTATGATATGTACCCTGTGCCAACCTCTAATTATATCTTATCAGGGGTTTTTGGTAGGAATCAGGCACTATGGAACATCTGAGGTGTTTTGAAGTTGAACTTATAACTTTTAAGTCTCATTGGCAGGTACCAAAGGTACTTTCTGGTTATGATATTGCTTCTGCCTTGTCCAACATTATTAGCCAACCTGAAATTTCTGGTCATCTTTTTGGATTGTGGCATAATTCTTGAAAAGTCTCTTTAAAACGAAAGTATGTTACCTTGGTGGGTAATTCATTATCTCTGGGATACACATTGGCATGGACTCTCCATTAGAATTGTTAGTGGAGAACAGATAGATCCATGGTCTCAGGTGCACTAGATGGTACATTTGGATGGAGGTGGGTGGTGGGGGTAAGAGTGTTGGAGCCTGGGAACTGGGGCATTGACTAGAGGTGGCAAACATGAGTGAATGATACTAGAAGAGGTCATGACTATGACGGAACTTGATGTGTGGGAAGAAGGGAAGTCAGAAGAGCAATGAGAGGGCGTGCAAAGAATGGATATGGCAACAAAAGAAACCTCAAAGATTTGGACTGGGATTTTCTATCAGCTGGCCTACAAGATGATATGTCCTTTTTTCTTTTTAAAGGGAAGAGGAATAAATAATAATCTTAGAAGATTCCTGAGTTGTGACAATTGAGAGGGATAAATAATAATCTTAGAAGATTCCCGAGTTGTGACAATTGATCTAACATATTTGGGTTCATAATCCTTTTAGCTTCTTTCTTTTCCTAAGCAGTAATTGGCTTGAGTTTGGAAATGAATTGACACACAAGTTTTCTTATTTACCCCATGTGTTCTTTCATGCCAGTTGAGTGTTGAACACAGAGCGGTGCGTAGGAATTATCAAACCTAGGCAAGAAAGCAGATAGGTCAGCTTTAGGGTAGTTTGATGCTGTAAATTTTCTGAAGCACTGCTGTATTTAGAATGCATGTTTAACATTCTCTTTTTTCCCTCAATCCCCACGCTCATTCGTTTTGTAGACTCTGAAGTCATTATGACATTTTGGAATTGGTTGGTGCAGGACAGAGAAGACAGGGCTCACTGTACTGGGTCATGAGTTCTGGGAACAATCTTGGTCTCATCACAGACTCCATTGACCTATAAACAGTGTTGTTAATCTTCTTACTGTCTGCCTTACAAGATCTGGGGAGGAGAAATGAGGTAATGTCTACTTACACCTTTGAGCTTCTCGGAAGAACAGCACTCTACAGTAATGTGATTTCCTAATGCATTTGTTTGTGTTGTAATGGAGTATAATTCCATTCGCCTAAATTTCTTGAGATGTCTTTAGAATATCTGACAGTCTTGCGAATGGGAAACAGTCCAGCTGTGAGAGTGAAAACTGGGCCTAGACTAGGACCCGCAAAGGGTACTCAACCAAAGGAGCTAACTATGAATTTATGAGGTTAAAGGAAGGATTCTGGGAGTGGAGGGAATAGGATCTAGAGTTGGTGGCAATGGGGGAAGGGAGTTGTAATTATCTTCAGAGAGATTATATCATACTTTTAAATCATGTTGTTTTACTAAAGATCAATATCTCTATATTAAACTATATACATTTATTTTAATTTAGCATGATTACCTATTGGATGACTCATTTGCAATATTGATCCTGCCATCATTCTCTATATTGATAGACTCTTTAACCTGGCCCACATCAAGATTTATTTTATTATGTTCCTTGGACAACAATCTGGTTGTTTAATAACTTGTTTTAAACTAACACCAGCAGTTCCCTACAAACACTAACAAATTTATAGATTCCTTTGTAAAATATCTAGTAAATTACTAAATAATGCTTTATCTTTGTTCCGTAGATAGGAATAGGAAGTCTTTTTTATTGAGTCTTTTATGGTCATGACCAGTGTGCTTTTTAAAATAGCCTTCTTGAGCAGTATTACAATTGAGTTGGCTTTCTAGTCAGTCCTAAAAAGAGAAATTAAAACAAAGGATGAAAAGTGAGGGAAATATGCGTGTGACATCTCTGGTATACTATAAAGATATCAATTTGGGTTACAATATTGTTATTGGACAGATTTGTTGTGGAATTTGCCAGAAGCGATTAGTTCTTTGGCATTTCCAACCCAGTGTTTCAAAAGGAGGTCAGAATTCTATAAAGAAATTTTAAGTAAATATTGAGTTAACCAGGAAAGATAACAGTATATTTTCCTCTTCTAGAGCAGTGACTATATACACGTTTTAATAGCAACTGATTTGTATTTTCAGAGCAATGATTTGAATCCTATTCCTTTCTCTGAGGGGAGGAAAAGTGTTACAACTTCCATTTATTAAATTATGGAATATAATGCAGAGAGAACATATCCTGTCACCCAAAATGTGGCATGAAAAAATGAATTCCAACCAAATTGTGTGATGTATGCCAGGGGCATATGAAAAAAGTCACTTTGTCAAATTAAGAAGAACATCTTATATAAGGAAATGATATAGAATACTATGGAACTGCTATTTCCACCAAAACAACTTTTTGCTAAAAAATTATGACTCAGAGTTACAGTTCATATCAAGTTAGATTGTGGATAATCTTAACAGAACCACATTTTTTCTTGGAGGTAGTCATTGAGAGGACATGACCACCAGGTGAGCTGTGAGCTAGACCCTGGCAATTGGAGGCTCCTCACCACCTCCCCGTCCTTGGAATATATGTTCTGCCCACTGTTCCCACCCTTCTTCAAGAACACAGCCTTGAGATACAATGTGTTGTTGAGACTGTACGTGACTAAACACAGTTCAGGCCTCTGCATAAACTTTTAAGATTCTGGTGGGCAGCTGCAAAGATCTACTTATCCTGTGGCTGTCCAAGACGAGCCTTGTAAGTAAGTCCCCTTGCATATTAATATTGCCACCTACCAATCTGGAGTGGCCCACCTCTTTCTGCAGTACTCTTGCCCTCCGGGTACGGGGGCCATTTTCAGATTTCACCCAGGGAAGCTCCAAGGTTGTGAACCAACAATGTTCTGTTCCTGACAATTTATTAAAATTTAAATGAGCATTTCTGAATGTTAAACAGGTTATGCAATTTTACGTCTTCATGTAAAACTTCATGGTACATTTATGAATTTCTGCAATCATGTATGAATGTAGCTAAGGTATACTTTAAAAAAATGGTTGAAAAATGTCCTTTTTAGATTGATCTGTTGCACATTAAATAGTGATGGTTTATTTGAATTTGTTTCAGAATCGAAGTAAACGCTTGGAGAAGGTCCATGTGGTTATTGGACACAAATCATGTGACTTGGATTCTCTTATTTCTGCCTTCACATATGCTTACTTTCTAGACAAGGTGAGGGAAAAGAAGTTTATGCTTTCGAATTTGAATTACGATATAACTTTATTTATTTATTTGTTTGTTTATTTTTTGTAACTTTTAAGAACAAACATTTTCTGGGAAAATAAGAAACCTATTAACTTAATTTTTCAAATTCTGGTTTATTGTTGCAGAGAATAATGTATTATAATACATTTAACAAGCATTGTTCAAGTTATTTCTTACCAATTCTCTTTATACAACATTGTTTCAATAAGATCAATGTTTTCAAATAAAAAATTTAAAAAATTTTATAATCGTTGGTTACCTCTATGGGAATTCAAAGAACTAACAAAAGTAAGGGTCAGAATTTTTTGTTTTCTTTTATCATCCTTGTTGGATGGTCTTGACCTCAGGAGAAGAAAAATATGTGCAGAATAATCTGTGAGAACATTACATGAATTACAGAGCATATTGGCTGAAATTTTCAGTAACAGAGGTATTACATGTCACATCTATATTCTGTTTTGGCCTTTTAGCCCTGACTTTGTATAGCAAGGTCATTCTCAGTTAGTGATAATCTCTCCTGAGTGAGAATCTTTGTATTCTGTGAAGTCTATAATATGCCTATAGAGGTAGTAAAGACCTTTTAATAAGTTGTTTTAAAATTTCCATTCCATAACATACATCGGACCATGATAACGTGTTACCTTAAAGCCTAAAAAAGTACACTATGAGTATTTTGGTTTTATTTCCAATTTCACACAATTTTTAATTTTCTAGAGTCTGGTTTGTTTTATTCCAATTTTGTTTGGCTCTGAGAATATGCATAGCTGATCTAGAGTGAGTTAATTCACACGAAACTCAGTCTTCCAGAATGAGCTGTGGGTGGCAAGAATAGCTTTTGGGCAGCAGCTGACCAAAATGCTGGGTCAAGTATTCTGATCTCTATATACAGGCTTTATAGCAAATTTATCTTAAAATTTATTGAACTTTACAAGGGAGATTAATTGGTATGAGGAGATAAGTGTGTTTGTGTCAAGAGATGCATATAAATACTAACTTATTAACTGGAGTTTTTGACTCCTAGGAAAAAAAAATGTTGCTTGTCTTGAGAACACGGAATTGATCAAACCGGACTGGTTTTTAGACTGATAGTGGCATGGACTCTTAAGGAAATTACATAATAGTTACACCATCAACAACTACAGTGTCTTGAATGACATAATGACATTCCACAATAGGAGTGGGAAAAGTAGTTGTGCTAGATAAAATAGATAGATAAAGAGCTAGGTGGCCTCTTTTCTCCTTCTTCTAAGGTTCGCCACGGAGCATGGAGACAAATAGGAATTACTGAAGGCCCACACACTGTACCTTTGCTCTTAGTTTACTGGATTCTACGCCCTATCAGAAACTGCATCTCCATTGACATTTTTCCTGAGAATTTGGTTATTCCCTCTCAGAGTATTAACGCATAGGACAAGTACAGAGCTTTGCAGCTTCACATGTATGACTCCATTTCACTCTGGTAGGTAAACCCCATTGTATAGATGGGGAAACTGAGGCCCAGAAAAGATATTGGCTTTCTCAATGCAACACTGCAGAGGCTGAGGCTAGCCCCTAGTTCTTCTGACTCTAACCTCAGAATAGGGATGACCAAGAGAGGCTCGAGCCACATGCTCTTGACTCGTTTTAACATCAGGAATTGTCTATAACTCTATCAATTAATCAGGAAAAATAACTTGTGTGCATAAATTACTAATAATTATTATACAATTGTGATTTAGTATTGGCCTGACAGGTGGGGCAAAAAACATTTTGTTGGAATGGCTTTGTGCATCATATACTATAGCTGGGGGTTATTCATTTATTTCACTCAACAAATGCATATTAAATTTCTACTCTGTGCCAGACTGGAAAACATAACTAAACAAAACAGACATGAAGCCCTGCCATCTTAGTGCTAAGAAAGAAAGATGAATAATAAAAATGTTAAACTGCGTAATAAGCACTATGCTTGTGGTAGAACTGGTGATGACCTGAGAATAAAGATCATTAATTTTATGTAAAAATTCAGTGTTACCAAACCCTACATTCTCTCAGTGATATTTAGGGTTTATTGTTATACACGCTTAGTAATTTTTTTAAAAACCCTTTTATTTTTTTTTAATTCCTATAGAAAAATATGTTTATTATTGTGAATCTGAAGTTCTCTAACTGCTATCCATCTCTTTAAGCACAATTTTTATCCCTCTATTAGCACAATTTTTAATAAGAGGTTTAATACAAGATTTTAAAAATAATGTACAAAACCAATAGAAACCACAGCAATTAGTTTGTGGACCAAAATCTGGCTTATAAATGAGTCTTCATTAACCTACATAGTATTTTTATTAAGAAATTAATAACAAGTAAACATCGCAGATAACACCTCAAAATCCAGATTTCCAACTTTTCCTGAGTAATTGAGAGATTTAACTATCTTGGGCCTGAAGTCTTTGCCTGTCAACAATTGGCTGGAACTGAGTGGCAGGCACCCTGTAGAGATGGGACTATATGCCTTTCTGTCACCACAGTCCTTACCTGATTCAATCATTCTAATTTTCTGCTCATTCCATAAACAATGTGAATGTGGTTCCTCTGAAGAGGAAAATACATATATTTATAATTATGGAGGGATTGAAATGAGACAGAAAATATTTCAAGTAAGGTATAAGAAGGAGAGGTTTCATATAGGTTAACAAGAAGTTTAAAAAATATTAGGGTAATGCTCTGCTAATGGGGTTCTAGAAAAGTAGGTTCCAAATGTCAAATGGTTTAGCAAGGCCAAAGGACTTTCGTTCCCTTTACTGGTTAAACTTGGGCTTGAAAAAACTGTAATTGTATTCTTCCCTCCTATTGTTGTCAGTGATTGTGACCTTTTTTCTCGGTAGGTCAGTCCACCTGGCGTTCTCTGTTTGCCAGTGCTGAACATACCAAGAACGGAATTCAACTACTTTACTGAGACAAGGTTTATTTTAGAAGAGCTAAATATTTCTGAATCATTCCACATATTCCGAGATGAAATTAATCTTCATCAGCTAAATCATGAAGGGAAGTTATCTATAACACTTGTTCACAGCAACGTGCTATCGAGGTGAGGTTCCGGAGGTTTGGTCTTTTAATGAAGCCTCATCTGCGCAAACCACCACCTTGTTCACAATTTTTGTGGTTTGGGGAGATTAGCAAAACAGGAATTTCAGAGGAAAGGAAATAGTTTTGCTTCTCTTATGGCAAAATCTAGACTATGCCAAGCCTCTGTTTTTACTTTTGCATTTCAAATATGACTTCTTTGAGTGGAGGACTCTTGTAAAATTGACTAACATTATAATTTTAAACCATTTCAAACACTTTCTTATAGTAGTGCAACTGTCATGTGTGTTGATGCTGAAAATACATAATGAAAGTGGAAATGAAACACTAAATAGAACTGAAAGGTTCTTAAGAAAGAAATCTCAGTAGTGAAATAGAAAATTATGTCGATGGGCTATGAACATCATTTGCTCATTGGCTCACTATTTTGAGATGTTAGTCTTTTGCATACTTTGCTAATTGTTGATGACATTAACCATGTAGCCTTTAGTATACATGAAATAAAAACTTGTACAAGTATCTAATTTTTTATTTAACCTTTTTTAGAAAGCATATTTAGGTATGAATACATTGTAAAGTCAGTTGTATGGTTTACTCAGTTGTAAAGAGTTTTGAAAATAATCTACCTGTGTGAGGCTGTTTTTATTCTCATGGTGTTTGAGACACACAAAATTCTTTTGAGTAACATTTATCAATCAATCGTTGATCTCTGGCTGAGAGTTATTGATAGGTTATTTGACTGACTTCATTTATCAGTATTCAGGATGACCACATGTTTTATTAAATTTATGTGTTTAACCTTTCAGACCAACAAATGCAAGTAGATATGGAAAAAACAGTGTAAGAAGCTGAAGGAATGACCTATGAAATGTGTGTCAATTGAAATTTTGGAAAAGTTTTGTTACCAATTAAATTGGAAAAATTTCACTGGTTTTGAGGCTAAAGTTGTGAACTCTGGCTTTAAGTTTGTTTATAAAATAGAATGCTTTTCAAAAATAAATGGATATTTCCATTTCCTTCATTGCCACTCTTTTGGTTTTGGCACTTGATAAGAAAGAATACAGTTAGTTTTATCCACATCTTTCTTCTTGCCTTTGATAAAAGCCAACTCTTTCTCACATATACAGAATGATTGTGGAAGTAAATAAGTCAGTAGTGTTTTTTTCTCCAGCACCATGATTGGATGTACAAGCTTTGGAACCGGATTATCAGAGTTTAAATACAAGCTAGTTTACTACCAAGCTTTGTGACCTTGCACAAATTTCTTAACATCTTCATGCCTCTGTTTCCCCTTTTGCAAAATGGAAATTTTAATAAAACCCATTTCATACGTTCATTTTATAGCATAAAATATGATAATACTCCAAAAGCATTTATAATAGTATCTGACGTGTAGTGGAGGCTCAATAAATGTTAGCCATTGTTATTACTGCTATTATTATTATTATTTTCTAACAGCAAAACAAAAGATAGAAGTGGTAAAGTGTGAAGGCACTCTAAGAATCTTGGGGGGGTAATTAGTTAAAATGAAATGTGAAAACACATAGAATAAGGGTCTACTCTTCTGAATCATGTGCGCTTACTAATATTTTTGGCTGTTCATTGGAAGTCATTTGTGTGGGAGAAGAAATTAAGTGATTCCAAAAAGTAAGAAAACAAACCATATTTCTTTCTCTTCCTCTCCTCCATTTGCTTTACAGTGAGGACAAAACTTTAGAATCAGCTGTTGTCAAAGTCATTAGCCCGGTTGAACAGAGTGCTGCTGAGCCTGAGTTCCGAGAGTCTTCCTCCTCCCTTGTTGTGAAAGAGATTCTCCAGGAGGCTCCCGAGCTCATCACCGAGCAGCTGGCTCATCTCCTCAGAGGTGAGAGATGACTCTTTCTATTAAATACTGGAAGGCTTAATGGAGTGTCTCTCGATTTGCTCATGCAGAAAGAGTGTGATCCATTCTTGGGTTAACAATCCCTTTAAAGACCACGGGAAGCTTCATCAGAGAGGCAGGGAGTAAAGAGTTTGTTAAAGAGTAGCATTATATTGAATATTAAAAATGTGCATTTAAAAATAGGCGTGAAAGATCTTTGCTGTTTCACTAGACAAGAATATTAAACGGAACCGCTGCACCTCTGTTGGGGAGCTGGAATAGCTTCTCTGGCCATCTAACAGCTTCCAGAAGTGATTCTTGCCCCACAACAGCAGGAATATGGGTTAGAATTCCACATTCCCACATTGAAATAAAATATCTCCTGATACTGATACATGTTTGGTTTATATAATACTGTTTGGATGGCAAAAATAACACCTTTCATTTTGGTGATATTTTGCAGGATGGACTTTTATAATCACATTGTCACCTCCTTCTCTCCTCATCTCGTAATGTGTTCAGTCTTCACTCAGCCTGCTTTAGGCATTGTGGTCTCGAGCACATCATCATCAATTATTCTCCTGATCTCTATTTCACCTCTGTCAGTGGAGCCCACCACTTTCAAAAAGTAATTTCCAAGCTGGAAATTGTCTGTTGACTTTGGTGCCACAAAATTGACACAGAAGTTCTGTACTGTCTCACTTAGGACAGTTTTGGGTTTTGTATAAAGCTTTTTTTTCTCCTTCAACATTCTTTCTTGAATATGGTAGGCATAGATTTTTCTCAGGCGTATTTAACACAAGAATGTGAAAACTAGTGATAAACAGGTTGAAAGAATTAAAAAAGGAAGACGACCAAGAGAATGTTGACTTAACTCTTTTAAAGACTCGTTCCTTCACTTCCTCTGTCTCTTCCACAAATCAGAGCGAAAAAGGTTCAAGAGTTATACAGTTCCTGTAAATGTTTTGGAACTAATGGCCCCAGTAAACCTGTTTAAATGTTTTGCTGGCTAGGGGCATCTATAAAAATGCTCAATGGGAAACTGTGCCCTCAACTAAACTATGTGAGCACAATAATTTGTCTCTGTGGCAGAACAGAAAGAAAATAAAGGTAACTGGGGATCTCACCCAAGAGGGAAGTTGTTTGACAGGGCAAAGGTGGGGTGCAGGCGATCACTAGAGAATATTCTGTTAACAAATTAAGAAGTTTGGTTTATTGTTCAAAAAATACATGTGTTATTTAGTAGGAAAGAATCGTAGTCAATGAATAGCTCATCATTATGGTTTTCTATAAATAGTAAAATAGTACCAAACTGTAATACATTGGTGGAAAGATGTGATTTTGTTGTTGTTGATGATGATGATGGTAATTCAAATTTAGGGAATTAGAAGGAATGTAGACCCTTTGGTTAGTTATCTTGATTTCAGTTAGCAAATCTGCCAAGAATTAAACCTATGGTAAAGGACTTTGGTTTTTCTTTTAATCAGAGATTTTTTTTTCATGAGGTTGGGCTTAGAGTGGAGTTAGAAAGCAGGCAGAACAGTGATATCACTTCCTTGTTGCTTGGAAATTAGAATGTGAGGGGATGAATTACCTCTACCTGCAAAGACTCCAATATGATCCTGTCATGAGAGTCAGAGTCACTGAAGTCGGAGGAGGAGAAGACACAGGGGCTTATGACAGTGGGAAGAGGGCTCTGGACACCTTTGCCAAGGTGTGCCTGTGTGCCTATGTGTGTTACATATGTGGAGGGGAGGTGGAACATCACTGAATAGTTTTGCCAAGAGAAACAAAGGATCTTTATCCAAGAAATTTGATCGTGTAGAAATAGCTTAAGAGTTCAGAAAGGCAACGGGCCAATTTTTAAAAGTTCCGGAATCTTCAGTAAGTATAGGAAAGGAATTAAGTCAAATTTTACCGTATTCACTAAACTCAAACTTGGGGATTTCATAATTTTCCAGTCATATTTGGACAGCAAACCTAAAGGGGGGTTTCTTATGTGCCTATAAATAATTTTAGCAATCTTTATTTTCATATCATGAATAGTTTTCTTTCTAAAGGGTTTTGTCTGTAAGCAACTATGATATTATTTTATATTTTGGGGTACTCGAAATGATCATTAATTTGGCATACCTTTCTAGAACATGTCTTTTTTCATTCTTCTCGGACTTGATGGAATGCAAAATTTCTATTTACACCCTTGCCATAAAGAATTTTGAAAAATGTCTACTTTCATATGTTGTGAGATTAGATATTTACAGCTGACTTGGAGAGTCTTTAAAAGCTTCATAATTAGAACACTATAGAGGATATATTATTGTAAACTTTGTACCCCCTAAAATCTGAATTTACTATGAATTAAATACTTAATAAACTTGGTTTTTCTTTGGCTTTCATTCCCATGGTCATATCCAAGAACACATGATGCTGAGGCACACTGGTGTGATATAAATGGATTTCAAGTGGGCTAAGATATTGATCTCCTCGATCCTTGGAGAGCACCCTAAGTAGGCCTTTTAGCCTGTCTGCTGAAAAAAAAGTTGTCATTTTCAATGTGCTTCTTAATTTCCAAAAGGTTGGGCCTACTCTTCCTTAGTTTTGCTTGTTAGTTCTTCTCTGGTCAACTTGTAAGTATTGCAGTACCCTGGAACTTTGTCTTGGGCTTTTTTTTTTTTTCTTTCTCCACACGTTGACTTCATTTGGTTCCGAGACTAAATATAATACTTAAGCTATATGACTCCCTGTATTTCCAAATGTGATCTCTGTTTAGAAAGCCAGGTTCATATCCAGTGCCCACGTGACATCTTCCCATGCATGTCAGGTTAGCACATCACCTAATCTGGCTGTCTGTAAACCCTTTTAGTTCCCTGTACCTGCAAAACTTGCTTTTGTCCCACTTCCCCCATTTCAGTAAAAGGCACTGCCAACCACCTACTCAAGTCACAATCTAGTCCTGCTGACTATACATTGACGACATGTGACAGTTAAGTTCTTGAACTTGTAGCAGTGATTTTGCTAACCTTTTTTTGTATGAAGGGATTCTTCGTTATGAATTTGTACCAACTGGACAAACGGTTGACCAAGTTTACTATTTGGAAGTGCTGAAAAGGCTACGTGAAAAAGTTAGACGACTTGAAATTTTCGCCAATTCATGGCTCTTGCATCACAACAGTGCACCAGCTCACACGACACTCTCTGTGAGGGAGTTTTTAGCCAGTAAACAAATAACTGTATTGGAACACCCTCCCTACTCACCTGGTCTGGCTCCAGTGACTTCTCTCTTTACCCAGAGATAAAGGAAATATTGCAAGGAAGACATTTTGATTACATCAAGTTTAGGTAATATGGTGACAGCTCTGATGGCCTTTCCAGAAAAAAGAGTTCCAAAATTGATTTGAAGGGTGGAGTAGGTGCTAGCATTGGTGCATAGCTTCTCAAGGGGAGTACTTTGAAGGTGACCGTAGTTATATTCAGCAATGAGGTATGTAGCACTTTCTCTAGGATGAGTTCGCAAACTTAATTGTCTGGCGTTGTATGTCCTTCCTTCTTCCATAGAATACTTGAAATGTATGCAAATATAATAAAATAAAACAGAAAAAATGTCAGGGTCAGGAAACATAAAAACATGTAGAGAAAGAAATAAGATCAAGACAGAATTAAAAAATTGAAGGAGTAAAAATAGTATTCAATTTGAAGCTAGATATGAGCTTCCTAGAACCAATGGAAAAATAGAAATCTAATTAATTGTCGTATATTATTACTAAGACAAACATGTATACCAGTTCCTCATTTAAAAAAATATCTAAGTCTAAAGTATTTTTTCTTTGCATCCATCTTCGTATGCAATAGTGCCCTACACATGAACTGGCACAATAGGCCAGATACTTCCCAGTCCTCAGTCAGTGTATGGGAATTGTTTTAATCAACTTCACCTTTAGTCTAGTAATTTATTTTCTGTTCCAAAGTTATTATGTGTATATGCTGAAGTTTTTCTCTAAATATCAGAAAAAGTATTTACATTCAATCATATTGGAATCTTTTGTTATACTTATTGCTGGATCTATATATCAAATTGTTTGCATTATGGGATAATATTACATTCAAATATTGAGACAGAACCTGATTATTAGGGATGTGGTTAAATGATCCCTTATATACCAATTAGAAGTAGGTGTTGTGTTGCCAATGTAGAAATAACCTGCTTTGTTTCTCAAATAATCTCCCCTGTCTGTATCATCTGGCCCTGGCCATTGTATGTTTAGACTTTGTAGGGGATTTAACAAAGTTGAAATAATTTGTATTTTCTTAAATTAGGACCTCTTACAATAGCTAGGTATTGCTGTTGTCTTTTTTTTTTTTTTTTTTTTTAAGGAGGGCGCAGCTCACAGTGCAGGGATTAAACTGGCAACCTTGGTATTTCATCACCACGCTCCAACTGAGCTAACTGGCCACCCTGCTGCTGTCTTTTAATAGGACATACCTCAAATTTAGAAAGTTCCGGATACAGATAATTAGCATAACTTTCATCTGGAAAGGCACAGCTTTACTTACATAGATTATTTTCTAATTATTTGTGTAAGAAATTATTTGTCTAAGAGAATGTGCTCATTCAAATGAGATCATAAATGACCCTGATTTTTGGAAAAGTGTCTTTTCACTTCCTCGTCCTCTCCTCACCTCTGTTTTTCTGTTGTGGTTATCTTTTTTCTTTGTTTTCTTTCTCCTTCCTTCCTTTCCTTGTCGTCTTGCCTCCTCTGCCTCCTTTTATTTTCTCCTACTGTATCTGCTTACAAGATCTTATCATTTTCAGACAAGCTGCAGCCTGACCTATCGAAAAGTTACATTATACAGTCACAGTGGCCTAACATTGGGGTTTGGTTATGCTCTGGGTTTGTGCCAAAGGCAAACAATTACTATAGACTGCCAGACTCAACTTCTATTTTCTTATTTCCCTAGAGATGTGTACTAGAGGACTGTTGCCAAATTTAAGGTCCATTAAATTGCCGAATAATCACACGGGGGGGTGTGGTGGTGTGTGTGTGTGTGTGTGTGTGTGTGTGTGTGTGTGTGTGTGTTTCCAGGAAACAACTGGCAACGATGAGATTTTTGCCGCGGATTACCAGGCATGTTTCCATCAAGACCACATTTGACTCAAAAGGCTTTTTGCATTATTTGTATAAGGGCTTGACAGAGCCACAACATGAATAGTGAAACAAATAGCAATACAACTGTTCTTAGTCAGGATGTGGAAAAACTATGCCCTAGGTTTTTAAGAAACAATTTCTCTCCTTTCTATTGCTAACTCCATTTGAACTTTAATAAAGATCAGTTCCTTGCTATTTTAGTAGCCTGGACTAACAGCTTCAAAAAGATCCTTTTAAGGAGGTCAAATAAGAAAGGAACAGAGCCAGGCATTTTTTTTTTCTTCTTCTCACACCCAAAGAGTGAATCATCCCTCTCCTGAAATGGTTGCAAAGTCCAAAGGGAATTTACATTACTTGTTTTACTTAGGAAGATGAAAGATGTATATTGGGGGTAGGGGAAAGAAATTTTTTTTTTTCCAGCTTGATATAAAAACCAGAATAAGTCCTCAGCTTCAGAGTGTTAATTATTTCTTCTGCTATACTAAAATAAGCCTTACTAAATTCAGACATTTTAAATTTATAAAATTATTAAGCACTTGAATAATATACTTTTTAAAATCACTTTTCGGGCAAAAATGTGAGCTAAGCTATATTTTCTATCTTTTTCCCTCTTTTTCCCCTCTTTCCCTCTCTCCATTCTTTAATTTTTTTGTTTGTTTGTTTCAGTGTGAAAAAAAATCAATCCCAGGTGAAACAAGGAAACAGGTTTAAATCCCTTCTTTTCTGCTAAGAATTTATCATGCAGAATATGCCTTTACTGTGCTGAATGTTTTCCCCAAACAACTTCTGACTTCATTAGATCATGTTTAATATTAATGCACTGCAATTGCTTTTGGCAAGTGGTCCTTCACTTTTCCATTGTTTTGAACAAAGAATACTGTGGTTGATTTTTTTCTAAATGGAATGAAATGTTTGTTACTATTTTATTATAATTGCTTTCTTTGTTGTTTGTTGTTAATCCCCCCTGGCCTGTGAATAGCTGGGCCACTTTTGGGTACGTGTATATGGATTTAAATAGTTTTTTAGTTCTGCAGAATTTGCTGGAAGTTAAATCAATTCTTACTCCAAAAACAGGTGTGATTTTGCTAAGAAGTGCTTTGGCTGCTGACTATCCTGATAGTAACATGTAACTAAGTGGGTAACTAAATGGGTGTCTATGGTGAAGAAATAAAAATTGCTGTAGACGAATCCCTTGGATAAAGTTGGGCCATATCCTTTCTTATGCAGTAGAAAGAACTTGGAGTATGTGAGCATCTTTTTGATCCTCATTATTTTTTTTCATTTATGTCAGTAGGGTGTCGCCTTTCTACCTAATTGTCAAGTCACACTTCATCATAAACCAGTGTCAATCTCTTTTCATTGAATTATTAGTAGGACTCTGTTTAATGCAATATCTGTTAGATTATCTTATGAGTACTCCTTTTCTATTTGACGTATTTTAAAATCAAGATCTTCAAATCAAAGAAGTTGGATTCTTGGTCTGACTGTAAGCCAGATATATTTTTGTGAAATTTATCCCTAAGTAACTTATATTTTGTTGCTATTACAGTTTTTTTAATTTCTAAATTTGATTTTACAATTGTGATTGTTTATAGAAATACAGGAGATTTTGTATTATTAAACTTGTATCTAGCAATCTTGCTAAATTTGCTTACCATTTTAAGCACATTTATAGATTCTTTGAGTTCTTTATATACACAAACATATTATCTGTGAGGAAAGATTTTTTTATTCCTTTTATTCCTTTACTTATACCGTTTGCTGGTGCTGCTTGCCTTATTGCTCTGGCTATGATTCACATTGCAGTGCTGAATAGAAATAGTATCAGGTGTTATTGTCTCATTCACAATTAAATATAATGTTTGCTGTTTTTTCTTTTTTGTTTTTTATAAATGTCCTTTGTCAAATCAATGAAGTTGTCTTCTATTTCTACTTGGCTGACAGTTTATATAATGATTAAATCTTGGATTTTATCAAGTGATTCTACTACTTGACATCTATTGAGGTGATCATGATTTTTTTCTCTTTTATTCTATCAATATAGTGGGTTATATTGATTAATTTTTAAATGTTAACTTGCTCTTTAATTCCTACGAAATCCTTATCTGGTCACTACACACTATTCTATTAAATATTGCTAATTTGATTTGGGACTAGTTTAACACACTTTTTCCCACCTGTGTTTATGAGAAAGATTTGCCTCAAATTCTTCTTTCTTGTAATGTCCCTGTCGAGTATTGGTGTCAAGATTATACTGGATTCAGAAAATAATTCGAGAAGTGTTCTTTTTTAAAAATTATTTGGTAGAATTTGTGTAAAATTAGTATAGTTCTTTCTTAAATGTTTGGAACTATGGATATTAAACTCTGGATTCATTTTTAAATAAAAATAGAAACATCCATATTTTCAACTTCTTTTCCTTCTAGTTTTGGCAAGTTAAGTTTTTCCAGAGGTGTCCACTCCCTCTAAATTTTAAAACCTATTCAAATAAAGTTGTGCTTATCTTTTAGTGTCAGTAAAACCTGTAGTATGTCACTGTTTTATTCTTAATACTGGTAAGTTATGCCTTCTCTCAGTCTTCTCTTTTCTCTCTTGATAGTTTCCAAAACTCTTTATATTACTTTTTTCAAGGAGTCAACTTTTAGTTTCGTAAACTTTCTTTCTTTTATTTCCTATGACTTTAAATTTTGTTCTTATCTTTATTAGATCCTTCTACATTTTTTAGTTGAATTTTCTGTGTTTTTCTTAACATCTTATGCTTTTGAGGGTATAAAATTTCCCAGAGCACAGCTGTAGTTGTATCCCATAAGATTAAATGTCATATGTCCTTTACCATTCAATTAAAATATATTCTAATTTACATTGTGATTTCTTCTTTTACCATCAGTTATTTGGAAGGGCATTGTTTAGTTTTCAGACATTTGGGAATTTTCTAGTTTTTGTTTTATTATGATTTCAGACTATTTTTTATGGTGGCTACAGAATGTAACTCTCTGATTGCAGTGTTTTCAAATTTGTTGATTTGATTGATGCTTCAACAGATGGCCAATTTTGGTCAATGTTTCATTTGCAGTAGAAAGGAAAGCATAACCTACCATTGTTGATAGCAATGTTCAATATGTCAGGTCGTTTTTTACTCATGTTGCTCAAATATTCTACATGTTTCAGATTTTTTTCTTCTTGTTCTTAGAGTTGCTGAGGGAGATGTGTTAAAGTTTCCCACTGCATATTTTTCTCTTTATCCAGTTTTGTCAATTTTTTGCTTTATATATTTAGGAGCTATATTATTAGTGCATATAATTATTAGTGCATATAAATGTAGGATTGATGTATCTTTCTGAGGGTTGACCCTTTACTACTAATAATAAAAATTTGTCTTAATCTCAAGTAATTCTTTTTGTCTTATAGTCTACTTTGATGTTAGTGTATTATATCAACGTTATATATTTTTTCTATCCTTTTACTTTTAGTCTTTAAATATTATTATAGTTAAGGTATGCTCTTGTAAACAGTATATTGTAGCTATTAAAATTCATTTTGATCACTTTTGTATTTAAATTGAAGTACTTTGCCTCTTGTTTTACTTTGGTAGAAAACACATTACATTAAATGTACCATCAACCACTTTTAATTGTACAGTTCAGCAGTGTTAAGTATATATGCATTGTTGTGCAACAGATCTCTAGTACTTTTTCATGTTGCTGTTCTGAAACTTTATACCCACTAAACATTAATTGTCTCTTTACATTTACTGTAATTGCTCTTACATTTGGGTTTTGCTATTTGTTTTCAACTTGTCTCACATTATCCCCCTTTCCTCTCATTTCTTTACTGTGCTCATGCTAAATAAGGATTTTTGCTATTACATTTCCCCCCATTAGGTTGTTAGTTATAAATTCTTTTTAAAACTTCTTTCAGTAGTTACAATAAAAATTATAATATACAATTAAAACCTCATAAAAACTGACATCTTAACCAGTTCCCTGATAATCCAAGGACCTTTGAACAATTTATCTCTACTTAGTCCCTTCTGCAATTTGTTATCATTGAAATGCATTTTAATTATACATATATTTTAAACTCCATAGAGATTATAATTGTACAGTGAATATTGATTTTTTTCCCACATTTTTGCACTCTCCAACTTTCTTCTTTCCATTTTGCATTTTTTTTTGCTTTCATCTGTAATAATTTTCCTCTACTTTTACTATTTCTTTTAGTGTAGGTCTTTTTAACAAATACTTCCAGTTTATTTTTCTGAAAATGTCTTTATCTTTTCTTCATTTTTTTATACTCGTATGTTTTCATTTAGTATAGAATTCTGGATCAACAATTATTTAGCACTTTGAAGATATAACCCCATTGTCTTCTGACTTTCATCCTTTTAAATGAGGTTAGCTCTCAGTTTTGTTGTTGTTCCCTTGACAATATGTCTTTTTACTCTGATTAATTTAAATTATTTTTTCTCTGTAATTTTATCCATTTTGTCATGTGCCTTGAGATTATTTTCTTTGCATTTATCCTGATTTGGGTTCATAGTTTATCTTAAATATTAGAGTATTATTTCTCATTCACTTTGAAAAATGATTGGCCATTTACTTTTCATATATTATTTAAGTCCCTCCTAGCCAATGGGAACTCCTATTACATATATGTTAGAACTTTTCTCCATGTTCCCCATGTCTCTTATTCTCTTCTCGATCTATTTTTTATCTGTTTTTCTCTCCATGCTTCATATGACTATTTTCTTCTCAAATATTTTCCAGTTTACTAATATTTTCTTCAGTGTGTCTAATCTGTTCTTAAACGCATTTTTGAGTTCTTAAATTGTTATTAAATTTACAGTTTTAAATTTTCTTTTGAATATTTTATTTATAGATTCTAATTCTCTACTGTAATTCACCAGTTAATTTTTTTATTCCCTTTTGTTCTGTTTCCATTCTTTTCCTTATGAGTTTTTTCCTCTGGAGTGTCTAGTCATTTGGTCATATTTTCATTATGTCTGGTAATTTTTTATTGGTTGCTGAATATCATATATAAAAAATATAGAGATGATGAGGCTATGTATGATGAAATTCTTTTGCTGTACACAGGATTTACTTTCATACCTTAAAGGCAGAAGAGACTCAGATCAACTTAATCTGTTCTGTGTTTGAACTGATTCAAATCAGGATCTCAGTCTTCATGCAGACCGCTTTATTTATTTATTTATTTATTTATTTATTTATTTATTTATTTATTAGTTTCAGGTGTACAAAGCAGTGCAATAGTTAAACATTTACACCCTTCACAAAGTGATACCCACCCCCGCAATATACCACCCCTCTGACATCATATATAGCTGCTACGATACCATTGACTATATCTCCCTGATACCCATCTGGTACCCTACATAATGTTTACATTATTGATCATATTCCCCATACTGTATTTCATATCCTTGTGACTATATTGTGACTATTAATTTGTGCTTTCTAATCCCTTCTCTAGTTTTACTTCACCCTTCTATAGCAGCAGTCCACAAACTTTTTCTGTATAGGGCCAGATAGTAAATATTTCAGGCTTTGCAAGCCTGTGCTCTCTGTTTAAACTACCTTATCCTGTCATTGAAGTACAAAAGGATCCAAAAGCAATATGTAAAGTAATGGGTGTGGTTGTGTTCCAATAATACTTTATTTGTAAAAACATGCAGTGGGCCGGCTTTGCCCTGCAGACCATAGTATTTCCAGCTGTTGTTCCAGGATTTAGCTCTCGACAGGTCCCACTTAAAAACTTGGGTTGTTTAACCAAGATTCCTTCTCTGTGGTGAGCCCTAGACTCCAATTTTTGTCCCCCTACCCCTGTGAAACTACTGTTAGATGTGCTAACCTTCTCAGCTCATTGGCTACAACTTATGAATTAGCAAATATTGTGAGGGGAAAAGCAACACCAAACATTGAGGTGACCTCTATGCACTTACCTTCTCTTCAGGATCTTAGATTCTAAAATAGTCACCTGGGTAACTGATACCATCACAGGTGTTTTTTTTTGTATTTTCCTGTTTTTGAATCTAGCTTTTTTCTTTATTCTTGGTACAAGTAGTTTATTCTCGCCAGAAGCAGATGAAGATCTTTCTGAAATTCAGATTCACCATTGCCTTAACAAAGAATTGAAAACTCCCTGTCCTCTGTCCCTGCTTCTCTTCCTGGGGGCTGGGAAACCCTGCATCAAGAGGTCACTTAAAAAAAAAAAAAAAAGAAGAATCTTTGGGGGAAACTGCCCCTAAAATCCTTTATATATAGAAAACTTTGCTCAAGGAGACTTGTTCCTTCCAGAATGGTGTTACTGCAGTTGAAATGCAAGATGAAGAGCTATTTTCTTAATGGGATGTAGCGATGGGCATAGCTCTGTGCCCACTATATTCTGGCAGGACTTCGTGTATATTTTAACTTAAGAAATAATGCAAAACAAGAGAAAATATTACTTTGGATTTTATGTCAGAAATTGTCAGACCAAAGGGTATACTCAGAATTCAACTGGCTACTCCCCATCTTTAAAATGATAATTTGTATTGAATCTGTTCAATTTTCTGCCTGCTGACTGTTACTTCCTTAGTTCTCGTCTGGAACAGCCTTCTAAGGAATCCTTCTGGTATGCCTTGTCTAATTCATTCTCTACACGGTTGCCAGAGTGATTCTTATAGAACATAAATTTGACAATGTTACCTCCCCCTGTGTAAAACTCTTTAAGGACGCCCTATTTCCTTTTGACTATAAAAGGCAAACTTTAAGGTGGCTTGTTAAGGTCCTTTCTGACCTGGCCTGTGTCTACCTCTCTAACCTAATTTCTCAACATTTTCTCCCTAAAAATATACTATCTAGCTCTAATTAATTGCTCTCCGTTCCTTGTACTGGCCAATTCCTCTCCCACCTCGGTGCCTTTGCATGTGATCTGCCTGAGCTGTGATCTCCCTGTTGCCTTGCTTTTGCCATCAGTCCCTAGTTATCATTCAAGCTTCCTCTTAGGTACTGTCTCTAGGAAACCTTTCCCAGGAAAAGGAAACCTAAATTCTGGCCTAGATTCAGAGTAGTATTTATTTCCCCATTAATATCTTTTTATCCCCTTTCTGTTGAAAAGTTGTGTGTTTACTTATCTGTAGCTGCTAAACTCCTATGAGCTTCAAGGGACAAGGCTATCTCTATTTCAGTCTTGAATCTTTAGCCTCTAGTACAGTGCCTGGTCTATAGTAGATGCTGAATAGTTATTTGCTGAAGGAATGAATGAGTGAAATGCTTTAAATATATTTGGCAATATTTACTTTTCATTGTAATGTTTACATTCATTGATTCTCAGTATGGTCTTATAAGCTGGGAAAGTAGTGTTATTTCTGTTTTAAAATTGGGCAAATGGGAACAGAGAGGTCAGATGACTTACTTGGGGGTTTCTAGAATGTTTTACTGGTGAATGTACATCTAATCTCTAGATTCTGTAGGTCTCAGGGTAGGTGCCAAGATTGTATATCAGTTTTCGAAACACTCCATTTCTCCTACATTTTTACCTCTTTCTTTCTTTATTTCCACCCCCCCTCCCATGATTATCATTAAGGCCACACCGAAAGCTAGAGAGATGGTGACACTTTGATTAATCAATAGATTTGGGATTTTTAGGGAGATTAATCATTGATTATCAAGTGAAACTTCTCTTTCCTCCATAATTCCATGTTATTCTGATGCAGGGGAAGGGGATGTGACAGGTAGTGACTCCTTCCTTTCAAGGCGAAAATTCCAGGAGTTATTGAGAGGTTGGTCATTCATATATTGGCAAATTACTTTGTATTGAAACCTATGTTTTAGACCCAGCTTGTGAATTTTTATAATTAGATAATAGTAAATAGCTTCAAAACTGTGTGGTGCCTGAAAGATTGGGAATAGATTCCAGGTTCACCACCTTGTCAGATTCCTTTGCTGCTGACAGTGGGATTATATAATTTAGTTGTTTAACGGAGGAAGTTCATATGTGAAATCAGGAATGTGATGAGTGGGACCAATTTTCTCTGTGAAATATTGAAGGGAAATATTAAATAACATTTAATGTTTTTCATACTTTACCATTAACTTCCATTCTGAAATAATTTAACAGCAACATATATCATTTTTGTAAGGCTATACATTTTGGGGGGCAAGCTATACATTTTGCTCCTTTATCCAATAGCTCTGTGCCATAGAGTGTACTGTAGTCAGTTAACTTGTAGAGTTTAAGAGCTGGAGAATAATGAGGCAGGGCTGATGGTATCTGAAAGATTTTCTAAAAATTGCCTCTTGAATGCTACACTTGTGGAGGCCCTTGGTGCACAAGGGCCACAAGAAACTGGAAGCGAAAGCATAGATCGAGAGGCCAGAAAATATTGCTTTTCCTGGCCCCCTTCTTGGCTTGGCTGGAAAGTTTAAGGATGTTTTTATTCATGCCTTTCAGGTAGCATCCTTTTCAAGTACATGACCATGGAATCCGAGAAGATCTCAGAGAAGCAGGAGGAAATTCTTTCTATCCTGGAAGAAAAATTTCCTAGCTTGCCTCCAAGAGAGGACATTATCAACGTCCTGCAGGAGAGCCAATTCAGTGCCCAGGGTGAGTGACTGTCCCCCAGCTCGGCCACAGCTCCCACGTATGGCTGACAGGTGGTATGAAGTGTTGCCAGGCCCCAGAAGGTGAATTTGCTTGTGCCTTTGCTTTCTTCCCTATTCGTGCCTGTGAAAGATTTTCAGGCACGTAATGTTGGCTCACCTGGAAGCAGAGAGCGTGGACCGCAGACTCTCCTGTGAGGCCTTCGTGCCTGGATATGTGGTTAATTCACGCGTCTAACGCACACCTCATATGCGTCATGACATGAGATCTCTGTGCTGAGAGGGTTCTGTTTTGAGAATGTGGCAGGAGCAATGGCAAACACAAAGGGATTTCACAAATCAATTAATTTTAGAAAAAAATAAGGGAGGAGACAGCTAAGCAGACGAAATTATTCTCCAAGTCTAGGCTTTATCAAGACAATTGATTTCTTGGATCAATTGTTTTATAATAATAATAAATAGCTATAATTCATTGAGTGCCTAATCTACACAAGGTTCTGATGGGAGAACTTTGCTAAAGTTATGGATTCTCACTAAATCCTCACGACAACACTGTCAGGTGCTATTATTATCCCCACTTTCCAGATGAGAACAATAAAGCGGAGAGAGGCATCTGCATTCCCCTCATCACACACACGCTGAAAAGTAGTGAGGCCAGGATTTAAACCCAGACAATCTATCTTTAAGGTGCAAAGCATTCTCCCTTAGCATGGAATCCTCTGGGGACAGAGCCTGAGCCAAGACAGTTTATTTGAGAGGTGACCCCAGGAATTACCGATCGGGGATGGAGTGCATAATCAAGCAAGTTCACTTCCATAGGAAACCAGGCCTTCATCCCACTAGGGAACTCTGGGAAAGAGTGTAAAATTGCATGTCAGGGTCACCCCACCCGAAGGGTGCAGTGGTGTGTTGGAACTTGTTCATCAGAGCTCTAAGAGCTGATTATTAAATTTTCAGGAATTTTGTGAGTTGGTTGACATTGGCTTTGCAGTTTGACATCATCCACAAGAAATATTGACACCAGAGTAATAGGCAAACACTACAAATCAGGTTTTTGTGCTGGCTGTTCAACACTTAACCAGCATCCCACTGGAATATTGAAGGCTACTTAATCCCGGGGCTGTTAGTTCTCCTCGAGTGGGCTCTGGTGGCCAGAGAAAGACTTCAGGAAAAGAGATGCAAGTGTTGACGGTTGAGCACCATTCTGAGGCTCACTGTGATGGGGACATCTAAGGAAATGTGTGTGGGGCACTGCACATCTGCCACCCCTTCGATACAGATGCTCGTGTGTGGATGTACGGATGTATAAAGCTGCGTGAGGGTATGTCACTCATTTTCGAAACTAAACGAAAATTTGAATATCACAGTATGTTCTATAAATCATTTTATGTTGTAGTATGCTAGAATGTGGCCTTTCAATCTTTGAGTCAAAGAAAAATGTTTAGTAGCTATCTGTTTGCCCAGACTGCTGTGATTGTGCTTTAAGTTGGGAGGGCAAGTGGTGTCTTAACACGCATCTGGGATGGCTATGTGTGCTTTCCTGGGCTTTGTTATGGGTCTTCTTCCCAAGAGGATAGGCCTCCTCGGGTATAATAACCTAGGGTGAGAATTAAATGTCAAGCCAGACCCTTTCCTGTTTTTTGGACATAGATTTTATTGAAGTACATTGATCAGCTGACTAAAACTATGCAGTTCTGGATAATTTCACCATTCTGGATTTTTACTCCCATCATTTAAGTAATTCAATAGCTTCTCTTACGAGAGTCTATTATAAGGGCCACCAACTTAATTATGACAATTTTATGGGTCATGTTGCATTTTTAATAAAATTATACAAGAAAACAAGGGGGCTCACGTAAATGTAGCCTATATGCAAATTTTGGCCTCGTTAGGTATTATTTGGCTCAGTTGTGTGGTTATGCTAGTTTTTCTTCATTTGCCCACCTCCCCCCGTTCCATTCTCTGTTCTTATCAGCTCTGGGCCTCCAGAGGCCGACCCCTAAGTATTTAATCTTCTGGGCTCCCTGAAGATTACAGGCTTCTGGTAGGTTTTGGTCAACGGGAAGAGTAGCAATACATGGAGCGTGGGGGTTGAGGGAAGGAGAAGAGAGAGACTAGTATTTCTTCCCTGCTCCCTTCCTGATTTGGTGTGCTAGGTCTCTGGCAGACCCTCTCTGCAGGTCTAGATCTCTGTTTCCTTCCCTTGTCCCTTTGCTAGTCTTTGGATGCTCACCATCTTTTATTCAGTCTCTCAGTCCTGCCCACATTTCTGTAAGTGTCCTGCCATTACAGAATCTTTTGGATTATAAGGGGTGAATTATTTTTCCTGCTGGGATCTTACCTGATGCAAATATTGTTACTAATGTGATTTTTGCCTTAATATGTTTGTGTTTATTATGGATAAAAGCAACCTTAGAGGGGAAAATATTGAAATTTGCAGAGTAAATTATTTAAATAATCATCTGTTGATATTACCCCAAAAAGTTCCCCAAGTTTAACTTGCTGTTCTTCCCTCTCATCCACAGGTTTAAGTATCGAACAGAGAATGCTAAAGGACCTAAAGGAACTGTCAGATGGAGAAATAAAAGTGGCCATTAGTACTGTAAACATGACCCTTGAGGTAAGGGAGGGAAGGCATTTTTGGCAATAATGGATTTTACTCAATTGCAGTTTGGGCAACTGGAAGACAGTTTTCTCTACCACATTGGTCAGTGTTAATCTTTTGCAGTTTGGGCAACTGGAAGAGTTTTCTCTACCACATTGGTCACTATTAATCTTCTTTGGGATATATTTGATTAGGAATGCAGTTTATTATTTTGGGTGAAAACACTATGCTAAGTCAATGATAACTGTCAAACCTGGATTCTCAAGATGAATGCTGTTTGACTCATCTCAGTAAGACAGTACCTAAAACACACTCACGTGTGTGTGTGTGTGTGTGTGTGTGTGTGTATGTATAACCTGTTTGATAGCAAAGATTATATTATATGTGATTGGATTCACTCTTGGTTTTTTTGTTTGTTTTGTTTTGTTTTTTGTGCACCACTCTGCATTGCTCAGAGAACTTTTCTAAGAAAACAAGTGTACTTTGGCCTTTGTAAGCTGTTTGGATGTGTGTCATTTTGGTAATCAATGGTGACAACTCAAGTATTAATAAGACCCTCCTTCCAATCCTTTAAACGCATGCTACTCTTTTCTTTGTGTGTTTCCTTAGCAAATTATCTTTTGTCCACTTTGGGACTTTTCAATGACTTGTATGTGAATCTTAATTAACCTACGTAAGGCGAATTATATTTTACAAAGGCACATTTGTGCTGTGCAGAAGTGTGCATATTTCTTCACTGTTATATTGCCTTGATCAAGCTATCAATCTTTGAGGCACCAAGCTCTCAAGTCGTATTTATGGAGATAAAAATTGCATTATAGGACTTTGTCTTTTGGTTTTTAGAATTCTATATTGCTATACTTTTTTTTTTCTCATGGTAATAGTGACTTATCAATATGTATATTTCTAGGGAATAAAAGGCATGCATATGGGTGTCCATACCTCAGAAAACCCAAGAGCAAACCAGGCTGTTTTTTTTCTGAGATTTCTTTGTAAAATATATTCCCAGTTGATTGGCATATAATTCAGCTCATAGATCCATATGAGTACCAGGAGGCAGACTGTTGTCACTAACTGTAATCACACTTGGTGGTCCTATAGTATCTCATAGTTTGCAGAGCACATTCTTATTGTTTGTGGAACTCTACTGTTTTACTGGACTTTCAAATTGATAAATGTTCCATATAATTAAGGGTTGATGTGATTCAATGCAAGAAATATATGCAATTTGAGATGTAGTAACTAGATAATCACCTTCAATTAGAAATTTGTTTTGTGTCTAAAAATCCAAGGAAAACGTGGATCTTGCAAGGGTCAGTAGCTCTGAGAATCATTTCTCCTAGTTCACGCCTTAGGGTTTTCTTTTTCTTTTCCCCCTCTCCTGTCTCTCATTTAGTGGCATCTTATTATGTTTTAAATGCCTCGTTTGGAATTCCTCTCTAAATTAACATAGCACATCTTATAATTGCTTAGGGAAATGTCTGTAGTTAGCAAATTACTTCAAGACTATTGTCATTATTATTATAGACTTACCGTAGCTTTATTGTACCTTCATTTATATTATAGGTCTATACAAATGACTTTGTCAGATATATTAAACTGTAAATGTTCATCAAGCTGAATAAGTGATAAAATTATCATTGTAAACTTGACAGTAATTTACATGGAGATCCAGTAATTAATCAGGCAGTTAAGTACATCTTTGGAAGCACTATATAATCTTCTGGGAAGAGGGAGAAAGACATCTGTACATATAAAGAAGGGTACACAGATTAAACTCTAATCAGCTGAATGATAACTTTTCAGTTGTGCATAATGGAGATATTAAAGATGACTGAGAAATGGCAAAGGATTTTAGGAACTGTCTATATCTTCTTTGAAAGAGAACATGTGTATTATTTAATCAATTTGCCAGTTGGAAAAATGCACAAGTTAAGGCAAAGTTTGGTTTTCTCCATAGATCATCCCATAAGACAATGGCATTTCCCCAGTCCTTACTCATACTTGATTATATTTCAGCATTCCTTTCCCATTCCCTTGGACATTTTTAAAATAGTGACAGAATCCACACTATCTTATTTGGTGTGTTTTGGAACTGTTGTCTAATTGTCCTTTAGATCTAAATACGTTCTCAAAGAAATAGTCTTAGTTCCTGTGACTTTCAAAATCTCAAAAGCATGGTCAGCACCTAGCTACTTCATGATGATGCTTATAAATTCTCCATTTTTTTATAACTGCTTTCTGAACTCTTGCAAAATTTAGTCTAAATGACCAACTTAGGACTTACACTATATTATATCCTCCACTAATTTTGAACTTGTTTCATATATTTGATCATGGTGAGATGATATTTTAAGTTAATTGAGAGTAATGATCTTTAACTTCTATCATCCTTTAATTTCTTGGCACAGTGCGAGGTTGGGCATATAACAAGTACTTGGTAAATACAAATACAGAGGGTGCCAAAAATACGTATACACATTTTAAGGAAGGAAAAAGCTGTATTAAAATTGTAATACTCAGTATATACCGATAGCAAAAGATGAAAACAAGTCATGTGTATACACGTTTTTGGCACACACCCCTTCTTCCCCACCCCCCCGTACTTAGTGCATAGTGTCCCTTTGATATCTGATTTTTATTTCCTTTTGAATTTAAATAAACAGCTAGGAAAGCAAAACTACCTACCTGTACATCCAAAGCAATCTGCTTTGTTTCCTCCCAAACAGTTTCTTCCAGATAACTATGGCTCAAGGCTGAGATAAGTTATGTAAAATAGGGAGGACGTATTTGTAGATAGTACTGCTTATCCAGCTGTCCAAAAATGGATCTGATGGCTTTGCAAAATAGTTAGCTGTTATCACTGGAAGGAATCACCAAGAGGTTCTGTAGCATGTCAGGGAAAAGAGAAAGGATTCTTTACATTTTCAATGGTCCTCTGCAATGCTGCAATTCCTCAGTTGTATGTGTTATGGTCTTCATTTGCATAGTGACCCAGTTAATTTTCTTGGGTGGAAATATTGAAAAAATTAGAAGAATTTGTCTCCTTGCAACATATACAGCATGTCGTTCAGATAGAACCACTGATTTGGGAGGTAAAATTCATTGACTTTGACAGATGGGTTAACTCCGGCCCTCTATGTTATAGGGAGAAAGCTACTACTAAACCCATTGTCTCTCATTTTTATTGTAGCATACATCACAAATGATAGTTGTAATCTAATCAAAGTTATAGAAGTTATTGAAAGATCTATCATAGAAAACAAACAATTATAATACAGAGTTTCAATGCTTTGCTCAGTATATGAGCTCAGAATGAATATGACTTTGAGGAACAATGAATAAAAAATGGCCTTATCAGATGCATGGCCAGAGGGGTCGCCTTTCTTGCAGAGAGGACTTGGAAGCTAGGACCATGGAAAAGACACCGCAGTCCCATTTTGCATGGCCTTAGGGTCATTCTGAGCCTGAATATAGCACATACCCTGTGGGGTATATACACCACATATTGGAATCCATTCACTTCATTGAATGTCATTGTACCTGATCCTTTGTGCCCTTTACATTGTGCCCTTTGATTGTCAGAAGAGAATAGCCAAACCAATCCTAAGAAAAAATAACAAGGCTGGAAATATCACACTCCCTGATTTCAATTTATATTATAAAACAACAATAATCAAATAGCATAGTATTGACAGAAAAACAGACACAGAGACCAATGGCATAGAATTGAGAACCCAGAAAGAAACCCACAGATAATTTTTGACAACAGAGCAAAAATATACAGTGGAGAAAAGACAGCCTCTTCAATAAATGGTACTGGGAAAATTGGAAAGCCATGTGCAAAAGATGGAAATTAGACTACTATCTGTCACCATGTACCAAAATTAACTCAAAATGGATCAAAGACCTAAACATAAGACCTGAAACATTAAACTGCATAGAAGAAAACATCAGTACTAAACTTATGGACCTTGTGTTCAAAGAAGATTTTATGAATTTGGCCTCAAAGGCAAGGGATGTAAAAGCTAAAATAAATTAATGGGACTATAGCAAACTAAAAAGCTTCTACACAGCAAAAGAAACCATCAGCAAAATAAAGAGGGAACCATCCGAATGGGAGAAGATACTTGCAAACAGCACCTCCAATAAGGGGCTAATATCCAAAAATATATAATGAACACATATAACTCAACAACAACAAACCAAACAATCCAATTAAAAAATGGACAGAGTACCTGAACAGACACTTCTCCCAAGAAGACAAACTGCCAACAGATACATGAAAAAATGCTCAACCTCACTAGCTATTAGGGAAATGCAAATCAAAACCACAATGAGATACCACCTCATATCTGTTAAAATGGCTATTACCAACAAGATAAGTGATAACAAATGTTGGAGTAAAAGGAACCCTCATACACTGCTGCTGGGCATGTAAATTGGTACAGCCACTATGGAAAAAAGTATGGTGGTTTCTCAAGAAATTAAGAATAGATTTACCATATGACCCAGCAACCCCTCTTTTGGGTATCTACCCCAAAAAATCTGAAAACATTTATCCATAGAGATGTATGTACTCCTGTGTTCATTGCAGCATTATTCGTTGAGCAAAACATGGAAACAACCAAAGTGTCCTTCAACAGAGGATTGGATAAAGAAGATGTGGTTCATATATACAACGGGATATTACGCGGCCATAAGAAAAGATGAAATACTGGCACTTGCGACAACATGGATGGATCTTGAGATTATCATGCTGAGTGAAATAAGTCAGACAGAAAAAGCTGAGAACTGTATGATTTCACTCATATGTGGGATATAAAACTGAAAGCAACAAATTAATAAAACAAATAAAGGAAGCAAAAACTCATAAACACAACAACAGTTTAATGGTTACGAGAGGGAAAGGGAGGGGGTGGGTAGTAGAAGAGGGAAAGGGGGTCAAATATACAGTGATGGAAGGAGAACTGACTCTGGGTGGTGAACACACAATGCAATATATAAATGAAATATTATAGAAGTGTTACTCTTGAAGCATGTATAATTTTACTAACCAGTATCATCCCGATAAATTTAATAAAATTTTTTTAAAAAGAGAGAACAATGAAGAGAGAGTACCTCATAGAATAACTCAATGTGAGACTCTTGTGGCTCTGTAATTCAAGCATTTCTCTGATTCTTATTTGGAAGTAGTCACTAATGTGGAATCTTTGAACTGTTATTTAGTCTATACATGTGTTATTGCTGAATAAAAGAAAACTTAACCGGAATCTAAAAAACGAAGAAGAGAAACACAGCAGGCTTGAATCTGTTTCAGCTCTTCTTTTTAGTGGTGGAACCAGTAGAGAGAAATAAAAGCTGCACAAAACAAAATCCGTGTTAAAAACAAAAAAAGTATAAAAATTAAAAAAATAAAGTCTTAATCAGGAAACAGAGAATTGATCAAAGCATATGCTTAACTGGAAAAAACTCTGCCTTTATTCTTTTGCCAGCAGGATGAAATGGTGATTTTATATCCTGGGCCTAGTTTACTCTCTAGTAAAGCAGTATATTAAGATTTCAGGGGAAGGGGAAAATCTTTTCATTCTAATGAGGTACCACTGAAGCAACCGAGGTTGCTCATGGCAGGGCCACATTAATAGTTCCCTGGCGAACACCAATTACTACTATAGCTGCTTTAAACATCCTCGAAGGACTGTAAGTCGTTAGCATCTTTCCTCAGGAAGAGCAATAACCAGGTACTGACTTGATCACTTTTTATTATGATCGATCACATTATGATTTATTCCTGCATATATACTGTATCAGTTTGCTCAGGCTGCCATAATAAAGTACCGCAAACTGTGTGACTTAAACAACAGAAATGTATTGTTTTACAGTTCTGGAGGCTAGAAGTTGAAGCTTTGGTATTGGTAGGATGGGTTCCTTCTGAGGGCTAGGAGGGAGAATCTGTTCCATACCTCTAGCCTAGTTTCTGGTGGTTTGCTGGCAACCTTTCGCGTTCCTTGGCTTGTAGAAGCATCACCCCGATCTCTGCCTTTGTCTTCACATCATCCCTAGGCATGTCTTTGTGTCCAAATTTCCCTTTTTTATATGGACACAAGTCGTATTGGATTAGGACTCACCCAAATGACCTCATCTTAACTAATTACATCTGCAATGACCCTATTTCCAAATAAGGTCACATTCTGAGATGCTAGAAGTTAGGACTTCAATATATAAATTTGGGGGACACAATTCAACCCATAACATATACTAGTCATAAAAGTAGTCATTTTCCAGACAACTTAAAAGAATAGAAACTTATAATAAGACTGTCTGAATGAACCTGTTGTCTGCTAAGCACATTTCATCTGTTGCTTCCCCATGTTTTTATTTCAACGCAGTTCCTTTAAATGAGAAACAATGGGGATTTTCAACTCTTGAAATTTTGTCTCCTTTATTTGAAGTTGCAGTCTGAGTGAATTATTCAGGCCTGTTTTTTCTCCAGGGCTTTACTGTGCTTTCAGCTGGGGGCCTCTTCATGACCAGACACTCTGCTATTTGAAACCTGGAATAGAGCACATGAGATGCATTCTGGTAAAGTGACTCAGACTGCTAACTCATTCTGCCCTGTAGAGATTACCAGCCCAGCTGCACCTTGGAACACTGCAGAGGGAAAAATACCAACATTTTCTCTTAGCATTCGGAGCACATACAGATCAGAATGAATTCCTGAGATCACTGTTAAACTCCTCCCTAACAAAAGGAAACATTTCCTCAGGCCATAGCGAAGCATGGTTGAACCATTGTAGCTGTTGATTTAAGACTGATCAAACCAGTCTGGAATCTGGTTTACTAATTTTAATCACCAAATATGATTTCTCATTGTTTGTGCTTAGAATTTTTTAGAGTTCAGGATGAGGTACCCCTAGAGTACTTATCTACATTGTTTTGTCATAGAATGCACAGTAATATTTTGGGGAAGCATATATTATTTTTGCTTAGCATATTCTTCAAAATGCCAAACCCTTACACTGAGGGTGATTTTTCAAAGCCATCTGGCCAACCAGTGGAAATAATGTGCAACCTCTCCTCCAGGGTCTCAATCATAAATGCTTCCATTTCCTTTTTGGTCCAGGTCTGCCAACTCCTTGCTAAGAAGGAGTTAATATTTGATGATGCGCTCTCATTGTGTACCAAGCATTATCTCATTTAATCCTCCAAGCCACCCTATGAGGTAGAGGTTCTATGATTACTCCTGCATTGGCTAAGGTAGCTCTAGCATCTGTAACAGACAAACCCTCAAATCTCAGAGATTCAGCACAAAAGTTGTTATTTTTCGCTTGTGCAGCAATCTAATTTGGTGTTCCTGAGTGGGTGACCAGGGGTGATTCAGAGACCATCTTTCAACACATGGCTCCTAAGATTGCCTGGGGGCATCTCCATCCTCTCTGCCAAGAGCAAGAAGAGCTTGGAGGGCCAAAGGTGGGAGCTTTTATGGCTCTAATCTGAACATAGCATGCATTGCTTCTGCTCACATTTCATTGGCTCAGTCACATGGTCGCATCTAACTGTTCTTCTAACCATACTTCTCTTTCAAAGGCCATTTATTTCCCTAAATGGTACAAAATACCTCAATACAGCTTTTCTAGTTCTCATTCTGCAGTAATAATGAGATAAATGGTGATCCAAAGTTTAGAGATCACTATGCATTGTGCATTCTTTGGCATAGGGTAGTGCCCTGGTCTTCTCTCCTTCTTCCCTGAAACACTGATAAAAATGCATTTGCATGGAGGAGGTGGAAAGGGGAAGCACAGAAAACACTGAGCCTGCCCCATGCATAAACTCTCCTCAGGGCCCAGAAATCCCCACTGACTTCGCTGGGCAACTGTGCAGTGGGAAAGAAATAATGAGATTAGATACAATGAGGACATGACCTTGTCTAGAGGCTGCAGGGGATTTAAGTGACACAGGCCTCAAAAATGGCTGTTTAGCTTGGTGCTGGAAGGAAGAAAGCTGTGGCAGGAGCTGTATGCCATCCTAGGAAGCCCAAATGTGGCTGATATGTAGTAAATGACAGGGTTTGAGTCAGTGTGCCTTTTAATGGTATTTTTCTTGCTGCATCTCTAGTGGAGAATGACTTTATGTGATTTAAATTTGTATACAAACATGAGCGTGCATTATTCATTGCCAGTCCCCCATTTCATTACATCTCCACCCCAACATGCTTGTGTACCTGCTTTTGCACCAAGGGCATGGAACAAAACGGAGCTGCAATACCCCAGGCTAGGATTCCTGAGGTCATGTGTTGCGTCCACTTTGCTCCCTTCTCATTGCCTCCTCCTCACAATAAAATGGTGCTTCAGTTACATACTGCTGTGTAGCAAGCCATGCCCAGAACCTAGAGGCTTAAAATCAGACATTATCTCTTATAATTCTATTGGCTTATTGGGTTCAGCTAGGCAGTTCTTGCTCAGTTTCTTACGCAGTTGCAATCCAAGGATGTCAACTGTGAGCTCAGTTGGGCCTGTCATCTGGCTTGGATTTCTCACAGCATGACACTTAGGTTGAGAGAGAGAGAGAGAGAGAGAGAGAGAGAGAGAGAGAGAGAGAGAGAGAGAGAGAGAGAGAGAGAGAGAGAGACAAAGAGAGAGAGAGAGAGACAAAGAGAGAGAGAGAGAGGGAGAGAGAGAGCCACATGAGCAAGCTTTCTAAAAGACTAAGATGGAAGGTGCACATCTTGTGACCCAACTTGAAATGTCTCAGAATATCACTTCCACCATATTCTATTGTTCATGCAAGTCTCTAAGATCAGCCCAGATTAATGATAAGGGGAAGCAGGAGTGCTGTGCTGGCAAATGTGTAACAATGGGCTCTCTGAAAAAAGAAATGTGATACTGATACACATGGTACTGATATAAAGGACATACAGCACACAATTTACGAATAATATACACTTATTATTGTAAATTATATACAATCATTGAATCTCACAGAATGAATCAGTTGATTTTTGTGCAACTCTCGCATTGCATTGATGCATGAGTGTAGTTCCAACAATAATGTAGTTGATATTTTTGTTTTCCTTAATCAGAAATGAAGCAAAACGAAGACTCTTGTCAGAACTTCACCTGTTTATCAACCACATCAATGACTTCTTTGCTGAATTAAAGAATAGTTTTCAAATACTAGAAGAACATGTCCTCAGGAACTTTTTTTGTGTGCTATTCACCTGATGGATTGCACAAAAGTGGATTGTGTTCAGCCTACATAATTAACTTTTTCTCCATTACTTTCTTAAGTCTAGACCAGGCAAATTTTGTCAGTAAAGAGTCAGATAGTAAATATTTAGATTTTCTGGTCTAAGAAGCAAAATTGAAGATTTTATGTAGGAATTTAAATAACAACTCTTTGAAAGTGTTTAGCTTATGGGCCATACTGAAACAGGCAGTAGTTTCCTACACCCGCTCTAGATAATCAATAAAACTATAAAACAAGCTTTAAAAGTAGGTGGGGCCACCCTGAAGCTAGAGATAACAGCTCATATGTACGTTACCCGAACAGCATTGAATAATTAATTAGTCTTTATGGTCTTTCCTATTTGGATACAAACCATCACAACCACCACTGTGCTGGAGACTCTGGCCCTTGCCCTAGAATCCTTGTCTTCCCCATTCTGCTCATTTCTGTTCAGCTGGACACACAGAGCTTGCTCTTTCCAAATGCAACCTAGATTGTTATCACTTTCCTCCTAAGCTTCAGCCATCATGAGCTGTACTAATGAGTTCTGATAACACTCTGGACCACATGATGGACTTCCCGTATCACTTTTATCACTCCCCATCTTTCCTTTCCTTAGTAGATTTATACAGCTTTTCCCTTTTCCATATGTCCATCTGCTCCTTTCCAGAAACCCTGCTCTTTTCTTCACTGCCACTTCTCCTGCCTGGGTATTATCACACTTCCTTCTAGTAACTTCCATAATACATATTTGTAATTAAAAACCAATAAAAAGTCTTTTCATATGCCATCAAATTGCCTAAGGCTCTCCATTCAGATATTGTATTTCTAGAATCTCTGTTACCTTATTTGGGGACCTCTCCCTTAAATTTACAATCACCTTTGGGGAAATGGACATATTATCAGAAGGCATTTTGAATACATTCATGTATTACTGCATCTTATAGAAATAAAAATTGTATATTTCTAGACCTTCAAAAGTAATAAGGCAATTCTGTTTTATTGAAATCCTTTAGTAGGAAAGGTAAGTCGACCCTTTTCTTGTGAAAGAAATACAGTATCAATGCCCACCTTTCTGAGAAATGAGCTCCATGATATGGTAGAAATCAGTATCTGTCATTATTGCCCTTTATTAAATGTTGGTATTTGGAAAGCTAATAAGTAGGCTTTGGTTCTAGTCATTTTCATCATCCCATAAGATGACAGAAAAACCAGAAAACAGCCTGTTAATTCATTCTCAACTTCAACATTGCTGAGGGAATTAAGAAATAGCATTTTACAAAACATGTCTGTGACAATATGAACTTTTTTCATAGCTCACTATCTAATTCTCTTCTGCATCTTTCTTTATGAGAAGGAAACCCTCAGGACATAGTGATATGCTAGAATGACTGCTCTTTCACTCTGTAAATACATTTTTTAAGTGTACTATAATGTCATTTCGATGGTTTAATTTCTGGAAGGATTTACCTAATTAAATTTTTAGGAATGTGCTCAGGACAGTTTTAGCTGCCTGGTGTTGCTTTTAATAGCAGCTGTTGCTTACCTTTTCTCTAGTTTATTTTCTCTCTTTCCTGCTTTCTGAGTTATTGTGCTGATTTGGAGACCTGACCTTGGTTTAAATTAGTTTGTCTGTAATGCTCATGTGAATTATATGCAATATTTTAATAGTTAATTACTACATTGTATCAACTTGTCATAGAAAAACAGGCTGTGAAACCACAGGAAATTTGTTATCTTTTTGTGACAGAGAAATCTCTACAAAAGAGAAACAGTGGAGTGTGATTGTGTGAGAGTTCCCCCTTCCTACCCATTTAGGTAAATGCTAAATTGGTTCCCTAAGTTACAAGGAGTCTTTTTTTTGTACACACTGAGATGAAATCATACATTTATACTAAATAGCCAGTGGCAATTCAGAGAAATAATAAGACTCAAACAAAGGAATAATTTAGGGTAGCTACTTTCTAGAATAGACATCTTTTTTGTTGTTTCTTAATCAACAGTGATATCTAAGGTTGGCTCTGCTTAGTCTGTTAGAAAAGAGTTAGTTGTTATACGTAGGTGGTGTCGCCTAGTGGTGGAAAAAGGAAAACAGATAAGACGCTAGATTAGCATTTGGTTAATTTATTATTGTCTTTTTGATTCCTTCAAAACAATACTATAATGCTCATTGTATTTGTAGCACAATGCTAGTTGATACCTTGAATAATTCAAAATTTAAAAATAAATATAATAGTAGGCAATAATTCACTGAGTGTTTATTATGTACCATACATTTTATTCTAATTTTCTCAGTGAACCTCCATGACTACCCTTTGAAATAGGTCTATTATTATTTTCTTCTTAGAAATGAACTGTAAAAGTCTTCTGGAAAAGGCAGTTCATGACATTAAGTATTTGTGACTATGTTTTGCTTTCCGACATTTTAGACTAGAATTCTTTTCATGATACCATTATGAAATCTAATTTTCAGTTTCTTCGCAAATGTCCATGCCAGGCATACCTGTGGGTGACTATTGTTCTGGCCTTTACGAATGTTTTTTATTTATCCCAAATCAAACAGCCATCTTGTACCCTGCCCAAGCAGCCGAAACAATGAGACTCCCAACCTATACTACAGTCATTCACATCATTGGCTTAGCCTACAGCCAGCCCATCAGATTGGCTGATGTGTCGTCCTTGGTACACTAGGGATGAAGAGGAGAGCTTGGAGGCATACATTCATTTTATCCATCCACTTCATCACCTGTTAACATGGTCATTTGTCATCAAACATTAATTTAGTAGCTACCATGTGCCGAAATATGGACTAGGTACTGCAATGCAACGGTTTCAGTCCTCCCTAAGCTTAGGAATGATTGGTAATTCTAGTTGGCTTTGATGGGCCAATATAGGATAACGGAATGTCTGACTCAATAGCTCTGGGGTGGGGCCAGAGAACTTTTGTCTATTAAGTTCCCTGAGATGACGCTCCTACTGGTACAGAGACCACACTTTGAGTATCACCATCTTAGAGCCTTTCAAGTCTGGTCCCAACTTGTGTCTACATATACACCAGTACTGAGGACGGGAACTGGCATTCATTAAGTACCTACTACGTTCCCAGCACTGTGATAGGTGCTTTATGTTAGTTATCTTTTAAAATCCTGACACTTCACTTATGAAGTAGGCAGTTATTGTATCTATTTTACAGGTGATTAAACTGAGACTCAGAGAGAGAGAGAGAGATAGAGAGAGAGAGAGAGAGAGAGATAGAGAGAGAGAGAGAGAGAGAAAACAAACTACCTCCAACCACAGAATAGAAATTCTAACCCAGGGATGTCTGATTTCAAAGTCCTTAGTTTTTCCCCATTGTTCTGTGTTGGATCACAGAAGAATAAGCTAATAGTTACCACGAATGATTACCTAGTCTATGTTTTTCTGGAACTGCCAAATTAGCTGGCTGTGGACTTAATTCAGGAATTCAGGTATGAGAGATAAAAAAAGCCTATGTTTCAGTTACCTATTGCTGTATAACAGACCACAACAAATCTTATTGGCTTCAAAAGAACAATTTAATATTTCTCATGATTCTACGGGTCTTGCCTGAGCTCACTCATGTGGCTGTAGACAGTTCGTAGCACTGCTGGGGCTGGTTAATCTCAGGTGGCCTCACCCATATGGATGGGGCCTCAGGTGCTAAGGTTGGAACGAATAGCCGCTGGGTGGCTGGGCCTCTCTCTCCTCTTTCACCCCAAGCTTCTTCACTTGAAAGCAGATGCTGACTAAGATGGCAGAAGCAAGGATTTTGGGGACTCACAAGTCTCACTAGGTCATGCCACATTCTTTTGGTCAAATGAACCCTAAGGCCAACCCAGACAAATAGTGAGGAAAGAGACCACCTCCAGATGGAAGGAGCTGGAAATAATTTGTGGCCATTTAAAATCCACTAGCACCTCCAAACAGGATTGTCTCTTTGTTATCTAGTTTCTTGTGTAGTTGTAACTTTTTCATGGTTTCAGTTGTCTTGAATTTTATGCATATAAAGACCATCCTATCACATGTTTCAAACCTATTAGAAGAGTCACGTTACCAATGAGCGCTGGGAGAACACAGTGATAAAATGAAGTTTCTCTTGACTGATCCAACTGATAAATCTTGCCCCCTGGGATGGGACCTGACCTCCAGAGCTTCAATATTTTCCTTGTAGGGTTATAGGTCTTCAGAAGTAGAGAAGGTTTTTATGAACTATTTTTAAATGTTTATAAATATTTACTTTGAACTTGTAAGATTTCACAGTGGTAGAAAATTATAGAATAAAAAGACACTTGGATGACCAGTGTAGAAATGTTCATTCTCAGCTCTTAAGGAATAGAAAACTGGGAAAGTTCATATTTTGTGTATGGCATCATGTAGTTTGAAAAATAATATTTGCACACCTTAAGGTAATATATTTATAATGAGATAGTATCAGTCCCAGCAGGAAAAGATGGGCCATTCAGTTAGGATAATTGGAGGAAGGCCTAATAATGTGAGCCGTTTTGTTAGGGGAAGTCAGAGTGAGGGTTAACTGCAAAGAAGACAGTAGTATCCCAGGAGTTGCCACCCGAAGCCTGAGAGGAAAGAAGGAAGTTTCTAGAACTTGGAAAGGGAAGGTTGAAAGTAGAGGTCTACCTAGAGAGGAGCCTTTTGGTCAAGGAATGGCCATGGTCAAGGTGACCCCAAACAGAAGGAAACAGAAGAATAAACCATCTGCCTTCACTCTCCTTCTTCCTTCTCAGCACCTGTTGGGGCTTTTCATTGGCTGAAACCAACAGGAAACCAGAGGCTAGAAGAGGTTCCCAATATTGTCCATACAGTCATTGTGCTATGGTGGAGAGCAGAGTGAAGGAGGGTGGAAAGTAGCTCTGCAGGGACAAAAGGAAGACAACTCGCAGAGGGATGTTCAATTAGAAGGTTCAGCTGAAGCATCAAGGCAATACATAACCCTTCCCAAAGTGATGTGTGAGACTATGATACTACATTTTCAAAATCTTGTTATACAGCTTTTATGCTTCTCATCATCCTAGAGGGAATAAAGGGGTTAACATTTAGAAATAGCAGAGAGATTTTGAGATGTGTGTGTCCCGGGTAATTAAGGGGGAGAAGGCATCAGTCCTTCACCTCAAGTTGGGCAATGGGTTCTAGAAGGCCCATTCAGAGAGACTCCTGACTACTCTCTTCTTGAGTTGCTCTTACCACATTTTCAGTACAGGAAGAAAGTGGCAAGAAATATTCTGTATCATATTAAATGATTTGATATGTGCCCCTTTCAGTTTGGGGGACACAGTGGACATGGGTTTCACTTTTGCGTAAAAACTCTAAAGGGTGAGAAATGTGCTGACTGGCTGTGTTGAAAGTGGGGCATAGAATCGGTGGTTGCACGGAGCAGCCTACACCCCAAGAAAATTGTCGCAGTAGTGGATGCAGGAATGTGTATGATAAACCAGACCTGGCCATGTGCGCTCGAGAGCCAGCGTGCATTTTTCATAGCTCCTGCCCAACAGGGCTGACTTGAAATGAAAACAAAGCAGATCTCAGCTGAGAGAAGCTGGAGGCAGAGCGTGCTCCCTCAGGGGTGGGGAAATGAGGAATAGAAATGGATTCCAATTGTCCAGGAGAGCCAGGAAGAAAGGAGATGGGAGCTCCGACAGATCCAGGCAGAGCCCATGAAGATAACCCGCCTGTGAAGAGCAGAGAGCTCTGATAGTATTTAGATACTCCAATAGTCAAGGAATAACTTTCCTTCTCCTCTGACCTCATTTTACTTTCCTGTGCCCCAACCAAAAAGGGGTCTAAAACTAGAGTTAGCAAGGTGAATGAGGAGGAAAAGGGACAGGTAGGGAAAATATGAAGAGATCACACTCCCTGCCACCAGCAACGGGCCTCATTGGGGGAGGGTAGAAGCTTGACTCTGTAAAAGACGGCAGTTTTGATTACTCAACTGAGACTTCACTTTGTGAATGTGAAGTTTTGTGAATGCCTGAGAAGCTTTGTTATGTAAGAGTCTAGAAAAACCGTGGAGTTTACCTGATTTTTCACATAGTATCAGGGCAAGAACTAGCCCAGTAGCATGCTTCTACAGTTGCACTTTATGAGTCCTGCCTGTTCTACATGTCTGTATATACCTATAGAGAAACAGGAATTACTGTTTCCTCTAAACTAAGGAAGGTGGTCTCGTCCCTTCCCTCATTTCATATGTTCCTCCATGCCAGGTATTTGATCCTTTGGGAATTCCTTCTTCTTAAAAATCTTCTCCATTTTCACTATATGAGAGTATGTTGGCAGTTAGATGGAGAAAGCAGTGAAGGAGGGAGCAAACAACATGTTTTTGCTTATGTTTCTATTTCCTAAGGATATCCCTGTGCCTTCAACATTTTGGTTATGTGAACCTGAAATGAAGTGATTTGAAACTGAACCATACTTGACAGGAAAGTATGTCAATGTCGGCATGAATATTAAAAGCTAACATGTCCTGGACCAACTTTTGTGGCATATTTCAAGCACATTATATAAAGGGGGGGGGGGCTTTCTTCTTTGAAAGAGCAAGAATACACTGTTAGAACTTTATAATTATTCGTATATATATTTTTTGCAGACAGATTTAAAGTACATGAAAATTTCTCTTTTGTATTCAATTAAAGTTTATTTACAAATTTGAACTTTTTATATTCATCCATTTGTTTGACATCAGTTTTTCGATATTTGCAAACTTGCTTCCATTTTATATTCATGTATGTGTCTGGCACCAAGATGCTACATGAATTTGTTTTTGTTCCTAAAGAAGCAAGTAAACATGTTAACATTTAATCTCCCAGTAATGGAATTGGAAACAAAAATCTCAGCAACTTACAATGCTGTTCAGAGATATTTTTCCGCTGCCTGTTGTGAGAAGTTAGGGTATGTAAAATAAATGAGGTATGGAGCTGTAGGAATGCGACTTTTCCAGACTACCTTATGTCTAAGGAACATTAAACATAGGGTTCTCGTTTAGCAAATAAATAACCATTCATTTCAATGGCTGCATAGTCTGGACTTTCGTGCATATTTTTGCAAAGATAAGGAGAGGCCATTAGGGATTTAATATAAAATAAATCGCCAAGGGGTCTTCTTGTAGTCCCAGTCTTTCTGCCACATGGTGTGTTACTAATGTGCATAAATGGGCTTAAATGAATTTGTTATCTGTATTACATTTGCAGTATGTATATATTTATATATTATTTTTTAATTGTGTTTAAAAATAAAACATTAAATACATCATTTTGGGGAGTTGAAAACGTAGAATACGTAAATCAATCAGCTTCAATTAGTATTAAAAATGTCAGTATATTAGATTTGCCCGTGGGTGTGTTTACCCCACGGAGTTTAATATATTTTGGTTTTGTCATCTATGAGGTAGCCATATGGTTAATTTGTCACCTTATAAGAATAGACTGTTACACTCCAAGCTCGATTAATGACATAACGCTTATGCACCATTGAAAGTCCATGTCTTGGTTGTTTTATTGATGCCCTAGGTCAGATTCTGAACATCATCTCTACACAGGACTGATGTCTCCAACTAACCAAGGAGCTTGCTACTTTACTCTCTTCTTGAGTTGCTCTTACCACGTTTTCAGTACAGGAAGAAAGTGGCAAGAAATATTCTGTATCATATTAAATGATTTGATAATACTTATTATTGCATTCACAAGGTAGTTGTTGTGTTTACCTTTAGACTTTCTTTCTTTTTTTTTTTACCATAAGTAGAAATCGTATTTTTACAATGACAGATGGTAATTAATAAATTATAAGCTGGTAAAATTTAAAAGATGGGTATGGTCTTCTTTAGATTAGATTCTGGAATGATTCCAAGGGGTTTTTATAACATTTTAAAATATAGTTCATCTCATAAGAATAGCTTTGATGTTTGCCTATAGAAGTAGTTCTTACTGAAGAAATTTAAGAAATTAGATACTTAGTAATGCAAATTAATTTCTATTATGTTTCACGAATAACATGCTAAGTGATAATGAATTGTTGTATCCATGCTAAATTTCCTATAACTATTTCATATGTCAAACAGAGACTGTGGCATAAATGTATTCTAATATTCTGTTCTGCTAATCAATTTTATTTGAGGCTACCATTTTCAAAGAGAGCAAAAACTTTCTAAATTACACACAGACAATATTTCCTTTTTAAGCAGTCTTAATGCAGTACTCCCATATGTAGAAGTAGCATTCAGTTAAAATATCTATTAGATAACTATTAGACCTTGATGAAAGACTTTCATTCATATTTGTTTCTGAACACAAATGAAATCAGTGTTTTATAATCTTATGCGAGGAAAAAGGCAGTTAGTGGGCATGTGTGTGTAACCTTTGCATTTGACTAGTGAAGAAAATACTGCTTATTTTGACTTCTCTAAATTTGACCAATTTATCATTTGAGGGTTGTTATTCTTGCTTTTATCACTGCTTTACTGAAGATGTTTATGGGGCATGGGCTTTAACAGCAGGAGATGTTTTGTGAAAAATGCTAAGTGTAAAATATATTTTGTAACTTATTCATATGTTATTCAGTGTTTGTTTCCACTCTGACAATGTATGCACACAATCCAACGTTTATGAGTAATCTTAAATAGATGGAACTCGCCCTTGATTCTCTATCAATCCAGGTGAACAAATAGAGGAGCTGCGGCTCACTGTAGACAGGAATTCTATGTCCAGAAGACTGCAGTCCACTGTCCTCCTTTTTTTGAAACACTAACTGACACAAAACTTATTTAACCTCACAGAAGTTAGCAATCCATTGCCAAAACACATAGCAGCACTTTGGGGTAACAAAGGTAAAGAAAAAGAATTGGAAAATTAATTGGGATATTTTAAATTTAAAATAATGCCCATAAATGACAGTAAAAAATTACCTCATTTGCATTTTGCTTTGCTATTTCCAAATAAATAATTTATCATGTCTCTGATAGAAAGAAAGAAAGAGGCTGGGATTCTAATTCCCAAATCTTTGCTCTCTTGGCCACTGCTGCTGCACTTTCCAAGTGAGTACTTGCTATGTAGGAGACATTTCAAGAAAATAGGCACTCAGACAGTGATTCTTACGTCCTTTGTGGTCAGTGAACTCTTTTTAATACGCATTTTTCTGTGCATGTCACATTTGAGTGTTAATAAATTATAAACTACTAAGAAAGTCAGTATTGATTTTAACACAATTGGTACCAAACAAGACAGAGTTTATGGTGTCTATAAAGATATCCACAGTGATCACAGAGTTCTCTAGTTTGCCCTTCTAGTTGGAGCAGAACTTTTACTGCCTGGACCACCTGGTTTAATGTACTCATGTGGCAAAGTTCTTTAACTTTTTGATACACATATACTCTTTCTCCAGTACCAGCATGGTGTAACAGGGCACCGCCTGTGTTTAACTTAGAACAAATTATACCCACCCCCTACTCTGAATCTCATATCTTTCTTTGTTCATATTTGATTAAAGATCTGCAGTAACAATCTGTATGTGCAATTGTGGTAAAAATAAATTTTACACATTGATAATAATTTGACAACACATCTATGGCTTGCTCCATTCATTGAAAATCACTGATCTTAAATTTTGATCACTGTCTTATTATGAAGTCTTCTATCCTGGTGACCTGGATTGGATTGCATGTGACTCTCTATGGAGATTTTCTTCTTTTCTTTTTTTTCCTTTTTTTTTTGTTTTAGCAGCAGGCTGGGCAGTGGATTGGGTTCCTTTTCCTCTGAACCTTTCCTGATATTGGCAATTACTATAACATGGATGAACCTTGAGAACATTATGCTAAATGAAATAAGCCAATCACAAAAGGTTACATACTGTATGATTGCACTTATATGAGGAATCTAGATGGTCAACTTCATAGAAACAGAAAGTAGAATGGTAGTTACTAGGGGCTGAAGGAAGGGGGAAATGGAGAATTGTTTGCTAATGGGTATAAAGTTTTATTTTGCAAGATGAAAAATTTCTAGAGGTTGGTTGCACAGCAATGTGAATATACTTAACATTACTCAACTGTACACTTTAAAATTAGTATGCTAAATTATGTTTTTAACCACAATTAAAATTGTAAAAAATGCAATAGTTACATTGGAGCTCAAGAAATTAAGTTCTATGTAGCTTTATATGCGATACAGGAAGAGAGGAATCTCATTCTGTGGGTGCCTCCCACCATACATATTTATCATATAGGTGAAATCTGTAAAAACAAACAAGAATGCAAGACTCAAAGCAGAAAAGGTAGATACAGGTGTCTGCTGTTAGGAAGGAGAAGGTGGTTGCTAGGCAGCCCACATTGCTATTCCCTTTCATGAATATCTCAGGACTTTTATTTAAAACACCACATGATATACCACCTCCTTCTCTCTCTCCCTTTCCAGATATGTAGTATCAGATCATCCTACCCTGGGGAAAGCTCAGGGAGCTTGACATATTCAGAAATTACTGCTGCTTTTTAGCTGCCAATGGCTAGACCCCTCATGATCCCATGTTCTTGAGACATTCAAGGTCTTTTATGAAAGTGACATATGCAAATAAAACCTTGACATTTGTGTAGAGAACATTTTGTCTATATAAATGATAAGGTAGTATTATAAACAAAGGAAGAATGCAGATTAATGAATATAACTTCTAAATTTCTAGAGACTTTTGGGAAGTAATTTTTAAAATAATTATTACCTAGTTCTATTTCTCTTGAATAACAATAAATAAGCACATAGTATATTTTTGTTGTAAAACATGCAAACATTTAAAAAGAATAGCTGAAATCCCCCTTGACTGTCACCTCAATCCCAAACCAGAAATATTTCCCAGTTTTGTATGTGTTTTTTTTTCCAGTTGTTTTTCTGTGCATGGTCACATATATGTACCTATAGAAGTGTATGTTATTTTCCTTATATAGAATGATGAAAGAAGAAAATAAAGGACTATATTCTTTCTGGCCAGATAACTTCTACTGCTATTTTTAAAATAAATATAACACACATAAAAGTTAGAAAATGTTAAGAGTGCACAAGGGTCAAAATGAAAAGTGTACCTTTCTCTCTGCCCAACCCCTCTCCCAAGTAACGTTATTAAATGCGCGCGTGCGTGTGTGTGTGTGTGTGTGCACTCACGTGTACGATTTCATTTTGGAAGCAAATCTTAATAAATGGAGCAATGCATAAATACTAGTTTTAAGGAGGCATTCTTTCTATCCAACCATTTTATTAAAAAAGAAAAAAAACATTGTATGAGTAGCATGAAGCACACCAGACATTTTTTATATAAGTTGGGGAAGAAAGAGGACACATGGAAAAATAAGGACCTGGACGATTCAAGTTCTTTAACAGAATCCTCTGACTCCTGCCTTCGGAGGATGCATGTTTCTTTGCGTGTCTTTCATCAGGACCCCTGTTTTCTGCTGCCACTTCTCCCTGCTGAGGACTCTGACACTGTCTATTTCAAGTTGTGCCCTTCACTGCCCCTTATCTCTGGCCTCTCCTCACCTTCTACCAAGCATCCATCAGGTCCTGTCACCTCCTTTGCCTAACGACTCAATGCCCTCACCTCCTCCCATCACTAAGACTTCTGCTTCGGTTCTGGTTCTTGTTCTTCACCCTTTGCACTACATTGCAAAACTTCCTCTTTTGGTGAGCCCCTCTCCAATCCATCTTCTTCATTGTCTGAATTATAAGTTGGGTCATATCACTCCTCTGCTTAAAACTCTTCCATGCCTCTCCATCACCTACTGAGTAAAGCCCATACTTATAGTTTACTTCAGCTGTACCTTCTGCCCTCCTTCATGAGAGCCCTGTGCTTCATTCCTGTCGTGCAAAATGACCTGCAGGCGGGGTTGAAGGTGCTGTGTTCTCTCATCCCTGTGCTTTTATACCACTCACCTCCCCATTGCTTTTCCTCCTCCTGCCTGCCTGCCAGCTCCTAAGCCCGTGGGCCTCAGCGCCTGCATCGCCTCCCCAAACCTTTACTGCTTGGGGAAGAATTGGGTGGTCTGCCTCTTTGCTCTTCTAGTTCCATTGATATTACTCTATCGTGTGTTTATCACTTTATAATGAAACTTCTGGTTTGCTTAACTGCCTCCTTCATCTAGATTGCGACGCTCTTTGAGTAGGAAATTTTGTCTTCTTGCTCTTACTGTGAATTGCAGCCCTTAGCAGAGTGTAGGCTCCTGTGAATGCAGGCTGAGCCCGTGAATCAGGCTTGAATCCTATGCTAGCTCCCAATTCTCTGTCTTCTAATTTTCATTATTTTCTTCCCTCGGATGCTTTTTTTCTTGTTTCTTTTCTGTCACTTTCATCATCCTTTTCCTGCTTCTTCTATGTGTAGGGGGAATTATCATAGTGGGGTTTTATTTTGACAGCTCTTGCCATTCAGTGATATTGTTTCTTACATTTGATCATTGAGCCAATCAGCTGCATGACACCCTCTGTGGTTCCTCTTCTTGGCTAATTAAAAAATTCCTTAGGTGTTGTCGGGATTTGTAGCTTCAGTTGCTGTTAGAAGAGCATTAGGCTTTCTTCATCAATTTATTTGGCAAAATTTTATTGGTGATCATGTATCTTTTATAAAGAAAGGGATTTTATTTACCCAAATTATATACAATTCAAATATTAGAGTCTGATTTAAACCAGAATGAAGCATCTGTGAAGTCAAGGGTTGGAGGAGTCAATAAGTTCCTTTTGAGCTGTAAGATGCTGAGATTACTATGCAGTAGCCTCTTAGTCTCAATAGCTATCTGTTTGAGTCTTGTTCTTTCAGAAATTTTCTCAATATGAAAAGTCAGGGTCCAGACAGAAGTAAGTAATCCAATACCAAATGATTTCTGGCCATTTGATTATGAAGTTGTATGTACTTTTTATGTATACCTCAGATTTTGAATTAATGGGATATACTCCCCATCAATTATAGAAAATGGAATACATGATTCGTTAAAAGTACCATATTTGGGTTCTGTTAGTGAAAGTTTATTTTTACAATGAACAAAATATTTACATTTCCTTCTCCTTCCTTCAGTTGCCACTTTCTGTTCTTTCCCACTTTGTCTCTCTTTGTCAGACTTGTTTACAAGAAACCCTGAGGTAATATGATCACATCACTTCAGCAACTGAAATCATTAGATTGAATCACAAACTAAGACAGGTCGAGTTGTGAACTGTCTCTGGGTTGAGGCTTATCTTCCAGATTGTTTTAAGATCCAATGGTGTCTGCTGAGATACAATTTACAGGATGACACTGGAGGGACCAGAAATAAGGCAGAATCTCTTTCAAAGGCAAGGTCTGTGTCTAGTGCTTGATTCCTCTCAGTGTTTGTCTGAATCTTACCAATCTGGTGACCGTAAGGTTAAGGGGTCTTGGCAGTATGCAGATGGTTTTGAAGACCATTGCCATCGATGGTGGCATTATCCAGAAGAAGGTATACTTGCTTTTCAGTCACCAGTGAGCCTAAGATGCTGAATCCTGGATGGAATTATAGTTTCTGCAAATTCATTCTGGAAGTTGGCCAGAACTGCCTCTTGGCATCTGACTGCTGGAGCCCAGCCAACTGGGCCAGTGTTGTTCACTTAAGCCCCCATTCCCAGGTAAGGCCTGTCTGTTGTCTCAGCCCTGACCATATGTTAGCACAAACAGGAGTTCACAACCTACACCTGCCTTTCTTCATGGAAAGCAGAAGAGCATTGGTGGATGTTTTTCTTTTTTTCCTAGTAGGTCTAGCTGAAGAGACTGATAATTTCAGGAATAATAATAATAATTGGTGACATGTATCAAAAGTTGAGTAAATTCTGGACACTATCTTAAAATCTAATGTGAATTGTCCCATTTAATTCTTTTGGCCACTCAGTAAGGTGGTTGCTATTAGCAATCCCATTTTATAGAGCAGATGCCTGAGGCTTAGAATATTTAAATTGCTCAAGGTCACTCAGCTACGAAGGGGTGGAGGAACAAAGATTTATGCCTAGTCACTCACTTCATGGTCAGATGCTGAGCTCTTTACCACCACCATATTGTCTCTGGGGACCTCCTGAGTGATAAGGCATACGGCCCAAGTCTGAATTCCTGGCTTGGCCTTTCACTTTATCAGTATATTTATTTATATTCTCATCTGTGGAAAAGTAATTTTTAAATCTACTTCATAGAATTGTTTTTGACAATTTAGTGTATGTAAAGTGCTTCATAGTTCTCTCAATAAATAGTAGCTAGTCTTATTAAAATAGGTCTTATTGAATTTTTTCCCCAAAAAACTTATTTGGCTTTAGACAAAGCAATGTCCTGTAAGAAACCAAAGGATATCTGTAGTTGCCTAAGCCCTTAACCAGGTAAGTTCATAGTATTTTTTTCATCATTTTAAAAAATGTTTATTAAATTTGTTGGGGTGACATTAGTTGGTGAAATTATATAGGTTTCATGTGTACAGATGTTCCACCATACTGTCTTCCTTCCCTCCTTCTCACAAGCCCCAGCACTTTCTCGGGCTCCTGTCCACATCTTTCTCAAGATCTCCCAGCATCCCAGCTATCTTCTTTACTTTTCTGATTCTTTCCCCCTCCCTTAGTTAGATGTTTCTGAGGCTAATCTGGAGACAGGGTAGTCTAGTTCTTTGTTTAGTCTTCCAAATCTGTCATTTATTCCTTGAGTCCTTTCTCTGGTAGTTACATCACTTCAGTCATGACCAGTTGATGCCCCATGATCTAGCTTCTATGAGATCAAAACCAGAAAGTTAAATGAAATGCTGGAATGGAAACCGTATTATTTACTATATTAAAATTCTATCCTATACCATATCTCCTACTTCTCGTATACGTAGTAGAAGATAAAGACCATGTGGGGCAGGACTTGCCTTCGTTTGGCTCTGTCTAAAATGCCATAGACTAATGTGTATTCAGAGGCCACCAAGGAGAGCTGGCTTTCTTCTGATCAGGTCAGGCAAACTGGCGAATCTGGAGTAACGAATTTTAGAACCCACAAAATAAAGGGAAGAAACAATGTAAAACAAAATGTCGCTTGTCCACCTGAAAATATGAGGATGGAAGCTGATGGAAATTATGAAGAAGCTGTAAGCTCCCACTAGATCTTTCCTTGGGTCTCCCCCTGGGAGAGAATGGCTCTTGAGAGTTTGTCCTTGCTCTTCCCAGCAGGCATAATCAGGACAGCTATCTTAATCCATCTTGAAGCTTACATACACATTTTTTCCTGAGATTCAAAACAACAAAACAGACCCAGATTTGGGGCCTGATTCATTGGACAATATAAACCAGACCAAGTTAGGTCCAGCTATGTGCCAAGAACTAATTACTTCCTCTGTACTTGCAAATCTGTTTTGCTCTTTTCTTATTATAAGATTTGTGATCCCTGCAATTTCCAATAACCAGATGTAGCTTCACTCAGGTCGTCATCGTCTTCAAATCGGAATAGTCGTAATAACTAACATTGCAAGTGCTTAAATTGTGGCAAGCACTGCTCTAGTGCTTTCTGTGCATTTGTTTAATACTCACAGTCTCAGAATCCTCATCATCATTGTTATCAACATCCCCATTTTACAGATAAGAAAGACTGAAATTTTCCTCAAGGGCATGTGACTAGTAAATAGAGGAGTTTTGCACCCCAGGAAGTCTGGCTACAAAATGAAGCATTTGACCACTTTGCCTCAGGAAATTTTACAAAGGAGAAGTGAGTGGTTTGTGAGTTTGAGGTCCAGTATAATAATTATCAACAGGATTCATAAGATGTTTTTAATATTTTTAAAATAATGCATTTCCCGGTGATAACTCCATCCATAGTAAGAGATGTGTCCTTTGACTGGAATAGATCTGGTTAGTGAGTTAACATTGGTTACTTCATGCTGTTTGGATTCTTATGTCTTCAATAAAATGAAGGAAATCATTACTTAGGAAATACCATCTTTTTAGGAGACAAACACCTTTCAAAGAAATGAACAGAAATTTGTAAGAGGGAAAAGTGAAATACATACCAAAAAATGATAATAAACATGGCAAATGATCAAATATTTTAAAGTCAGCAGTAAGGATAAATTTATAGTAAATTGAATAAATTGATACTGAAGAGAATGAAATCATAATGAAAAGTAATATAACAATGTAATCTAATATTAAAATAAAGGGAATAAAAACGTTTTGGTGATAAGAGAATAAGACAAGCTGTAATGAAGAATTAAAATGATATAGTTTGCCAAACACTGTAAGAAAAAGTAATTTGGAGTTAGGATTTTGGAAAAAGAAATTTTCAACAAATTTCAAAAATTGATAGACCAGGTAAAAAATGTAAGTTCCTAATTGGAATTCTCAGATGTAGCAAACTGTGACTCCTTGGAAGGGAGGGGAAGTAGGCACTGAGTGCCCTGGGGGACAAGGAGCATTGCACATCTTGCCCCTGATAACTGTGAAACTTCTGGAGAGATCTCCACTGTCCAGATGGTATAATCAGTCATCCTTCTGGCTTCAGGGACTCACTCTTCTCAAACCTTGCGTGCATGTACCACAAGGAGCCACTGGGATTCTAACTTATGTGATTCCATTGAGGATCGTACTGTTAAGTGCAGTCAGTAATAAAGGGACAGGAGCAAGTCTAGGAGGCAAAGGTCAGAGAAGAAGATAATGATATTGATTTGAGATCTAAGGTTTATCTAAGGCTCTCAAGCCCATAGGTGGCATCTCTTTGACATAAGTACGGGTCTGAGCATTCAGTTAGTGGCAGGGATGGAAATAAAGACTTAGGAATCGTTGGTATTCTTGTGAAGAAGGGCAACACAACAGAGTGAAGGGAGGGTTGGTAAGGAATGTGTTGGGAGTAAAGATAAAGACACAGAAGCAAAGGCTAAAAGCTAATTTATGTGAAGAAAAGGAGACAGAGGGGACCAGAAGCTAGCACGTACCAGTATTAGGAGAATTAAACTCACGGCGTTGGGCTCCTTAGTTTAACTCTGGTGGAATGAGATCCCCGCATTGGGCTCTGCTGTTGACTGTGGTTCATAGGAACAGCGACAGTCATCTCTCAAAGGTCCTTGTACCCTTGTTTCTTTTGACCCATGTGAGCTTAAATAGAATATTTCTTTGAATCTTTGCTGTTGGTATCATTCAGCGTTTCTTTTTTGTTTCCTTTGAGCATCAGTTCAGAGATATTCTCATTTATTGGACCATCCATAAACAAAGAGGGATGGAAGTTCAGAGACAGGTATCTGTGGAAGCACCTGAGCTGCCTGAATTCTCTCTAAGCCTGGTAAATGATTCCTAAAAGATGAGAGAATGCAAGTTCTGGCTTCTGCTGAGAATTGAATATTCCCCCAAATTGCTTAATGCATAGCCCCAGCTGAGACCTAATGCAAGTATTTTGTAAAAGAACTCGCAAATGTGAGGTGCTTCTAACAATATGTGTCAAGCAGTATGTAGCCGATGGTAGGAGTTAGATTTATGCATATTGTGGTTGTCCATTTCCAGCTGCTTTTGTGAAGTCAAACTTTTTTTATGTTAACAGATCACATTATTATCACATTTAGTGGAGAATAATGAGATATGATGGTGATACATCATTGGCAGCTCATAGCACCATTTGAAAACATGCTTGTTTTTTAAGTCTGCAATAATGGGTCAGAGAGAGAGGCATACTCTGCCATGCACACAGCCACAAACACAGCTCTTAACAGCTAGTCCTGAGTAGCTCTTTGTAAATGTTTTATTGCCAGGAGTGAACCTCAACAGGGACTCACAAGAATGCCCTGTTTCTCCCAATTACCGAAGGGGATAAAGACATCTCATAGTTGAGAGAGGTGACCAGTGGGATTTGCTAAAATTCTGAAGAGCCTGTGTATAGAATGAAATGGATAGAGGTTAGCTTTGGGGATTAGTGCTGCATTGACTCTGTAGAAAACCTTATTTGATGTTGTGAAAACAAATGTCCAGCTCACCCAGAGTCTATGGGAATCCCAGGAGAACATTGTAGTTGCCTCCTGGATTGTCAAAGTATCCTCCTCTCCAGCCAGTAGTCTAGTCTCTCTTTCTCTGTGTGTCTCTCTTTTATCTTTCTTTCTTCATCTGTTTTACCCTTGGAAAGTATGAATGAGAAAGAAATGCAGTGTGTTATATAGGATCATATAAGGTTCTCTGTCTTTGCCCCACACCCCAAGGTAAGGGGCATGCCCCAGAAACATTCCCTCTGTGGCTCTTGCACCCCATCAATTCATCTAAATGCTTTGTAATCAAGTTATGCTTTCGGTATGTGCTATTTCATGTGATAATGAACTCGTAAGTGTTCCTATTTTGTATGAGTTAAGATATTCTATTTATTAAAAACTTTTTATCATTCAAGATTTAGGAGATGAGAAAAAAAAGATTTAGGAGATGAGGAAGAGCCTATTAGGCAGAGGGACTAATGTGTGACTGACATATCTGGGGAATTATAAGTTAGAGAGATTTTGTTGGAGCACATGGGAAGGGGGTGATAGTGATGACAAATGAGGCTAAGGGGATGGAGAGAGGCAAGGTCATGGAAAACCTTAGTATAAGGCCAAGCATTTGAACTTTATGCTGGAAGGAAACAAAGGGGAGGGATAAAGGACTCAGTCATCTTTGGATTGTAAAATGCCATTGGTGTCCCTCCCTCAGGAGTTTCCCAGTTCCGGCAGTGATCATTTAAAACTAAAAACGTTCCCATAAAGATGAGGAGGATAAAACATGTAATTAAATTCCCACAGCTGCATGTAACATTGAATTCTTCCACATAAGACATAAGAAGGTTGATCTGGTCGATATTAAATGGAATGACATTTTGAAGTCTTAAAATGGGCACAAAAGTGAAAAAGGAATTTCAATCTAGACAAGGACACGTAGGATGATAGGGATTAGATAATTCACCCCGTAATCATTATGCTACATGCTATTGAATATAGTCCTGGAAAGGTCCTGAGACTCATTACAGACGGTTTATTGATGCCTTGAGCCAATACTCTGCTTAAAAGAAAACAGTCAATCAAATACTGGGCAACAACATAACATACTTGGTCTTTGAACCAAACAGAAAGTGTTATCCTACCAGTGTAGAAAGGTCACAGTACAGATCTGGAAACTAAGCATTAAAAATGAATGTTTCTACATACATGGAGAATGTGGGGACCAGAGAAACCTTAGAGCTCAAATATCATGATGTCTTTGTTTTGCAGGTTAGAAAACAGAGGCTGGTAAATATGAAATGACTTGCTCATGTACACACTGTTTAGGCAGCAGGCCAGCATTCCGACCTTCTGACCTGTGGTTATTGCCTTCCCTGCTTACCCACATCACAGTCAGCACAGGATTTAGTTTGGTTTGGTATATGTCTTGTGAAACCATCAAGATTTTCTTGCCTATTTCTCTCCCTCATTCATAATACTCACTTAGTGATTGCATTTTAAATCCTGAGTAAGCATCCACACAGGATCGATTTTCCTGTTTACCCTTTAAGGAGTACATCAATTTATATGCTAATTCCCTTCCCACATAAGCAGGGATAGGCTTATTAATGTCCCAAGATGGTGGCGGCGTACCTCTCCCTGAGATACGAGAAAGTGAAGGATAACTCCAGAAGGACAGGGACTGAGCCAAAGTCAGGAATCCAGACTCTGGGAGGATGAATCCATGAGGGCCACACAGACCAGAGGAACCCAGGCACAGTGAATGGGCAGTGAATTCCGGGAGGCCCATGACTAGGAACTGTAGAAATGCACAGAAGAAGCCAAGGTCATTAAGAATTTCTGAGGAGGAAGTCAGGAGCTCAGTGTTGCTTCACAAAGTAGTTATTTCTGTGCTTCCTTTTGTGTTTGTGTATAGGTTATTTAAGGGGGCTAAAAATGTGCAAAATAATACTACTGTCCAGATTTTATATTTTCATCTTGCTGTTTACAGTGACAGTTATCTCAGCTGCAACAGATGTGTGGTCTCAGTTAGTGAAGTCACTAGTCCCTCTTATTTCTCTCCTGGAAACATATGCCACCATCTGAGGTAACACATGACAGATGTCAGCATACTCTGCGCTTGGGAGTTGTGCCTGATGTAGGCTTCTGTACCTCACAAGCTCTCTCTCTGTTTCTTCATTGAGCACATAGATTGTTAATACTTATCTCACTGGGCTGTTGGCAGGAACACATGAAGTAACCCTTGTAAACCTCCCTGGCCCATACGGGGCCCCCAATACATGTCATTTTCTTGAGTCCCCCTCCACAAATCCCACAGGTCAGGAAACTTATGGTTAAGAAATAAAGAAACAGATACAGCTATTTGTTAAGTGTCTACTTTGTTTCTGGCTCTGTGACTTTCTGTTTAATCACCACAATACCTCAATATGCACTATTTAGAGCATTTTAAAATAAACCAAAGAAATATAAGATACATAATTTTGGAAGGTTTAGAGAGATCTTAAGATTGTCAAATTCAAGGCCCTTGTTTCATAGACAACAATCTAAGACCTACAACATGTGCTGAGGTCACACAACTAGATAATAGCAAGGCCATGGTTCAAAGCCAGGGCTTTCGGCTTCTGGTTTGGTTCTCATTCCACCATGTAAGTCATCCCAGCCATCAAGACTTCCAAAAGTCTGGTAGCCAAGAACTATCTTAAGGCTGAGAATCAGAGTGGACTAGCTGTTTTCTTATTGACCTTGGTGTTTACTGAGACACTAAATATATATGTTATAATTCATTAGGATGTAAAGCCATAGCATCCAAAGAGATATCTCCAAACCAAGTTATACTGCTTGTAACTGCAAAATTTTGTTTTTATTTAACATACTCATATAGAATTTAGCATATGGCCAGTACTCTCAGGGGTTTTACAAAAATTAACTCATTTAATCCTCATAACAACTCTGAGAAGAGATATTATCTCCATTTTTAAGATAAAGAAAGTGAGGTGCAGAGAGAATAAGAACTTTCCCAAGGTCATATCAATGTGAAGAAGCAGAATCAGGCCCAGAGCTGGTGCTCTTAACCACTCCACTGTACTGCCTCTAACATGATCAAAAATGCTGTGCTCTTCCCAGTGAAGAGCGTTCTTTCACTCATTCTCTCCCTTTTTGGAAGTTCTTCTATGTCCCTTCTCCAAGGGTCCTGAAGTCCATTTGGGCTTCCTGACACTTCCTGTGTCTCTGATTGTCTAGCCTACCTGTATCCTAACTCTCAGATTTCATTCTTCTTTTGCTGTACACTTTGTTTACAGGAAATTAGAATCCAGTGGGGTAAAAGGTAAGACACCAAGACATTTAACTAACTCCTTCACATATACTATATGCTAGGTGTTAGGAATTAGAGATAGAGGGAGATAAAATACACACAGTTTTTTCCTCATGGAGCTTTTAGTCTAGTGGGAGAGCTAGACAGTCACAGAGATAAATAAGGTAAGATCACGCAAGGCCTTGTAGGCTAGAGTAAACACTGGATTTTATTGGATTTATTGAATTGTATTGGATTTTTATTCTAAGTAGAATAGAAGCTATTGGAAGACTCTGAGAAGGATAGGAGCGTGGCAAAGATTGATGGCAAGAATATGAATAAAGAGATTCACTAGAGGCTTTCTCCATGGACCAGAGGAGAGGTAACAGTAACCTGAAGTAGGCTGGGGGCAGTGGAGCTATAGCAGACAAGTTCAAGATATATTTTTGAGTTACAACTAACAGGATTTGTTGATGGACAGGCGATGGGATTTAGGAAGGAAAAAATGTCATGGATAAATCTCAGCTATGTAGTATAAAAATTTGATTGATGTACTGGATTATTGGCTGAGTTGCAAAACACTAGAGGTCAAGGTGGCAAGCACACCTCAGCTTTGCAGTGCAGTCTGTGTGGCCCTGGGTAAATCCACATACGGACGTCTCCTGATGCCGCTGTGATGCACCGTAGCTCTCAGTGGCTGTCTTTGTGTGAACAACTGCTGATGCCTAAAAAACCCACTTTTGTTTTAGCCTCATCTTGTGCCTTGGTTTTAAATGAATTTTGGATACATGTGTCCAGACAAAATGGTCTCTTAACTTTTCTTCCAGTTTAGGATATTTGAATTTTGATATTTTTCACTCCTTTCTGCAAATTTGTTTAATTCCAAATTAATGGTAGTGGACTATTTCATTATTGGTTTACTGGTTGACAATCAGATAAAGATAGAAAACATAACTGCATCATATAATTATCACTAACTAGTTTTTAAAAAGATTTCTTTTTGGATATTACATAGGCCTAAAGGTTTAATCGCACCATTTTAGGAATATATTTTCATGCATTTGTTGCAGTAGAGGCTAATGAAGCTAACTCCATAAGAAAATACCGTCATTTTTTCCTAACTCTGAAATCAAAGGTCCTTGTCCAAAGATGGATTTGATTAGTTATGAGCATCTACCTATTATTCTGGTTTAGTCCTTGTCATTTCTTATAGTAGACTTGTATTTTATCAGCAGCCCTCACATGTTTTCTTTGTGAAAAATATTTCTCTATATAGGAGAAAGTTTATCATTTGGAATGTTAAATGCAATTATATTGACATATGGTGATAATGGGATAAAGCATACGGGTTAAAGGTTGCGGGAACCATGGCTTGGCAATTAGTGATGTAAATGAAACATTCATTATCCATCATGCTGAGAAGTTGATGAACTGTACAGTAAATCTGAGCCCACAGTCAGGACTGAGATAAGTCATTTCAGACAATACAGTGGAGTATTTATGAGCACCAGGAGCAATGTTTCAGATTCCTGTCATGGAGATTTCTTTACCTATTAGTTTATGTTGAATAAAGACCTTACAAAGTCCAAATCACACACTTTCCTTCCACGGGAATATATATGAGATTCTAAAACTTTCTCTTAAAATGAAGCGTTTTGAGAACTAAAGTAACTAGATGTTGACAATTGATTTTTTCCATAAAAGTCCATTCCATAAAAAAGATGTATGGTAGATTATTTGTCTTAAAGAGCTTTGATGTATTTCAAAATGGAACCTTGATTTTGGAAGAAAATGAAACATTTAGAAATCTCAGCCTTTCCCTAAAGAACCTTAAACCTGAAGGTTGGATTATGTAGAAGTAACTGCTATTTTTCAATTCTCTACCAAATGACTAAAGAGCATATTAAGATACTTCAAAAAATACTGTCTAAGCTTTTTACTTTGCCTATTGTCCATTCATCTTGTGCGTATTCTAAAGTATTTCCTGTGTACATGAGTATTGCTTATCTAGAAAATTTGAATCTACATTGATTTTTTTATGTTGTTGAAACCTGTTCTTCTCAAGTGTTTAAAAATTTTAATCATATAAAATAGTCTCTTCAAAAGTGAGAAAGAATCATAGGAGAAACATTAAAACTTCATGTATTTAAGATAACTCTTGATAATAGCTAGAAAGCTCAAGAAGTCAGTGGGAAAGGAAGTGTACAGCGGTGGTGCTCAGCCTTTGCTCAGAACCAGAAGTTCCTTTGTTGACAGCTTAATTAGATGAGGCTCAAGAAAGAACAAATCAGGCCATGTCAAAACTGTGAAAGCTAATCATAATAATAGTAACATCTGACATTTCTTAAATTCGACTTTATGCCATCTCTTAATTCTCCAAGCACTGTTCTAAGCACAGAAAATAAATAACTCAATTCATCCTTCTAATAATCCAATGAAGTAGATCATACGACTATCCCACGGTATGGAGGAAGAACGATAGGCTCAGAGGTAAGAAATGATCATCCAGTCATCCAAATTCACACAGCTAGTGAACATGTGGGCTGAGCCGCAGATCCAGCCCTGTGCAATCCCAAAGTCCTTATCAAACCACTTTGCTACTGAGCTTGCTCCAAGCCGATTTCCTCCACCTCTAGCCAGCCCATCATTCCTGTTTTGCTTCAATTTGGGTGCACTCCTCTCTTCATCATCAGGCATCCAGTGCCTTCCAGTTTTTAATTGTCTGTCTCTACCAAACCAGAAACAATCAACCTTTAGGAAGAGCTTTAGGAGAAAATCAGCCATGCCAATGAGTTAATTTTTGCAATTTGTTGTCCCTTATCTTCCTGTGGGGGTGAAAGGCTGCAATTCTGCCTTAAGAGAGTGCTGGCTGTCTCTAGAAGAGGTTGGTCCTCTGTTCAAAAACACCGGTGGCCCATAGCTTTGGTCCTTAGTCTTGACTTGCCTAGGAAACTTGAAAACATTGTATTCCCAAACCTACCTCCCGAGATTCTAATTTAATCAGCTGAGGCTAAGGCCCAGTCACTGGTGTTTTTAAAAAGCTCCTTAGGGTGATTCTAACATGCAGCTGGGGTTGGGAACCCCTGGATACAAGTACATGTTCCGCTCCCCTCTAACCTCATTCACTATGACTTGCTGCCAAACCCCTCCACCGCTCAACTCTGTTATAGACACTGACTTCTTTGCTGTTCCTGGAACATGATAAGCATGCATTTGCCTCAGGGACTTTGCACCTGCTGTTTCTCATTTTCTGTCTAATCCTACTCAACTGTTTGGCAACTGATGGAAACTTTTTCTTCTGCTTTGGGACTAAAGTGTTGTTTTTATAATTCCTGGAGTGATCACAGTGTGCCAAGAGCTTGGCATAAACTATCTCTGTTTCTTACACCCTCTCTTTGGAATAGACATTAGCTTCCTGTTTTACAGATGAGGAAATTGAAGCTTGCGGACAAAAGTCATTCACAACTGACAGCAGAATTTGAACTCATGTTCTTCTGTCCCTAAAATATGCAGCATCTTAACTACCCAAAGGCACTGGATCCCGTCTGATCCCTCCATTTTTAACTCTTTCTAAATTTTAATTCCGCTCTGGTTTAGAGAAGGGAACTTATTCTGTTTCCTCTACTCTGCCTAAGATTTCAGATAGATCACCTAGTTGTTATTTGAAATAATCCAATTAAGTTTAAAAATAGCTGCCCTTTCCTGGCCCTGCAGATTGAAAATAGATTTGCTGTCTTCTAAACAGTCATTTCACTTAGTTTTCACTTACCCCTTCTCTTTAAAATTCCTGTTTTCTCTACTAGCTGTATTCCATCAATTATTTTCCACTTTCTTTCTGTGGGGTTATTTTTACCAAAATTAATTAACACATGAGATCTCCGAAGTAAGTTTTCTAGTTGTTAAATTCCCTTTACCACCCAGATGTAACACAGGAACAGGCAAGAGCATATTCTGATATGATTATTGTACATATTTTTATGAGCTATATCAGTTTGTGCATGGTATGCCTGCAGGGAGAAGTATAATAATTAGCCTGCCAGATAACATGAATAAAGAATATACTGTCCAACATAGATCAACTTCCAGTTTTTCATTCTGGTATCCTCGCAGGGTTTACAAAGATTTCTATTTCTTCAATGGAAAAGATTTGGGGGTACTGTGGAATGTCTATTTAATTCCTTCTCAATCAATGCATATATTAAGTCAAAGTGTTTTCTTGAGCTGGGTGAATTCCAACAGTGACAATAAAAGACCACTTTGGTAAAGTAAAATTAACTTGGGAAATAACTATGTGGTTGAAATAATAGAAAGTAGGGCAAGATGGTGGCATCACAGGTAACAAATTCCAATTTAAGAAATGGTCTTGTTATTTGATTTGATTTGATTTTTGTCTCTTAATACAAGTTGTTCCTTTTCATAAATGAGAAGGTTTTGGAGTAAATACGAACTTTTCCAGTTAATGGAAAGGAGCAAAAATGGCCTTGATTTTGCTTGTCATTTTTCGTCAAAGCTACTTAGTTTTTGAAATTCATGTGTGGCTGTCTATCAATAATTTACATCATCAAAAGTTGCAATTAACCTTCCCTTGGGGGGGAAGACTTTTGCAAAGTCACAGAGGCTGTCTTTGGTTTGTCTTGTAGTTTGCTATAGTTTGGGGACAAATAGTGCCTCAAGTTTCAGGACTACGTATGAACTATAACAAGTCATTGGATAGGCTCAACCCATGGCTTGCTGTGGTTGCAGAGCCCCAAAAAGACTATCGTCATGTTTTAAACAATTACAATAAATATTTTTGACAAAATGATTGTGAATATCTAACTGAAGAGTGCATCTCTCAGAGAGCCTCTTCATACCTCTCCAGCAGCTAAGACGCCGTAGCGACACTCACTTCTGTCTGTGGTGGGCATTGCATTCTGTCTGTAGTGGGCACTGGTGACTGCACAAGGAGAAGCATTGCGTTTTGGCACCTGGATAGGCGAAAAACAACAAGCAACAAACAAAACCTCTTTTCCTTCAGCAGCCAGGGAGCAGAAGGGAAGCATGGAGTAGAGTTCAAGGATTCGTGGGTTGAAAGGCAGTTTGTGTTGCACTAAGGACTCTGTTCTCTGACTTCTTGTGGCAAATTTGCCGCAATGTTGCTTTGTACCCGTATTTGGCACCAGTATAGTGGAAGTAGCTTAATGAACCCACTGAGTCCCATGCTGTCACTGTTGTCCTTATCTCAAAGTGAGCATTCCGACTGCCTTTAATCAAATAAGCTGGAGTGGCCTTTCCTTCGGCAGTCATCATCCGGTCTGCAAACCACACCTGAGTAGTCTGTGGTCTTTGTGGGCAGTACAAGGAATATGGGGCTTCTCCTCTCAGGAAATGACTGGAAACAAAAACGGAATGCATTAGCATATTTTTGGGTCACCTCTTCCGCCAAAATGACATTTAAGTTTGGTTTTCCTGTTTTCTGGTTCTTGCTGAATTTCCTGAAAAATAATTTGCCAAGTGAACATTTAGCAAATTTAAAAATTAATGTGATTTACCACAAACTGTTTTGATGCATGTATTTTACAGCCACCCAGGATGCTGTTCAGTGTTATCTGAACACTGTCCTTGAAGACGCAATCTAAACTAACCAGTCCCGCTCTCTAATAATCGCTCACCCCTGACCCCACCTTAGTTTTCTTCATTGCATTTATCCTCACGTGATTTGTGGTTTGTGTCTGTCTGCTTGCTAGCATTCAAGTTCTCCCGAGTAAGGACTTTGTTCACTTGTGTAGCTCACTCCTAAAAGAGTACCCAGCTCCTGGTAAGACTTCTGTTAATCTTTACTGAATGCATAAACAAATCATTCATATTTAACAGCTTGGGGGATTTGATTTGTTAAAACAAGCATGTATTATTCCTATAATTAAATTTTTCGATAAAGTAACATATTTTTGGTAGTAGGAATTATGCAAAATAAGGATTTACAAGTTCTTCTTTAAAAATGTAGCATAAAATCCATACAGAGTCTCATACTACACAAATGTCCAGTAATTTATGGTTAAGTCACAGGGAGATCCAAATTACTCTGGTATTAAGAAATCCAAAGGAAATGGTTAGCGTAGAATGAATTGAGTTACAGAGTTTTATTCATTTATTGTTTTCATGAAATGAGTCTTTTATGAGACGACTTTAACTTCAGTTTTCTTTATAAGCCAATGATAAGCGACCTGAAAGAAAATGAGACGTGCTAACTGGAAATAGAGACTTGGGAATCACTAACACCAGGTCCAGAGTGTGCACAGCTTTCTGAGGAAAAGACCCAAGCCTGTGTGGTTCTCCTCGGTAGGCAGCAGTGCTGGGATAGCCAAAGTGGCGCTGGTGGAGTTGGAAAGAGGTGTGACCATCTCTAACCTGCCACTGTGCAGCTTATAGCTGGAGAGCAGTTTCCAAATCATGGAAGAAGGAATTGCAGAAGGTCAGAAAAATGTGTTTGTACAATTCATCATGGCCTCTAGCCCTTCTTGCTCTTTCAGGAGACTAAGAGAGGAACCAAGAAGATTGAGAAGCCAGGGAAAATGAGAGTAGCAAACAGTGGGACTGAGAGGTAACCGAGGCAGCGGTCTGAAGAATATGGGAGCCAATGTCTTCTTCCATTAGCTCGCTGTTTTGTACCACGGGTAGAGTTGTGCTAGGCAAGATAGACTCATTTAAAGACTCATGAGAGTGTACAATACATGTAAAGAAGAGAATCAAAAGATGAGTCTTTAAGGTTCTCCACATTAGGAGAAGAGAAAGAAAAGTCAGCAAGGAAGTAGAGAGAGAATAATGAGAGGGTTGTCATGGTATCATAGAAAGTAAAGTTCTGGAAATATATATATATTTTAAAGGAGGTTATCATTCGGGTCAAGGGCAATGAAGAAATGGAAAATAAGATCAAGCATTCTATTTGAGTAAGCCATTGGTGACTATAGTCAGTAGTTTCAGTAGAGGTGAGTTATTCAACAGGTATTTATCCATTACTAATGTGTGAGACACCATCCTAGATACTGGGGAATACAGCAGTGAACAAAACAGGTGAGGTCTATGACTTCATGGAGCTTACCTTCTCCTTGGCGGTAGGTGGGGCAGGTGTGGTCATGGAGGTAGACAATACACAATGAATAAAGAAAATAGGATAATTTTGAATAGTGGTGTGTGTGTGTGTGTGAGAGAGAGAGAGAGAGAGAGAGAACTGAGAGTGACAATAGTAGGATGGGGGTGGAGGATAATACTTTGGATTAGATAATACTTTAAAGTAAAACCTCACAGAGGAAGGGATGTTTGAACTCCCTGTATGACAAGAAGAAGCCAAACATGAGAAAAGCTAGGAGTAGAACATTTTAGTCTACTAAAAAAATGACAAATCCAAAGGCCTAAAAGCAGGAGCAAGATTGACATATTCAAGAACTAGAAAGCCATTGTTATTGGACCTCAAAGAGTGGGGGGAAGTAGCACAAGGTGACAAGAGAGAGGTACGTCGGGACTACACCATGTGAATAAAAGCAAGAGTCCCAAAAGAAATGGGTGGGAAATGCATTGTCTGTGAACATGATCCAATTGTCCAAGAAGCGTAATTTGGCAGAGAAAGAGAATGTTAATTAGTTCCAATGTAGAATCTAATAATACTTATTTTAAGAAGAGAACTGAGCAGCCTTAAAGACAAAAAGGGAAGAATCCATAAGGAAAGACAGAGTTGACTTCTTTTCCTTTAGTGACCATTAGTAATACGTTCACCCCACAAAGTACACAGCTACCCACTCAAAACTGGTGTTAATTTCACACAGATAGGCTTTGCCTGGGTTGTCAACATATGGTATCCCCTGAAACTTTCAATTGTGCTTCGAGATAGTTTGGAAAAATCAAACATGACACTATACTTACATCATATTTATGATAATATTTAAAACTTTTAAAGAATAGGCTTTGAGTCAAGGATTGTAAAGCTTAGAGCCTATCTAGTCTAACCTCTTCATTTTATTGGTAAGGAAACTGAGGCCCAGAAAAATATTAATTTGGCCAAGTTCAGAAAGCTAAACAGTGGCTATGGAGACCTTATTCTGTCCCCTTGCTCCTGATTCAAATGTATTCTCACTAAATAAGGCAGTGCCTTCTACATTTGAAGACTCAAATTCTAGCGATGGATAGATGGATGGATGGATGGATGGATGCATGGATGGATGGACAGATGGATGGATGGATGGATGGATGGATGGATGGATGCACAGTTCATTTATTTATTCAAGAAAGATTGAGCAACCATCCCGTTAGACATTTTACTAATGCAAATGAGAGCTGTTTATAGGTCCTGTCTCCACTTCCTCATGCCCCTTCTTTCCTTAATCTACTCCAGGTAGGTTTATGAAACCACAATTCTATTGAGACTTCCTCTTTCAAGGTCACCAACATCCTCTGTTGCCAAATCTAAGGGTTATTTATCTTTTCTTATCTTTCTTGGCATCTCAGCAGCATTCAGAACAATTGACTACTTCCTGCTTTGTGATAATCATTTTATCTTGTCTTGTATTATATCAGTTTCTTCCAGATGCCTCCCATTTTCTGGAAGCTCCTCTTCTATCTCTTTTACTGTGTCCTCCTCTTCAGTTTAACTGCTAAGTATTGGCATTCCCAGCTTGCTTCCAGCTCATTGACTTTTCTCTAACTCCACTCCTACTCCAGGTGACCATATGCCAATGATCCCCAGATATATATCTGCTACTGAACTCAAAAGTTGTACCTCTAATTGCCTACCTGATATGTCCATTTAAGTGTTTAAGGGGTATCTCAAATTTGACACGTCCTAAACAGAACTTCTGACTTTTTCCCTAACTCTGCCCCGCACCATTCTTTGCCCTCTCGGTGAATTCATTCAACATTTAACAAGTGTCTTCTATATGCCAAGTTCTGTCTAGACCCTGGGGGGAGAGTGGTGAATAAAACAAAAATCCATGTCATCAAGTAGCTTATATTCCAGGGGAGGAAGAAGGAGCTCATGCAAGCTCATGGCTTGTTAGATCCAAAAAGCCCTAGGCCCAGCCACCTCCTCACAACTTGGCCACTGCAATAACCTAACTGGTCACTCAGCTCCTACCCTTCTGCTCTCCAGTTTCTACATAATGACCAGAGTGACTTGTATAAAACTCAAAGAGAAACATAAATTTTAAGTTGGACACCCCCCTCCCAAGTTTAAACCTGTAGTAGCTTCTCGTTGCTCTTTGAATAAAATCTGAACTCATTTCCATGACCTGCAAAGCTCTGCATCATGTAGTCCTTCCTGCCACTCAGATCTTCCCTTTGCTCGCTTTGCTGCAGCTACACAACCTTCCTTCTATTTCTCTAATCCGCTGAGTTAATCCCAAGCCCTTTGTGCTTACTTTTTTTTTTCTCTCTGGAATATTCTGACCTCAGAATTTGAAGTAGCTGGCCATTTCTTTTTATTCAAGAATGTCAATTCAAATATCATGTTATCACTTCCCAGATATTCCAATTTAAACCTTTCTACCTCATCATGCTTTCCCCTCACGCTATGTTATATTCTGTTTGGCACATGTCACTACTAAAAATTGCCTTTTTGATTTATGCATTTGCTCTCTGTCTCCGTGCACTGAAATACGACTTCATGAGAGCAGTGCCATGGTCTGTCTTGTTGGCTACCGTATCACCAGTGCTTAGAACAGTGTCTGACATACGAAAATTGTTCAGAAATATTTGCCCTGTAGACCAATGAATAAATAAAATTAAGGAATGAAGACATTTTCCCTACACTTTCCTATCATGTAATGTTATAAACCTTAGGAAGTGGACATCCACCGATCCATTCTAGAGGTGTCCCTCTAATGAAGTCTCGTCCAAACAGGAATTCCCATCTTTGCTACTGTTTCTCAAACTGTGTAACATGCTCCCTGTGCACAGCCCAGGGCAACTCACTGACATTTCCTTTCTTGTCCTATTCCTCGAATCATGGGCACCTCTCACTACCTAATCATAGAGGAAGTTTTCCTTTTCCCCACACCGTCCCATCCTCTGGTCTGACCCTGCCTTCCCAGTCACCACTCTCCTTCTATTCTGGGCCTTCCAGTCCATCCCATCACTCCCATATCATGCAGCACTTCCTCCTCTCCAAATATTCTTCTCCAGTGTCCACCTAGGTGGCTTTTAATCTCTCACTCCTCATAGAGAGTGGAGGAGGCAGGGAAGCCAAGTAGATGGCATCCAAATGTTCTCAGGGGATGGGGAATATGAAACCAACCTCACTTGTTTGTTATTTTTGTCCCATCACAGTCCATGGAGGAACTTGACAGGTAAACTGTCAACTTCCAGTTGGTGTGCTAAGTGTTATGATTTTGTTTTCTCTGGGAGAGAGTAGAAAGGAGCCACATAAAATTCAGATTTGGGGTGAGCACTTCCAGAAGAACAGGTAATACTTAAGTTATAGTTCACTTAGCTTATCGCACTTCCTCCATAACTTACCAACACCTGCACGGCCTATAGTACAACAGGCACTATACGAGGTCACACAATTATGTTCTCAAACTCATTCTAGAAAATGTTGATATTCAACATACCTCATTGCTGAATATTACTAGTCACCTTTGAAGTACTCCCCTTGGGAAGCTATGCACTGTTGCTACCACCTAGCCCACCCTTCAAAGCAATTTTGGAACTCTTTTTCTGGAATGGGCATCAGAGCTCTCGTCGTATTACCCTTGATGTCTTGAATGTCATCAAAATGTCTTCCTTTCAATATTTCCTTTATCTTTGGGTAAAGAAAGAAGTCATTGGGGGCCAGATCAGGGGAGTAGGGAGGGTGTTTCAATACAGTTATTTGTTTACTGGCTAAAAACTCCTTCACAAAGAGTGTCGTGTGAGCTGGTGGATTGTCATGTTGCAAGAGCCCTGAATTGTTAGAGAAAAGTTCAGGTCATCTAACTTTTACACACAGCGTTTCCAGCACTTCCAAATAGTAAACCTGGTTAACTGTTTGTCCAGTTGACACAAATTCATAATGAATAATCCCTCTGATATAAAAAAAAAATGTTAGCTACATCATTGCAACAAAGTTAGTGAACTTAATTGTCAGACCTCATATACTATGTCCTTTTCAGGTAACTTGTTTAAACCTCACATAACTCTTATGAGGCTAGTACTCATTATTATTCGGTTTGATCGATGAGGAACTTGAAATTAAGGAACTTGCTTAAGATCGCATAACCAGTGATTTGGCATCAAATCCAGGTAGCCTCAACTCCAGTACCTGGGCACTTTGTCATTATACTGTAATATCATCCCTAACAGAAGAAGATTTTTCAGTCTTCACATATGCCTTGAAAGAAGAGTAGTTTGTTAGGTGGAGAAGGTGGGGGATAATGTTGTATACCAGGTGGAGGGACCACAAGAGGTGTTTCTGAGGTGACAAGCATTTATTATGTCTGGAGCAGAAGTGGGGAGTGATGGAAGCTATAGTATCAATTTTTTGTCTAATTGCAAATCATAAAATGAATGTCCAATGAATGCTGGTCTCACTTGAAGATTGCCTGGGATTTGTCTTGAATGCAACTAAAAGCACCTTATGTAGTTTATCTGAAAAAATATTGCCAAGCTGCTGGGAAACAAGTGTATCCATTTAAGCTTCTCATAGGTCAACAACCGAGCTTGTAATGAAAGGTCTTGCTAGGCAACTCAGTCTGATATTGTCTTCAGGTGGTATATGCCTACACCCACATACATACAAGAGACAGGAATACAGGATGCACAGTCAATCATTCTGCGTGGCCTGCATTTTGAACATGTCAAGAAATAGGTATAACTTGGAGAGTTTGGAAAGGGGTGGGCAAGGGGACGGGAGTAAAAATACGAGGAGCACCTCACAACCTGAGTTTGTGAATAGAGGAGTAAATATTTGTGGCATCTAGGTTGATGCAGAACCATTGGGCAAAACTGGTATTAAAAAGTGGATTTTAATAGTGGGCTTCCTCCAGAAAGCTCCAGCCAAGTAGATAACATCCAGATTATCCCTGCTCACAGCCACTCTCTCTCCCCACATTTCTCCAACCACCACTCCCACCTCCATTATTGTTTGGTTATCTGGAGATGACTTTGGGTGACTTCTTCCTGTATTAACACACTTTTCAATGAGATAATACAGAGTATTGTCATTAAAGATTTGGAAACGTTAAAGCCATACAGGACCCAAATGCAGCACATTTTATGGGTGAAGTAGAACTTAGAACAATAAATCATTTTTCCCAACAACACCAGTATGGTAACTTCCAAATTGGCTAAAAGATCCTTGTTCCAACAATTCTTTTTGTTTAAAGTTATCAAACTTAAAAATGATTTTGAAATTTGTTCCAGATATTCTGGTGGCTATTAATGTATGGTTAAGGAAGATTTTTAAACCAATTAAAGTTAAATGACAATATTTTGAAGACTTCTTTTAAATATGATAGACCCAATTGTGGGACCATACATGATACATAATATGTTACAACTGCAAAGTAACATTATTTGGATCATAGTTTATAAGTTATTTTAAAATTGTACCTATAACCAATGCAATAGCCATAATTTCATATAAAGCTATACATAGTTTATTAAGATATAGTAGATGGACAAATATATTGGTATTTGGAGTTTATTTTTATTTTTTTAACTTTGATTAATGTTCTCAAATCAAAAAATTGTTGAAAAAAGTATTTTTAAATTATTTGGTGAAAATTGCATATTTTTGTCAATGTTTTCTAAGGACTTTTATTTTCCAATGGAAATTCAGAGCCACCTAGTGACCAAAAATAAAATGTCTAAAATATAAAACATAACAAAAAAAATACCGGCAAAATAGAAAAATCAATCAGTTGATGCTGGTCTTTGATGTCCAAGGATAAAATTCCATCCAGCTCAGGTCCACAAAGTGAGAGTTCCCACGAATTAAATAGAATAAGTTTTTGTTTCGTTTTGGGGTTAAAGATTCCAAATACAGACTTGAGATGGTATGTCTGATTGATTTTTTCAGAGTTTTAATATAAACACCACTTTATCAAATGAGATACGTGTGACCTACACAAATATAAGCGACTAGTCCTCACAAACTCATAGCCCATTTCTTGATGATGTGATCTGCTCTGCCACAGTTCATGTGTTTTATTTCTTGAGAAAAGAGAAAGGGAGTGGGGGCGGGATGTCTTACAGAAGGTAGGTCCAGTGGTGGAAGGAGTGAGGAAGGGAAGAGGCAGTGCTAACCTGCCCACCGGAGGCTTCTGGTTCATATTCATTTTGGAGCGTAAGGATTCAGGCAATGCTATTCAATTCAGTTTGATTAAATTCAGCCAATCTTTACTGAGTCCTACTGTGTGCAAGTTTCTTGCTAGGCACAGATGTGGTAAATCTGAGGTGTGTGTAGGGAGCCAAGTGCTCAGCTTGGTTGAGAGTGAGTCTGGAAGGACATAATAGGAGAGGTAGGACATAGCCGTGGTGTGGAACAGTGAGGCTTATGTGTTACTTTTGGGGAACTTCTGACTAAAGTCATGGAAAGATTTAGGTAAATTAATCTGGATGCAGCATGTAGGGTAGAGAGATGTCAGGAAGAACCATCTGTCAGGTTATCCTGATAGTTTTGGATGGAAGTCATAAACATACCATGTAGAATTACTGAGGTCAGAAGGGAAACAGTAGTCAGGCAAAAGAATCTTTGGTACTGGTGTGGGGGTGTTACAAAGGGTGACTCCAAAATTTCTGACCTTAGTGATGAAGAAAGAAAAACAGTACTAGTAGTAGAAATAAGAACCCAGGGAGGTAGCTAGTGTGTCATGGGGAGTGTATGAGTTTGGTCTTGGATACCCATGTACTCATTGGGAAAAATGTTTGCAGTGCCTGCTAGGTGTGGGCGCTGAGGCTGCAGTGACATGAACAGGCTCTAACCAGGGAAAGAGAAGTCAGCTCTGCTGCTACACCAAGTGGCCAGATTAGAGTCAAGTGACAAGTTCTTTGCCAAGTACTTCATCTTATTTTAATTAATTTATTTAAAATCTGTAACAACTCTGAGGGGTAATTATTATTAGGTTAATTATACCAAGAAGGCAACTTAAAGTCCAAGCGATGCAATGATGCGTCCGCAGTCACACAAGAATTCTGTGATGGAAGCAGGCTTCAAATGCACTGTTCCCATGACACCTCCTACAGTTACTCCAGGGAGGAAGAACAAACAAAGAGGTGAGCAGGCAGGGCTGGGAACTCGGTCTGTACTCTGTACCCACGCAGCTTAGCGACTTCTAGCTAAAAGGGGCTTGTTTCTTCCTTCGGGAGTCGCTTCTCCATTCTTATCTTGCAGGAGAGCACAGCAGGCCTTACAGTTGCCACCTTCTGATCTCCTTCCCGAACCCTCTGAGCCCTTCCAGGCATCATTGCCTGAACTAGACCCCTGGCCAAGGGTGAGCATGGCATAGAGATGGGTCAAAACCTTGGCTTTGAGTTCTCAGCTGTTTGCTAGCTGTCATTTGTATTTTTTCTTGGACAAATCACTGTAACTCCTTGGAGCCTCAGGCTTCTCCTCTGTAAAGCGGAAGAAATGCTACCTGCCCATCAGAATGGTGAGGGTTAAGTGAGATAATGTAGATGAAAGAGCTTTTGTGAAGTAAAGTTCCATGGAGTAGAAGATGCCTGCATCCTTTCCAAACACCCGGAATCAACAGAACAATCATTTATTCCCCCAGTTAGCTCTGCCTTGATTCTTCTCAACTCTGCAGCATGAATCCAGGAGGCCTGACCACTAATACCCGGCACCTGAAGGGCTGCAAACACTGAGATTTATGCATGCAGATTCCTGTAACACCAAACCAACAGTGGCTAGACAGCTCAGAGAGTTCAGTCCTACTTCTTAGTTTCATCAAGCCTGCATTTAACTAAGTTTTATACCATTTGCCCCTAAGGCCATAGTGCAATTTTACACATGAACAATGTCAGAAGTATAAATACTATAAACTTACAAAGAACTGCATTTGGAAGTATAATTATTTTTCTTTCTTTTACATTTACTTAGTTTTGTAAGTTTTGAGTAATTCTGAAACTTTATATTTTCTCATGATCGAAGATAGCAAACTTAACTGGGAGAAAAAATTATAATTGAATCTTTTTTCCCAAATTTACAAAACTAAAAAAGTGTAAAAGGAATTAAAATAAACTTTCAAATGATGTTTTGTGTACATTTTTTAACATGTGTACATCTGAAGTCATTAAAGTTTAAACTGCACTGAGACTTTTGGGATATATTGTATTTATATACTAATGCCATTTCTCTCACATTTTCTCAATGTGGTCCATGGATGATGGCACCAGAATCCCCTGGAGTGCTTATTAAAATGTGAATTCCTGGACCTTGTCTCAAATCCCTGGGCTAGGGGCCAGGAATCCAAATTTTAAATGCATTCCTTAGGTGATTCCTTGTGAACCCATGAACTAACTAATAGTATTTATTTTCAATGTTATAATCCCTTGATCATTCCACAAGAAACAAAACTTTGGGTTTCATTAATAAATTCCCTTTCACCTTGATTATTTCCACAATTATTACCAATTGAGACCTTCACTTTGGCAGTGATTTATTGCCATCATCTCCAGTAGAAAAACTCAATAGTTTATGGGTCCTTTTATTCCCAAAATTTTGGTCTTAATCCTAGTTGAGTCCCATTAGTCATCTACGTAAAAGGGAAAAACGGTTTTCAACAGCTCACATGGCTCGAAATGTAGCCAAGCAATCAATAAAAGCTTCTCTTTGAGTTTGCCAGTTGGCAGCATTTATTCTGGCAGTAGTTAGTACATCGAAATATTAACTAATTAATCTAGCTTGTAATATTCGCTGCTGGTTTTGTTGAATGAGGTGGGAGTGAGTCAAAGCTGCAGACCATTCACAGTCTCCAAATGCAAATAAAGTAGCATTTGTTTGTAGGTGGAACCAAATGATTATAAATGAATGGTGGGCCATCTCCTGGGATTGGACATAAAGGTCCTGTAAACGGAGAATTGTATCAACAAACAGCTGTTGGGAAAATACTATTATGCTGTAATAGCTGCTATTAAAATCCATTAGCAATCTTGATGGCCTATTTGAATTTGATGCATCATTTGCTCTGAATAGCATTTCTTCCTAAAATTTTGCGGCAGAATTTATGCAGATTGATAGACGGTAGGAGTGACATTCTGAGAGATTAATACCGATTACACACTTTGCCTGCACTGGCTAATCCAGCCCGAGATATGCTGCAAATACTGTAGGTTAAGTATCGCTGGGGAGTAATATAAAGCACCAAGACCCATCCACGCCCACTCCTCAGGGCCTTCTCACACTTAGTGTGAAGCATCCGTTTTGTTTCTAGGACAAACGTTTGTGCGTTATAAGCGGATACCGTTTTCCTCTTTTTAATAACCTGGCTTTTCCTCATCGTAGTTCCTTTTCTAGATTCTAGGGAGACCCCTAGGGAAGATACTGTGCGAACCGGACACAAGCTTCGCCGAAAACATTCGATAGCTAATGAGATTTTGAAAAACGCATGTGTTGGCAAAGAGAATGCAGCTGTTCTGCTGGTGGAGGAAGCCTCCAAACCAGCCGCCGGGAAGAATGGGGCAGTAGCGCCATCTGGCAGGCGAGGAAAGCAAAACGCTTCCAAGAGTGCTTTTAATCCTAAAAGGAGAGGGAGTGGTCAGGGCTGGGTTTACACCGAGCTCACAGTTCCTGTCTGTCCTGTGATAGAGGATACGGTTCACACAGATTAGAAAAGGCATTAAAACAAATGTCCTATATATGTTGGGTGAATTAAATCAAAATGTGATTTTGTATCTCAAAAAAGTAGTTCCTTTTGACACTGGCACTTAAAATACCACTCATCAACGGGGGGATTTTCACCATAAAGGCTTTGTAAAGAGCTTCGTTTTAACAAGACTGGTGTTTGGATGCACGTTTAAATTGAAGAGGCAAGGGAGGATGTTACCTGGGTTACCTTGCCCTCAGTGAAGGTGCAAAACAAAGACTTCAAACCTTAGGTAGGTCCTTCATCACCTTTTCCTCTAGTAAACTCTCATATAACTCTCACTAAAATTATATCTGTCAATATTTTGTATCAGGATAGAAAACATTGATTTTTAAATACAAATTTACTCAAAATTGTACATTATCAATATTTTTAAAGTACTTTTAACTAGATCATACGTGTACCTCGAGCTAATTGCCTCCCAAATTTTGGAGTCTGGGACTTTGAGACATAGAATAAAGCTTTTTGTTGGTTGAGAATTTTAGTTTTTTAATGTAGGCAATAAAGGAAATGGCAATTTTAGACGTCTTTTCTTTTTTTCTGTTCTTAAAAATTGAGTTCTTTTCTTAAAACCCCTCTTTAATGCTTATAGTCCCCTCGTATCTACTCAAGTTATAAGTGAAATAGCAAGCTGGCAGTTGTGGGGAAATGGGGTGGGGGAGCATGGGATTCTGTTGTTTTAAAATTCAACAGCACAGTGTATTTAGCCTGTTATTCAAAGGTTTTTCTCAATTATTTTGGGTTAAGGGACACTGAGTGATAAGAAAAGGACACTGAAATTCAAAGCGTCAACTAGTTCTGGAACTAATGTGTTGGGTTAAAAGGCTGGGGCTGGGCAGGGCACAGGCAGTCTTCCCAAGTTGTTAAGGAAATTTATGTTGTCAGCTGATTGATACTTGAAATAATATTATGGAGCTCTAAAAATTTTTGTAACAACTATTCTTTATTGCTTGAACACTTATAGTCAGTTCTGCTGTAATGATGGTTTTGAAAATGTGAATGTATTGCAATGCAATTGATATGTTAGGGAACAATTTCAGCATAATGCAAATTTCATGTTTGGTTGTACAGGATTTCATCCTTGACACACACCAAAGGAACACAGAAAAAAGCACCTAACTGATCAGAGCTTTGTAAGAATATACAACACACACTCACACACACACCCCTCAACTGTATACCAGCTACCTCAGTTCACAGTGTGTATTACGAAGCACACCCTTCCATGTTGGTGTTAGAACTTTCAGTCTGATTTCTGATAACCCTCCTCCCACAACTTCACAGTAACTTACAAGCTGCAACCCTTTCAACGCACATTTCCAGAAGTAAACTTTAGGTATTTTTCAAGATAAAGTGCGGTCTCTAATATTTATTAACCACTCAGCGTGTGTAAAACCATGCTACCATTTTAACCGGTTTTTTCTTTTTTTCATGTCACCAGTGAAATTTTTGAGGGTTGAGCCCCATTCCTATTTTTCCGATAACCTCTGTGTTTTTTATTGTGAGATTTTTGCATAGGAATTTTTTAGAGATGCATGTGCCACATTCTAGCAGAACTAACTACACTGTATGGCTAGTGCTTCAGATATATTAATTCATTTATTTCTAACAATGACTCAATGAGGTAATTACTTTTTTAATTCTCATTTTACAGATGAGGGAATTGAAGACAGGGAAGTTAAGTAAACTGTCCAAGGTCATTGCATGTTGGCCAACCCTGACCCATGAGATGTGTTCTTGACATTGAAAATCTGGTTTTAGCCAAAATGGATGTTTTCTATTGCCTTGGTGTATACTGGTCACAAAATAGATGAAGTCACTGTTGAGCATCAATCTGTTGATGAACTCTGTTTGGAATATTATTCTGAAATATCCACTTCTATTTCTCATTGTTCAGAGTCCTGCCTTTTGCTATCTGTTCTTCTCATTGTAAATGCTAGGCCCTGCTTGGCCACTGGGCAAATTACTGTCCTCCTTCACATCTGATCTCAAGTACCAGCTTTGTGAGGGAGCTTTCCCTGGCTTCTCCATGCAGGCTTCTAGATTCCTTCCCCTCTGCTTGCAATGTTCTTTGTTCATAACTCCACAAGACAACTTAGCATCTTGTATGCTTAGCTGTATTAGAATTGCAAACTCCTTTAGGGAAGAAAGTTTAACACATTTTTTTTTATATCCCGAGAGTCTGGCACATGATATTCACCCATCCATCCATCCATCCATCCATCCATCCATCCATCCATCCATCCATCCTTTTAGTCAGTCAGTCAGTCACTTACCCACTCATTTGTTTATTTATTCAGTAGATATCTATTGAGCATCTTCCATGGGCCAGCCAGTACTTTAGGTATCAGGGATACAGTATGAACATGACAAAGTCCCTCTTATCATGGACCTAAAATCCTGTTGGGGGCAGGAGAGATAGACAATAAAGTAAATAATTAAATATACAGCATTACTTCAGGTTTTGAAAAGTGACTTGAAAAAATATAAATCAGGGTCAGAAAACACAAAGGGCTTTAATAAATATCTATTTAATAAATAGTTGAATAAATAAAATAAAAAAACAAGGTAAATAGATCTTTAACAGAATTCTAAGAACCCAAGTGATGGATTTATAAAATGTCCTGTATAATTGATCAAATGGAAAACAAGTGCATGAACTGCCAAGATAGCTCTACAAACATCTGAAGGAAGAAGGAAAAAAAAAAAAGAAAAACAGGAGGAGTTTGGCCTATAAAATCCAGCGAGAAGTTGAGTTAATGTTAGAACTACTTGAGGATACATTTTAAACAATACTGCTTGTGCTCGTCCATATTAAAAAAAAAGTCCAGGGACAAAGGATTCTTTAGGATAAGGTAGATTATTTCTGTGGAACTAATGAAGTTGAGATGTCCTGGGACATTTTAGGTTACGACTGAGAGAGTGAAAGCGCAGAGGGGCAATGCTAATGTGTCAGGGACTGGCCTGTTGCTTTGCCTTTTCTTTGCCAGTTCAGCAGGTCCTGTGTAGTCCCAACTTGAGTCAGTCTTAAAGCTAGCTTTTCCATATGTGTACTCACAGGTGCAGCATTCCCAATACAAAGGGCTGGCTTTTGTTTTTGTTTTTTTTGAAGGATGAGGTGTGAAGAAGAGAAGCTGGTAATAATGCACGTTGGAAACAATTCTAGATTGTTGAGTCATGAGACCTGAGTTCCAATCCTACCTTTTGTTTGTTCATAGCCATGTGACCTTTTACAGGCTTGCAACCTAAAACATGATGGAGTTTGACTAGTCCCTAGGTCCGTGGTTCTCCACCCTGATGGCACGTTGGACTCATTTAGGCAACTTTAAAACACTAATGATTCTCGGGCCTTTCCCCGGCCATTTGGATCAGAATCTCCAGGGAGAAATGGGCATGCACAGGCATGGTGGTCGTTTTTCAGAAAGAACACCTCAGTGTTCTAATATCATCCAGAATGTAGATCCCTTGGACCAGCTATTCCATAAGGTTCCTTATTACTCCCAACAGAGAACACGAGTACTTTTATGATGTTGGTGTCTGAAATGCCACTTTACATAAGCAGGCTGCTCTGACTTCTAATTTGATTTTGGAGGTTTGGTTTAATTGCATCCTTTAGTAAGAAATGTGTGTAAAAACGTATCTTTAAAAAGTAATACTTTTTTTAGAGTTAATAGTTTAAATGCCGCATTAGTAGATGACGCTAAAAGCAACAGTTGTCTTTTTCCCCTAGAATTTTCAGGAGGATGCCCAAATGTTCTCTTCAAATACTCTCAAATATTTGGTTACTCAATCTTTAGGTTATTGAAGTGTGTAGATCTTGGACCCTAGAGTCAGTATGCCTGACTCCACATCCTTTTAAAGCATGTGACCTTGAGAAAGTTATTTTAACTCTTCTGCGCCTCAGTCTTCCACTTTGTAGATAAGAGAATGATATCAATATCAACATTAGTCTGTCCAAAGGATACTTTTGAATAATAAGTAAGTGAATCTATGTAATATGCTCAGAGCAGTGCCTGCCATGTGGTGAACACTCAAATATTCATTATCATCAACATTCTATTCAGAAGGCTCAAAGTCAATAGGAAGAAGTTTAAGAGACAATTTTGCCTCCATATAAGGAAAAAAACTTTCTCATAGAACTATCCCCAAACGGAATAAGCCGTCTCAGATGGTCACCACTTTCCCATCTGTAGAAGTATTCAATCCCAGGTTTCCTAAACACTTGGCAGACTGAGGTATACAAATTTTAATAATTGGGTGGGTGATTGAACTGAAATGACATTTGGAGCCAGTCTTAAATCTAACATTCAGTTGTGTTCTCATTTTAATTCTAATATCATAAGATTTTATGAAGAACACAACAAATCCATCTCTCTTGAAGAGAAGGAATCTCAGTGGATGCTCACTACTGTTGTCATGTGTTTTCCTGAGATCCAGATTTGATTGTTCTCTATATTCAAATTGAGTAGAAGAAAAGTCCACTGCTTTGAAAACCACCACTAGTTTTCTGATTTATAGAGTTTTGTAAACAATATGATCTGGATAGCCCTATTTTCTTTCTACCACAATAGCTATCTAACCAATCTATTTAGTTATTCAATTTGGCTGGAGGTTGGAAGGATCAGTAAGAATTTCTACTAATATTTTCTATGAGAGATTTATACACCTATGGAGATTTAAACAAACCAAACAAACAACTCTGCTACATTCCATTATGGATTTGTCTGGTATGCTTCCCAAGAAGATACAAATTTAAATTTCTCCTACTCCATATGACAAAAGCAGGAGGACATCTGAGGTATATAAAACAATAATTTAGTGCTCTGACTCTAACAAATGATCTCTTACTCTTTAAAAGTGAAATATAAAATGCAAAATGTTTTTGTTCACGGCAACTATCCAGAAAGAAATCTCTGCAGGCATGGAGTCCAGAAGAAACACTAACTCAAGTATGTTTTCAATTCCAGGCCTTTCTCCTGACTCTAAATTTTAGTAACTTCATTGATGAATGTTAACATTATCAACCTTACTAAGGTTTCTGTGTTTGAGTGTGTGTGTGTGTGTGTGTGTGTGTGTGTGTATGTGTGCGCGCGTGCGTGCGCGCATGTGCCCTAGGGGATTACAGCCATCTGTCAGTGAAGAATATCTAGCATTCTTGCAAAGAACAGCTGTTTATATCCATCCAGACTGCTTAACAGAGTGTATGAGAAGAGGCTAGTAGTGAGGCAAAAGGAAAAGTTCAACTTTCGCATTATGTGTATGTTATGGGTTTAGATTTAGGTGGGCTAATGTGTGGAGCCAAAAAAGCTTGGCAAATTGATACAGCAGAGACCTTCTGTTGAACATCAATCATTCTTTCTTTAAACTTTATGTTTGTCTCCCAGTACAGCCAAGAAAATAACAATGAATTCCTACGCCTATCACATTTTACCGCAGACTCAAGCTCAGTCTGCATTCCCACAAACTATCCTTTGGGTATGCATTAGCAACTTCTGAGTTAGATTTTTAGACCTTGCCTTTAATTAATTTCTAGACACATAAGGATATCTTTTTGAGGGATATCATACAGCTCTCTTGGTTTTCACGGAAGCACCTCAAACTCACAAGGCAAATGTGAACTTGTCCCCTTCTCTCTCATCCCATTGCTACTGCTTTAATTCAATTACCCAGAATATAGCAATCAGGACTGTGACTAGCCCATGGGCACCTTTGTGCAAATTAGGGCAAGACACCTTCCTTCATTTGTAGTGCCCAACCTCCAAAATAGTGTTGTGAGTAGATCGTAAACTGGATCCTAGACTGGATTTCAGCCCCACTCTCCCCTGGTGTTGGATATTCCTGCTCAGGGCACAACCTTTGAGGTGGGGCCCTAGTAGGGAGACTCGTGTAGGCCATCTCTCTGGAACTGGCTTTCTGATCTTGAATACAAATCATCTCCAGTCTGCCTTTCACATTACAATGCAAATCTGATTGCACCTTTCTTCCTTGTTAAAATCCTTCAGTGGCTCTGCATACCTTTCCAGGTAAAGTGAAGCTGCCTTAGGTGGCAAAGAAGGGCATTTAGCTTCTAAACCTTGTACCAACTTTTACTCCCTCAAATATCAGGACTTCTTCTCATTATCCTAGGGGAAGAAGGCATTCCTGGTGACAGGAAATGTTTGGACTTTGGCCATGGTTCCTACTATGAGATAAGTAAAGAGTATGAAGGGAGAAGGGTAGGAATTAAAGAAGATAACAGAGTTGTCTTCAAAGAGAAATTGCCCGAAAGGATTTATTGTCACCCTTAAGCAAGGATCCATTTCTTAAAGGGGCCAGTTGATTTGCCTCCCTTAGACAAGTTGTCTTCCCACATCCAAGAACCAGCTCTGTTACTAAGAAGCCCATATAGTAAAGTAGAGGACAGAGCTTTGGAGTTAAACAGAAATGAGTTTGAATTGAGGCTCTTCTTCTGACTGTGTGACATTCGGCAAGTTGCTAGTTCCCTTTGAGCCTCAGTTTCCTCACCTATAAAATGGGAAACATAATAGGATTGTTGGGGGAGATTAATTAAAATGAGATAATGTGTTTAAAAAATGTAGTAAAATTCCTGGCACAATGAAGACAATAAATATTAACTTTTACATTCGTTAGGACTCTAGTATTAAAGACAGAAAACTAAATTGACTCTAGTTAAGCAGGAAAAAGGGGGGAGGGGTTTGAAAGGTTTCACTGGCTCATATCATTAAGCTATGGCATCTCTCCCACCTTTAGCTCTGCTTCCCTCATTTTCCCATGGGCATAAGGGCTGTCACCTGCTGTAGGTGCACTTGGGAAAGTTTTGCTGTCAGAGAAAAGAACTTCTCTCTCTATGCTCGGAAGGAGACTGACTGATGCTTGTAGGGACACAGCCCCTTCCCTTTACCTGTCACCAGGGGTAGTGAGAGTATGACAGTACTATGATTTGTGCACTTTGGATCACCTGCCCATCCCTGTGGCCATAGAGAGGGACCTGTTAACAGAAGGAGAGAAAAGGTGCTGGGAAGACAAAAATAAGAAGTACATACTACTGTTTCTTTCCTCGTTGCTGGAAGGTAGAACTAGTAGCCAAAATCAGGACTCTTTGAAGCAATGCCTGCATGGTCTTAGTAAAGCAACTTGGTGGGGAAATTCTGGGGCTTGACCTGAGACCTTCTCCTAGAGAACAGCCACTTCTAGGTGAGGCTGACCCAGCTGTGAGGAGCCAACTACAGACGCTCATCAAAGCGTAGAATGATAGTAGCATCCTTTGATCTTCTCTCTGCAAACAAGGTCAATGTTTGAGCAGTATGGAGCCTGGCAGACAGGTGAGGCACAGCCTTGGTGAATGGTGGTGAGAGCTACAAGCTACATTGGGACGGGACTCAAAAGTTGGGGCTTCTTTCCCAAGGAGGATTAAACAAATAGGGGTTCATAGCTGGTGTAGGAGTGGGATAGGGCAGGGAAGAGAGATTATTCACCATGTGGAGAACATTGTGGGAACTCAGAGGGCAATGCTAGATTTAACTTTGTAAACCAGATGAGCAGTCTCAGCACATTTATATTCAACCCCACACCCCAAGGTTTAGAGTGGGATGGGTGGGGGTGCTGATTAGGTCTAAGGCTGAATATGCAAGAGGGACCCTACAAGGCAGCTGTGGAGAGGCATGGAAATGACTCCGGAGCAGGCAACCCCACTCTTAGAGTAGACAACCCCCATCTGTGTAATCTGTGTAATCTCCCAAGTCCCTGGACCCTTGCTGTCCATCCCATCACCAGTGGGGCCGCTTCCTACTAATGGAAGTCTTCTGTGGTCCACCCTTTATCCTGGAAGGAATTTTCCGTAATCACTCATCTAGTGCTTGAACTCCCTTTATTGCTTTGACCTTGGAATGTTTGGTTTGCCTAGTTTAAGTCTTACAAGGATATTGGCTAATTGAATAAATGATTACACAGCCTCGGACCGTGGCATAGGAGACGCACCTACAGAGTTTTTTCTTGTTTGGGTAGATAGTGACTTGACTTTCGTTCAGAAGGAACTGACTGTTTAATAAATGAGTTGCTGAAGGCACCTCAGCTCTCTCAGAACCACAAGTGCTTATTAGTGCACTTAGACAAACTTGAGCAGATGATCCACACTCTCTACATTATAAACCAGAAACAAACTCATAGTTCTTTATATTTTTCTCTCATTTTCTCTTTTTATTTTTGAAATTACAGAAATATACATGCTTGTTTTATTAAGAAAAATGGTATAAAAATATGAAGAAACACTAGATAAATTATCCTGCATTTCTACACCCTCAATTATGTTCTCCTAAGGTAACTAAAATTAACAAATGCTAAGTTTAAACAATTGCATACAGACCTACATACATATATATGGAAGGATATATATGTGTGGAATTATGGAATAAGTACTTATGTTGATCTTAACAATGGAATCATAGTTACCAATAGGATCGTATTATATACATTATTCTGTAATTTTCTTCTTTCTGTTAACAATATGTCAGGTAAAGATTTATATCTCTCTCTGTCTTTGAATATCAAATAACATTCCTTTCCATTGTTGGATGGGACATGACTGTCCTTTTATGGGGAGAGACTGTCCCCATAGAGGACAATTAGACTGTTTCTAACTTTTTGACATCATGAAACAATTCTGCATTAACTATACCCATGCATATATCCTTACATAGTATTTCTTTTATTTTATATTAGGTTGGTGCAAAAGTAATTGTGGTTTAAAAGATTAAAAATAATTGCAAAAACCGCAATTACATTTGTACCAACCTAATAGAATAGTTTTTCAAAACTATTGAATTGTTGATTCATAAGCTATGTTTATTTTTAATATTGTCAAATTATTTTTCAAAATTTTGTTGTAATCCACTCTTACCAACTATATTTGAGAGAACAGTTTTCTGGTATCCTTAGCAGCTCTAGATTTTTTTCTTCCTTTAAAATTTTAGATATCTGATAGTAAAAATGGTATCTCATTTTTGTTTAATTTGCTTTTCCTTGATGACTTGTGAGACAGAAACTTTTTTCTTATGTTCATTGACGATTTACTATGTTTTTTTCTTCCCTCGATTGCAAGCTTATTTCTTTTGCCCATGTTTCAATTGGGTTGCTCGCCTTTTTTCTTACTGATTTTTTGGAAGGTGATATATGTTGGGGATTAACATTTCCTTGTCATAAGTATTATAGATCATTTTTCCAATCCATCATTTATCTTTTGACTTTGTTTATGATATGTCAACACACAATTTAAAATTTTTTAAATTTTATACAGTTAAATATTTGTCTTTTTCTTCATGGTTTTAGAGTTTTTGGTGTTTAACAAGCTCTCCAAGTACAGGATTATATAAAAAGTTTCCTTGCTTTTCTTCAAATAGTTTATTATTTAACTCTTTTACATTTAGCTCTTTAATCCATCTGGAATTTAATTTTAGCATTCTTCAGTGGTGTACAATTATATTAACACCATTCATTAGTTAAAACACTCATTTCCCACTGAGTTAGACATATCACCCTTGCCATAAATAGTATATTAAATTCCTACATATACTTTCTGGATTCTGTATTCTGGTTCATGAATGTATTGCTGGTGCTGTTATCTGGCATCTATTCCACGACACTCTTTTGTGATTATACCAAACATATTTTGATGACATCAGGAGAGATCACAATGTAATATTGCAGTTTAGAGAAGAATCACATAAAGAAAAACAGTCTTGTGATATTTAAGAACTGTTAGCATTAGCATATCTGATGTAAAGACTCAACTAATGGAGAAATAAGTACTACCTACAGCTACAATGCATCTACTATAGACTATATTTGCATATGATTGGCACATGTATTGTACATAAATGTGATTTTCTGGTTCATACACATAAATAAATTACTTTTTAAATTTTCATGAATGTAACCGGAGCCATTAAGCCTTGATTAGAAACCTACTTTGAAATCTTGATGTGGTTCCAGTGCTAGGAATGAATTCATTTGTATGGAGTTCAAACCTCACTAATTTAGAAAAATTCAGAAAAATCCAATATAAATAAGTAAATGTGAACTAGAGATTATTTTTTTAATAAAAATAAGTTTTGTAACTTTCAGAAACATAAAAACTTGAATCAACCAACAGATACTTGATAGCTAGAAGAAATTTAGATATCTACCTTGATCACTAGCTAAGAGAGATATCTAATTAAATATAAAAATTTTAATTATTATAAAATATTTACTTAAACATAAAGATTTTTAAAAATATTATTATTAAATAAGTAAAACATTTCTCTTGCAGCATTTGGGATCCACTAAGTGTTTCCATTGAGAAAGCCAATGTAAAATCTGGACAGTCTACCATTTGAATTAATTAGTAGAGTTTATATTAATGAGATTTTTCTTTAATGTCCTTTGGCTCTATCCTTTGCATTGACTCACATTGGTGGTCAACCAGGTGACTTTTCAATGCCTAATTCTAAATTTATCTCAATATATAAATTAGGAGTGATCTCTGGTCTTTTCACTGATCAATGCATAGTCAATATTAAACATTTTACTGAGAATTAGTCCAGGTCTGCAATCCCTCATTTACAATTCTGAAATCCAAAAAGCTCTGAAAAACTGTAGGATTCTTGAAAATCCTACATAGCAACTTTGACTTGATATTTATTGTCTTTATCCCACAGTATACATTTTGTTGCATAAATATTTGTGTGTTTTAGGGGGGCTGACCTAGCACAGTATTCATTACATGTACCATATTACTTTTCTCAAATAAAAACAATCCTGAATTACAAAGTATATCCCTGGCCCCAGGGATTTCTGATAAAGAAATTATAGATCTATATTTGGGAAAGGCTCAGTGGAGCTTTTTGTTACCATTATTAATGATGGCATCAAAGAATATTAATAGTGTCATCTATTGAGTACTTACTGAGTATATAGGCACTGCTTTAAACTGAGAGCTTGAAGCTGTAACTCTTAACAGTGAGACACTTAAAGACAGCTGTGTTGGATGCAGCTTGTAGCCCAACAAGGAACTCTAGAATATATTCTCATATCTTATGTATATTTGTCCATGAGATTTTTCTCTTACTCCTTGGGTCCTCATTTTCTGTGGGTTGTATACAAAGGGTTGTATACAAAGTCACATCTTAGCTCTTACCTACAGGTATCTCCTTAAAGACAAGGAGGTGGATGTCTTTGCTCTTGGTTCCTCGAGGCGCTTTGAATGTCCTTTAATTATACACTTATAATTTAATTTGGTTGAGGTCTTTAAACACTTAGCTCCTCTATATCTCAGTGTCATGACTTATAAAATGGGCTCAAAACCCAGCTTTAACAGTTTTACTAAGTGATTGTGAGGCTCTGATAAGAATATATGTAAAGGGCTATGAAAGGTAAAATGTGGTCTATGACACAGGACGCCTTTGACTTCATCACTCTAAAAATATCTTTCCAAAGTATCTTGAATTCTAAAATATGACAATCTACAATTCTTAATGTTCAGAGGTCTAAACAGAGGTTACCTAGAGTTGGATACTCAAAAGAAGGAAAGCGATGAAAGCTGGGATGACTCTGAGCATGCCCTGAAATGCATCCCTCAACAACCTTGAATTTTTAGGCCAAAGTTGTCGCTTAAGAACTGCCATCTTCAGAGAGTGTCAGTGAGCTGGCAGACCCGCAGTGGTTAAATCAATAGTTAATGATGTTCGTCATGTAATTTGAGCCTCTAGTTTGTTTATGCTAGACCAACTTTATCCATACTCCAAACAAATTATCTCTTATAATTACCAGCCCGAAGATAAATCTCTAAATGTTTTTCTGATGATGGTGCTGTGGTTGGCAGGTGTTAAAAGTGCCTCCCAGGGACAAAGATTGAAGATGAGCTTGTTCCCGCAAATCCTTCAGGCGAGGATGTTGTGCTTTCTATCCTGCCATGTGCAAAAGAGCCTTGTATGGTGCCCCGTTAATGAAATCTAATAGGCAAAGGTCGTATATCTTTACAAAGAAAAATGCAAAGCTGGTGTGTGATAAATGGGCTCCACGGGGCTCAGTGGACGAGGTTTGGTGAGAAAACCCATGTTTAAACAGTTGGCTTGGTTTCTCTAATGTTTATGCCTTAAATATCTCCTCATAGCGATTCTCCTCACCTGGTAGAATGACTAAATAAATACAAAGATAAGAAATCTATGTGTCTTTAATGCTTTGAACCTAAGTGACTGGTCATCCAATAGTAATGTTAAACATTAACCAACAGAACAAACAGTTTGCATTAGAGAAAACCTGTATAGATCTTTAAAGAAATCCTTTTTATAAATTATCTAATATTAATGTACCTTTAAAGTCTCTAAAAGGAAGAAGTGTCAGAATCTATATGCTTTGATTAGTACTATCAGAATGCTAAATAATGCATGCAAATGTGCAAGGTTTTATCGAAAAATTTATGCTGTTTAGAAATAGACTGAAAACCAATATGCTTCAAGTTAAAGTGCAAGAATAAGCTAAATCTGGAATTATAAAGAGTTAAATAAATCAGATATTGTTGAATTGAATCACTGATGGTTTTAGGAGAAGTTACCAGTTCATTTGCTGTAGTTGTACTGCTGAGCTAACAGACAGTTCAATAAATCAACTCAAGCTTGATGGATTCTTCAATTCATTGAAATGAGTGTGTGGAAGAGAAAAGAAATCTCTTAGTATTCCCTCTTTGACAAAAGGGTATGCAAAGAGCCTGAATGGATGAATGGTTGATTAATTTTGCCAGAAATTTTCTTGACAGCAGGAAATGTGTTTTTGCATTACTCTGTTTGCCTGGGATTTATTTGGTAGAATATGAATTATTGCATGTAAATTTGTACCTGAGGCTATGTTGCTAAAGTAGATAGCTCCTGGTGAGGTTTCTGACTATGGGACCTGTAATATTTTTGTATGGTCTTGCACTTTACACCCTTGTGGGTTGCCCGACAGCAGTTGATATAAATGTCTGCTCTCACTGATTTTAGTAGTAAAGTCAAGCACTGCCCATGATTCAATATTGAGCTTGGTTTGAGTGATCATCTGTGCCCCTCTCAAGAAAGGATGGGGCTGGAGGCAACCAACTGCCAAAGCTGGATAATTCCTAGACTCATCAACCTGGCAGTTTACTTATAGACTCTTACCTTTAAATAAGGAAGAGAAGGCACAAGGTATGCCCTCGTGCTTCTGTTTACATTAAGCCTACAAAGGAGCCTGTTTCTTCGTTTTATCTCAAGGAGGGATACAGCTACACATGAAAAGACCTAGGCTGCTGTTGATGACAGCTAAACTTTGTGAGACAGAAATAGGGACAGTCTCCAGTCTCTATTTACTACTTCATACCTTTCCCTAAAGTACAATGCTGTGCAACACATGTGACCTTTCGTGGGTCAATATGGAGGGTAGGAAGGCTTGTGGTGCTCAGAACCTCTATTGGGGCACTAGGTGACGTTATAATTGTTTATATTTAGACTTCTCTGCTGCCATATTCGGAAGCTGAAATACTGGAAAGCACAAGAATGAAGCCGCTCATAAATTACATAGCAACTTCCTTCTCATTTTATTCTCCTTCTAGGGGTTGACACCAGAACTTCCCTTTTTTTTAGGTACCAGAGCAGATACTATCTATCTCTTAAGGCATATCATGTAACATTTTGCCAGATTTTGCAGTATGTATGTTTTATTCACAGACAACACCAAGTCTCCTGAATGCTTGCCACCACAGTGCTTATAATATTTCCGAAAAACAACTTATAGAGAAATTCTCTCTTAAAAGTTTGCGAACACACATTCTGCTAAGCCACGTGGCTGCCAAGAAATTTCATCAATTGTCCAAATGTGGATTCTGATATTTTCTCCTTAGATTACAATATGAGAATAAGAAGTAATTAAAAGAAAGACAATGTTAAGTTAAATAAGTTTTATTTTATGTTCATATAAGATCTTGTACTTAACCTCAAATGACAACATATGGCATATACAAATGTACTACAACAAAGCTCAGATAACTTGCATTCCAGTTCCTGCTCCACCATCAAATAACTATGTGTGATATTAGGAGTATGTCTAAAGGTTCTTGAACCTCACTTCCTCATTTATTAAATGGATACCACTAATTTTATCTTACTTACCAGCCAGAGATTTGGTAAATATCAATTAAGATTACTTTGATCATATATAAAAAAGCTCACATTGCTCTGCAGGCATAATTTTTTTATTCTCCTTACATGTCAGAACACTTTTAGTTTTATTATTTGCATGTTAGCCTTTGTTCAATGATAGCTTCCTAGGCTGGTTGCAACATAACAAGTGATCCTAAAGTCTCCTATGGTCAGACTTCCAGTTATTTCTGCTATTGCCCTGCCCTTGATTTCTAGGAGTCCAGTTGATAGGCTCTCCAATTCTTTTGGTGTCACAGTGACTTAATTTTCAGCCACCATGAAGCTATCCAGTAGCTGAGTAATAGGGTGGGGGAACCCTAACTTCTTCAATAAGAAGAGGGGCTCTGTTTCTAAAATATAAAAGGTAATGATGTAGAAGAAAAGATTTTCTCGTGAAGCAGCCTCTGCTTCTGCAAATGCCCACTGCTATTATTATAGCCACTTAGAAGTTTTTCGTAAGTTGTAGACTTGTCTCTCTATTCATATTTCCTTGGATGTAAGTGACAGAAACTCTCCTCAAACTTGCTTAAGGAAAACAGGGGACTCATTACTTTGGTAAGTGATAATCCCGGATAGGACTAGTTTCTGATACTCTTGGATTCCAAGTCAAACTATGTCATCAGAGCTTGTCTCTTTTTCTCCACCTTTTGCCTCTGTGTTTCTCAGTGTTGGCTACATTCTCGGGTAGCCCTCTCCATGATTTCCCAAAACGACCATGGGCAGCTCCAAACTTATGTGACCCTTAGATCTCAGGATCGCAAAGGAAGAGAGGGCATCACAAGACTCCTCTGATTAACCTATGTCAGGTCACATTTTATCCCTGAAGCCATTATGCAGCCAAGCGGATGAAGGATAGTTTGGCTAGGCCTGAGTGGCCTGCCACCTAGAACTCAGTTTGGGGGTGAGGATAGCCCCACATCAGCCACGTGAAGTGAGAAGGACTTCTCTCCAAAGGAAGGAATGATGGACAGACAAAAATGCATATGTCTATGCCAAACTAAACTCTTCTTTCTATTATAAACTGAGTATTGATTATTTACAATAGTCCGAGCACTATGTTAACATTTTATATGAACTATCCCATTTAATCCTCTCAAACAATGAAATAGATATTATTATTCCTGTTTTCAGATGCAGAAATTGAGGCTTAGAGGCTAAGTAACTTACCAAAAGTTGTGTAACTATAAATGAAATAGCTGAGAATCAAAGCAGAGTCTGCCTCATTTCAGAGCAGAGGTCTTCATTGCTCCACTTTATTACCATCTTTTCACTTATAGGTTCAATAGTTTTATCACTTTCTCCTCTGTCCCTGATAGACCTTAGCTTTGGAACATTTTTTCATCTTAGAATTATTAAATCATGAATATCAGAACTTGAGGGAACCTTACAAACACCTACCGCACCCCCACATTTTGATGTAAAAAAGGGAGATCATCTGGACAAATCAACTCATTTTTCTGATGCCCTGATTTTATTTGCCATTTTATTCAATAGTCCTTAGCCTGAATCCCCTACACAGAAGGCCTTCGATAAACACTTTTCTTTGTTAATCAAACCAGCTTTTAGATACCAGATTATTTAAATCATTCATGTTACCTGTCCTTGAGAAGGAAAAAAACATAAAAAATTTTAGACACAGACCGCTTTAAGAAAAAAATGTCTTTATGGATCACAAAATTAATAACAACAAAACCCCTAAAAGAACAAAATGTCACTCACTATATCTTACGGTGCTGGATAGGAAATTGTTTAAATAAAGGGGCAAATCAATGAGTTATCTGACCTCTGATATTGTAAAGAGTTCATAGGATTATCCTGAAACATTGTGGGTAAGGATTTTAATCACCTTAGATGTCACCTGATCTACTTAGGCTCTTAAAAATCTAAAGAAAAATCTGTGGTTTTATGGTGGTTCCAGAGGAACTATTTAGTCAAGGAACAAAGTCAGACGTTTCTAGTTTGGAACAAACACCGTTGGTCCGCAGGATCATTTTCATTCTTAAAGATGTTGCTTTCTGTTTCCAGATGTTGGGGCAGTGCTGCTGTACGTGTGCCGGGATGGGGCTTGGGGACATTGGGCCCAGCCAGGCAGGAGGCAAAAGCTTGGTTCTTCACCTTTCCCAAGGACCCATACCTGTAGCATACTCCATCACGTAGAAGAGTGGTGTCTCTCTCAACAGGTAGAAAAATGACTTTACTGTTATTTCCCCAGCTAGCCAGCTGAAAAAAACTTAAAATCAATCAAAATGGCAGAGATGGAAAAAAGAAGCAGAAGTCCAAATCTACCTTGAGAAGTATTTTATTAGATCTCTCCTCTCTCCCTCACCAGGTGGAGGGCTAGACACAGTGCAGGAAGCTGCCCTGAAGCCTTGTCTCACTTCTCAACTGGGAGCGTCAGCGTTTAAATGTTAAAAGTACTTGTATACCTGAAACTAAAAAAAAAAAAAGGACTTGTGGCCGTAGTTTATATGCTGTGTCTAACATCTGCCTTGATAAGCAGTCTGTTTTATCCAGACTTTAAGCAGTGCTGCTGATTTTCATTTTTTTTCATTGAACAGCATATTCATTTAGTGACTTTTAGCACCTTGGTAAGAAGTTTCTTCAGAGAGCACAGAAGCCTTTGTAGCTCTGCTCTCTGCTCACCAACTAGTTTGAGACACAAGGGTCATCACAAGTTAGAAAGCACTGGTCTAGAGCACATGCTGCAGATGGAGGCACGGATGGAGCTTAGCGAAACTGGAGTTTAAAGGATGTACTACTCCATGAGGAGGAGGGAGCCTGGAGTGAGATGAGCAGGATTTGGGAGGGGAGCAGGTCAGTGGACGGGTGGTGCATGGCAAGCAAGGCATTGCAATCAAGAGGCAAATCGATGAGTTATCTGACCTCTGATACTGTAACCTCAGCCTATTCCAGATTTACCACACTTGACGTAGAAAATGCATCTCTGAATTAAGAATGCTGTTCACCCACTGAGTGTCCCAACTTACAGCTATGTGTGCAGCATTTCTCTACAGAAGTTTCTGTTCAGTCATCAGTGCTGGGGATGAGGTCTCAATGTGTTCAGCAGGGATCTTTAGGAGAAAATTGCTTTCTGTCCAAACTTCTAGCCATTGGGTAGGCACATTGGCATTACTGGTGGTCCTTTAGGCTGAGAGTGAAAACAGAGTTGAGAATAATGGAGAAAAGCAGGGAGACAGCTTAGGACAGACACACATGGAGGCTTTCTAAACCATGAGCCTTGGCCCAAGGACCGATGGTAACTGGAGTCCACGTCCCCCTCATTTGGAGACGCCGTCTTCAAGGGATGCGCCAGAAGCCGAGATTAGGAAAGATGTATGCTCTTTGAGCCTCACTGATGGGCATCTCAAGCCTTAGGAAAAACCAGATGCTGATAAACAACCTAAGTACTGCACATTCTTAAGTTAGCTGAGCCTGCTAACCAGAGACTATGGAGAACCGGGTTGCTTGTTTTTGCAGCTGTATAAGAAATAAGGAAGCTTTTGCAGTGGTCTTTCTAACATACATGAGGTAAAAAGATCATCTCTAAACTGTACCTAGGGATATATAATTTATAAGTTTAACAGATAAATTTCCTGTTAATACAGTTGTAGCTGTTGGTGCTGATGCTGCAGCACATGGTGGGGGCGGGGGGCGGGGGCTGCCATGTATTGAGGGCTGATTCTGTGAGAGATGGCAGGTAAGTGTTTTATAGATTATATCATTTTATAAAGTAGGTGCTTATCCTCGTTTTTTCAGATGAAGGATCTGAAGCTTAGCATGATCAAGTAACTTGCCTAAAGGTGTAGCGATAACAGGGTGTGGAGCTAAGATTTGAATCCTGGGCTGTCAGCTTTCAAAACCCTTGCTTTTAAGTACTACATTTTATTATCTGCTCATCTGGGGGGAGTTGTGGCTACTTAAAAAAAAAATTAGATGTGAACCTATGTATTTGGAATTTGGTTTTTCCCCAGTGACTGTAAAAGTTCACTCAATGATTAGACAATGGAAATAAGAATCACTGATGTAGAAACCGTGATTTCTACACAGCATGAATTGAAAATGTTTCTTTATATCAGTATGACCACGGTTCTCCACCCTAGCTGCACATTAGAATAATAGCTGGAACTCTCTAAACAATATACAGATGCCCAAATCCCATTCTTGAGCCAGTTAAATTGAAATCTCACAGGGTGGGGTCCAAGATTTGTATTTTGTTTGTTTGTTTTTTGTTTTGTTTTATTACAGCTCCTTGGGTTATTCCAAGGTACAGCCAGGGTTGAGAACCAGTGATACAGACATACAGGTTTAGATAATTCAGGCTCAGAAATGGATTTTGGTGATTTTTTCCCATGTAGCTTGTTGTCAGGCAAGGATGCTAGCCGTTCACTGAACATTTGCAAAGCCCCAGGCATATTGCATTGCCCTCAAATATCTGCCATATTTGGGGGTTACCATAATGGAGTTAAAATAAGCAAGCATGCCATTTTCAGGAATCAAAAATATAAAGTTTACTGTTTTAAAATACCCTATTTACTTATAACTGACCTGGATTAATACAATTTTTCGAGACTAACAAAGCTCTGGAAAATACCTAGGAAAACCTCATTTTCCTGGAACAAGAAGTAAATGTTTTAGTAGATGACTTTTTTAAAAAATCATTCTACTTTTTTCTTTACTTTAGAGAATCAAAATGCTGTGTATTTTATAAGCACACCACTATAAACTAAGAGACAATTGATGGCAATTTTCAATTTTTACCAGCTTAGAAAAAGGAAACGTTTGGCCAGTTAGTACTAAGTATTCGTGTAAATGCTTCCCATTCCTGATTTTTTGTTTTTTAGTTTTCCTACCTCTTAAACCAGACAGAATTAATGATGTATCTTGTTTTATTTATGTTATAATGTTTCTTTAAAAGCTGAATGTGATATGAATTATTTTTTAAGTTTGCAAGACTCTCCTACTATTATTTTCTCAAAGCAGTAGTTTTTAATTGGGGTGTTTTTGCCACTCAGGGGACATTTGACAATGTCTGGAAACATATTTGATTGTTACAACTAGGGGAGGGAGTTTGCTATTGGCATCTGGTGGGTAGAGGCCAGGATGCTGCTACACATTTTACAACGCACAGAACAGCCCCCACGATAAAGAATGACCCAGGCCGAAATGTCAGCAGTGCCAAGGTTGAGAAACCCTACTCTGAAGTTACTTCTTTTTACCTGTTACGAATTCTGACATTTTCCCCATATTTGGGCTGCTTAGAGCCTTTTTATAAATAACTCTTGTATAAAATGAAAACATATAAATACAACTCCTGTTCTAGTAGAGTTAGCTCAAATACTGTGCATTGTAGTAAGGCACTGTAGATCTTTCTAATTTGTATTGTAATCATTTCAATGCCTTATATGTATGGTGCAAATAGCAATGAAAGTTTGACAGTTATGGTGGAGATTTGAACATCTGAAGACTTCAAGAGCCAAAAAGAGAGCGCCTCGACTTGACCTGAAAGAAAAAAGATTAAGAAGGATTGGCCTCTTTTTCCTGGATTGATGAGATGGCACTGTATATTTTTGATTGACTAAACATAAGTTTCATTTTATAAGCTTAACACTTTTATAGATTTGTTTTATCCATCCTCTTTATAATATGCTTCTTGATTGGGTGCGGACTGCCACCCCACTGAAAGTTAACTGAATTATTTCCCTGAAGTTATCTTTCCAAGCATCATCTCTCTCCCCATGACTGGCCTTGGTTAGCTGGAAATCAAATGGGAATTTGAGAAATTACATGATGCATATGTGTAGGGGCAGTTAGACTGTGGGTGCATATGCATGTGTGCTTGTGCATGTGCGTGTGTGTGTATGTGTGTTAGTGCTTTGTACTTGATATCTAGGGTGCACACCTATGGCTTTATCTGCTCAGCACCCCTCCTCTGGGAAATGACTCTTACCCATCACTCTTGTGTAACATGTGCTATGTCTCTATTTTGTGGTCTTCCCAATACACCTCAATTGCTAGGTGCAGGGCTAGGCACCCAAACCACAATTCCTTCTCTAGGGTTTTCAGACTAAAGACCAAGAGGGAGTGGGCCATGATTCAAATGGAAAGGTCTACACGGGAGCTGCAACCACCCATGTTTCTCACCACAAGGAGAACATTAATTGGTTGCAGGAGAGGAGAATGAAAAGAGGATGGAGAAGCTGGGTGGCCCACCCAATCCTGGAAACCCCTGCCCTCCTCCCAGCTTGTCCCCCGGTTCTCCCTTTGCTTCTTTGAGAATGCTCCCCAGATCCTTCCAACTTTCTCTCTCTTTACAAGTCAGTTTGAGTGAAGTTCCTGTGATTTGCAACCAAGAGACTCATGACAATACAGTGTACTTACCTGAAAACGAATTCCTTAAGCTCCCCACACATAGACTTCTCCAAATGAAAATAAAACCACAAACCCCAGAGTATATCTGTTTTCAGGAGGGGGTTTCTGGTAATTAGCTTAGATTGCAACAAATGGCACACACAGACTGTTGGCTCTGCATGTGTGCTCTAAGATTGGTGTTTACCCTATTATATTCCAATTTAAGAATGTCATAAAGTTTATCAGTGAGCAAATGGAAACTAGCAAGAACACATATATGAATGGATATGAGTGGTGAGAGGTGTGCGACTTGATATATAGATTGTTTTTAGACTTCAAAAAAATTACTTTCATTGGGTTGATAGCAAATAGGGACACAACCATATTCCCCACTTAAGCTTGGTGATGGCGGGGTATTTTTAGCAAATGAGTTGTCAGCAGAAAAGCTTCATTAGACCCATCAGGATATCTGCCCATGAAGAACGAATCCCAAACTGTACTGGCAGTTTCCTTGAGCCAAAATGATGAAGCACCTCTGACAAGAGCCATATTGTGCTCCCCATGTGAGGAGAGTGAGGAACAAAAGAGACAGTGTGATCTTCATTTGGTCAGGTTAATATTGACACAGCTTAGAAAAATCAGAAGAGTGTGTGTGTGTGTGTGTGTGTGTGTGTGTGTGTGTGTGTGTACATGTACAGCAAGCACTCTAGAGACTTGACTGGTGGTTTCCATAAATCAGAAAGGGGCACCCAGAGAGGAAGAAAGGTCTCCTGCTTTCTTGAAATATTGTTCAAACTACATGATTTATTTTTGCCAAGGAAAATAAAGTCATAAGTGTTCAGACTTATGGCTCGAAACAAGCCAATAGGGATTTTTAAAAAAAACATCTATACACAATTATGGAAATAATTTATTATTATTATTATTATTATTATTATTATTACTTAGCTAGAGTGTTGCCCAGATTCTACCACTTCAAAAATAAAGCATGCCTAATGAGTGGATTTGCTATTACGCATTTTACACATTCCCATATAGAAATTATACATTCCCATGTGGAAGTTATACATTCCCATATAGAAATCCTTCTATAAACAAAAAAGGAGCCCTTGGGGGAAACAACAATGTAGCCCTTTTCTCACCAAGTCCTTAAATCCATACCGTTTTGAAAAGTTTTGATGGTTATGGGTCTTTTCTTAAAGAAAATGTAAATTAGCCTGAGCTAGTTAATGAGATGGTGACTTATTTGTCTTTAATTGGTTGTGAACCTCCCCGCATGCAAGTATTCAATCTACCATTAACTGGTTGTGAAAGTCTGCCTAGGACCACTCTTCTATGAAATACAGTATATATAAGCATCTTTTTCCAGGGCAACTGTCTGTTGGTGTAACATCAGTTCTCTTTATGATGGAGACAGTGAGGATGGGGCAGGACTTCAACTCACTTAATTTCAGGGTGATCTGAAGCCAGCCCACTTTATTTCAAGAAGTCCTTAACCCAAGCCTGTGCTTTCAGATGAATTATCTCCCCATACACTCTTCCCCTGTCTCTCTCTCTCTTCATTAATGATATGGTTATAGGAAGTAACAGTTTTTTGTCCCATGACATGAAAACAGTGACTTTCAGTTTTCAATAAACATGTGCTCTCTCCCTCTATTCTTGAATTCTTGAACCCAAATGATGACCTTAAAAAGATGATTGCTTAAAAGACTTTTGGTTCTCCTCTAATACTTATGACATACTTGACCTAAATTGAAGCATCTGCAGATTGATACTTAATTTTGTCTTTGATTGTTGTGCCTTTACAAGAGGACTTTGCTTGAAATGATGGTGATACGTAGGCTTTCCCTATTAATATGCCCAATCACTCAGAGTAAAAATAACATCTTTTGTCTCCCTACCTGCCTCCTGCAATCCTAATTCCTGGTTTTCTCTGGGCTTTTGAGCAGAAGAAAAGTAATGTTGAGAGCATCCTTAGATGATGAGATTTTTACATACTGAATGGTAATGATATTCTTCCATTCTGTGTGTCTAAGCTACCAAAGCAAGAAAAACTATGGTACATGAGAATAATTCCGATAACCAGTGATTATGCCAGTTCTCCTGCTTTTTTTTTCCCCTTTTACTGTGTGTGTACATGTATGCTTAACTTTTTAAAAGTACATAATGCTGCAAGAATATCACAGCATTCTTTACAGTAGTTTCTTTGGGCAAGTTTTCAATTGTAGGTTTATACATATTGTTAATGGTCAGCCAATATTTATATTTTATAGAATAAATGAGAAAGTAGAAATTAGTCATAAAACATAATATTGGATCATCAAAATTTTTCAACGGCACATTATTGTTAGAATTTGTTAAACTCAAGGATGGGCTTGCTTGTGTATAGTGACAAGGGTGAGCAAAACTAAACAAAGGTACACGAAGTAGCAAAAAATTGTTTTTATTAAATTAAAAATGGAATAAATTCGAAATATTTTTGGTGATGAAAATTTTCCCGTTCAAGAATAACACAGAGCTTAGAACATGGGCTCTGAAGTCAGACTAACCTAGGTTCAAGTCCTGTTGTTCACACATATGAACTGTGTGACATCAGTTACTTAACCACCCAAAGCCTCCATTTTCTCAATGCAAAATGCAGATGATGTTACCCACCTCATCAGGGCGTCTTAAATGAGATGATACAATGCATTTAACAAAGTACTTAATGCATAAACAGTACTTTATTAAACTGTTAGGCAATGTACTATTGGTTTAAATGAAAATTATATTGATATGTATACTCATATATACATTATATATTCATTTATATTTTAACATTTTTAATTTTCACAAAATCTTTTCGCGAAAGGGCTTTTGCTTTAGCTGTAAGAATGATAACATGTACTATCTGACTCTACTTTCAAAATATGATGTATAATATATTTTTCATGGAACCAGTGCAGTTTGTACTACTAAAATACCTTGGCTAACTTATAAATGTAAGAACAATAGAATTTTTTTAAAAATGACATCTGGTGAAAACATGGGAAATATCTTTGCTTACCAATTAAAGGGTATACAAAAAAAACAGAATAAATAAAATCTCTTAATTTATGCATTTTGTGTTCTCATAAATCATTTTCCTGTCAAAATTATCAGACTTTGTTATTGCTGAATATTTTAAACATCATAATGGAATTTTGGTAGCATAAATCATAAGTCTTTCAGTTAGAACATTTGCGTACATACCTCAGCATTTTTCTTATATCTTGATTAAAAAAATAGTCTTCAGTCTAGAAATAAATCCATGCAGAGTATAAATGTCAAACCATACTCTTAAATTTCAGTAACTCAGCAATCCATGCTGGCCACTGTGCTTACAAGGTAGTTACGGATTGTCAAACTGTGTTTCTAAGACTCACTGTTCTCAAAAATGAAGCTGTACAAGTTTTTGTTTTAATCTTCGTAATGACTTTTATCTATAAGCATCCTACCTGCAGATGATACCTGCTCACTTGATTTTTATATTTTCTGCAAGAAGAAAAAAATTTTAGATGTAATAAATCTGGCAATTGCTTGTCCATGACATTAGAAAATAATTTGTTTCATTTACTAAAAGACTTACTCAATATATGTCATTTGTAAGAGAGACAAGTGTTTTGGATTATATGTGTGGCCCAGAATGCTGGACCTAAATGGAACATATTAGCTTCAGGAGTAAAGTTCACTGAAGGTTATAATGACACTTGACAGTGAAATGGTGGAAATGATGAAAAAGGCTCATACCATATGATTTAAGCTGAAGGAAAAATCACTACACATTTTTTTTTATGCTTTAAAAGCTATTCTATGTGTAGTGGAAAATGGAAGCTCATTCATTGAGTCTAACTTGGAAGGAAGGATAATGAGATAAACATTGCCTTACTCAGAGTCTGTGTGTCCTACATCATTTCTGAAATGACTGCTTCATATTTAACTTTGTGTAACTTCCTCTGTCCTCTCACATCTAGCAATGTGAATCACTTACCTGACTTAAAAATGTGTGCGATTATCATGTAAAAGTTCGTGTATATTATAAAGGATATAAGGAAAAAATTGTAATATGAATAACCAATTCCCAATAACCAATTTACCAAATTTTGTAAAATACTTTCTGTGAATCAGATGCATCCCATGAATCCTTAGAATAGTCTTTTGATAGCTTAAGAATTAGGAAAGGAACGGGATCTAATGTGTATTGTCTACTATCTGCGAGGTACAGGGATAGCTTATTTATTTATACGTTCTTAATTCTTACAACAGTCCTATGAGGTGAGGGCTTACAGATGAGGAAGATTAGGGATCAGAAGGTGAAGTAACTCACTCAAGTCACCCAGCTTGTGAATGGCATTGCCAAAGGTTAACCTCATGTTCAGCCAACGCCAAAGTCTTTGCTAGAAACCTTGGGGGAGAGCTCTAAAATAATGGAGAAACACAATCAGATTTTAGATTAGCAATTTGGATAAATTATGACAACTTTAATATCAGGGTACTTACTGTCCATTGTACATTAGATTTCACTATATATTATTTGAATACATATAGAAATGACATTCTATTTTATATGATTATAGAAATTATTTTCCACTTAATACCATCATGAGTGTTTTCCTGTGTCATTAAGTTTTCTTTGATAGCATGATTTTTAACAGCAGCGAATTAAAAGTCTTTTGTGTGACTCTTCCATAGTTTATTTAACCATTTCTTTATTGTTGGACATTTAGGTTGTTTTTAAGTTTTAGTTATTAAAGTAATAATCCAGTGGATACCTTTGTCCACAAACACTTTTTGTGCATATCTGATTATTTCTTTAGAATATTTTTGACAGTGTATGAAAGTGCCCATTTAGAAACATTTACCAATAATAGGAAAATAGAAGGTGAAATATTCTATTATCAAAGGATTTCTTTGGTTATCATTGAGTTCAGATATTTACTGTCCATTTGTAGTTGAACTCTGAATTGTCTTTTATGTTCTCCAACTGTTTTTCTATTGCTATGTCTACTTTTTCGCTTTGATATGTAAGATTATATCTTGATATAAAAGATTATATAATCTCAAGGACATTAAACCTTTCTTCTCCCAGTTCAAAAAAACAGGTAAAAATAACATCGAGACACTTTTGAGTGGGTTTTAAGCAGAAGAGTGTCATGATTCTATGTACATTTTTAAAAGCTTTCCTGGTGCTGTGCGGAGAGCTAACTGATCATAGGGAGACGAGAGCAGCTGCAGGGAGACCAGTTGGGGGACTGTCACCGAATTCTAGGCAGGAGATGATGGTGACTGCAGCTGTGACAGTAATAGAGATGGAGAGAAGTGAGAGAAATGTTTGGACTTGAGCTGTTTCAGAAGTACAGTTAACAGGATTTGCCGATGGATGAGGAATAAGGAAAGAAAAGAATCAAGAATAATCCCTAGATATTTGGCTTTAGTGGTGATGGTGGTGCCATTTGATGATATGGCAGAGTTAGGTTGTATTTTATTTGAAATGCTTATTGGACATTTACATGGAAATATCACGTGGATAGACAAGGTTAGCATTCAGGTGGATGTAGATTTGATTTGTCACTGGCATTCAATGATGTTACTGGGTGAGATCATCAGGGAGAATGTGTAAATAAAGAAGAGAAATGGGTTTGGAAACAAAGTGGGGGGCAGTGAACGTTTAGAGGTTGACTACGGAAGAGGAACCAGCAAAGGTGACTGAGGAGTAGCCAATGGGTTGGGAGAAAAGCAAGGAGAATGTGATGTCAGGAAAGTGAAGGAATTAAGTATTTTAAGAAGGAGAGAGTGTCAACCTCATGGAATTGTTCAGAGAAATCAAATAGAGTAAGAACAGGAAAGTGATTTGGGGATTTGGCAACCTGGAAGTGATTGGCACTTTTGAGAGCAGCAGTTTTATTGGAAAGCTGGGGGCAGAAACCTGGCGGGAAGGATTCAGGAGACAATGGGAGACAAGAACATATGAGCAATGTAAGAAGAGTGGGTTTTTCTCTCATAAGGAACATCCACATTTCAGTACTCGAATGTTCACAAGACATTATTTAGATCACCTTTATTTCATATGATGCACTGATGCTATCAGCACATAGCATACAGACTAGATTTTTCAGAGCAGTGGAATGAGAACTAAAATAGGACTTTGTGAGAGAATGGAAATTTCCAGTGCATTTTTCCACACACTTCCAAACACAGGAACAGTAAATCTGTTGGACACTGTCACTGTCACTCTCTCGGTCGTTGTATAGGTTAGAGCCTAACCTATCTAACCTATAGCTAGATACAGTAGAGCCGTATCATTTCTGTTTCCCGGGCCTTTGTCATCATGATCATCCAAGTTTTTCCAGGGTCTGTGAGATTTTTAACTTAGCTTTGGATCAGAAAATAACAAAGCCTTTTTCACCCCACATTACCAGGCCTTCCTACTCATTCCAAAACTAGGAATTACTCAGGCAAAAGGACTCATGCCCTCTAAAAATGTTTAGTGATTGAATCTTTGGACTTGTGAGTGACAAAGGACGGTGACAGGGAGCAATTCCCATTCTTCCTAACTGACGGGAATAGTCTGGGTTTCTGCCAGTCAGTTCCCAGCTGTAATAATTAGTAAAATAACTTCCTGAATCCATGCAGCAATCTCAGGCTAGGGTCATATTTCAAATGTGGAAGCGGGGCAGGGGTGGTAAATGAAGGTAAGATCCCTTTATTTTCTAAACCTTTGGCAAATTGAGTGGAAGATATATATGTGTATGTATATACTTTTAAGTTAAGGTGGGGAAACATTTTGGAAACATTTGAGCAGATTAACAAATAGTATTTGCATACATGTAACTAAAACAGTAATTTATCAGGTAGAAGGCAGATGGGGGAGTAAAATGCCAACCTGTATCTACAGTTGGGTTGTGTTGATGATGAAGTGCTATTTATTCAGGGCCAGCCTAGCTTGTCAGCAACACAAGAGCCATCACAGCACATGACTCCCTGCGTAGCCAGAAGACAATAATAAATTATCTCCTATGCAAACAGCACCAGCATAAAAGCAGAACAAACAGTCTCTGCCTGCTGGATATCTGAAGATTTTCACTCATTCCCTTGTTTGATTCTGTTTTAAACATGAAACTTTTGACATTATCTTAAAGCCAGTAAGATTGAATGTGGTTTGGGCAATTTTGTTAGGGAAGATAGGACATAGCGTGTTTCCCCGAAAATAAGACCTAGCCGGACAGTCAGCTCTAATGCGTCTTTTGGAGGAAAAATTAATATAAGTCCCGGTATTATATTATATTATATTAATTACATTACATTATATCATACCCCATGTTATATTATAGTGAAATAAGACCGGGTCTTATATTAATTTTTGCTCCAAAAGACGCATTAGAGCTGATTGTCCGGCTAGGTCTTATTTTTAGGGAACCTCGGTACCTCTCTATAGCAGTGCTTTTCAGATTTCAATATGTAGTCAAATCATCCAGGATTTGTGGAAAACGCAGATTCTGCCTCAGTAGGTCTGGGGTGCGGCCTGAGACTCTGCCTTTCCAATAAGACCCGTGGTGTTGCCAGGTGCCCCTGGACTTGAGCCAAAAAGATCCTAGAGTTGTCATTTTAACACAGAAGAATCCAAAGAGATTGGAGCTCAGCCAGCATTTTGGAATAGCAATGTTTCCCAACTCTGGCTTTGAATAATGCTGATTCTACTGAATCCTAATCTTGTACTCAGATACCAGTAAAACCTGCTTTTCTCTTGCTTGAGTGACCCAGTTGTCAGTGTCATGAGAATTATTATAGGTAACAATCTCTTAGAAGTATTGTATCTTCTTTCTGGGGGTTATAAATGAATTTAGGTGTTTTGTGTACATAATGAAAAATAGTTTGAAATGAAAATTCTAGGACTTCTTGTGCCAAAGCCTTTGGTCATTGGAGATAAGATATAAATAGTTGCTGTCCACTCTTGTTTTTCTTCAGAACTATATCTTCATTTACGATTCATAATGGCAAAAAGCTCAGCATTGAGGATATTGAGGGAATACACCAATGATAATTTGAAATAATTTTATCTATTGAATGCATGTTGTATATAATATGAGGTCAGACTTTTAAAAAGTTCATTGTAAATATCTACTTCTGTTGTAGGTGAATTAAATTTTTGAAGTCTCTATTTAAAGGTTGTTATTATGGCACTTGGACAATAAATAAAAAGCATGAAAGCTGACAGTAGGCCTTTTGGAACACATGCTTCCAAAAGCTATTGTATTTGAACATCATAAATTTCATTACCAAGTCAATACAATAGACCCTTGGTATTCATTACCAACATATCCTGAGACCTCTGTGAATTCCCATGTGTGATTCTTTGTAACCAGAAAGTGAAAGCAGCCTTGTGAGATGCCCAATGAGAGTGGCTGCTGCAGGATTAGACAACAAAGACTCCTTGAGGTGTGGAAGCTGGTGATGGGCTGGGCCCACGCATCTGCCAAGTGTCTCATGTGCCTTCTCAGGGGCCTCATAGACCTTGAGATTCACTTCAGCAGAATTAGAGCACATGAGATATGGATATTTTAAATAGTCTGGTAAATAGTCTAAGCCACAAATATCAAATCTACAAGTTTCAAAGAGCTAGCACATACAAACATTCATCTGGGCATGGAAAAAATCTACACCTAATGCACTGCACTGCTGAGCTCTTCGCAGTGGTTCTCTGAGGAAGGGGTATGTGGCACTTCCACTTCTTATGGTGTACATTTCTAGTATTTTACCAGTGGCACGCGTAATTCTGATGACTTTTGTATCGGGAAAAAAATTAATAGAATTCTTTATAGTTTTTGAGTGCATATCATGGTGATTTTCATTAAGTAGCAATGCCCTGTTGATTGATTATATATGATGACTATATATATATAGATAGATATAGATACACACACACACACACACACACACACACACACACACACACACTCTGTGATGGCGGATTATGTAGCCCAGGTTGATTTTATGTAGGTATCTTTCCAGTCTCAACAGACATTTCTTGAGCAGCTAGTATATGCTAGGGGTTCACATATGGTTTTCACTGTTTCTTTAAGAAAGAGAGACAACCATGCCAATGAAGTGCTTCTCACTGCAGTTAATAAAACTTGAAAAGGCCAGTACATTTCTGAGGATGATGTGAGTCACGGGTCTGGGTCCTCCGTGGGAGTGGGTGACTTCTCTGCAATTATTCATTTATCCTTAGTTACCATATCGAGCAAGCACATCTGACATCACTGCCCTTATACAAGTCTCCTGGACATCTACACTGGGAGGAAAAGCACTCAGTAAACTCAGCTAGGTTCATCCTTAGGAATTCTTCTTGAGGTTAATAATTAGCATTAGAAAACAGTTATACAAAAGAATACTAACTTCCTCCTATTGTTCCAGTGATATGTTGTAATAATAGCAGACATTCCTATGTCCTATGAACAATAAGAGGAAAAGTATGCTTTGGAAAGTCAATAGTTGAATCAATATTTTAGGGAAAAAGTGTTAAGATATTTGCTTCTTGTCTAAACCATTCTTAGTAATAATGGCAAAGACTCCTTCCTTTCTTGGTTTAGGAAAACGAACAAACAAGGTATATCTTAAGGCATCACGTGAAAGTTTCCAAAGTTCCTCCAACTGTTTTATTTCACTTGCATTGAATAATAGAGCTCTGTTGTAATACATCCTAAGACTGGACAAATTTGTGACACAACTCCTCAAAGCTGAGCAGTCTGGCGTTAATATCAAATTGCCTGTTGTCGTTTCAGAACTGTGTGTTTCACAGCAGTATCACCAGTGATTTGAAAGCATTTACAGACAAGTTCGGTTTCGATGTCCTCATCCTCTTGGCCAGTGACCTGTCGGAGGAGTGGCAGCCAAGACGACAGATTGCAGTGTACTCTGAGAACCTAGAGCTGTGCAGTCAGGTAAGGACCTCCTCCAACCCTGGCATGTGTCACTGCATCCTAACCGGCTGGCTCTCAGAACACGCGGTGGAAGATGGCAGGGGATTGGTGGCATAACAAAATTGGCTTAAGATATTAAGTCCTAGAGTTTGAGTTTTAAGAAATGTTGGGGGCATTTTGCACATTAGACCTGTGTTAAGAGCCTCATAATCAGTTATCTTCTAGACTGAATCCATAGAGAGAAAGATTATAGATTTCTCACCCAAAAGATCATAGCTTTCTCACCAACATTACCACCACTCCCCCAAAAAAGAAAAGGTCATAGCTAGTCCTCCTTTGAGTGCTGTTTTCTTTGCTACCTGCTAATAACTAGCACAGTTTAGTCTTTGTCTAAATACCTGTTTGTTACCCACTGTTGAGTAACCGGTGATCTGATGCTTTAATCAAAGTTAGTTTGTCTCCAGGCACTAAATTTCTGACTGGATAATCAGTCGGATCCTTTCGGTTGTGAGCTGCATCTTTTAACCCAAGGATATAGAAATGGTATAAGATGTAGACAAAATTCATCAAAATAGGCACTGAATATACCAAACCAGGTGGATTTAATAAGTAACATGAAAACATACATGATTCATATTATGGACAGCAGGGGCACAGAACAGTTTCATCACAAATCTTTCCTCACTAATCGATTAGACACCTTCTGTACCCACAGGTGGCTAGGAGCAATCTCGACTCCTTTCTTTTCTACGTGCTCACTGTCTGTCCCCCAAGATATCCATCGTTGCTCTCTTGACATAGGACTGTACGTATTCTCGGGCTCCTCTGTGCTTTCTCATGTCCAGTTATGAAAGTGCCCCCATGCCCTGCAGCAGATGCATTTTGCACTGTCTTTCTGACCCACATACATCTGTGCATTGTATCACCTGCCTGGGGCATTCTCAGTGCTTTGGTCTGCATTGGGATTCAAAGCTGAATTTTATCTTTGGCCACTGGTTTCCCATGGACAGGACTTAGGTTTCGGAAGCCTTCCATACAGTGGTTTTCAAATCTCTTTTAGTAGCAAATCATTTTTAAAATTGGTTAATTTAAAATAGGCACAAGTAGAAAAGCACATGTAGTGTAGTGGTTAGCAGTCCTTGAGTGGACTCCACCCTGCCTTTCCTCCTCTCAGGATACCTGAGAGACAGCTCCTCAGAATCTTGAGCAACACAGGCTTGAGGCTACTCCAGAGTTGTCCCTCTTTGTCTCTGTGGTCACAGTTGGTCAGGGGTTAGCGTCTGCGGCTCAGCTGCCGAGTTGTGGCTCCATCACTTGTTAGCTGCGTGTGGTTGGCCATATTTAATCTTCCTGTGTCTCTGTTTCCTCATTGGCAATATAGGGATAAAGAGTCTGTACTGTGCAGGATTATTGTGAGGATTAAAAGAAATAATGCACATAAAACCCTTAGAACTGTTCCTAGCATATGAAAACATTCAATAACCGTTATCGAATGTTTTATTACTATCTATGTGAGCTCTGTAGTTATTGTTGTTGTTGTGTTGTTGATAATGTTACTTTCGCTAATCTTGTGGGACCATTTCAAAGGCCCAGTGTGCAAAATATCCCCATCATTTCCTAAAAATCATAGAGCTGCAGCCCAGTTCTGGCCTTACACTGACTGTCACACATTCTCTTGGCCTCCCGAGGTAGCGCTGTTTGTTCTGGGCTCCATGTCACTGCTCCCTGGGGCTGGAAGGGATACTTGGGGCCTGAGCGAGGTTGGAAAGCTCTGCCTCCTGCAGCTGCTTTCTCTTTCCTACTTTCTCCTTTGCCTTATGAGGCTATCAGAGGTTAAAGCAGGCTCTGGCTGCCTGCTCCTAAACAAAGCATTTCTCCTGCCTCGTTTCCTTTTATTCCAACACTTTCCCCTGGTTCTTGTCAGCAGCTGGCATTATTTCTGCTTTTTGCAAACTTGAGAAAACTTTGCACTGTTTTCACACTTCCTCTCGGAAGATAGTATGATATTACACTAAGGAAAGGATTTAAATGGTTTTAAATCACTTTATATATAATTTTCAAGAGCCAACAATATTGAACAGCTGGATTTTGAGTTCAACAAAACACTAATTTGATAGGATTGGAGAAAGAGTTGGTGGTATATTAAGTAGGACTTTCCATGTTTTACATGATTCAGTTTTCAGTTGTTTGAGTTCTTTTTAGACAGATGAACACAGATTAATTCCTGTTAAGAAAAATCAAGAAAGACAAATTGCAAAGAGCAAAGAGCGCCTGAGTGCTCACACAAACCCCTGTGTCTCCCCCACAGATTTGCTGTGAACTGGAAGAGTGCCAGAGCCCTTGCCTAGAGCTGGAGCCCTTTGAGTGTGGTTGCGATGAGATCCTGGTGTACCAGCAGGAGAACCCGTCGGTGACTTGTGACCAGGTGGTTCTCCTCGTCAAGGAGGTCATCAACAGGAGGTGTCCAGAAATGGTCTCCAACAGCCGCACGTCCTCCACAGAAGCCGTGGCAGGCAGTGCCCCACTCTCCCAGGGATCTTCCGGGATTATGGAGTTGTATGGCTCTGACATAGAGCCACAGCCCAACTCCGTGAATTTCATAGAAAACCCTCCAGATCTCAATGATTCTAACCAGGCCCAGGTGGATGTCAACATAGACCTGGTTAGCCCAGATAGTGGATTGGCCACCATCAGGAGCAGCCGTTCATCCAAGGAGAGCTCGGTGTTCCTCAGTGATGACAGTCCTGTGGGCGAAGGTGCAGGGTCTCATCACAGCCTCCTCCCGGGGTTTGACTCCTACAGTCCCATCCCTGAAGGAGCAGCAGTGGAGGAGCATGCACGGTCCGGAGAACATGGAGAACACTTTGATCTCTTCAACTTTGATCCGGCACCCATGGTTTCTGGGCAGTCCCAACCATCTTCCCATTCTGCAGACTACTCCCCGGCAGATGATTTCTTCCCCAACAGTGATTCATCAGAAGAAAAGCTCCCCACGGGGCCTAAAGGACTCAGTGGGATAGAGATGGACATGTCTAATTATTCATCTAGTTCGCTTTTGTCGGAGGCTGGCAAAGATAGCCTTGTGGAATTTGATGAGGAGTTTGTCCAGAGACAAGAAAGTCCCGAGGATAACACTGAAAGAAATTTGAGCCTGACAGGTTTTGTGGGAGATGAATCTCTTTCACCAGAAAGGTTGAAAAATATTGGAAAGAGAGTCCCACCAGCACCTGTGAATAGCTTTGTAGAAAGCTCGCCAGCCACTGAAGAACCAGCTCTACTCTATCGAGATGATATGACCCCAAAAGCAGTTGACACGGGGCCACCTCAGTCTCGTGTGAGGTGCAGCAGCTGGTGGGGTGGTTTGGAAGTTGACTCTAAAAATATTGCAGATGCGTGGAGTTCCAGTGAGCAGGAATCTGTCTTCCAGAGCCCCGAATCCTGGAAAGATCATAAGCCAAGCCCAGCTGATAGGAGAGCCTCAGATTCTACATTTCAACCAAAGAGTCTCGAATTCCCAAAGTCAGGTCCCTGGGAGTCAGAATTTGGGCAGCCAGGACTGGGCAGCAGTAATATTCAAGACCAAAATGAGGAAAGCTTGCAGTTTCAGAACCTGCCCGCTGAGAAGTCCCATTTGCCAAACGCTTCTCCTCAGGGAACAAACCACCTGATAGAAGACTTCACTGCTTTGTGGCGTTCTGCTCGCTCTCCCACAGCGATGCCTGAGCCCTGGGGAAATCCCACAGATGATGGTGAAGCAGCTACTGCAGCATCATTCCCCGCCTGGAGTGCATTTGGTAAAGAAAATGACACCGGGGCTTTGAAAAATACCTGGAATCTGCACCCAACGAGTGGTGAGACACCCTCTGTGAGGGACCCAAATGAGTGGGCCATGGCAAAAAGTGGGTTTTCTTTTCCTTCGGAAGACCTAGTGGACAATTCACCCAGTGAGGCAAATAATGAAGCAGCTCCAGAAATCTGGGGCAAAAAGAGCCATGAATCCAGGGCGAATAGTCTTATACCTGGATCTGATCTGGATCACGCATGGAATAGTTCTAAGCCAGCAACGGGTGATCAGGATGGTGTCGTGGATCCAAAAATTAGGGAGAAAGTGTATGAAAAGGTAGACTCCTGGAACCTTTTTGAGGAGAGTATCAAGAAAGGAGGGTCAGACATAGCTCCTTGGGAAGATTCCTTCTTATCATATAAATGTTCCGATTACAGTGCATCCAACATAGGGGAAGATTCAGTGCCTTCCCCCTTAGACACCAACTATTCCACCTCTGATTCTTACACATCACCAACGTTTGCTGGAGACGAGAAAGAAATCGAAAACAAGCTATTTGCCAAAGACGAAGGTTTTGAGTCAAAAGATACTAACTTTACCACAGAGGAGACTGAAATCCCACCTCAGTCACCGCAACAGCCACCTAGAAATAGAATGAGCTCAGGTCCTGAGAACCTAGAAATGTGGGCTTCACCTCATGCAGATAATTCTGAAATAAATGCCACTCACAAGCCAGATAAAGATTCACTCAAGACAGAGCCCACAGATGATAAGGACATCTTCATAGAGGATGATGCTGGGGAAAGCAGCCTGTCCAGTTACGACGACCCCAGCATGATGCAGCTGTACAACGAAACAAACCGACAGCTCACACTTTTGCATAGCAGCACCAACTCGCGGCAATCGGCCCCTGACAATCTCGACGTGTGGAACAGAGTGATTCTGGAGGACACTCAGTCCACTGCGACCATCTCTGATAATGATTTGGATTGGGATGACTGCAGTGCGGGGGTGGCGGTCCCTGGTGAAGGTCAAGCACAAGGGTACAGGGCGGAAAGTACCGAACCTGAAACCCGATTTTCAGTGAAACAGCTAGAACCGTGGGGCGTGGAGTATCAGGAAGCAAATCAGGCAGATTGGGGACTCCCTGCCTCTTCTGAGCACAGCAAGGGCACTGCTCCCAACGAATATCACATACTGAATGAAAAAAGCGGACAGCTAATCGCAAATAATATTTGGGATTCCGTCATGAGAGATAACGACATGTCATCGTTAATGTTACCAGGCCCATTGTATGTTACAGATTCAGAACAAAGCAAATTGCCTCCTGAAACTCCCAGCTCTTCAGAAAACCTTCAGGACCATCACATCCCAGACATGCTGGAAGACTCTGGAGCCAGTGAATCAGGAGCACTTGATCCTGACCAGCAAGACACATGCAGAGGAAACCTGCCAAGTGATACAGTGTCATTGGTGACTGGGGTTGAAAATCCAGGGCGTTTCGTATGCTCAGATCCATGGGAGGGTCTTAGCTATGGACAAAGTGAAAGTGAGAAGGAAACCCACAGAGCTGCTGATAAGCACCTCAATGAGGAGGAAGTAGTGGATAGAGCCTTGGGGACTTCTGGAGAAGGGGAGGATGACCGGGAATGCTCTTGCCCAGTTGCAGCTGAACATCAAGAAATCTACGACGAATCAGTCAAAATCAGCTCTCTTTTGGTCACTTCCAGTCCTCAGACTGAGGAACCCCAGGAGGTCTTAGTGCATGAGAAGGGATCTTACAATCCAGACCCCTGTGATATGCAAACAGAGGTCTCCACAAATCTCCTGCAGGCAAAAGAGGCCTGCGAAAAGCACCTAAGGAATCACAGAAATTCAGGTGAAACTACTGAAATTTCAGGTAGCCTGAATTCAACAAAAAATGTATCTTTACCAGAAATGGATCTTGAGAAAACTGAAGAATATAATATTCTGGAGCCAGAGGGTGTGAACCAAGAGCCACCTCATGAACGTCCCCAAAGCCTTGACAATTGGGATGGCCCAGTAGACAGTGATATGCAGATCAGTTGTGCAAGTTCTGAGATAACTAAGAATCTTGACATTAAGAGTACTAAAAACAGCCCTCCAGGAGCCAGTCCATCAGGAAATTATGACAGAGATAGTATTTCTAGTGAGTATACACATTCAAGTGCATCAAGTCCTGACCTAAATGATTCTTCAGCTGCACCACTTTCCTGGGACCATGGACCCAATACTGGCCATCAGAAGGTGAATCAAGATGATTGGAATACACAGAATCACCAAGAATCTGAACTAATTACTACTGATGGCCAAGTAGAAGTAATTACTGAAACGAAGGACCTGGAGAAAAACAGACTGGACGAGTTTGAAAGGAGCTTAGATCGCAAGGTTCATAAATTTGTAGAGATTTGGAATGACTCAATAGATGTTGATTCCTTTTCCTCTTTATCCAGCCCTGAAACAGGCAAACATTCTGAATATTCAGGTGCATATCAGGAAAGCAGTCTAATGGTTAGCCATCAGGAAAACCATGAACGTGATATTCCTGACTCTATGAAGCCGGAAGATGCCAAGTTCATTTCAACAAGCTCAGGTTCTGATGATGACAGTGTAGGTGATGGAGAGTCAGTGGAGAAAGAGATCCACTTGGCCACTTGCCACATTCCTCAGAGCGAACCCAGAGCTTGGGATTCATTGAATGAATCTAGTGAGTTCTTGGCCGAGGAGGATCCCAAGTCTGAAGAATTATCCATCTATGTAGGCGGTTCAGAAACAGCAGAGACTGAGAGTATATCAAACCCATTCTGTGACAATCAACAAAGCACCCCCGATCACTGGAATTTCTCAACAATAAAGAAGACTGAAGTACAGACTACAGCAGTGGACAGGGAGATGAGATCTTCTCCAGAAATGGGGAAGGAAGAAGGTATCATATGGCAAATATCTCCCCAAACTGAACCAAAGAACGAAAATTATTCTAAATTGAAAAGACTTGGCTTTTCCGCTGAGAGCACCAAGAGCTGGAATGCCTCTCTACAGGAAGGGCAACCAACTGAGGGTACATTGGAAGGGGAATTATACCAAAATGTGGGTCCTTGGGGAGAACCCATTCAGGGTGATATGGAGTCCAGGGAAACCCATTATACTAACCCTTTCAGTGATAAACATCAGTCACCTTTTCTGGATAGTAATGGGGAGAACTCCCACAAGCAACTTTGGAACATTCAACCAAGACAGCCAGAACCAGAAGCGGATCAGCTTAGCCAACTTGTAATATTGGACCGAATTAGAGAAAAGGATCTCGGAGAGCAAACCTTCGTGTCTTCTGCTGGTGACAGACTCACTTCTGAAACACCTACCCAAGAGCAGTGTCAGAATACAGTGCTGTCCATCTGGGATCAGCCAGATCCAACATTGACTCACGAAGATGAAAGTGAATGTGTTACTGCTAATGTTCCAACTATTGAGTGTCAAGAAACAAATTGGTGGGAGGAAGAAAAATCATACCCCAGTGAATTGACAAATTCAAACATTGCCTCAGAAGATTTCCCTGCTGACAGTTCTTCCATCCCGTTGATAAAGAAGTCAGGTGCTGAATGGGATGGCTCTGTCCCTAGTGAGGGACCCCAAGGCACATTTGTTCCAGATATTTTACATGGCAACTTCAAAGATGGTGGGCAACTGGCGTCAGCTTCGCCTGACTTGTGGATAGATGCTAAGCAGCTCTTCAATTTGAAAGCAGAAGGTGAGAACCCTGATATCCTAACTCACTGTGACCAGGACAGCAATTCTCAGGCTTCTGACAGCCCTGATATATGTCATGATTATGAAGCCAAGCAAGAGACTGAGCAACACATCAGTGCTAGTATGGAACCTGAAGGGGAAGCCAGTGAGTTATATCTCACCGAGCCAAAGCTGGATGATGAACCCAGTCAAGAGCCTGGGCAGGAATTTGTCCCATACAATTCAGAACTATATTCTGAAAACCTAATTCCACTGCCTCCAGTCAGCGATCAAGCAAACACGAACGGCTCATCTCAGCCTGCTGCCTCTCACAATGGTTCTCCTGAATCTTCTGAACTAAATGGTGAAGACAAAACAGGTTTAAAAGCATCAGAAAAAGAAGCTAACCCAGATTCAGATATGGCACAAATTTTGGAACCCAATGACAGAACAATCCCAATTATTAAAAATATGGGAACCAGTATTTTTGTAACTCACCAAGAGCCAACTATGGATGGCAACAGCTCTTGGGTCTCAGAGGGCTTTTTTCCTGAAAGTCAGACAGATGCAGGAGCTGTGTTGGTCCTTGAGCAAGCTTTCCCTGCTGAGAATCCTGCCTCAGTTCCTGATGCTCTGCTAGCCTCAGACACTTGTCTGGATGTAAGTGAAGCTGCCTTTGACCACAGTTTCAGTGATGCCTCAGGTCTCAACACATCCACGGGAACGATAGATGACATGAGTAAATTGACATTGTCAGAAGGCAATCTCGAAACGCCAGTTGATGGTGATGTAGGGAAGCAAGATATCTGTTCATCCGAAGCCTCATGGGGTGATTTTGAATATGATGTCATGGGCCAAAATATCGATGAAGATTTAATGAAAGATCCTGAACACTTTCTCTATGGCGGTGACCATCTCTTGGAAGAAGATGCTCAGAAACAATCTCTCGCACCTTACACACCTCCGTTTGATTTGTCCTATCTCACAGAACCTACTATTGGTGTTGAAATGACAGAGGAAGCTGGGGATGAATCTCTGGGGAGCGAAGCAGCAGAGACATTGCTTCCTGTCCTTTCTGATCAAAGAAGCAAGAAAAACCACACTGAGACCCAAAACACACAGCCTGGACACCAGCTGGTGGAACTGCATATTCATGAAGACCCTGAGTCAGTTTCTCTGTCTGTAGGTGGCGACTCCAACATGGAGTTGTCTCCATCAAACATTGACTGGGAAGTAGAAACAGATAGTTCGGATTCACCAGCAGGTGGAGACATAGGACCACCAAATGGTAAGAAACATCCCATTTCTCCATCACCCAGACACTGCTGCTTTCATTCAATTAATACATTTGCAAAACACACTCTTCCTACCAATGTAGGTACAGAGGAACTAACTTCATTTGCAATGCATGCCCAAACACGTCTTATATTACAGCAGGAATGTCTACTGCTTGTGTATTACCTGTCCTTGAGAGTGCATGAGCAAATTAAACAGCTTTACAAAAGGAAAATATTTCTTAAATTATCTCTCTTTAGATGGATCGTTTACAAAGATCACAAATCACAAAATGTGTTAATTAAGCCTTGTTCTCTCCTTCTCACCTTCATCTTCCACCTTTAGGTGCCAGCAAGGGAATATTGGAGTTGGAAGAAGAAAAAATAATTCCTACTGAAGAACCCAAGCAGATAAAATCTGAATACGGGGAAGAAAGGTGCACAGAGAAGAGTGAAGATCATCAGGCACAACACATGGATTACATACTTGTAAACCATGAAGAAAAATCACCCCCAAAACTAGAGGCCTGTGAGGCAAGAGAAAGCACACCCGAATTGGAAGAATTTCATGTAGGTCCTGGACAAATGAGGCTGCCAGGAACTCAATTAGCAAGCTTCTCAGACCCCTGTCAGCCTGCCTCCTTAAATGAAAGGAAAGATCATTCTGCAGGGAGAATTTCTTCCAAAGATGATCAGCCATCATCTCTTGAAACCCCGGGGCAAGACCAGAGTTGGATGGTCTTGGGCCATGGTGAGGGTGACAGTCCCTCATCAGAAGCTAGGGAAAAAGGACCTGGATGGTCGGGCAAGGCTGTGGAGCCAGTCTCTGATGACGACTTGGACAAGTGTCCCCAAATGCAGGTTCTGGGAGAAACGAAGCCTCTAGAATCTTTAGCACTAGAGGAAACCTCTAGTCTGGGCCGCCAATCACGGAAGAGCCAGATACAAAGCAGGGCTGGCCCAGATGCAGTTATGTTGCAGGCTGTCACCCATGACAATGAATGGGAAATGCTTTCACCACAGCCTTCTCAGAAAAACATGATCCCTGGAACGGAAACAGAGCAGGAGACAGAGTTTCTTGAGTCCAGAACAAGGAAACCAACACCAAATGGGTAAGCAAAAAGCTAAATTTATTTTTTTCCTTAAAACCATTTTATTAGAAACCAGAGAAATGGTGAGCAGTGATGGAATATGAAGAATACCTACATAATAGGAGCTTTGCTTATGTTTATTGCAAAGCATATCATCAATAAAAGCAGCTGCTTGATAACCATAATGATAATGCTGATTTGTGTATATTTTCAGCCCCCAAAGCCCCTTCACTTCCTATCCAGAATCTTATACTTACCCTCCTGATAGTTATACTGATTGTAGCTACTCAATACCAATATCCCCCTTAAATAGACAGTTGGAACTGGAGAGGGGGGCACTAACATTTATTCATGGTACAAGGCCGTTTGCACATATTATATCATTTAATCCTTGCAGCACCCCTGAGGTGGTAGGTATTATTATCTTTATTTTACACATTCTGATGTGGGCAGGGGACTTAAGACTCACACAGTTTCTATAACTTGCCTAGAATTAAGTAACCAGAGTGAACAGTCTGGTATTCAAAGTTTTTCAACCTCAAAGCCTGTACTTTTCCAGCAGACACACTATCATACAGAAAAGGCAATTCTGGTTTTATGCAAGCACCTAACTTATATAGGAATACAGAGACTCCACAGCAGGCTCATAATCTTAGTGTGAAACATCGTTCCCTAATTGGCTGAAAATTGGCAAACAACCATCAAATCAGTGATTCATTCATTCATTCATTCATTCATTCACCATATGGTTTTTGAGAATCTGCTCTGTGCTGAGTGGCTCGGTAGACAGTGGATATATAATAAGGAACAGGATGTCATCCCTGCCTGCAAGCTTCCAGGCCCTGCTGACACTGTTTAGGGTTGTTCATTTCTCTTCGTTTGCCCTGATAAAGCCCTCCTGCTTCCAGGGACAAAAGGGCAAATTGTGCAAAGTAACTTAAGTAAAGGGGAAAATCATGTTTCCCCCTTGAAATATAATGGAGAAACGATACCTTTTTCCTACACATTTCGGGAGTATAAAGGACTATACACCCCACATATCCACTGTGGGTCATATATGGTTATGTATTTTAGGGTAACCCTAGGTTTCAGGTTCCTCATTTGTAAAACCAGTGTGTTGGGCTGAGGATCTGAAGACTTCCTTCAGTATTAAATTCTCGGGACTCAATTTATGTGTAAATACAGTGTATCCAGGAGACCTTTGATATTCACAAATTATATTTTTCCGGGAAAGGAACAGGGAACACAGAAAGAGCAGTAGGGGGATGAGGAGGTTGGCAAAGTGCTATAAAGAGTTAAAAGCTGTGCCATATTCAAGTGCGGCTTCATAAATGCAGCCAATGTTCAGTTGGCTTAATCTTTCTTTCTTCCTGTCAAGCTCTTTCCTTCCCGAGACCCCAGATCCGTTATCAGAAAGACAGCAGCAGATGGATCCCAGCAGCCCTGCTGGCGTTGTTATAGATGGAGCTAAGAACTCAGGGGGTTGGCTGAGCTATTGTTTGGCTTTTTGTCTGCATTGTGCACATGCCCCTGAAATCCAACAGATGATAATGTACAATTGTGCCACGAGCCCCTTTTCTTTCAGTAAGATTTCTTTGCTGATCTCTTTTTGCTCAGCCCCTGCAGTAATGAAAGTTTTCTCACAGTTGGGCGGGAGGGAACAGATTTTCACTGGCCTTTGTACTGTCTTTTACCTAAATAATTTACTCTGAAATATTTGTGCTAATAAAATACTAATATCATTACTAGTATTAATACTAGCATTAAAATATTAGTATTTGAAAACTTCCCTCTGCTAAATTTTGGGAGGGGGCAGAGTTATAGGGGGAGAGTATAAAGCAGAGTTATAAAGCAGAGAGTATATAAGGGGGGTCCAAAATCAGCGGCCCTGAGGTACCGTCACCTGGATGCTGCTTAGAAAAGTACGTTATCAGCCCCACCCTAGACCTCCTGAATCAAGAACTTGGGGTGGGGCCAAGCCACCTGTGTTTCAACACCTCCAGGTGATTGTGTGGCGTGCTAAGGTTTGAGAATCACTGATCTGAAACTTACTCCCAGCCCTCTAGTTTACAGTTTAATAAGGGAGTTAAACATAAGTGAAAAGGTAAATAGTAGTGTAATACTGAAATCAAGATAGTTCATAACCAATGTCAGATTAAATAGAAATAGCTCCCAATTACTAGCATTTACCATGGACCAGGTACTAAGCACTGTATATGCACAGTCTCACATTACCATGACAACTGTATGAGGTAAGAATTACACAAAGCAGGAAACTGATGTTCAGAAAGGTTGACCCACTTGCTCTGGTTTATAGTTAGAAAATGAAGAACCTGGGGTTTGAATTTGAGTCTTTCTGTGTCCAGAATGTGTGTGAATGCTAGTAAGGTGAGGGGAGAGGCATCTGTGTAGGGTGCTTTTAGGGAGAAACCAGGGACGGCTTATTATCCAGCAGGATCAGGAGGCAGAGGACCCAGGGCCCATGATACTTTAAGAGGCCCATAAGAAGTTTTGAATTTCTTTCAAAACCGAGGGGAAAATTACTGGGTACTCCTGTGTGGATTATATTTCTTTCTACCAACAAGAATGTAAAATAAATTTTTAGATTTTTTTTTTTAATGAAGGAAGGAGCCCATGAAGGCAAAAGTGTCTGAAAAGTCCCATGAAAGTCATACTGCTTCCTGCAAGTTGCAATTCGAGATGGGCATTAAATGAAGGTCGTAATCTGGAAAGGCACAGAAGAGGGTGAGAGGCCAGCCAAGTTAACTGGGAAAAATAGGATGAAGGAAATCGTGGAGACAGGAAGGTAATCACAGGAGCAATATGATAAGATAGCCATATTTTCCCAACCAAAAACCTGGAAACATATCCTGACACAAAATCTCATCATAGGACAGAATACCAAATATCAACACTGTTCTAAAAAAAAAAGTTAAAACCTTGTGTCTAAAACCAGAAGTGGGCTGATAGTCTATGTGATTTGACCTACCATCTACAAATTGGCTTCTTGCCCTCCCCTCATCCGGCGCACCCGCTTTCAGCTTTCACATTGTTTTGAGAGCAGTAAGCTATATTTTCAAAATCCGAGGAAGCATTTAAAAGAAGCCTTTTCTCCTCATCCTCCACCTACTGACTTTTGTTAACAAAACTTGTTATGAGTGCTGAAAGATAAACTCTCTCTTGAGGTTTTCAGTGCTGTGTTCTCGTTCCCTGGAATCAATCTTCCCACAGACTTTTGCAACACCTTGGTTATCCTCCAGCTATACACCCACCAGCTCAGGATTGCACACCAATTCCCGAGACGGTGATGGATGGGCCTGATCTTTCCTGTGTGATCACAGAGAACATCTGCAGAGTAATCTGCAGCACGCATGCTCTTCTGAAAATAAAGAACCGTTTATATGTTTACAAGTAAATAAAACATGGTTGCAAAGATGTCAATAGGAGCAAGAGAAGATTAGGTAGATGATAGATAGATAGATAGATAGATAGATAGATAGATAGATAGATAGATAGATAGATAGAAATTGTTTTAAGGAATTGGAATTGGCTCACACAATTTAGTGATTGGCAAGTCTGAAGTCTGTAGGACAGGCCAGGGCTAGAAACTCAGGCAAGAGTTGTTGCAAGCTTGAGTCCAAATTCTGCAGGGTAGCAGAGTCTCTGTGTTGTAGACTTGAGGAGAGTTTCTTCTTTTAGGGGAAACTTCGGACTTTGCTCTTAAGGCCTTAACTGATTGGATGAAGCCCACCCACATGCTGTAGGGTAGTCTGCCTTACTCAACGTCTGCTGATTTCAGTGTGAGTCACCTCTGAAAAATATTTTGACAGCAACATCTAGAGTGATGTTTGTCCAAATAATGGCACCGTAGCCTAGCCAGTTGGCATATAACATTTGTATAGGTTATATTCAAAAACCTGAACTACACTCTGAACTACACTCTAAATGAGCAGGAAACCATTAACATGTGTAAACTCACCATCTGAATTATATAAAAATGGGACAATTGATATACAAATATACTGGCTTTCTATAGGTGTGGGGCAAGGAAATAGCTATGCAGGGTGATGAAAGGAAATGATTTCCAAGAGGACTAAGAAACCTGACAATGCTTTTCCAATCCTTTGTAGATACATGCAGCAGTGGGTGGTGGGGAGTGAGGAGAGAGAGGGAGGGGAAAACAGGGGGAGCTGTTGTCACGTGTACTTTTGAAACAGAGTATTTGGAAGTAACTTGATTCTTATATTTGTGGAGCTATTTGTTGTCTCCTAGCTATGAGAGGTGAGTTGAGTTATTCGGTATTCCTTAAAATAAAAATGACCTTCACACACAATATATTTCATATTCCACATAGGCCGGCCTGATTCTTATAGGGATCTCTGTACATGCTTTCTTTTTGAAATTACTAATTTTTGGCCTTTATTTCTGTCTGACAAGACTACGGAAAATAATTCATATTTCATCCTGTGATACCATTAGATCTTTCTATGTTTTTCATAAGACCTTCTGAAATCAGGCTTTTTCTGTCCATGACTTATGGTTAAGAAATTAGTAGTACGTTGGGTCTTATACAAATGTGAATGTTGAAAATGAAAAACAAGTGAAGAAGTAATCTATCCACTCACTCTTTCTTGCAATGTTGAGTGATGATGTTTTTGAGGACTCGAAGAAGAATCAAGCTCTTTGATCATGTTATACCCACTCTCGGGGTCTTGCTCTGTAGATGGGCTGTATCCCAATTCCAAACATTTGCCCTTTCTCGACATAAGTTGATACTCCATAAACTACAGCATTGCCTTGTTTATTCACTGTTTTTTGGCTTTGTCTTGAACTAAACTTGGAAGACCAAACTTGGCACTGAATCTGTTCATTTATTTTTTAATTATATTTGATCATTTGGTGTGTTTGGCCAGGTGGTGGTGATAATTAAGTATCATTGAAAGTCTTTAAATTGTGCACTTTAATTCTGGCCTTAGTCTGCTTTTTTAAAAAAAATTAATTTTGGGGGGGTGTTTCACACCACCTCCCATCCTACTCCCACCCCTGCCACATCTGAACTTCTGGCCAACCCTACCCAGAATTTCACATGCTTGCAGACAGACAAATATGTCATTTTCTTTGGGCCACCCAATCTCCATTTGAGATAGACAGGGCAAGTTCCATTATCCTTTTTTTATAGATGAGCAAACCGACTCAATAAGTGAGCTGTTTAATGTCATCCAGAAATGAGAAAGTGGTAAGGTTGGGATTAGAATTTAAGTTTCTCCTTTCTAGCCCAGAGCTTGTCAATAATATACAGAGGGCAAGACAATTATTTTTTTGAACTTATTCTATAGGTTGATTGCTGCTTTTATTCCTACTCTCCCATGGTCCCATTGAAAGGCACATCAAGTTTAATAGCCAAAGTTTCCAATACAATATTTTGAGAATAACTGAGTCAGAATTTGCCTCTGACTCTTCACAGTGTCATGCAACCTTCTGACCACTTTTCACTCCTGAACACGTATTTACCACCACAGCAAATCTGTGACAGCTACTGTCGTGTCAGTGGGCAACTCCCTGTCTGTGGTGTGTGGGGCCAACCCCAGTGGCCAGAGGCCAGAGGGAGGTGAGAGAATGAAAGCCCCTCAATATACATTTAAGTTTTCCAAATATTTATAGATGTGGTATTTTGTGGTGATGGATTTTATAGCAAGAAAAAGCCACAAGTGCCAAGACGAGGTGAAGCAGCTCAGCTGTCTCATGGGAGGAACACCCACAGAGGAACCCTTTTGTGTTGTGTTGACTTCTAGTTTGAGGAAAAAATCCAAGTTACTTCTCAAAATGGCAAAATGTCAAAACTAATGTCAGAACAATAGACTTCCATGGAAATTGAAGGCATTTGAGAAAGACAAGAAGTCATGGCTTTTAAAAGCAGGATGTATTTGTGTATCAGGGACACAGCAGGAAAGAGATGACAAATTCAAATAAGGATAATCTGAGAAATATTTAATAAAAGAAGTATTTGGAAAGATGGAGGCAAAGTGTTAGGAACCCACATGGAATAGTGCAGTAACCCAGGAATAGTAACAATATAGCTGTTATTATTCGTAGGCCTCAGAGGTGAAGGGAGGGAGTGATTACCAGGACCCAGAACAGGAATTTTGGGTAAAAAGGTCCACACTGAGAGGAGCAGTGACCTAATGAGGGACATAGCCAGCCTGAGGCAGTTGTACAGGGAGCAATGCCAGGTGAGTGCATATCCTTGATTTCCCTCAGAACTCCCATCAGGTCAACACTAAGTGGAATTTAGAGGGTGAGGGAGCCTCCTGGGGCAGGGAGCAGGTGGAATAAGTAGAGTAGTGAACCTGAAGAAGCCAGCAGAAGTTATTCAGCTGGTTTAGTTGGAGAGCGGTAAAACCTCAGCTTCTGAAAAGTGTACTGAGATATATTATCATGCAGGATTCGTTAACTATTCCTCCAGTGCATTGAAGAATCTGTTTCCAAGATCCACCTAAGAGTTCTCGTAGAACAAAGGCTGTCAAAAATTGTCACTCCTGGACTGGATCACCCTTTGTGGAAATCCAAGCTATCCCAATAGAGGAAATTAGAATGCTGCCTTTCCTCCATTTGAACTGTAGGTGAAGGGATATGGTTTTTCTCACTGTCAGCATAGGAGAGTTTTGTTATAGGTAATGGCCAGGGAGTGAAATTGTTAATTCCCTCCCATAGACTACCTCAGAATGTTGATCAACTCAGAATCAAAGTTTATGAAAGATTGAGTAAAAAATATGTAATGCACATATTTCTTTATGCGTTCCAAAATCTGCCCTGGATTAAGCACAAGCCAACAGAGAACTATGTACATGTACCGTGTTGCAGAGGACACCATAGAGTTTCTTTATCCTGTATTGTTTTTGTTGTGTACCATTGGCTTACCTTGATGGGAAACTTTAGATCTACCCAATGAAACTCATCTGTGCGCCAAGGCTCCTATGGAGACCAGGATTTTCTAGTCAGAATACCTGTGCTCTCCTGACCAAATCCAATCCGATCTCCATCTTGACTATTACTTAAGGAATCTAACTTCTTTAATTAATAACATTCATGTAATTGATCATGTTTATTCTTTTGAGACAGCTCCTCGGAAGCTTACATTTCACAGCCAAACCTATCACTCAACAGTAGCAAGTGATTAGAATTCTGGAATACGAATGTTCCATGTTGTGGTCCTATCACTTTTTCCTTTGCAGGTATTTTTAAGTCGTGTGATGGTGATGGATGTCTATATATCTATCAACATTGCCTTACCGTGGAAGTATAAATAAATGCATATATCCTCTTCATAGAACTGTTCATGGTTCCCCTGAAGAGACTTCATTTTTTTTCTTGCCTCATTGCTCTTATCTCAGCACCTCTTTTAATTCCTTGCTCCCTGCTCCTTTTTTCTGAATATTGAAATTCTACTTTTCACTGAAGACCCAGACCAAATGACTTCCTCCCTCTCTTGCATCTCCCTATATGTTACAACCATTTTGTGGTCTTCCTTACATTCTACTCCATGTTACATTTGTAGAAACTCTTTTATTAACGCTATAGAAACTCTTAACCTGGATGTAAGCCACTCGAGAATGTGATTTGGCTTATATATTTTTATATCCCACACTGCCTTAAAAAGCATTTATGTTCATTATGTTGTGACTTAAAGTCAAATAATAATTGAAGAAGGATAAAGAGTCATTTAGATGAGTGAATCTTAGAAGCTTTCATGGATATCTAGATTCCTTCCACAACGTAAAAGCATTTAAATTTTCATAAATAACATTGGCCTATGATTTTCTTTCATCATACACTCTTGTCTGATTTGGGAATCAGTTATACTGGCACAATAAAACAAACGAAGGAGCTTTCCCTCTTTTTTCTATTCTTTGGAATAACTTGTATAATCCTAGGGTGTCATCTAATCAAAGGTTAAGTAACACTCATTTATAAAACTGTGTTTGTTGCTTATTTGGGGTGGATAGATAGTTTTACTAGTAATTTGATTTCTTAATTATTACTGATCTATTCAGGTTTTTCTAATTCATTCCACATCAACTTTGCTACTTAATATTTTTCTTGAAAATTGTCCATTTCATCAAAGTTTTCAAAGTTTTTGGAATAAACTTTGTAAATTCTTTTATTATTTTTTAAATCTCGACTTATCTGTAGTTATATATATTTTTATTTTTATATGTTTTATTTGTATCTTCTCTCTTTTTCCTTGTTCAACCTTTCCAGAGATGAGTTCATTTTATTAGTCATTTCTAATAACTAGATTTGGTTTTGTTGGGGTTTTTTCCGATTGTTTCCTTGTTTTATACTTTATGAAATTTTGCTTTTTTTTTTTCCCCCCTGATGTTAATATTGTGATACTGGCTTCTTCTTGGTAGTATGTGTCATGTTCTTTCTGTTTTTCTCAGAGGTCCCAGCTTTTGCCACTGAGCACCAATAACTGTTTACTTCTGCCAACATCTCCGTAATTTAACTATGAGTTCATGGAGTGCCTGATATGCCAGTACTGCTAATTTCCAATTCCAGTTGAAGAGGGAAATTGGGTACTGGCTCTTTCATCTACTCATATTGGAGATAGCCTCCTTCTCAGCTTTATTGTAATGATCCAGCTGAGTATAACTACCTACCTGAGCCCCGGGTTCTTATCTGTAAGCTATCAGCCCAGCACACACACAATCCATCCAGCCTTGCCCTGGTCATCGCACGTGGATCCTTCAACTAGACTCCTGTCTCCATCCTACCAACCTGGCCCTATAATCCATTTTCCACTCATGGGCTTGAGTGAGCCTTTCAAATGTAAATATTGTCCTATCACTACCCACCTTCTTTAAAAACTTTGGAATAAAATCCTAATTCTTTACTATGGCCTATAAGGAAGGCCCTATGTGTCCCCGTTACTGCTTCCACTCTGATCGCTAAGACCACTCTCCATCAGCCTTCAGTCTTGCATGCCAGATTGATTTCCAATTCAGTGATTTAGTGCCAGCTGCATTCTCCATCTAGAATGCTGTTGACACGGCTGGCTTATTCTCATTATTTATGGCTCCCTAGCTTTTATAACTATTCCATCTAGAGTAGCAGTTACTGTACTGCCAAGTTATTCTAGCCCAGTGGTTCTTAACCAGGGATGATTCTGCCTCCCTACCTAGGGAACATTTGCAATGTCTGGAGACATTTTTGGTTGTCACAACTGGGGTAGATGCTTCTGTCATCTAATGGGTAGAGGCCATGGATGCTGCTACATATCCTACAATAGACAAGGGAGCCCTCCGCAGCAAAGGATTAGCCAGTCCGAAATGTTAATAGTGCTGAGACTGAGAACAAGCTCTATTCAAAAACCCTGCTTTATTTCCTTCCAACCACTTTCTTTTCTATGTGAAAAGATCTTCTATTTATTTGTTTCATTGATTTTGCTGTATCTGTCTCCACCTGTGAGAACGTACCCCCTAGGAAAGCAGAAGTTTGATTTGTCTTGTTCATCACTGTACTTATAGTGCTTGGAACAGCCCCTGCCACATGGTAATAGGTACCCCACAAAGATGCCCGATTGAAGGAATGGCAAAGAAAGAGAAACTTGTCGAACATAATTTGCTTTTAATGAAACTGTGATAATTTCTGGTGTTTGCTACTTCCTTTTCCAAGGCAGATGTGTGAAATTTAGTTTGGGAGTGTCTGAGTCAGTTTGGGCTGCTAGAAAAATTTCCTATAGACTGGGTGGCCTATAAACAACAGAAATGTATTTCTCACAGTTCTGGAAGCTGGCAGTCTGAAATCAGGGTGCCATGATGGTCAGCTTCCAGGGAAGGCCCTCTTCCCAGTTACAGACTGCTGAATTCTCCTTGTATCATCACATGGCAGAAAAAGCCAGAGAACTCTCTAGGGTCTCTTTTATAAGGGTACTAACTCCATTCATAAAGGCTCCATCCTCATGGTCTCATCTGATCCTGATTACTTCCCGAAGGCCCCCCACCTCCTAATACCATCAGATAGTGGGTAGGACGGAGGGTTGCAACGTATGAATACGGGGGCACACAAGCATTCAATTCACAACAGGCAAGTGTATGTTTCTTTTCTAATGTTCATCTTTTCTAATGTTCATCTTTCCCCTTCTTTCGAAATTTGAGCTTATAGTTACCTATTTTTAGTGTCCTTGTGCTTTTCCTGTTCGTTACATTTCCTTGAAGATTCTCGGAGCCTTTCAGTTTTCTTAAAGTGCTGTTATCCACTTCACTCAGCCTCATGGAGAAAAATAGTGTGCCTGTACATTTTTTTTTTCTCGATCATCTGTTGCCTATGCCAGTTTGATTGTCCAGAGAGGAAAACATTTTCTACTTACTTAGTCATCTCTTATACCGTTAACTCAAGTAGCAGTTGATAATATATAATCTTCAAAGACTTTTTTTAAACCTCAATTCATTAAATAATAATTTGCAACTATCAGGTTCTCAAAGAATAAGTAAAATTCCACGAGAGAATTGGACTTCTACCATGTCCTTTTTGTCTATATAATAATCAGGATACTACTTATTGTATTTAAGCAGTAATCCTTTTTCTTTTTTCTTTTTTTTTTTTTGTAATTCTTATTTTTCAAAATAATTGTAACCTCTTCCATGTAAAGAATAGAATAATACATTTCCTCAAGTGGTCAGCTGACTCTGAGTTAAGACTATTATGCCCTGGTACAATCTGAGAGAATATCCTTGTAAGACAAAAGGAAATATCATTGGTGATAACAGATGTCTCACATTTCCCCATTTGATGAAGTGTTAAACCTTGTAAAGGTATCGATGACTGGCGTGATGATTAACTGAATCATTTCCCATATCACTTGTTGACTTTAAACACAGGTATTATTATTTAAAACAGATGTAGTTACAGTGTTTGTTCTTCCCACAATTACCTCTTCTTTCTGCAGCCTCCAACTGCTGCCTTTTTCCACCTGGGAAGGGAAACTTCTAATGAACCAGCATTTCACAAAGACATGACCCCATTTTTCAGCTGTCACTGTGGTCACCCAGAGTACAACCAGTTCTGACGCCACCTATTCTACCTTGACGATTTGGGGCTTGTCTTGGCTTTGGGAAACACACCTCGGTTTTTGCTGAACCTCTCTGGGAGTCAGTGACCCTTCAGAGTCACACCCTCCTGATAAACCCACCCCTAATCTCTTCCAGAGCTGAAAAATCTATCGCACATGAGAAATGATTTCATAACTGCTCATAATTCTGAAGAAGTTTGTAAGCTTTTAGTTTAAATAAAGACATAAGCATTTGCTTCTTCCTCTCTCCCTTCTGCACTGCCCTCCTACCATCCACAACAGCCATGGGGAGCACAAGAAATGCCCCTTCATTTCAAGAATAGGAGCCAACATTTCTTAAGTACCTACTGTGGCCAGGTCCTCTGCTGAGGAGTTCACTTCGCCATTTTATTAGAATTAGAGCAACTGGAGGTCACCTAAGACTGCCCTGTTCCCTATTCTATCATAGCTCACTCCCCAACTCACCCACCACCCACCCCACCAAAAACAGAAAAGGATTACACAGCATGGGATTTCTAACAACTTAGTTCAGAAAATGGTATCCATAGTTACTTTTCACATTGACATTTTGCCTGATTGTGACTAGAAGTCTTTGTTTGGTTTGTCTGACAATGTACTTTTTTCTTTGAAGATCAAGCAAATGAATGCATGCCTTTCTATTATGCAAACTTTTCATTCATATTTCATGTGCCTTAACTATATCAAATATTTCTGCTGGCATTTTTAGAATTAACAGTAGTATGTGTAGCTAACAGTTATTGTGAGTTTATTTTAACCCAGACTCTCTAACATCTCTACCTACATTATCTTACTTTAAACTATTATTCTAACTTTAATATTATTATCTATTTGTGAATCAGCACTGTGAGTCATCAGGCAGTTTAGTAACTGGTCCACATTTGCTAATAAGTAGTGGAAGTCAAATTCAAACTTGGGCCCTCTGGCTCCAGTGTCCACCTGCTTAATGGCCACTCCTTTGTCTCCCAACAACTGTGTGGATCTTGGGCAAATATCCTAACTTTCTCTAGAACCTCCAGTTGGACTTTTTAATGTATCCCACTAGGCTTCCATATAGTCTATTGTTATTCATAGCCCATGACATGCAAATAATTACACTGCTTTCTTATTGGGTGTGCTGTGAAGCTATAGGATTTTTTTTTTTTTAAGAGATTTTAGGGGAACTAAATTCCTTCCAGTCAGCACTTTGAGCCCATTCACATCCAGTCTCACTCAGGAACAGGAGTGGCAGCAATATTTCTGAGCAAACATAAAAATCAAGGGGTATTTCTGACTCCACAACCTGGATGAAAGAGTATTTTATATTCCTAAGTGAATCTCTGCATAGCCCTGGCTCTGTACCCCAGGCAGAGCGGTGGTGGTGGCTGGTACATTGGGAGATCTGGGAGGCAGGTGATCATCCTTATTTAGATGTGCCGGTGGTCATGTGACCAGAAAATGGAGGCGAATCAGTATTTCCAGTTAACAGCTCCAGAAGGGAGAAGTGAGGAGCTGTGACGGAGCATCCTTGTCACCCTCCTGGTGGCCAGCCTCCTCAAATGCTCAGGAGGTAGGTGGGTCCTGGGGCGGCTTTAGGAGGATCGGGTGTGGGGAGGACAGATTGTAATGGAGAGTGTTGTGCTCGCAAACTGGTCTGTTGCTGCTGGGAAGTTGGAGGGGGGATAAAGGAGGGGGCTGAGAGGATGTGGAGCTCTGCCCAGCCCCTGGAAAGTGACAGTTGGCAGCTGCTTTTCACTTCCTGTCAATTCATACTGGAAAGGCTTGTGGTCCTTTATGCTATCCGCCATCCCTCCCTCCGTGATCAGGTAATTAGGGAACACAGACTCTGCACAGCTATAAACATTTTTTATTCCTTTATGTCTACTATGAAAACAGAGATGGGAAATCAAAGGAAGTGACAGTTTGGAAACTGTTTAGCACTCTTGCTTAATTTTATTACAATGTCTGTTTGGATTCTTTGACAAGCAGAGCGACCCAGGTACAGTGGCATTTTTATTTTTTTTGTATATATATGTTACTGCTAATAGTTACACTTTTTTTTTCTAATGAGTCTTGTAACCTTTAAATCTTACCTAAGTTCTAAGCTGCAGAAATAGGTCATCCTCAAAAATGAGCTTATGTTGTTTTCTATTGCCTTTTCGAAATCAAGAGACAGAATATGCTATTTATACAATATCAATATTTTCCTGAGAAACGAAGCTACATGAGGAACTAAAAAAAGAGAATCACCAGGTTAATTTCAAATAAAAAATACGTAGGTAATTATGTTCCTCTGTGGAAACCAAAAACCAAAAACAAAACTAGACTCCCACCTAGACGGAGTGATTGATTTAAAGTATGATTCTGCTTCAGATTAGAGTACTGGTCATGGTGATTTAAGGGAGGGGGACATAATCTCTATAAACTGCCCCCCCCCTTTTTCTTATGAACTCTTGGCATAGTGTGGATCTTATGTAAACTGCTATGTGAGCACAGGTTCCTGGCTCACTTCCAACCAGATGGCCACCTCAAACCCCATCCTAGAGAGAAAAATGGGAGTTGCCACTGAAGGAGTCCATTTCAAAATGTATGTTTGATGAAAATTTTCTTAAAATCATAATTGGTGATATTCACGGAATGTAAACTCTGTAATCATTAGCTTAAAATTGCTGGTGATTAAAAGAAATTGGCCCACGAAATCTCTCTTAAGTGATAACAGAGACTTCTTATCTGGGAGGGAAAAACTGCCTTTATGGAAGTGTCTCTATTAGTAAATTACACATATTTAGGATAGTGAAAGCCCTGTACTTGAGAATGGTCTGGACCTTGTGCTGCAATTCAAAAACAAATAAAGAACCAGATGAGGCTGTTGTCATTCACAGTCAGCATTCCCAGGTGGTTCTGCTTTGTAATGCAAAGTTACCCTTCTGTCCTAAATAAGATCTAAAGTCTCATCGGTGCTTAAGGATAATGAGCCAGATTTCCTTCCTATTAACAGGAAGTGAAGCTAATTTTCCCCCACTGATTAAGGCCCTGTTTGATGCCTCCCAGTGAATTTCCGTTTACATCCCAGTTGGTTTTTCATTCTTGAATGGTTTGGTACTGGGAAAGGATTTATTTCTTATTAAAGGATCACAATACTTCCTTGACCTTTAGACTTCATACTCTCTAGCTACCTAGAAGATGAAGTGAGGGGGTTGCAGGTACTCAGGAGAGGTTATGATGGGAAAGCTGGAATTCAACTACAGCAAAAAAAAAAAAAAAAAAAAAAAAAAAAAAAAAAAAAAAAGCTTCTTGCTTTCTTTATAGCTAGCTGGAATTGCTTGCCCTTTGACATGCCAAGATTTTGCAGATAGAGGCTTTACATAAACCAAGTTCCTGCTAGAGTAGTTTTTAATGTGGGATGGGCTCTCAATTCCTTATCAATTCTAGTTACTAGGATACTTGGGGCTGAGAAGTGGCAGAGGGAAAAGTAGTGAAGGACAGATTCTGTTCCTGGTATCCTATTTGCATCAGAGTTGACAAAGTACTTTTGGATACAGTGCCTTCTGGATTAATACTGGCAGGAATTGTGGGGTACTGGTGGATATGTGTGCAAGAGCGGTGGCAGGACTGGATGCTCCTGGTCTGCGCATCGTTATCATTTGAGAACTCTGTCAAGCCCTGTGAATGCAATTTTGACAGTTGCCTAATTCTCTACATTGTTCTTGCATCCTGAATTTCAGTAGCTAAGGTACTGTACACTGAAATAAATCTTAGAATTCATTTTGACTCACTTCTTCAACTTACAGACAAGAAAATTAACACTAGAGTGAGTGATTGGATCAAGATCACAGCAGTCAGTGGCTGGGCTGGGGTTAGAACCAGGGTGGCCTAGCTCTTGCTCTTGTGCTATTTCCTTCCACCCCAGGGCCTTTGAGAAGCCCTTAGCAAAATCTGATCCATGCCTTTAAATTTCTCGGGGCTTAAAAAAAAAAAAATCTATTCACTGTTCTATTTTAAGGTTAAAATGGCGTTTCTTAATTCCTTACAACTCTTAGAAATTTGAGGGAAATGAAACTAAATGCCACTCTGAGAGCTTGTACATTTTTATGAACAAGATACCTCCGAAAGACTGTGTGTGATACAAATGTAATTAAGATTCGGTCTCTCACCTTACTCTAGTGGGGATGAGGGGGTAAAACAAATGGCTTGCAAAGGGTAGAGTCAAGTCAATTCCTTAACTGAGGGGCTCTGGGCCCTCAAAGATGGGAGAGCCTTGCTCCTCCACTTTGTTCTTCAGGAGCAAGGACAGGTTCATGGATGAGGGAGATTCGGATGTTGGGGGAAGGAGCATTTCAGCAGGAGGGAATTTAAACCAAACTATAGAGGCAGAAGAACTGTCATCAGCAAGGCTTGGGAAACTAGGAGGTCATTTTTGTCTGAAAGGTAGAGCATTTGGGGATACTAAGAGTGGACTGATCTAAATGGTGGAGAGCCCTGAGGGTCAAACAAGGAAGTTTGTATTAAATGTGTTGGCAGTGGGAAGCCAGTGTTTCATGAGCTGGGTGTTGTGATTGGCCGTAGACTGGCAATGGTGCAGGAGAGATGGGAGGCAAAATGGGAGGCGATAGTCCATCTGAATCATAACAAAGGATGGAACTGTGCATAGGATGCAAAGAAGGGGGCCAGTTCCAGAACTGCAGAGATGGACAAAAGGTATAGTGCTTGAAAACTGAGGGAGATGAGAATCCACCGGGGAGGTACCTGAAGAAGAATCAGCACACCCTGTGAAAAATTAGCGTTTCATTCCTCATGATGGAGAATCTGCTGCAGCCTTGTTGCACCTGATATATGTTAATATAAACAGTGGGGAGAAAGCACGAACAAGATACTCCAACTTCAGCAGAAATACGTTCAGAAACCTAAACCCACATCTGATTAGTCAGCATTAGGTCATGGTCCCACAGCTGGACCATGGTTTCTATGACTACATTTCCATTGTTACAAAAAGCACAGGTCTGCAAGCTTCTATATCCACTGAGGTTGACCTATTGGGGTGAAGTGTGAAGAGGATGGTGACGTTTTCCTTCAATCATCCTCTTCCCTCCTAAGCAGTGGCTGTTGACTCTAATCTTACAAGGAGAGGAAGAACTCCCAGTTTGAGAACAGGGATGAGGCCAAATGGTGCCCCTGACAAGCTCCACAAAGATTCTGACTCAGAGTAAAAGAACAGAATGAGTCTTGAATGTGGGCATGGGGGCTGGGGACAAAGCAAGGAGAAAGGGAAGAGGAGAACTCAGATGTAATGTATCACCACTCTCTTCCCAGCCTACCCACCAGGTCCAGCCCATGTTTCCTCTTATCTGGAGACTTCATCTGCTCTGTTCCTGCAGTTGGAGGAACTACTCCTGCCTCTGAAATTCCATGGTTAGCTGTCATGGCATCTTATCCCACTTGTGCTATTTTGTGTGAACCTGTATGTGTCTTTTCCTCTTTATTCTCTTAGATTTTAAATTCTCTGAGGGCAGAATGTATGTCTGAGCCATTCTCTTTGTAATATTAACACATCCTCCCCCAGACTAGGTTAATGCTTTCCATATGGTTCTAAAACTGAAATGTTTATTGAACCTCTACCCAAAAGAGTAGACTGGGAAAAAACAGTGAGTACCAGAGAAGCTACATCTGTCAAAGCTTTGGGGAACTGGTTTGGAAGCCCTAGGTGGAGAATTGGAATTGTTTAGGTTTAGTTTTACCTGCAGGCAGAGATTGTTCAAAGTCTTCTCCAATCTAACAATTCAGAAAAGAACCCAGGCTTTCTGTAACATCATAAAAAGCAGGGTTTAGTGTTGTCCAAAACCAACATGGAAGCCCTTTGATAAAACCACTATTGCCCATGAAGCAAGAGAACTACAAGAGGAATTAAAAAAAAAAAGTTGTTACCACTTAACAATTACATTTTCCTATGTCCAACTTCCGGAAATTCCCAGAAAATGTTGATGAAACTGGAGGTTCTAGAAATAACCCTTCTTAAAATAAAACAGGAGGGAAACCAACATAGTGTGATCTCAAGAGAGCAGCTGTGCAAGAGACATGTTAGGATGCCACGTAAAATGGAGATGAGAGGAGAGCTAGAGATGATTGATTTATGGAAAGATCAGTATTGAGAACTGAAAGAAAGCAAGCTTGGGATGCAGTAAAGCCCCATCTCCGGTCTGGCCACGGGGAAGTTTTCTTTGTGCATCAGGCTAAGTTTGGGGGTGATCAGACGTTAAGTTCTTGATATAAAACCTGAGACTAGATTTCCCATGAGAAGCTTCTCACCCACATTTTCATGTATTTACCAGTTTATAAGCTCAAGGCTTGTTTCTAACCAGCTTGATGGTTAGGTGGTTGATCGTAGGCTGTTAATTTTATTTCTGGTGCTACTAACGTTTATTCTCCAGCAGGGACCTGGTATTTAGAAAATGTGAGTGATATACCAGACAGACTCTTGGAATTCCATGTAATGCTATAATGCTGTGAACAACAATTATTTAAAAGCAAAAGCACATTTCCCCCCTAAATAGCTGTCTGCTCTTATATAACTAAGGCGTACCAATGTAAAAGAAATAGCTAAATGAATCAGATCTCCCTGTGAAGTTGGCATAGCTGTGTGGTTACTGAACGTATCCCCCAAGAGAGTATGAAATGAATCAAGTCTCATAAATTAGTTTCACAGAATGTGATTATACTGTGCAGTAGGGCATGTGTAAATAAAGGAGATGAATTCTTTCTCTCAGTCTCACGAGACCTGACTTCGGCTGCTCTCTCTCCCTCTAGATGTGTCAGGTAGCAGGGGCTATGTAGTGGAGGGATGAAGGGTAGGATTGATATGCCCCTTCCAGAGCTAAGATTCTTCTTGAAACGGGGTGTGCCAGATCAGATGCTGTATTCAGATCAGATACTGTATTCACTTGAGTGAGCTGCCAAACAAAGTACCACAGACTGGGTGGCTTAAATAACATAAATTTCTTTCCTCACAATTCTGGAGGCTAGAAGTCTGAGATCAAGGTGTTGTCAAGGTTGGTTTCTTCTGAGTCCTCTCTCCTTGGCTTATCAATGGCCATCTTTTCCCTGTGTATTCATATGGTCTTCCTTCTGTGTGTGTCTGTGTCCTAATCTCCTCTTCTTATAAAGACACCAGTTATATTGGATTAGGGACCATCTAATGACCTCATTTTAACATAATTATCTCTTTATGGAACTTATCTCCAAATATACTCACATTCTGAGCTACTGAAGGTTAGGATTTCAACATATTAATTTTGGGGGGACAATATTCATCCCATAACAGTTACCTTAGGAATGTGACAGTAGCTGTGTTGAGAATTCCTATTGGTTCCATGATTGGTGACTGGCCCCCACAGTTCATTGGTCACACTTCAGTGCTCAGTCTAAGGGTTGATTCAAGGGTTCCATGACCATCTTGGAAACTCATGGTGAATATGGGAGGACTAGTTTAGCCCAAAGTCTAATAATAGTAAGAGTAATATTAAATACTATAAGAATAATATTAAATATTAGAATATAATATGAGCAATATTAAATAATATAATAGAACTTTTACCAAACACTTTACTCATTATCTTTTTGAAATCTTACATGATCCTTTCTGTCATATACCCATTTTGCAGATGATGAAACTAAGTCATAGAGAAGTTAAATACTTTTACCATAGTTACATGGTTAATCAGAGGCAGAAGTGGGGTTGATCCCATTGACTACACCATAATCGATTGCCTCCCTACTTGGGAACATTGGTTTTTCTTAGTTAAACTAGTCTGAAAATCTAAGGAGAAACTCCTTACAGAAAAATGAGTTTGGGGATGGAGGTATGAAAAAACTTCTTTTCAGCTTTGAATTAGGGATCTAAGGGAGTCCATATTTCCCAAAGAACACTGAAACCCTGTGTTATTCAGAACATTACCATTGCCAAGAGTTCAGCTAACCTAGACCTGTTACGCCCTAACCATTGGCATGATGGAAGAATTGAGAACAAGAGGCAGGAATGAGGATTAGGGATTCTGGAGGTGCCCTAGAGTTGAGTATGCAGCCATCTCCTCAGTTTTATGTTGTCCATTTATCTAGTTTTGCTTTTGTTGCCTATGCTTTTGGTGTCACATCCAAGAAATCTTTGCCAAACCCAATGTCGTGAAGTCTTTCCCCATGTATTCTTTTAGGATTTTATAGTTTTAGGTCTTACATTTAGGTCTTTAATCCATTTTGAGTTAATTTTTGTATATGGTGTAAGGTAAGGGTCCAACTTCATTCTTTTGCATGTGGATAGCCAGTTTTCCCAGCACCATTTGTTGAAGAGACTGTCCTTACCCCATTGAATGGTCTTGGTATCCTTATCAAAAATCATTTGACCATATATGTATGGGTTTATTTTGGGGCTTTCTAATCTGTTCCATTGGCATATACTTCTGTATTTATGCTGGTACCACACTGTTTTGATTGCTATAACTTTGTAATAAGTTTTAAAATGAGGAAGTCTGAGGAGCTCACGGTCAGCCCATTCGGATGGAAATATTTCCATTCTCTGCTCCAGTTGGGAAACATTTTCTGTTTCATTTGGGAAACAGAAAATCATGCCTTAAACGGATGCTGTGAAAAAACCATGCTAATTTCAAAAGTATGAAGAATTTTGGAGTCAGAGATACCACATGGAATCAAGGAGGTTTTTTTTTCTTTAAAGAAAAGAAAAACATAAGTAAAATACTGAAATTTTCAGAAGCAAAAAAAAAAAAAAAAAAAAAAAATCGAAAGAAGGGAAAACATTTTTTTAAAGGAAAATAAATCCCAAACTGAAAAACAAAAGCCACAAATCTAAGACAATAAACAAAGACACCATAAAAGGGACCAAAGTGTAAAGGTTAGACTATTGGGGGGAAACATTATTGAAAGATAGAGTGAAGATACTGAAAAACAAACTGGAAAACAAGGGTACAATTAGAGAGATTTAAAACAACCTCTGGCAAAAGATGAATCAGGAACTGCCGTGAGGATCAGGTAATAGCTGTGTCTTGTTTGTTTAATATCCCCAGTGCTTGCACAGAACAGACCTTCAGAGAATACTTGTGAAGATGAATAAATATGATAGACATGTGGCCAGAAGGGGCAGCGACAGCTCTGTTTTAAAAATTAAAACAACAGAAAAGTGAATAAATAAAAAGTAAAAATCCCTTTCTCCCCATACCTACTCCATATAGGTAACTGCTATTAATAATATATTTCTATTTCTTCTAGATAGTATCTACACCTAAAAATAGGTATAAGTGTCATAACTTCATACAAATTATATCACACTAAACATACCACCCTGTACTTTGGTTTATTAAGTATATCTTAGATGTCATTCCATGTCAATACATTTAGAAGTTTTTTTTGCGTTGATACACCATGAAGAATTTTATGCTATATTTAATTACTTCCCTATTAATGAGCATTTAAATCACCCCTTATATCTTTGTAAAACAATTAATTATTTGAATGGAAAACTTCCTTTAGTCCCTGAAAGGATAACTAGGTCCCAGGCTAAAAGCAAAATGGTGCGAAGTACTCTGTATCCCAGAGAGAGACAGATGACACGAAACTCTGAAGGTCAGATGCTTCTCCCACGGCCTTTTAAAAGGTGACCCAACTTTGCTAAACTCAACCATCACCCCATCCTATATGAGTAGAAGATTGGGGAGGAATTACCTGGTTAGGAGAATTGGGGTGAGTCTCTATCTGGCCCTCCAAAGTCATCTGAGTGCTGTTCTGAGAGAGTCAAGGGTAGCGACTCGGAATACCTTCCGCAGGGGAAGTGGGCATCTCTCTCCCACTGGGATGTCAGTTTAGGCAGTAGACTTGTGGGTCTGCCCGAATCCTGCCTAAGCCAATGAAAAGAACATTAGAGAAAGGGTGGCCGTGGGGTGATCTGCACTATCCCTGTATGGTGAGGCAGGCTGGCAGGGGAGTCTTGTGCGTGCAGTGTCCCCATAGACAGTAGTGGACTTTAGCCATTTTGTAGTATCTCCCCTGTTATGGGCTGAATTATGTCCCCACCTTCCCACCCACCCCCCCAAAAAAATTCATATGTTAAAGTTCTAACTTCCGTGTTTAGAGGTCTTAATGAAGTAATTAAGTTAAAAGGAGGTCATTAAAGATAGGGTCCTAATCTGATATGACTGGCATCCTGCTGAAAAGAGGAGACTAAGACACAGATATTCACAAAGGGAAGACCACGTGAAGACACAGGGAGAGCACGGCTATCTGCAAGCCAAGGAGAGAGGCCTCAGAAGAAATGAACCTTGCTGACACTTTGATCTCAGGCTTCTAGCTTCCAGAATTGTGGGAAAGTAAATTTCTGTTGTTTAGGCTCCCCAGTCTGTGGTACTTTATTATGGCAGCCCTAGCAAGCTAATATACCACCTAACATAAGAAGACCTGAGTCAGAGGCAGTGCCAGGAGCTGAGAAAAGAGTGAAGGAATGGAGTCAAGTCAGCTTTCCTATATCAGAGACGCGGGCGGTAGGGAGGCCCCATGGGCCCTCCAGGAACTCATACAAGGGTGGGACAGAGGGAGAGGGTTAGGGAGAGCCAAACCCCTCCCAAAGTTCAGACTGGGAAGAAGAAGGAAAGAACAGTCCAGCCTCTCCCCAAGCCCCCACCTCACCCCATCCACCCAGCCCTTTCTCTGGATCTAAGATGCTGGAGTAAGAGGAGGGATGGAAGAGCCCTTCCTGTCCCAGGTTTTCTGAGGCACTCCTTTGGCCACATTCAGGTAGGAGAGGGAAAGAGATAAGATTTTAAGATAAGAAATTAGCAGCTTTATTTTGTCACCTTTTTAAAATATTTTGAAAGTTTATTTTTATTTTTCAATTACAGTTGACATTCAATATTATATCAGGTCAGGTAGTCAGTGTTGTAATTAGACATTTATATAACTTACAAAGTGATCACTCCGATAAGTCTAGTACCCACCGGACATTGTACATAATTATTACAATGCTGTTGACTATATTCCCTGTGCTGTACTTTACAGTCCTGTGACTATTTTATAACAGCCAGAGAAATTGACAGTTCTAAACTAAATTGGATTTTAATAACTGAAAGTGACAAGATAACTTGATGTAGGAGAGGGAGAGTCTACATAGTACAGTTGGGATAGCAGTGATTAGAGAAAATTTAAACTATTTCATGTTTGTGTCATCATCAAATTCATAGTGCTCAAATAAAAGTTTTCTTTTTTTACAATAAACATCTTTTACATATAGTTTGGTGTATATCTATGAGTATTCTGTGCTATATATTCTTCTAATTGGAATAATTGGCAATAGGCTATCTGCATTTAAAATTTTGATAAGTACAGCTGCAAACTATCCTCAACTTACACGCTTTATACTCACACAGCCACATTTGGGAGTACCACTTGTACAAAATATTAAAGCTTCATAATTTTAAGAAGTATATCCCACTTTGAGAAATGGAATGTTATTTAAGTTGTTTTAATCTAGAGCAGGGGTCAGCAAACGAGGGCCCCAGGTGCAAGCCAGTCTGCCGCCTGTTTTTTTTGTACATAAAGTTTTATTGGGACATAGCCCCACCCGTTCATTTCCAGGTTGTTTATGGCTACTTTTGTAGTACAACATAGTTGAGTAATTGTGACAGAGACTATCTGGCCTACAAAGCCTAACATATTTAACATCGGGCCCTTCACAGAAAAACTTTGCTGATTCCAGCTCTAGAGAAGTTCAAGACTTAATTCTTCTCCCCACCACGCCCTGTGGATCAGCAGATATAACTGCTTGAACAGCAGTTGTAAGAGTTTCTGTGGAGGCTCCTGTTGTTCATATTTCTGGTGCCAGAGTGTCCACACTCTTGAACGATTGAGGGGAAGGAAGTAAAACTAAGGCAGTGCAGCCACTGCACTGAATTGTGGGGGAGAGGACCCCTTGCAAGTGAGTATGTGTGTCCTGAGGTAGAAGAGTAAGGCCTGGGGCACCTACAGACTGGTCTACACAAAGGAGTAACTCCAGGTGGTGCTGAGCGGCTGAGGTGGGGGTGGGCAGGGTTGCAGGAGTCTGTGCTGAGACCCCCGCCACTTGGCCATCCTAGAGAAGCTGCAGCCTCTGGTGCCAAGGACTTACCTTCCATCCTGAAGACAAACAATAGTGCACTTCTCTTCTCCCTCCCTTCCTAAGAGCCTCGTCCTTGCTTAGCCTCGCCCATCCCCAGCTGCTCCTAAGATTGTCAGAGAAGAGCTTTTATTGTTAAGGGAGACAACACAGTAAAATCTGCACTGGGTGAACCTAGTTATGTATGGAGCAGTTATTTCTTTGGAATCCACGTCTGTAAGAGTCACCTAACTTTTCTAAATGATGTTTTCACAGAAGCTTAACTTATCAAAAATAATTTGTTGGTAGAGAATTGTGATGATCAAGTTCCACTAGGTGGTGAGACTAAGGCACATTGACCGGAAGAGCAGGGCATCTTCACGTCTCTAAGTAAGAGTGTTGGTTCAGTAGGTATTTATTCAGCTCTACCACACGCTAGGCCTGCGCTAAGCACTGGGCGTGCCTACCCTCCATGCATCCCCCATTCACAGCTGATGATTTTATTATTATCTGAAAAGCAATTATTATCTGGTTTTAATGGTATGTAGGCTTTCCTTCTGTTCCTACTTGGTGTTCCTTAAACTTCCATGTTCATAAGATTTACTGTAAAGAATTTTGTACACAAAACCACACATGCTCTAATACAGGGAACAAGTCAAGAACTTATCTAGGGGTCATTTGTGCTACAAGTGGTTTTTGCTACCTGCAGATTTTTAGAATCCAGCCCTGGGTAAGAAGACAGCATTGTATCCCGCTCCTCTGAGAACCTAAGAACAGATGGCTGTGGTTTGTGGGTTTTTGCAAAATCCCCAGAGGATGTGGGAGCTGGGTGAGTGCCCAGTGCTTGTCTTCCTTTTGTTTGCTGTCATCCACTTTCCTTATTTTCATCCCCTTCTTTATCTAGGGGCCACAGTGCCTCTGTTCTAGGGTGACTGAAGCCAGCTGGGTAGCTAATTGTTGCCAAAGGCTTCATTTCATGGACTCAAACCCACCTTCCTGTTTTGGGACCTAAACTCCCATGCTTTCTTTGGTATCAGATTGCTGAAGCTGAGGGTGAAACCCAGTCTTGCCTCCTAGTTGAGTAATTTGATAAGTGCCCTAGAGCTCATGGAATGCCTTGTCCTTTTACCTCAAACTGGGCAGCCTACTTTATCAGACAAGAATCCTCAAATGGCAATCCTCCAACCACTGGGCTTTAATTGGCCTAATTTATGTACTTAACAAAGGAAGGCAAGCACCTCCCCGAAAGGTTTTGTTTGTTTTTTCGTTTTATCTCCATTTTTGGAGAAAGTAACTTTATCAGTTCACTGTATCTTACTTGACTAGTAGGAAGCCAGGAGAGTTTTAGGAACTCTGACAGTAAGGAACTTTCTCTTTATGTAATAATTTTCCCAAAACATATCAGCATAACCATCTGGTATTTTTCTAAAGAACAATTAACATTTTAACCTGCTCTCCTGCTTCTATAGAGCTGTATTTTTCAGTTGCTAATCTTATAAGAATGATTATTCCCAAAAAGGGATGCTGGGTTTATATGCCTGTCAGGAAACATTACCATCTAGAAATGCTGTGTGTGTGTGTGTGTGTGCACGCGCGCGTGTGCATGCCAAGTCTTGGTTCACTGCTCATTTCCTATTTAAAAACCTTATCTCTCAGACAAGGCTAATCCTTCAACAACAATTAAATCCCTCCAGATTCAGAAATGTTGAAAGGATGTGAAATGTAGAATGGGCTTCCCTTTGTACCTGGTCTAAAGGCAAGACGGTGCATTTAAATATGTCCAAAGTTTTGCGTTTGTGGTCCTTCTCGCTGTGGTGTCAGCACTGCCATGCTACTACATGCTGGCTTCTTTACTAAGAAGAAGCACCAGAAACACAAAATCTACTAATGCACTTGAGATCCAGTCTCAAACTGGAGAATTCCATGTGTGTCACAGTTCCCCACTTTGAGGAGCACACAGATTTGGGATAAATAGCATTGGCTCACATAAGAGCGTGATTGTTCTTCCAACTTCCTGGGTTGAATTGAACCCTTAGCTAATTCAGTCCATTTTTTTTTCTAATTTCTGAATTTAAGAGGAATTTATTTTCCTCTAGAAATTTCTCTAGCTACTTCCACAAGTTTTGATATGTTAGGGCTTTATTGTTCAGTTTCTTATAAGTGTGTTTTTCAGTTTCTAAACTGTCTTTTTATGACTTACTTCTAAATATGTGGCCCTGAAGTCCAAAAATATGCTACATGTAATATTGATTTTTTTTGTATTTTATGAGACATTCAATAAGGTTAATTTTTGTGAGTTTGAAAAAAATGTGTATTTTTATTGAATGCAGATTTGTCCATTAGATCAAGCTCTATTATTACGTTCTTCAAGTCTTCTATATTCTTATACACTTTTTCATATTGATTTATAAATTATTGAGAAGTATAATCAAATTTTTCCCCATGGAATTAATTTCTCCTTATAATTTATCTTCAATTTTTGTTTTATTTATTTTTAGGTTATGTTGTTAAAAAGCATGTTGGTTTGGATTATTACGTCTTTTCAATTATTCTTTTTATCATTAAATAATAACTTTCTTAAGTCTTAATAATGCTTTTCTGCCTTTTTTTGTTTGACATTAACACTGTTACTTGCTTTCCTGTGTTTAGTATTTTTCTGGCATATCTTTCTATATCACTTTCGTGTGAACACTTCTCATTATTATTTTTAGATGTTCCTTTTTTAAGCAGCATGGCTACTCAGGGTAAGTAACGCCACCTGCTAGGACAAACACCCCAAATCTCAGTGTTTTAACACAACTAAGATTTAAAAATAAGACTTTAATTATTACAATCTCTTTCATATTGTTTTGCTTTTTAGGACTTTCATTGCTAATTCTTCTGTTTACTTTGTCTGCTGGCAATTCCTCAGATGGTTTTTCCCTAGTGTAGATTATAGTTTTGGTGGGGGGGTTATTTTGGCGTGAGCACATCTTTCCGAGGGTCTTTTTCTATTTCCTAAGTAGATTTCCAGTGAATCCTAGATTGCAAAAGTAGCACTACCAAGTAGTTTCACATTTGATTCTTCTGGAACCCTACAGCTCTAAGTCTTCAGTGGTCTTAGATGGACCATTGGATTTCCCAATCTTGGATTAACTTGGATTTCCTGCATCATTCAGGTAATATAAATTGAGATATGCTTGACACACAATTAGTGTCTCTAACTCTCCAAGATTGCTTTTGATTTCCACCCAAGATTCCAGGCAGGCCATGCTTTCCAAGACCAGAGGATAATTGGTTCTCATCCCCTTTTCATTAAGATGGCAATTCTTTAAGATTCAGGGCCTTATTTAAAAAGTTCAGGTCTAGGGGTGGCCGGTTAGGTCAGTTGGTTAGAGCATGATGCTGGTAGCACCAAGATTGCTGGTTCTACCCCTGCATGGGCCACTGTGAGTGGCGCCCTCCTTAAAAAAAGTTCAGGTCTAGGACTTTCTTCTAGTACCTAGAGATCACTTTTCCTGTGGAGTCCTAAGACCTATGTCCAGTCCGTGAACACTGTGGGTTACCGTCCCTTCAGCTTTCTAGAATAACTCTTCTGGCAGAATAACTCTTCTGGCACTTGGCAATTTCCCTTGGCTTCTTTCAATTTATATTAATTACTTTTGGGGTGTTCTATCTTATATAGCATTTCTTTGTATTTATAGTGGTACATGGCATTATACCTTGCCAGACACTTTCTAATCTCTCTTTTTTTTTCTTTAGTAAAGAGACAGAGTCTGAGTGAAAGCCCAGGGGGTTCTACCTTGAATTTAACAGCTTTGTTTTGTTTTTATCATATTTCATTTATATGACTATTTTTTTAGGCAAGTTATTCTAAGTTTCCCTACATACCGGTAATACAAACCGTCCTTTCAAAATAAATTTACTTAACTAAAATAAGGCAATTTAAAGAAAAACATTAGGCAAATTTGCAAGTGCTAGATGGCTATGAAAAAACCATAAGGTGACATATTACTACTCATGTTTATGGAATAATTGAAAGCACTTAATACCCTTCCTAGCTCTTGTCCCCATTTTTAAAAATGTTCTTTTGTACTTTAACAAACCAAACAAGAAGATGTGTATCATTAACATAAGCCTGGGTTGAGACTATGAGAAATGGGTTACCCAAATTAGGGCATAGTGTGAGTCAGATATTCCCTTCAAAACAAACAATAAAGGACAGCTGAACTAGTCAGAATGGGCTAGATTAGGATGTGGGAACAAAGAAACCCAACATCTCAGAGCAAACCACAACAAAAATCCCTTTCTTGTTCACATATGAGATCTGACAATTAAGTTTGCGAACTTGAGGCAATGCTGTTGCTAACCTTTTTTGATACCAGAGGGATTATTCATTATGAATTTATACCAACTGGACAAACGGTTAACCAAGTTTATAATTTGAAAGTGCTGAAAACGCTGTGTGAAAAAGTTAGACGACCTGAACTTTTCGCCAACAATTCATGGCTCTTGCATCACAACAATGCACCAGCCTACACGGCACCGTCTGTGAAGGAGTTTTTAGTCAGTAAACAAATAACTGTGTTGGAACACCCTCCCTACTCACCTGATCTGGCCCCCAATGACTTCTTTCTTTACCCGAAGATAAAGGAAGACATTTTGATGACATTCAGAACATCAAGGGCAATGCGATGACAGCTCTGATGGTCATTCCAGGAAAAGAGTTCCAAAGTTGCTTTGAAGGGTGGACTAGGTGCTGGTGTAGGTGCATAGCTTCCCAAGGGGAGTACTTCCAAGGTGACCGTAGTGATATTCAGCTGCGAGGTATGTAGCACTGTTTCTAGGATGAGTTCGCGAACTTAATTTTCCTACCTCATATCCAACAAGCTTTAGTCAGGGCCTTTGCTCCTCACAGTAACTCGCTCGCAGCCTACCAGAGCCCTTCCACAGCCAGCAAGGCTGGGAAGACTGCATTGCACTTGCTCCTAATTCTTCTGACCAGAAGTGACCCCTGCCACTCCCACTTTCATTTCATTTGTCAAAGCAAGTCATGCAGTCACCCTAATTTCAAAGGAGAGCAGAAAAGTATAATTTTACCATGTGACCCAAAGGCCAAGATCCAGAAATATTTGATGAACTATTTAGTTTATGATTATAAATTATCCTACAAACAAATAGTTCTGTATTCCGTCCTCTAGATGGAGACGTGGAGCTGAGCATCTGTTTGGGAGGTCAGCCATAGTAGAGTCAGTTTCGTGTTTACAACTCCTGCAGCCTCATTGGTAGCTCCATCCGTACACAGAAACCCCAAACTAACTAGTTGCTATGGATAGATAAGGTGAAATAATTTCCCTTTACACTGGATTGATTTGTTACCTAGTAGATCCCGAGAGGCTTTCATTACTGATTATAAAACTCCATCCTGCTCAATCACCAAGTACTCTGTTTGACCATTTCATTTCTACAAATATTTAAGGAGCTAATGTATGAATGTGGTTGAAGTATTTATAACCAGTGCAACTTGGGTTTCTCTTAGGTGTGCCTCTGGGTTATTCTGGTTCAGCTTACCTCTCTGTTCCTGGGGTTTCCTAAAATATTCCGATGGCCTTCTGCAATATCCATGGGTTTATGAAAGTGCCTCTCCTCTAATCACCCCATCACAGCCATCAGCATTTCCCTGCCCCCATGCATGCCACCACTGACTTTCTAGCACCTTCTTGACAAGGTGTCTGCTCTGTGTTGCAAAGGAGTATTGATAGACAAAGACTCTATTCACTAACTTCAGTGAGTTCAGGGGCACTTACAGGCTCTATGGAGATTTGTGCAGTATTGGAATTTTCCCTTACTTGGGCTACTACCCAAATTATAGTAACCGTAATTATGTCTTGTCCAACCATGACACATACTTGAATTATTAATAAATCACATCCTGATATTATGTGTAAAATGAGGGAATGTAATATCTTAAACTCAATACTTTATAATTTACAGAGTAGTTTTATATTCATATGCATTATATTTATTCTCCACAGTCACTGTGATGTTAGATATTTATCTCCATTTAAAAATCCCAAAAATGGTCAGCTAATTTTCTCAGTGTTGATCAGTTTGTCAGTACTTACTAACAGTGGAACTATAACCTGGATGTATAACCTCTTATCTAGGACTCTTTCAATTATTCCATGATGTTGCCCATAACTTACAAACATTAACAAAACCTACAAAAATTTAAGACTGATACTATCTATCTATTTAAAAACCCTTCATCTTTATTTCGAATTAAAGGCCATCACTCTTATGTGCTCTGTCAGGCAGGGAACGATATGATGATGTCATTTATTTTTTAGGTTGACTCATAGACAGAGGACTAGGAAAAATAATGTACATGGACATTCAGGGTATTTGAAGCTGGATAATTCAATCCAACACTTATTTATTAGGTTTTTACTTCTACCAGGTACTAGAGACATAATAGTAAAGAAGACAGGTATGGATCCTGTCCTCATGGTTTCAAGGCTAATGAAAAAGACAATTATAATAGGTGGCAAAAATAACTATAAAAATAATAACAATTTTTTCTTTCAGTGTTATTTTCAGGCATTGCATATTCTCCCTCGTTTATTGGTGAGGAAACTGAATAACTTGCCACAAATTACAGTTCTAACACAGTAAGTGATAGAACTAAGATTTGAATCCAGATGGTCTTAACAGCAGCATTTTGTCACTTTACGGGTACTGCAGGGTTGGTATCAAGGAAAGCATACACAGATCACTTCAGATGACAGGGGATCATTGTCAGGAAATCTGAAAAATTGCAGCACCATGGAAAACCCAGGTGTCCATCCCTCTGCCTCCCAAGACTTTCAAAGGCCTTCTCTTAGCTCACTACTCCCATCTCTATTACTAGACAATTTGGTTTGTTGCCACCCAGTATGCTGTATCTCTGCTAGGCAGAGGTCGTCCTGTTCCTGCCAATGCATTGCTTCCTTCGACTCACACACCAACCTCTTGCTCGCTGTTTTTCCTCTAGGGTGGATTCATTTGAGAGAACATACAGGGTAGAAGCCACAGCAACTGTGTGGAGAAAGAAACTCCCTGAGGTTGTTTGTGAAGGGGTCTGTTGTGTTGGTGGGTAAGGAAGCAGGCATTACTTCTCTCAGGGGAGCAGCGCTGAGTTATTGGTGACAGTCATTATTTTAACACCATTGTCCCATCTCCACCACAAGAATGAGGCTGGTCTATTGTGTTCCCCTGTATCCTCAGCACATAGTAGACACTGAATACATATTTGTGGAATAAATGCAGCAAGTACAATTGCCACTAGAGACATAGAATTTGTTTTCATCATAGGAGTGCTTTATTGATTATAAGGGGTTTGACTTGGATCCTGGAGAAACTGATCATCCACATGAACACATTTCAAATGTTTGTTGTAGACCCAGATTGAAGTGAAGTCTCAGTAAGAGAGAAAAGGAAGGACTAAATTTAGAACTTTAACACAAAGGTTTATCACGTTTAAGTTTAGATTAGTGCCAACATCGCAAGGATTCATCCTAGATGGAAATTATGTGAAGTCACCAAGAATAAAAATATATTATCGTGATGGATGGGGACTTACTGACTGAGGGATGGAAGATGAAAATAAGTCCGTGGGAGTTGCTGTGAATGGTGGTCGGCTTCCTCCAAAGGCGTATAGATTTGTCACAATTTTCTCCAGTATTTTCCAATTCCCTGCCACTTGTCTTACCCAGTGGGCTAATATAAATGGGCTTGGGCTTGGCACCGATTAGAGAGAAGAGATGGTAACTCATGACTCAAACCATCTTTACCAATGTGTAATTCACAATAATTTTTAACTTTTCAAAGAATTAAGGAAAATAATGTAAGTTGGTACTTTCTCAGGAATGTTAGGGACTTGACAGTCATTGCTTAATCTTTCAACAACTCAATGAGGTAGGTGGTATGTCCCTATTTTACAAATAAAGAGAGTGGGACCAGCCAAGTATGCTTTCCTTTGCCCACAGCCGTCTAAGTAACATGCTCCAATTTACACAGAGGAAGAGATCTATACAAAATCAGGTCTGTCTTTACTCCAAAACACATATATTGCCTCTTTGGTTGAAAAATATATATACATATTAAATGCCCCCATAAGTATATATTATTAGCTATTTGCTTTCCCTGTTTCTGAGTTTTTTACTTGGGGTGTGTTTCCTTATGTGAGCTGGTGGAAGTGACTTGTTGCATGCACAGAGTAAAACTGGTGTCCCCCGTTCTCATTCACAGTAACTGCAGGAAGTCTTTACTCCAATTTGGGGCTACTTAGAACGGATTCAGTACACATACTCGGTTTGTTCCAAATGAATTAAAAATATTATCCTGGAATCTCTGGGCTTCCTTTTCAAAGAAAATTACCCCCCACACAATGTTTTACATTCTTTGCTTTGCTTTCTTCCAGGCTAATCTCAGAGGATGTCGGAATGGAGGTCCCCTTTGAGGAGGGAATGCTGAGTCCCAGTGCTGCAGACATGAGGCCTGGTGAGAGGAGCCTTTGGTCATTTCCTTCAGCGGGATTCTATATTCACACACTTTCATTATTCAGTGAGAGAACCATTTCCTGTGCATCTCACTTGTGATTTCAGTGATAAAAGTGAAGAGAGAGAGAAAAAAAAAATGTGCAAGGAAGGTGTGAAGCTCAATTTGGTTAACTTCAGAGTTGACTTGAATATGGATGCTGATTGGTGTGAGCCACCGTTTATATCCCGGCCACAGCCTTGTCTGCCAGTGCTTTCAATCCCTGCGATAACCGGCTGCTGCATATATCAGAACACCAAATTCTCACTAACGTCTAAGTTCACCCAATGTATGCTTCAGTGTGAGAATGTTTAAAATTAGAAATGTGACATCAAGAAGGCTCAGTATCCTGATTATTAAAACAGAAAAGAAAAGAAAAGAAAAAAAACCCTGTACTCTAAGGGTTTACAACCCAAGGCATATACAAGAAGGAATTTTAAAATTTCTGTTGCGATCTACATGACTCCGACTTTGTACTAAGGTCACTCCTTTGCACTGTACCTGCTTCAAGATCATACCAAGATCCTGAACTCTAGAATGGAGTAGGAAGAAGAGAGTCAATATGTTTTTCTGTCCAAGCATTGACAGTGCATTGTTCAAAGTACTAGTCATGTAACATAATTATTTTTAAAGGTTCTCTAGCGAAGTAAGCATGGTAGCCCCTGTATGGCTAATCCGCTCTTCAAAGCTCACAATACACTTTGAATAATAAAAGCACCAAAGCTATGGTGATCCTATATGATAGCAATTAGCCACATGTGGCTATTTAAATTAATTAAAATTTAAAATAAATTTGAAAAGTTCAATTCTTCAGTTGCACTATCTTCATGTCAAGTGCTCAAAATTTGTTATCACTGCAAAAAATCATTTTGGATGGTACTTCTTTGAGAATTCCTGTAATATAGAAATCCATTGTTTTTCAAACTTATTCGTCAATAGAAACTGTTTTCAGATAATACATAAAAACATTACATGGAGCACAGTTTGGGTTATGTTCTATACTGGGGGAAAAAAAATCTTAGTGACAAAGAAAGAGTGTCAATTTCATCTGGATGTGACCAGAGTTAGAATTCCAGAATTGAGAGCTATAGCAGGTGGTCTGCAAAATACTTTGTGACAAGGCATCCTGAAATGATGCCCTGAATTGAACATTTCTATTTTGAGGCTATCACTACCATTGTTCAGTTGGGATCAACTTGCTTAAAAATGACCTTTCCAGCTCTGCTTCTGTTAAGTGAAAGCCACATTAGTGACAAGATGCATATTACAGTGAAAGTATAGGAACTACTTCCGTGAGCCTTACATATGATCGTCAGTTATGGTATGGGAACCAACATGAAGTAATATTGGCATAAAAGGTAGTGACTGCTGATTAAACAATGTAATCTGGGAGGATACCTCAGCTGTATTAAAAATAAATACAGAAAGAATGCCGGGCAAAGAAAGGTCACTGCACATCATACACAGAGTCGTCAGAAACTGAAGAAAAGTATTTTGGGAGTGTCTGTGAACATAACAGAAAACGTTCTTACCCTCTATTCCATAGAAGTAAAGGCTACATGAGCTGTTATAAGATACATTTAAGCTTAACTGTTTTTCTTATGCAATGTGCAATGTGAAAATTCAATTCAATATTCTATCAATTTCAAGTTCTCAAACCTGAATAGGGCAGTTCTAAAAGCTAGTTTTTTGCCCATTTAACAATGGCTCCCATTTCCTATTTCTATATGACCAGGGCTGAGGGGTCTGGGGCAAGCCAGTACTGAGGCCAGCTGATCAAGAAGAGGGTACAGATTCCATATGAGGTCTGCCAGCAGATCTGCCTTTGCTGAAAGGGCCTTAAAAATGTTTTTGCATTCTTCACAGCCATGCATATGGTCAGTTCTTGATGTTGTTATTCTTTATCTTCTTTAGAACCTCCTAATTCTTTGGATCTTAATGGCACTCATCCTCAGAGAATCAAGCTCCTTGCCCCAAATATCAGTCTTTCTCTGGACCAAAGTGAAGGGTCTGTTCTCTCTGATGATAACCTGGACAGTCCAGATGAAATTGATATCAATGTGGATGAACTTGATACCCCCGATGAAGCAGATTCTTTTGAGTACACTGGGCACGGTAAGTTGCCAAGTTGGCAAGACCAAAGTTATGTGAAAAGTGAAAGATTATCTAAGTGGCATTAATAAACCTCCCATTTTGTTGCGGTGGCGATTTTCTGTGATTTCTAGAAGCTTTTGTTTGTATTTCAGCTCATAGGAGGCTTTGATTGACAGTTTAGATCTTGGCAGAACTGGTGTGATTCACAGAGGTGACACATAGCCATTGCTGTTTTCTTAAACCCCGACTCTACGGCAGGCCCTGTGCTGGGTGCTAGTGTTGAAGGAAAGCTGTTACGTGCTCTGTTGTAAGAAAATTGGGGCTGAATCTGCAGAGAAAGAGAATTTAATCTGGAAGATTAAATTTGAGGCAGAGAAATCAGAGTTTACTAATTTCTTTGTTCAAGCTCCCACTGTTTGGAATGGTCTTGCCCCCAGATCCTTTCCTGGCTATTTCCTTCTCTTTATTCAGATCTTAATCAGATGTCACCTCATCACTGAGGCCTTCCTTGACCTCCATAATCAAAGGCACTCCCCATCCTTACCCCCAGCACCCAGTCACTCTCTGCCCCGGATTCATTTTATTTTCTATGTGTCACTAATTGAAATCATATCATTTAACTCTTTGTTTGAAGTTCATCTTTCTCTTCCCACTAGAATGTCAGCTCCATGAGGGCAGGGACTTGATTATGTTTGTTTTAATACTGCTGATAAAGTAGGAAGGAAGGAGGGATGGAATGGGGTGGGGTGGGGGAAGAATAAAAAGGGAGAAAATTAAAAGCTGCTGAATCAAACACAGACACTCCTGATACGAATATCAATCTCATTTTAGTTATTTCTGTTGTTCAGTGAAATTGGATTTGTTAAGAAACATGGATAAATACAAAGCATTTACTTTTTAAAAATGGCATGTGGTTTCTATTTTACAGGGTGACATTCTCTGACTTTATCATATTTGAAATTGGAAGTACGAGAATCCTGGCCACAGCTATTGCTTTGATACATTGTAAAAATTCTTCTTAAAATTTAAATTTTTCTTAAAAATTTTTTTAAATCTTTAAAATTGCTTAAAAGAAATATCACCAATAAATGATGCCCTGACGTTTAGAGCCATCCTAATTCCAGGAGTGTCATTCGTAGGAGAATATAATTAGGAAACTCATCAAATTAGTGAATTCATCCAATGGTCATTGAACCACTGAGGCTACAAGCATAACCAGCACTGATTAAGACCCTGCCTTCACCAAGGTTAGTAAGGCTTTATCTCCTCAAGCTGAAAAAATGGAAGTGGCTAAACTACTTGCTCTACAGCTTATTGTGTTTTAAGTGGAGATTTTATATTGCATTTATGTCATGTTTTTGAATTTCTATAATTATTTAGATATATGACCCTGTAGGTTGAAATACACAAATAAGAGGCAAAAGAAGGTCTTTAATTAATTCATATTTCTTTTCTACCATCACTGAGACTCTTCCCCAGCCTCTCCATCCATCCCAGCTGCCCCCAGCTGCCCCAGCCTTTCTCCTGCTAATATAATATATTCTCACATGTAAGAATCACGCTTTGATTTACAATTCCATAGAAGACTGCTGTGGCATGACCCTGCTAGTTCTGTCCTTTCCTCCCCCTGTACTTTCCTGTCGCCCTGGAGAGCTGTATCACACCACATCTGAACCTTTATTTTTATAAAGAGTAAAACTGCCAAGCAAAGTGGTAGTGTTTGAGCAAACTGGTAATTAAAGTTGCCACTTGCTGACATAGTTCTTTTTATTTCATCGATACAGTTATGTCGAAAGAACCAGTTTAACAGCCACCACACACTTTTAGGTCTTAAACTCAAAGGACAAAATGTTAATGTAAGTTGAATTTTAAAGTCCACCCTGATTTTCAAACAAAAGATGTATGTTGAGACACTGTTTTAAACAAAAACATTAAACATTGAAAACACAAACTACATCTGAACAGCATATTTTATTAACATGGAGACATGAATAACTTTAAGAGGGATAGAATACAATGTATGAAATAAATGTTTGAAAGCTGCATTTTTTTTTTTTGGGTTTCTTATGTGAATATTTTGAATTAGGCATATACATTAAAAAAATGGAGTTTTTAAAGCACAGTGTTTCAAAAGTATTTGGTCAGTAATCTGTTTTATTTAACAAATACTTTTATAGGGCTTGTTAGGTACCAAAATCCGTGCTAAGTGCTTTAAAAATATTAATTATTTGAATCCTTATATCAACTCTCTGAATAGGTATTATGTTTCTCCATTTTAAGATGAGAACACTGAGGCATGAAAAGGTTAGGTAATTTACCTAAGGTCACACAGCTAGTAAATGTCCAAGCCAGCACTCAAGGCCTGAGTTGTCCTCAACTCTGGGGTCATACTGCTTCTCCATAAATATGCTGACAATGAATAGAAGGTCTTTCAGTAGATTAGGCTAGCGTACCTGAAGCCAAGCCTGATAGGTCCCCCGCTCACATTTACGCACCCTTTATCCAGCCATTGGCACCACCTGAGGGCTCTTACTTTACCAATGCCTAATAAAAGAATTTCATGCCATTTTCCTGTGTCACGCAGTAGCTGATGACCAAACATTACTGTCAGGTTATATGGCCACAATGTGGTTTTGCTTATGAAAAATTTTTGAATTTCACTATCATCAAAAGATGTTCAATTGGTCTTTACTTCCATGCAATTTTCTTTAATTATTGTGTTTAAATAGTTGGAAAATATCATTCAAAGTACCAATGTAATTAAGGCTTGATTTTCTTTGATAAATACAAGTGCCCAAGATACCAGAAATATGTAGATAGTGAAGGACTTAGGAGGTCAGTCTTTCTATTAAGGGAGATCTGAGATTTTTTTTTTTAATGCTTTATTATACTAATCTTAGAAACTTAAATATATCCAAAGATCAGAAAAGATAATGAACAAATTCTGTTTTCCAAACCAACTGCAAAGTTATTTTTACCATAACTCAGATTTCAGCAAAGGCATTTAATAAGAGAAATGGAAAAACGATAAAGAATTTTAGCCTATTTCTGATAAGAATGTTATAAGAAATACTCATATGCACTTGTATATTTTTTTCTTCTTAGGTGATGTTTAATGGCCTTATTTAAGTTATCTTTTCTAAAACTAACCCCTAATGACAGAGTTTTTTCTGTAATAAGGTACCCAACATTTTTTGCCAGATAATCTGGGAGTCATTTTATTTATCTTCCCTATCTACAATCTACTATTTTCACAGCCTGTGGGAAAGCAGCTTATAAAATCAATTCTATGTTTTAACTCTGCATATAAACTAACCAAGTGTTAAGCTTATTTTATTTTACCCACAAGCAACTTTATGCCATAATGGTGTGGTCTAAAAGGATGATTTTTTTTTTTTGGTACTTTTGTATGCTTAGTGTTTATATTTAAATTTATTGCCTGACTGCTCTTTGTCACACACACAAAAAATTTTTTAAAAGACTTCTTAACTGTCTTCCCCTAATAAGGAAAAGTTCAAACATCATATCTTGTAAGGTTATGTACATGATCAGTGCAAGATCACAGAAGCTAGTCACCTTTCACCGATGTATGTTCCCCTGCTGGAACGGCATCTCTAGTTAGTCCCTAATGACACCAACAGTGGATTCCCCACTGTGGTTCATATAGCACAGGGCATTTAAGAGCTTGTGTTCTCAATCATTTCACAAAAGACAAGAGAAAAATGTTCAAGTTGCCTTCTTCCCTGTGTAACAGAGCTTAATTGACTTCAACAGTTGCCAGGGAGAAAAATTTGCTATTGAGAAAAGGAGACAGAGAAAATCAAGCATTTCTTAGTGAAGAAGGCGTGAAACCAAAAATTAAATCTGGAGGGCCTGGGGATAGAGAGTTAAATGAGACCTGAAAATTTTCAAAATAGTGACAAAATGATGGCTAGGGGGAGGATCGTAATTTATAGTTATAGCAGAAGAATTATTAAGATTGGGAGGATATTGCTAATTCAAGGAATGAAATAAAGATATCTTTACTTCTTACTAATATAGTATTGTTGACTGCTAGACATGAACACCATAAGAGAATTTACTGGACCCCTAACCCTTAAATAATTTCTTTTCCCTATTTATGGCACTCATCCAAGGTGGGAAAGGGGCAGGCGCCCCAGCAACTGGCCAACTGAAACATTAGCATAATGACATTAACATGTCATTAAAAAGGTCCAGCCACAAACTTTTATGCTAAAATGAACAATAAGGCTGTTTTTAAAAATAAACTGTAGAAAAGTGTTTTTGTGTGTGTGTACATACATACTTTTAAGTAGAGGTGTCCTTTCTTACTGTGATACAATAATCAAAAAACAGACAAAAGTGAACAGTCAACTATATAAAATATATTTCTATTTGAAAAAAGTACAAATGTAAAAAGTAAGCATAAGACCGGAAAATAATTGTAATACGTGACAAAGTTCTATATAAAGAGCTCTGAAAAATGAAGAAGAACAATAGAAAAGGGACCTAATAGGTAGGTGCTCCCTGTCAGTAAGAGAAATAAATGTAAATAGCCAACAATCACTTAAAAAGTATCGCCTGCTTTAATAATTAAAGAAATACAAATTAAAACAAAAAAGAGACAGTTTCACCCTAAATTGTCAGGGATTAAAAACTTTGATAACCTCCAGTGTTTCTGACAATGTGAGGAAACAGTAACTCTCATGTATTATGGTGCGATATAGTCAATGCAAAAATGTCCCTAAAACCCTCAAATGCCTATACCTTCTGATCTAGCATTCCACTGCTAGAAATTTAGCCTATAGATACCTGTACAAAGAGAATTATTGAAGCAAATTATTGAAGCAAAATATTTCTAAGGGACAACAACAGCATGGAATGAGTTTTCCATCACTATGGGATTGATAAACTAAAAGACATCAATAAAATGGAATTCTGTAGGTCTATTTTTCAAATGAGCAGGGTTTATATTCATTGAACTGCAAAGAAGACTATATTATTAGGTAAGAGCACATTGTTGAACAGTATGTGTAGAACATGCAGAATATACGGAATAATCATACATTTTGGGAAAAAAGTATGTGTGTACATGCACATAGAAAGAATGCACATCAAACAACGGGTGAGAGTGGCATTGGCAATTTTTGCTGTTTTCATGAACAATTTCTGTATTGCTTGCACTTTTATTAGTGTGTTTTACTTTTAAAATCCAAACAAACAAACAAACCCAAAACAACAGAACACAGTGTACAAACATTTTTTTTTTTTTTTAAACAAAGCAGCCTCATTAAAAAGCATGCAGAAAACAAGACAAAACAAACCCACACAGATCACCGGAGCCAAGTTAGAGCGGGCCAGAGTCCCAAGCAGGATAAAGAGGGGTTTGTGGATGTTAAGTTCATTGCAGGGGAGAACATGTGTGTATAGGGACAACGAATGACAAACCCACATGAGAGCCCAGAGTTCTGAGGGCACACAGACCAGATGGAAAATAGGGTCCTGGGAAGGGAGCTGAGATGAGCATCCAAGGGCCCTAACCCAAGTAGGAAGGGAGAAGCAGGAAGGGATTCCATAGGCAGATGGATGGATTTGCACCTGACTGCAGTGCTTGATCTGAAGCCAAAGGTTGCTGCTTTCCATCCTTGTGGAATCTTCCGGAACATAATGGCTTTGTTGTGCCTCCCTTACAGATTACCAGTATTTCCAGGAACTTGTCCAAGCTTTACTTATCCACTCATCCTCCAAATTTTTATTGAGTACTCTGTGCTGGTTTCCAAGCTAAGTGTGGAGTGGAGGTGAATAATAAAAGTAATTCAGGTACACTTTCTTAGCCCAAGTTCCTTTCACAGTCTCATAGTAAAATTCAAAGTGTAATGTGATAGCTTAGAAGGGCAGAAAAGGTAAGAGTTTGACTATATTTGCTTACTAACTCTGTGACCTGAAGTAATTACTTCAGAGCTATGTCTCTGTGTCATAGCTATTATAATACCTACTATGGTATTTGATACATGGTAGCTACTTCATAGAGTATTGCTATTATTATTACATCAAAGTCCCATAAAAAGAATACAAATACAGTACAGTGTAAGTCAAAGGTCATTTCCCATGAATGGAAAAACAAGAATGATAATATCTCACAAAATTATTTTGAAAGTTATAAATACTCTTTTCCTTCAAATTACTTAAATGTTGTTAAACTCTGCTGGTAATTGAAGTAAAAAATGGAAACAATTGCTACTTATTCTTTAAAAGTATTAACACGGTTGCTTTTTCTGGATGCAGGAGAGTGATAAGTAAATTTCTCCCCAAGATGCTCCGTGGGCTTTTTTATTGCCTTATGCACCCACAAATAGGAGTCTTGAGAATTCTTAGCCTTGGAGTGTTTCTGGTCTACAAAGTTCTTTGTTTCTTTTTGAATTATTTTTTTCTACCTCCGGAAATTTTTTTCTACCAGCGGAGGTAGTCAAAAATTCACAAAGAAACAAAGTTATTTGTTTCTTTGTGAATTATTATAAAACCTTTCTGTAGCATATTTTTGAAAAATCCATAGGAAGTAATATCAATTTTATGCCCAATGTGCTCCCATTAGGGAAAGGTGGTCAGCTCCTTTGTAAGAGACTTAGAGCAGGAATCTAGGCTAGTGGTATCATCAAGATACTAAGCTATGGACCCCCAAAATACTCTGGGCACTCAGGATAAGCCAGGAAATGTAGTCCAAGGAAAACAAGATTATCTAGGTCTCATACATAGCCTTTCAGCCCATTAGAAAGGCCTGCGGTCTTCAACCTGTATGATCAAGGATGAATTGGTACCAGACTGTACCCTCTTGGACCACTACTGACACAAAGCAGCTCTAGCCCAGTGTCTATCCCCACCCTCAGCTCGGCCTTAGCAATGGATTTGGTTGTTCAGTCAGTAATAGACTTCACTGAGTGTCTTTTATGTGGTCAGGATGGTGTTAAGCTCTGTAAGAGTTATACAAAACAGGGAGTTCATCAAGTTCACTCTGCCAGGAGACAGCTGGTTGTTGAACTTCTTGAACTGTAAAGGTCTTGCTCCTTCAGCACTGCTCTGTGCTTCATTTGCAGAGGATCCTACAGCCAACAAAGATTCTGGCCAAGAGTCAGAGTCTATTCCAGAATATACAGCAGAAGAGGAGCGGGAAGACAACCGGTTGTGGAGGACAGTGGTGATTGGAGAACAAGAGCAGCGGATTGACATGAAGGTCATCGAGCCCTACAGGAGAGTCATCGCTCACGGAGGTAGTCAAGCTTGGTGTGAATCTGGGAAGTGGGGGATGGGCAGCCGTATTTTTTTTTATTAGAAAATGAAACGAGGGTTTTCTGCAGCATGACATCCCAAAGACCCTATTGGGCAAGCAATGTTCAGGGGTCTGTAAAGCTAAGTATATTACCTCATACGCAATTCAGTTAACACCGGAAAGCCTTCTATGGAAAAATAACTTTCCAATGTGAAATGCTTTCCACAGTGCATATCGGATAGCTATGATTTTCTGCATAAATTTCTTGAAATGCATAGTTGTCTAATTTAATAATTTCTGTTCCGCATTCACTTGGGTCGGTTTAGGGTTTAATTAAATAGCGTTTGAGTCCGTACCACCACATGTATGGTGGTGTAATGTAATAAGATCATTGAACTGGAGGTGCTTCTAATGACAAAACAGTCTTTTGAATCCTCTTCAGAAGTTTTAGGAAATCTTCTTAGACTGAGCCTTGTCATTTTTCACCTACCTGAAATTGGCTTTTCTGTAAACTCCATGACATCTATGTCTGACAAAAGCCAGTTCCAGCGAAAACCTCCATTTGCTTAGTGGGGAAGAACGGAGGGAGAAAAGCTGTGTTTTGTATTTCCAATGCTTTCTTGGAGCTCCAGAGCCTTGACTAATTTGGGATTCACAAAAAAGTCAGATGAGCACAAGCAACACACTTAGTGTTGTCAACTTCAGTAAACGTAAATGGCTTTTTAATTTTTCTGCTGCATGCACTCCTTTCCTGCAGTCCTGAGGCACCACCCTAACCACTCAGCTGTTCCAAAAAAGTGTAAGCTGACAAGGCAATCGTTGTTCTCTCTTCCTTAACAAGGACAGAGAAATAAGCATCTTGGCATGACATTAAACTCGTAGCTTTTGTTTTCTAACTAGCAGAAGGACATTTTGTTTTTACAATCAAATTGCCTTCCACCAGCAGATTTTATACTTTCCATGCCATGCATTGCTACTTCCACGTAAGTATCTGGACACCCAGGGAGTCCGACCATGACGGTGAAGGAAAATGCCAATATGTGTCCTCATCCATGACCTTCCTTTTTCCTGTTTCACTATTTGACCTGAAATGGTAACGTGGCCCAGTGAGAGCTGTTGTGGCATGGGGACAGCTTCCTCTGTGGGAAGCTTTTCCCATAGCCCTTCAGGATGAGAGCTGGCCTAATCTTGCTGAAGGTGACAGACAACTGGCCAGAGTCAACCCTTTTGTTTTGATGAAATCCACAACCTGAGCATCATTCACATCTTCCCAGGTCATACCTCCTTTGCACCACCCATCAGGTATTTTTCATTTGTTTGCTTTTGGGAAATGAAAACAAAACAAAGGCCGACTATTAAACTCGCCTGTGCTCATTCTAGAGAGTACAAAAAATGTAGAACAGATAATCCCTATAAAATTTTACCCCTCAGATCTTAAATTAAGAACCCCTTTGTTGTGAAGAAAGCAGGCACACTGCCTCACTGTTCTCCTAAAGCCTCCTATGACTCCAGTGGACTCACCTGTGTGTTCTTTCCACCACAGGGAAGTTAGGTGGGCCGAGCAGGTGGGTCTGTTGCCCGAATCCACTGTTGCCACGAGAGCGTGATTATCAGCAGCACACTAGGGTCAGAAAAAGCCCCTGCTTCTGCCTGTCACATTCCTTGTGAAAACTGAGCTGACACCTCGGCGATAACCTGGTTTGCTGTGCCCTCCATCCCTGCCACCTAACACCCCTTGGCATTGACTCCTCTGCGTTCTGTGTTGTGAGCTCGGTTTTTGTCTGTGTGACTGTCCAGTTTGTTTGGAAGAGAAGGCCCCCTTTCCTCACCCAGCTCTGCCTCAGCCTTCCCCAGGCGCTGGCCTGCATGCGTGTGCCTCTGGCTGTACCCATCTGGAACGTTAGCAAGATGCCACCTCTTCTTACACCCTGAACAGTTTCTGTGCTCTGTAAGTAAAGATTGTTCAGATGTTACTTCTAAATTTGTCAAAGCTTTGTCTTCTGTATTGGAAGCTCACCACCGCTTTCTTAGACCTTAGTGATGATAAAACAATGCTCCTTGGTTACCAATCTATTGAATTTGTCATCCTGGCTTCTGATGAGCATTTAAAAAGCAGCCCACTGTAGTGAACAGGCAGATCTTGTTTTGGTGTCTTATATTTTGCTATAAGGAAGTTTTCCCATTTGGGCCAATAGGAAAATACCGACAGTACAGTGCTCTGTGCCGCACAACTGCAAGTCGGGGGAGAGTGTGGGCATGACTAAAAGAGCTGCATAAATTAACTGAAAAACAAGGCCTACCAAGTGTCCATACCAGTTGGGAATATCAGTGTGTGAGAGCAGTATTTGCACAAATAATTCAGTCTTCAGCTTTGATGAACTTCTTATGAGCTATTGTCAACGGCCCTGTACATACGTAGAAGAACAGGATTGAAGACCCATCTTTGTCACTAAATAGTCTATGACTTTGGTATATCACTTAACTTATCTGGGCCTCAATGACTTCATCAGTCATAAGAGGGTGATCTCAAAAATACGGTTACCTCCTGTGAGCCCCTGAGCACTATTCCTGCCACCTGCTAAAATAAAAAAGTAAAGAGAGGTCTTGGTTGTTTAAATCAACCAATAGTATGGGATCCCTCTGAAACCAGCACTGGCTTTTTTGAACTTGAAGCAGAGATCACATTTAAATGACCAAGGACAGTCACTCCAAAGCATTGTAATATGTAATGAGGAGTTTCCTTTCTTTTTCTTTCTTTCTTTCTTTCTTTTTTTTTTTTTTTTTTACTTCTCTTATTTCATTATAGGAGATTCAGGTAACCTCTGCAGTGTTGCTGGACAAATTATCCGGGAAAGAATGAGGAGAAGAGTTGCAGGCCGGTGTATGTGTGTGTGTATGTTTTGGTTGCGCCTGTGACATCTTTTCTTCTGTCTCCATTCCATTTGCTGGCCAGCAAACTTGTGTTACGTCCCTTTCATGTCTGTTTGTCCTGCCTCAGGTAAGGTCTGCATCACTGCTTCCTGGGGGCTCCGGAGGCAGTGGGTTGCTCAAGCACACACGCCCTGAATTCACCTCACAGTTATTGAGAAGAGAGTCTAATAAAATGCACGTTTTCGGAAAACCAGACTTGAAACGAATCATGCAGTTGCCAACAGGCAACTTCATTTCAGGAGGCTGCATATTTAGAATAGAAATTAGGTTAGCTGACCCCCTTGAGGTCTTCAAGGGACAAGAAGTGAATGACCTGACTTGTTCTGGTTATTGCACTTGGTCAGCAATTGCTACGTGAACTATCTCCAAAGCCTGACGATGATGGCACCAGCCCTTGACTTAGCAGGAAAACTTTCATGAGGAAATCTTTTACTTCCAGTTCCTTTCTTACATCTCCTCCTCTCCTGTTGTCTTCCTCTCTCTTTTCTTCCCGTCCTACAGTTCCTGTGCTCCAAAGTACAAAAAGCCATCTTTGCGTTTGTACATTTCAGTAGTTTGTATGTAAAAAGACATTCCTGAGTTTGACAATGATTGAAAAATGGTAAGCTGATCCTTAAGTATTCATTTGCCTAAATGACCTGGAGTGAATGGGACACTCCAGCATTCCAAGGACAGATAGTACTGACACACAGAGTTGACTTGCCATTGAAGAAGATGTCTGAAGTACTGTTTCTAAATCTCAGGGTTTCCTTTTTAAAAAATTTCTTAGGAAATTTTCAGAAATAGAAAAAGAAATCGAAGTAACTGAGCAGTCAGGATCTTAAAACTGTTCTGACACCCTGGAGCCAGACATTTAGAAAGCTACATTTAGAAAGATGCTTTTGCAAAGCTGTTTTCGGACTTGTGTTTCAGTTGGATCCATTATGTTTATTGCCTCTTTTAGTGAACTCAGTCTTTTCCATGGTACTGAGTCTGAACTGCATGCCTTCCTGGTGTAGTGTTAGTGTAGCTAAGCCACCTTATCCTTTATGGATTTCCATTTCGTTATAAAGCTTCTTTAATGAAATTGTTCAGAGGAACAAATACTTCCTGTATTAAAATATATTTCTTCTGCCATTTTCCTTCATATTGCATTCTAAAAAGAAGTTGGTAAATACCAACATATTGGAAAATAGGGAACTACAGCAGAAAGTCCAGAGGGAAGCTACTGCAATCCTGTTTCACAAACATGTGTTGCATCAGATGTATACTTACATAGGTAGCATCTTCTAGGATATGTAGTGTAAACACTGTCTACAACAACCTCAAATTAGTAATACACACGAACCCATAATTTGGTATATTTTTAGTTGATATCACTGTCGTTCCCCACCTCTTTTGTGGTAGAGTCATACTTTCGCTTTGTAGAGAACATCTTATTAAACTGCTTTTCAAGAGTTAAGCCTATCCAAATCTATATCCAGCCAGTATTTTACTGCCCTGTCATCATCAGAGGGGTATTTAGAGTTCTGAAAGAATGAAACACACTGAGTTCTGACATGGCTGGATCAGGCTTTGAGGGTGTGTCCTGCCCTCCTACGCAAAGTGTTGAGGAAATTGCTACTCAATGATTCTGAAATCCAGAACTATGTTATATGGCAAAAATTGTAAGTATTTGAAAGGGGATATAAAAAAAATGAAAATACAGTACATTGCTTCCGTTTTTAAGTCTGGAAGACACATGAGATTCTATACACAAAACTGTGGGGAGCTGATCAACCACTGCCATGAATTTCAAAGATGAGCTCTAAGGGAACACAGAGCTTGATTAAAGGATGGAGCAGAACTTTCAAAAGTGGATTAAAGGTCCTGATACCTCTACAATTTCCTTGACCCTTGGAGGTTCAATGACTACACTTGTTTGCATCTTCCACTTCCTATTTTCTCACCACCAGTTGCAAATAGCAGTTCCACCCTCTCACCCCACCATCACTATGTAACCGGAAGTAATTGTCAGGTTTTCCAAAAAGCACATATTTTCATAAAACTCAAAGAGAGGCAGGCTTGAACCAGGCCAACCCTTCTTGAGTTTGCCCCTTTCTCTAAGAGACTAAGCTCTGAATTCTGTGTTCAATTATTCTACGCCTGAGCAGAACTTTCCATGTTTCCCTGCACTGTCTGTTGAATCTGGAGATCCCAGGGACACTACAAGCAAGTACACCAGTTATCTAAATCAAAATAAAGGTGGTTTACTTGTCTACTCCCTAGTATCTGATCACTGGAGTGTGTCTGTCTGAGATTATATTGTAGTTCAGTGACTAAGCTTTCCCTTCAAACTAAAACTAAAAAGAGCTAAAAAGGTTTAATCAGAACCTCTTTATTAGCTATTAAAAAAGTATTATATAAATTAGTTTTTGTAATATATAAATTAGAAACCCTTAAGGCAAAAGTATTGCCCCTGTATCCTTCGATAACTTGAACAATTATACATCCCATTCACGACTATGTACAACACATATATAATCATCCATAATATATAGATACTCTATATATGCACATATATTCACACTCTATTTAAAACACTATGTAACATACATGTTAACCACCGGAAGATAATTATATGCATATGTACTTAAGTATAGTCTGTATAATACTCCCTTAAAGCTGTATCTATTACATCCCCATCCACACCCCGGCCAAGGCTTCCAGATTTGTCCTTGGTTAATAGGTTAAATATTACTTTGTTAAAAGCTTTCAATTGATTACAAATGTCTTTTTTTTTTGTCCCCCAGGATACTATGGGGATGGCCTAAATGCCATCATTGTGTTTGCCGCCTGTTTTCTGCCAGACAGCAGTCGGGCGGATTACCACTATGTCATGGAAAATCTTTTCCTGTGAGTGATACTTATGACAAAGTGCTTTGAGTTCATGTTTGTGGGCATCTGTGGCAGATAAGCATCTTTAATAAAAGGAAATAAATGATGTAGAATATTCTAAGCCTCTGATAAAAAGTCAGTGAAATCTCTGTCAAGGAACATTGCTCAAGAGACTAAAACCTTTAAGGTTGCTCTTTTGTCAGCAAAATAGATTGAAAACAAAACACAGTTTAGCCTGCATTTTAAAATTCTGTAACATTTCCTTTGGGTAAAGTGTTATATTTGTTCCCCGATGTTCTTAGTCAACTGATGATAACCTGACTTCATTTATATCTGCTCTTATTTTCTCTGAGTTGCCCTTAGTATCTGATAACATTGTTGACATTTTTGAAAGTCAGATTTCTTACCCACACATTTTTCAAGTGTCCCTGCATTTAAAAAAAAAAAAGATAAATGGACAGATAAATGAACAGTACTCTCAGAGAAATTATCTTAGGTAAGCGCATTCTTCTCAAGGTGAAGAGGTAATATGCACAACCATTCTTAAATGTCATATACCCTGTTATTTAACTGTTTTATAATTATGGTATAAATAAGATGAAGTGTTTCGTGTAGGAACTGAAAACAGACCTCTTCCTTCCTATGATCAGATATGTAATAAGTACTTTAGAGTTGATGGTAGCTGAAGATTATATGATTGTGTACTTGAATGGTGCAACCCCAAGACGGAAGATGCCAGGGCTGGGCTGGATGAAGAAATGCTACCAGATGATTGACAGACGGTAGGTGAACTCCATTATTTAATCCCTATTTTGACTTTCTCAATAATCCCCTTTTCTAATTCCCTTTTAATCTACCAAAAATGCAATCGCATTTTAGAAACATTGAACTATGTACAGTTGAGATAGTAAATTATAAAAATATTGGAAGAGTCACTTGGTGTCCCAAGTCTGAGTTAAAGCAAATTCTCCCCAGATTTTGTTAAATATTGTTATCTTGAACCTGGTGATGAGGTCTATTTTAAACTATACACATGGTATTGCCACATGGAGGTACAATTTGGGCTGATAAAACAAATACCCGTGATTCTTTACTGGTGTCACGTGATTTTGATGCTGTTTGTGTGACTGGCACTATTGTGATTTGGAGAACTGTTGTGCTCTTATTTTGACATTTATTAATAATTCAAGTTAACTACTACCCTATATTGTGCTTTTGGGTGCCCCTTCGTTAAGATAGTTTACTTTTATCCATACTGGTTTTAATAGAACAAAACATGTTATTGCCATCTACAGGAAAATTGTCATAATAAACATAAAAGCTTATGATGTCTGTGATAGGTGTGGCATCCCCTTAGATGTGGCTCCTTACATAACAACACACAAATAACCTGCTATAGTAACTAAAACTTGTTTAAGGGTCCAAACATTCATAAAGTAACATTACTGATACTGAAAATCATGCCTGAAAACCAAGAGCATTAAAATGGTAATCTGAAAGCCAAGCAACCACATGATATACGGTTACTATTTTCATTAAATGTAAGAAGACACCAATGCTCAGTGAGATCAAATAAATTGTTTAAGTTGCTAATAAGAGTGTTACTATTAAGTTACTGTTCTTTTCAAAATAGTAAAGATAATGCTGACAAAAATGAAAAGCATTGTTAAACAGAAATATGCCATGATGGTTATAGATTTATGGACTCCAAGAATACAACCATTCTGTTTTACATTTACTCTCAGAAAATGGGACTTGAATTATATGTTTCAAATTATATATCAAAAAGCATTTATCTTAGTAATCGTGGCTTTTGTATACATTCCCTATTGATTATAGTAACTTGCCTAGAACTCTTTAATATTGTATATATTTTTATTTGGGGATATACTTTCTGTTATAATTCCCCCTAAAAATGGGTTATGAGTAATTTCTTTTTTTCAAAATAGGTTGCGGAAGAATTTGAAATCATTCATTATTGTTCATCCATCTTGGTTCATCAGAACAATCCTTGCAGTGACACGACCTTTTATAAGGTATGGTATAGATGTAAAGTATTGTTGTAGCAAAAGTGCTATTAGTAGTTTTAAAATAATATATATATATATATATTCATTTTCTATAAACAAGAATTCATAAACTAAGAGGATATTTAGGAAGACATATTTATCTCTGCTTTTCCTGGAAAGATACTTTGGACTATCCAGCAAGGGACTCTAATTAAGAGTGAGCATTACTTCATAACTATATTCCCCTCTTTATTGTAAATCATGATCTCTATGTTGGTTGCTGTAAACATAAAAGATGAAGTGATGGGTTTCCATGTCATATTACAAAAAGGAATAGAAAATACTTTTAAAGTGATACATGGTATTTTTTAGAGACTAGAAAAGGTAGAGTAACATGACAAGAGAATATAAAGACAAGCCAATGACAGAAACAGGAGCCATGTCTTATCTTAATTGTTCTATTTCTGCTGAACATACTCATATATCCTATAGATCACCAAGATTAGGTAAAAAGTCGCGGCAGCCATTTTGAGAGCTTTGTTTTGACCTCCCATGAGAATTCTTGGTTTCAGTTCAGTTCAGTTCAGTGTGTTGTGCTAGATACGATATAACACTACATTTTGCAGATGCAAATAAAAGTCAGATATGCGTCATAATATAAGAAAGACTTGAAACAGCTAAATGCATGAGACAGTATATCTTTTCTAGAGAACTTTAAAAATATCATAAAATAAAGTCTTGCCTAACATCAGGATACAAATTAGATAAATTGAATTTTTTCTGCCTCAAAGTTATTAATGAACCCCTAAGAAAATTTCTAATAACTTCACTACTGGAGAAAAAATTTATAGGTTAAAATCCCCCTTTTCATTTTTACATAAATTTTACTGTGACTTCCAGATTCTACCGTTTTTGTTTTTTTTCAGTGTTCACTTATAATTATTTAGCATTCCCGTTTTCTACTTCCAACAATTGAGTAGCACAATTCAATCTAATTTTCCTTTGGCAAAGTTTAGCTATTTACATACCATGTTAAATTGCCTTCAAAAATAATATGAAATATTATTTAAGGTATATAAAAAGCCATTTATTTGAATAATAGCAGCAAATACTTTGACAAAGGAATAGAAATCAATATATACTGAAGAGCTTATAAAAAGTTTAATTTGTAAAAAGTAAACATTAGAATTGATATTGATGTTTGTTTAATAGTTCAGTTTTTATACTTATAAAACAAATGTTTCTTCTTGATAAGTAACAAAATATTTGTTATTGTAAGAATATTGAAAATGGTTATAATTCAACATTACTGAAGGGAGTTTCAAGATGATAATAAAAATTAAAATAATAATAAAATTATAGCAAATAGTGTTGTGGCTTACATTTATTGAGTGCTTACATGCATTATCTCATTTAACCCCATGACAGTCGTCGGAAGGAGGTACTGTTTACTATTTCCATTATATAGGAAAAACCCTGAGGTTCAGTGAGGTCAAATAAATTGTCTATAGCAGGAGCCAGGAAAACCACTCTGTAAAAGATCAAATAGTAAATATTTTAGGTTTCGTGGGCCATATGGTCTCAATCACAGCTACCCAACTTTGCCGTTACAGAGCAGAAGCAGCCATAGACAATATGTAAACAATAAGTACGGCTGTGTTCTAGTAAAACTTGATTTATGAATACTGAATTTTTAAAAAATGTTTGTGTCACAAAATATTCTTGTTTTGATATTTTTTCAACCATTTAAAATACACAGAAACGATTCTTACCTCAAGGACTGTAAAAAACAGTCAACAAGCTGGTTTTAGCCTGCGGGCTAGAGTTTGCCAACCCCAGGTCTAAGGTAACATAGCCAATAAATGATAGACTCAGGCTTTGAACCCAATTTTCTGCCTACTTCTAAAGAACACACATTTCAAGTACTTACACATTATATTTACTGTTTCATCATGTTAAGACCCTCTTTAAAGATATCCTTTCTAAGTCAATTTACATCAGGGTAACCAACTTTTACAACTGACAGAAGAAGCTACCAAAATGTATTGTAGGTCTGTTTTGTAGATTGCTGGTAGTATGTGTTCACCCAAGACCTATCAGGAGAGCCAAAAGTAACTATATGAAGAGGAAGGTTGTTCATAGGACACAGCCAGTGGCCCAGGGTGGAAACTGCAAGTAAAATGCTACAAGGTAGCACGTATGAGAGAGGTATATGGCAGATTCCTTTTTAAAACTGAATTGTTTGTCTGTGCCAAACATTGGGTTAGGTGCTGGAGATTGAGAAATTAAATAGCTAAATTGCTTTCCTAAAGGAGAACAAAGCAGACATAGGCAGACAATACACAATTATAATACAGGGTACAACTGAAGCACTGTGAAGGGTGATAACTCAAGGTGAGGTGAGTTTTAGGGTAACAGGTGGAGAATGGAGGCTGAGAGTCTGTGTCGATAGAGGCTTTCCAGAAAAATGAGCCTTCAATGTGAGTTTTGAAGAGCTAATAGGATTGGCCAGCTTAAACTAGGTGGAGGAAACAGCAGGTACAAATATACCAAGGAGAGAACATGTTTAGAGAACTACATTCCTGTGAATGTAACACTGGAGGTCGAGGTATCCCCTTGCACGACTACTTCCTCCCTCTCATTCCATCCACTCTGTCTTTTATCAAAGCCTGAATTTAGCTCAAAAACTCTGGAGGAAGGAAGAGGTCTAATGTAGCATATTATTAGTAGTGTGTGTTTACCCAAGACTTATCAGGAGGGCTAGAAGTGACTGGAGAGGTAGTTGTTACAAGTCACAATCAGCGACTCAGAGTCAAAACTTTTAAATAAATGTGAAAGATAAATGTATAGAGACATGACTTTGACAAAGCTTCCTGTTAGAACGCATAGTAGTTGAACAGAAGGCTACACAGTTGGCAGGCAGCTCAGCTCCATCCCAGTAGACTGGGGTGGGGAGGTGGGGAGGGTTGTCTTTTAATTTGAAACCATCCAAGGAAGTCTGATGCTTGACCTTTCAAGTGGAATTAGTTTGCAATTACACTAGTAATAGAGATGTGTTCTGATAAAATATCTAATCATTACTGATAAGACCAACAATTACCAATTCCTGTTTCTAATTCCCTTTCCCAGAGGCAAATTTCCTAATCAGTTTCAGTGGTCTCCTTCCAAGTTATTTTCTATACATTTACACACATCTAAAATAACATTTAGATGAAATCTGTGATTCAAATCCAGTCGCTGGAACAGTTTTTGAACGTTGGTTCATCTGGAATGAACTCTCAAACTAGAATGTTACAAAAAAGTTTTAAAATACTTAAAACTAAAACAAGGAAAATGACTTTACATATACTTTTAAAATATATTAACCTTGTGGTAGATTCCGAAAGAACGAATGACAAAATTTTTGTTCATTAAAAACAAATAAGTGAGCAAATAAACCATAAACCAATGGTAATGCAGAGTGGCAGGAACCACTGGGAGGCCATAGGATGTGTGATCAAGAGTGTGGACTCTGCACAGGTTTAAATCCTGGCTCTGCCACTTACTGATGGTGAGTACTTAACTCCCTGTGTCTCAGTTTCCTACTCTTTAAAAAGGATAATTATAGTGCCTACCTCACTCGACTATAATAAGAAATAAATGAGTTAATATATATAAACCACTTAAAAGAGTGGTTGGCACATATTACTCAAATACGGTGGCCTTTCTTTCTTACTAAAGGTGCTGGGCTAAGGTGGTAAGTACACGGATAGCAGGATTTTCAGAAAGACACAGTGGCCGGAGGAGGGATGAAAGAGCAAGGAATAATAATTTTTTTTTCTTCTTTTTTCTTTTTTTAGTTCCAAATTCAGCAGTAAAATTAAATATGTCAGTAGCTTATCAGAACTCAGCGAGCTGATCCCGATGGATTGCATCCATATCCCAGAAAGCATCATCAAGTAAGTCCTGATGGTTTCAAAGACGTGGTAAGAAATATTGCATGTTTGGAGAAGGAAATTGGAAAATAACTCATTTCCTAAATATTTAAGACAAACATTAAATTTTCTCCAATAAATATATATATTTTTCTTATAACCCATAGATAACTCTTCTGTTCTTTTACAACCTCATTTACGTTGTCACATAATCTTCTCTTGGAATTATTGATTAGTGCTCATTTTCACTTTGGATTTTACTACCATTTTGGAGAAAGCATAAATTTAACATTAATCAGTACATCTGTTACTTGCGCCTCTCACTCTACACAGACACAATAGGGTGTGAGCGTAGCTTGGATTGCTTTCTTGCCTTACGTGAAGTAATTTATCTGTATGACCCTAGGAAAAGAGAAAAAAATTACCCTTTCTCTGTTTTCTTCTGAATCCCTTTTCTTCATAGCTCCCTTCAGGTAAAAAATAAGGCATAGGAACGTTTCCTTACTCAGCACAGGGTAATAACACACCAGCATAGATACCGAAGGTTGGATGATTACCCTACAAAAATAAGAGTAAAAGTTAACTGAACAACCACTTAGAGCTGGAACTTAAAAACACGGATACTGGAGAGTGAAAGCTCCTATTTGGTTCATTGTTGCAAAGAACCATTGTGTTCTGTGGATTGTGTTTTTCTTTCACTATGTCTGATTCACTAGTTTTTTATTTGATTAACATTGAAAAGAAGGTAACCATCAGTTCAAAGAAAGTAAACAAGTATACCTAGTCTTCCTCCAGATGTTCGATAACAAAAGGGACTTCCCAGTGTGGGCACCCCGAAAAAAGAGCCCTCACTTAAAAAAAAAAAGGCACAAAAACAGGAAGAAAAGGACTCCCATTTAGTGTGTATCTATGCTGTGCCGGGCATAGAAGTGCTCGCTATATATCATGTACAGCTATGGGAAGAGGACTTAGTAAAGAGAAGTTGATTATGTGAACTATAAGTAGGAGCAAGGAAAAGATGAACCTAGAATTCAATTCTGAGTCAGCCTGGCACCAAAATTCCCATGCCCTTTTCTAGTAGTTTCCTTCACCTCTTTTAAAGTATTTACCTGAAGTTAAAGCTCAGGAGTAGATGCATTTGGTTTTTCTACATCCCAATATCAGGCATGAACCCAGGATACTGATTTGGCTCAGCTAAATCAAGCAGAGTGTGCAGAAGGTGCTAGCAATGGCTTTCATCCTCATTAGCTTCACAGGGTTCCTACAGCCAGCACACCTCACAGCTCTGGCCTGCTGTTTCAAAAAGATTCATCCATCTTCAAAACACTCCAACTCTTTAAATAAAAAAAGTACTGGAGCACCCACCTTCAACGATACTGTCTCTCTCTGCAAAAGGTGACAGGGACATTCCTTTTCCAGTAGAAATGAGCATTGTCCACACTCTAGGTGAACACAGAAATGCCTCTGTGGTTTGGCTGTTGTAAAAGAGAAGAGAATGGGCTTTGCAGGCTTAACATTAGACTTGAACTTTTCTGCCTTCCTTTCAATGTCTCTGAGACTTCAGGCAACTTATTAAAACTCTCTGAATCTCAGCTTCAGCATCAAGTATAATGGGAAAATTAGGCGCAATTCATAGAATGGTCCTGAGGACCGAATGAGAACAAGGTACATAAAGCATTCAGAAAGCCCACTGGTACAAAGTTGGTAATCCAGAATGTTATTTATCATAAGCATGTTGCTTTTAGAGACCCACTGTCATATAGGAAAGTCTAACTGAAAAGTTAAATGTGCCCAAGGCACTTTTCATTCATCCACACCCACCGGTTTTCAAGGGCTCCATTTGGGAAAAGTTACTTGGGGAGGAAGGGTTCCATTTGGAAAGATTTTCTTCTGGAAGAAGTTTACAACCATGTAGGTCCTCCTCATGTATCCATGTTATCTACCATCTTTCGTAATCCACCTCCTGTGGTCATCCTTCCCACCATTTCTGTGACTACTAGCCCTCATTGTCTCATTTTCATGTTATGCCATTTTCAAATTGATAAAAGCCATAGCTCCTTCTTATTACTGAATAACATTCAGAGGATCTGATCTCAGCCAATCCCAAGACAGGATGGAGCCTGTCATAAAAGGACTTAAATGGAAGAAAAACTTGCCCAATCTAGGGTCAGACTTTTAATCACTGACTACAGTTGATTCTTGTTATCTGTAGCAGAGATTTTTAGACCACCAAATATTGACTACTGAACTGTTGTTCATAGGGGAAATGAACTGTTGTTCATAGGGGAAAAGCAGGGTTCGGTTCCTGCGAGCCTCTGGTCACATTTTTGTCACCCAATTAATATCTAATCGTGTTTTATGTGGTTTTTCTGTGTTAAAGATACATTATTTGATACATACTGTTAATTCATTAATATTGAACTCATGGCCAACCACACTCTAACTCGTGCCTAAACAAAGCTTATCTAACACCATATATTCTCTGTGAGGCACATCACAGCGTTCTTGTGCTCAGCATCACTAGAGAGCACTTCGGCACTATGCTTGGGGCCTATTTTAAATGGCAAAATACAAAAAAATAAAAATAAAAACATATATTTATGGTACTAAATAGACTGCAGAAAGGACATTGTTTACAGTATGAGAGCTGAAGCGAGAAGATACAGCCTTGCTTAGTTTAAGCTCAGCTGGAAAAGTGCTCATAAGGTGACTCAAATTTTTTGCCACTCTATGAATGTTCGCGAGTATTGATTTCGGGTTACAAATAAAGTATAGCAAGTGGCGAATTTGCAAACATAGAATCTACAAATAATGAGGATTGGCTGTATAGAATTATAAATTCTAAATCATTGATTATGTCTAAAGAAAATAAGATTTCTTCCAAAAGGCAATTTGATCTAATATTTGGGCAGGCTTTTCTGTCATCTTTTGACTGTTCTTTAAACCATTTTACTTGTCATTTCTTTCATCTGTTGGCTTGTGTTCCTCACTGCATTCGTTTTTTATCTTGTAAGGTACGATGAAGAGAGATCTTATAAGAGAAGTGTGAGGTAAAATCTCCTAACCTACAATTCACACTGGACCCTCTGTGTGTGTACACCAGTGTCTTTCTTGTGGGTGACCTCAACATGCTTCCAGGGCAAGAGGTCATTGTGTCAGTCCCTTGTTTATGCATTCCCAGTCTTTGTCTTGTGTGTAAAGCTGTTGAGGTCAACCTAATTTGCAACTGAAACCTACTAAGCCAGATACATCCCTGACTTGGCCCAGGCTGCAAGCTAACTTCAACTGTAGTCAACAGACTCATGTGATGTTCCCAGCTTTATTGAGCCCGCATGTTTCTGATGTCCTTGCAATTTTTATATCTACCTTTGTGAAGGAACTTGCAAAGTAAACATGCATAATCACTGAATGGGAGGAAATAACACCATATTTAATTGAAGGAGTGTGTCTCAGTGCTCCAGAAGATAGTTTTTAAAAGCACATATACTCCACATATGTTTGGCTCTGCTTTGCTGGGTGACTCTCTCACGCTCTGCTTGCTTCTTCTTCTTTTTTTTTTTTTCTACACTGATAATTTTTGCTCATGCAGACTGGATGAAGAACTGAGGGAAGCATCAGAAGCAGCTAAGTAAGACTTGGTTTTCATTCAGCAGCTGGCGTGATGTTGGCTTGCATTTCAGGAATGAATTGAGAGAACCTGCATGCCTGGTGTTGTATTCTTGCATCCTGATAATAATGCTGCACTTTAAAAGTTCCCTTTGTCACATGATAGATACAATTTCAGTTATTTGTACTACAGTCTATTTTCTCCCACTATCTTGGTTATCTTGAAGAATGCATTTGATACTGTTGTTTAATTTTTTAAAAAACTGTACATGTAATTTTAGGCACCACAGCAAAAGAACACATCACAGTTTCTCTCTCTCTCTCTCTCTCTCTCTCTCTCTCTCTCTCACTCACTCACACACACACACACACACACACACACACTCACACACATATAATATCCAGATGATCATTAGATATATTGAGGCAACAAAACTTCATTAATTCATATTAATGGAGAGAAATGATGGCAAGTTGAAATTTGGAATATTTTGTAGAATCAATTTCATGACTTTCTAAGATTTTTTAAAAACACCTTATTGAGTGACTTGGAAATATTACTTAACTAATAGCTTCTGAGATATTTGGATAAATAAAAAAATGATTGTTCACTATTGTTAAAGCATAATTTTCAAAAAGGCAAAATCATAACTTTAATGCAAATATAAAATGAATACATGGCAATGGTTTTATTCAACTAATTATTTAATGAAGGAACCAGTAAGGTGTTAAAACCAGTTCAAAGAGCATTTGTAAAACTAAATATCAATAGGCAATTTATAAAGAAATGTTAGGATAAGATTGTTGGTTTAGATACAAAACTGATTAATGTTCAGGAGGGCAATAAACTGTAACCTTAGGTTATTTTTTTCACTGGACAGAAATTATTTGTCTCTGCTCAACAAAAATCTGAAAGTTAACCTCTGGCCCTACAGAGTTATAAAATAGGCCATCAGTAGAAAGTCAACTCAGCACTGCTTTGAAAAAATATCCAGTAATTTCCTTTTATTTCCAAGTTACAAATAATTTTTCTGACACTATGTTAAAAGTAGACAAGTACTATTTGGAAAGTTTGCTGTACTGAGCTTTCTTTCCGTTTCAAATGTTGCTTACACTTTAATTTTTATAGCCACTTCCAATTTTAATAGATGTTGCAAAAGCAGAAAATCTGGACAATGTACAGAGCTACAAATTTTGAATAAGTAAGATCTTACTTAGTAAAGTTTTTTTCTGAAAAGGTGTAAAGGCCAATTCCTTATGAAAACAATCCATTTAGATATTTTTTTTTTCCTATGGCCCAATGTTATTGCAAGTAATCTGTAGAATTATGTGCCTATAGTGTGGATCTTTTGGGTTAAAAATTCAAGGAAAGGTTTTTGCTTTAGAAAGTTTAGCATTAGGGTAATTTATTATTACAGTATTCCTATCCTCTAGTTTTCTTTCAAGATGACTGACACCCATTTAGGCAAACAATACTCAAAGTTATATTACATAAATTTTTACTCTAACAGAATCCTCTTAGTCTCTAACTCAACAATTAAAAACAAGAAGTTGTGGAAACAAGGAAGATATTAGAAATCAAGGAACCAACTCTTGGTGTAATGTACCCATTTAGCATTTATCTGTACTAAAATTACATAATGTCATGAGATTGCCCAGAGAAACATCAATGAGTTTGTCTTTCAGCTTTTTTTTTTTTTTTTAAGGATAACATGTTTATAAAATTAAGAAGCTGTTTTCAAGACAAAAGTTGGGAAGAGGTGACATCAATAATTTTCCAGCCAAACCAATTATAAAGTCATATTGCCATGTTTCCTCATTAGTACCATGCAATGTTGCCTCCTTCAATAGATTTTTTTTCCCCTCATATGTGTACTCTTACTGCATAGCTACCATAGTGAAACAGTTATTATATTTGATTTTGTTGTGTAGCTTTCTCTTTTTTTCTCTCAAATCTTTCATTTTGTTTTCTTCCCTACCCTCACAGCCCCTCTCACCAGGTAGCTAAATGGTCTCAGGTGATCCTGAGAAGTCTTGATCTCTTTTCTAAAGGAAACACCAACCTCACACCTAGTACTGTAGATGTAGCTGCTCAGTAAATTTCTGCTGCATATATTGACAAATGTGCATAAGATTAAGATTGTTGCTGTAGAGCAGTGGTTCTCAAGTGTTATTGTGCATCAGAATCACCTGGAACATTTGTTAAAACAGTATCCTGGGCCTTACCTGCAAAGTTCCTGGTTCAACAGTCTTCGGAATCTGTATGTCTAACAAATGCCCAGCAAAGCCAATGTGGCTCATCAGGACCATGCTTTGAGAATCACCGCCTTAAAGTAATTGGCTGAGAAAAAATGAAGACATATTTAGAAAAGGAAATAAAACTGATTTTTAAATATGGAGAAAAATAATTGGCTGAATAAAAATAATTAGATTTGTCTTAAGGGTCTATGCTCCTCCTTTGGATTCAGTGGGTAAGCTACCTGTCTGAATTCTCCTCCAGTTGATCCTATTTCTTTTGACAGTGACATTACATGTATGAGGAATTGAAATATACTTCCACATTTGAAAATGTGTAACGAGAAAGAATTTTACTCTGTTGATCCCACAGATGATTAAAATACCTCTGAAGTGGTCCCCAAATCCTTGGACAGACTGTATATGATGATTTGGGGTTCAGGAAGCACAATCACTGCAGGTCTATGGTCAGATTCCAAAAGCAAGATAACCCCGATTCTTTCTATTAACAGATACACCCTGACTTTTCACATGACCTTTATTAAAAAGCTTCAGACTGGTTCTAACCAAAGGCAAGCAATATACCTTGTCAGGAAACAAAACCTACCTGTCTGTTGTTTTGCTTTATTCCCATCAGTGTTTTTAAACATCCATCCTGTCCCCACATACACATATAAAACCACCACCTCCAACAGACTTTCAGAAGGTGATTTCCTCAGCCTGCCTGATTTTTTTCTTTAAAACTTTAGTTCGTTTTTCTTTTATACTTTTTTTTTTTTGGTCTTTTTTTTACAGTTCAAATTCTCCAAAATTTATGCTCAACATTTTAATTGGTTCTAAATGTATGTCACCCTTTATGTAATGGTTTTATTATTTCATGTTCCTTTTATAGTTTTTTCATATGTGCAGTTCAAATTTTTCTTTAAAACTTTAGATCTATACAGAAAAGAAAATACTTTGGAAGGATAAATTTTATATAGAGAGCCATTCTTATGTTGAAAATGGTGAAGAAGCTATCGGCTGCCTTTGTAGTAACAGTATTCTATGGATTGCAAATTACTGTTTTCTTTGGAAGGATTATGCAAAGTTGAAAAAGCAGAAAAGCTAGGTTTGGAAGATTGCCCTTTCCTGATTCCAGTCCAGCTTTGCTCGGTTTTTGTAGCACACTGTCAACACTTACCTGACTGTGCTTTTTCACTGGAGTTACCAAATACACTCCATAAAAATACCAGACCACCAGCGAAAGAGTGAGGAGAGAAGGGGAAAAAAACCCTCTGCCCTTCCAGGGAGAAATAGCTTTCTGTTATTTTCAACAAAATACCTAACATTAATAACTGTACCTCTTATGTGCAAACAGATATATTAGCGTGTGAAATCACTCACATTACAAAAGGAACACTCACATGTAAAAAGCATCATAGATTCCCTTTAAATAATGTTTGTTTGCCAGCAATAAAATATTTAACAGAAGACAAAAAGTAGAAGGTGAAGTGTGCTACATATTAATCGGAAATTAATATAAAGCAAATTTGAAATTTGCTAACAGGAATCGCACCACATTACACAAAAATAGCATAAACACATTCATACGCCATAACACAACTTTTACTTCATGATTTTATATGGTTACATTTTTCTTTCTGGACACATTCAGTTCAGGTTAATGTCAGGATTCATTTGTATTACTTGAACATAGCTAAGCTGTATGGTAGTCTTATTATTTTTCTGTAACACCCACAAGGAAAGCTGACACTGATATTTTTTCTTTTTGTGTCTTGCAAAATTCTCAATCTTGTGAAAACAGAAAGTTAACTAGGTTTATCTGTAAATGAAATTATGTTGCTTGAGAGGGATTGTTCTTTGCATATAAAATATTATATTTTAGGAGTTATAAATAAAAATTTGCAATATTATATTCCCTGAATAAGATAGATTGAGAAATCAGGGGGGAAAATGACACGGACAGAAGAGACCACTGGAGGTAATTGGAGTTTTCGATATTCCTTTTATGTTTCTCAATCATGGGCAATTACTATATTTCAAAACTGATGGCAAAAGAATCACAGCTTAAACTCAACATCATTTCAGGTGTAGATTTTTTCAATATTAGCAATGGGACAACATTAAACAGTTTAAAATGCCCAATCTGTTGTGCTTACAAAGTGGTAACAGTGGAATGAATGTTTACTGTTTCCTTTTTTCCATTGCACTCAGAACTAGCTGCCTTTACAATGATCCAGAACTGTCTTCTATGGAGAAAGAGTAAGAATTCACCATCAATACAGCTATGTGGTTACTTGCAGTATGGTATGACTGAGCTCTGAAAGAAACAATTACATTGAGGATTGGGTAAACCCCGTTTAGATGTTCAGCTTTAATGTTCTCTATCCCTGAATTTAGAAACTTAAAGAGAAATGTGCCAGCTTAACCCCATCTCATTCATGATCACCATTAAATCCCTTACAGACAACCTACGTCTGTACTTGGCTTTCTATTTTTCCAATCCACAAATGAGGAGAAAATGAATATTAGAGCCAGATGTAAGAGCATTTAGGCAAGAGAAATTCAAGTCTGCTTTCTGAGTTACATCATCTATTTTAATTAGTGAAAGTTGGGACTTCCATTTGAACTTAATATTTGGGTGGATGGGAGAGAAAATGTCCTTGTTTTGAAAATTCCAAGAAGCAGTTGAGTTTGGATGGGGCTTGTGGAATGATCTAGTCCATCTAGTCCCATGCTGTAAGAAATAGAAATCAAAAATGTATTTGGTGCTCACCACGTGGCAGGCTCTATGTAAAAAGCTTCAAACACACACTGATTTTTATACTCAGAATAAGCCTATAGATACATTTTATAGATAAGGGAAGAGACATGGAGAGATTATTTGACCAGTCCAACATTTCACACTTGTGAAAATGGCCCCGAGCTGGGATTTGAATGTGTAAAGCAGTTCCAGTGACAGTGGTTTTGAAATCAAAGGGAGGTGTCTTAGTGCTGGAACACATGTGCAACCTCTGGTCTAATCAAAGACTAGAAGAAGACAAAGTTAGTCGCCTAAGAAAACAGTTAATTATTGGCCAAGTCAGTTTCAGGGAATAAATTGTGGTCACCAATATGCTCTCAGAGGGAACTTGGCCATCCAGTTAGGGGCTTCTAATCTGGTTTGAGATGTGGAGAATTTAACATTGTCCTTCTTCCCAGGAATCTAGCAGAAGGGGCAAACATCGAATTTAAATGTGTCAGCTATTGTTTTGTTCTTTTGGGAACTCCTTTCCCTTGAGGTCCGAAGGGAAGTTGGAAAATCACAGTGCAATATCTTTGCAGTTGCTATGGATACCTTACAGTTTAAGGAAGTTTATACACAAAAACTCCAGAGAAATGGTCCCAACTGAAAAAGGACACAAAGAATGAAGCCTGGAAGGAGACCTTTGAAATTATGCAACTATTTTTCTGAAAGTTACACTTGTCCCACCTCTTTGAGATGAAGACAACAATTGCTTCAAACCAATTGCTACCCGAAAATTCTGCAAAGCAAAAATATCTGTCCCATAGCCCACCATAATTCTTTTTGCAGATCTTTGCTTTCTCAGCAAAACAGCGCCCCCTAGAGCAGAGTCCTGTACCTGCAGTTAAGAAGCTGTGTGGACAGTGTCACCCACTGGCCTGTGGCTGCTACATCTGCGAGGCTTACCCACTTCTTTGTCTGCCTTGTCTGTTTGTTCCTCATTTGTATGTAGGGCGGTTTGGGCTGAGGAGAGGGCAAAACGCTGCTTCTTTTTTGGTTTCATTCCAGGGCTGGACTTGGGGAAGGAAGGGATGCTACAAATTGTTGCTTCCCACTTCTAAGGACGTGCTCTTCTCTACACTTCCCTTTTCTTCATCCCTCTCTCTCCTAAGCCATACCAGGCACATGATCCCAGTGCAGAAAATGAGATCCAGGATGAGGGGCAAGAATGGCAAAGAATTTTTTCTGCTGACTTCCAGCCCTGGCTTTCTGGCTTTCTGTAGTATTAGAATAAGGGGCTTTGTTTTCTTTCTTCTCATTCCTGTGTGGAAGCATTTCACACTTTCTAGTATTGAATCTAGTATTGAAACTGCAAAACGGGCAAAGGCTCTTCCAAGGAGCTCACTCAGGCCAAGAACAAAATGAAATGTGTGCTGATACTGTAGTGGCCTCTCATTTTCCTCAAAGAGAGAAGGGAAGGTTATACCTGTCTCCCCCTTCTCCCTACCTAAAACAGTGTGTTTTTATTCATCATTAAGTAATATTGTCAGCCATATTGTAAGGAACCTCATTTAACACATATTAGAAGCCAAAATGGCCTATAGTAAATTTGACAGAAGGTTGCTATGTCCCACTGGAAAGTTGGTTATAGAAAACTAAGCCCAGTTGCCCATACTTCATATTTCAGTTCTAATTAAAAGTATGTTTTGTTCTAAAAAGTATACTGTTTTTCAAAGTACCCCTAGGTACTTGTCTCCTTCACTTTTAGGTTTGGATTTTATTTATTCATGCATGTCCTAAAAATTGCAACATGCCTTTTTTATATTTTTACATACATAGAAAGCATATATGATCCAGGGGACATGTTTCTATTTGGGAAGACTTAAATTAATAGTATTGTCTGTAGCTTCATTAGCTCCACAAGATAACTGTCACTTTTTAAAAATCATTCACATTTTTTTCAATTGCAGTTGACATTCAATATTAATTTATATTAGTTTCAGGTGTACAGCAATATAAATCATTCACTTTTGACTCTCTCTTGCTTCTCCCATAAACTGAGTAACTAGGTTTCAATCTTTCAGTTTTTGGTTTACCAAAAGCTGAAGGAATCAATTAAACCCTAGAACGTTTACGGAAAAGTCAGTATGAAAAATTAGGTGTTTGAAAATGGGCGTCATTGCAGAAGTGTTTTTTCAGATTTTTTATCAGGGACCTAGATGGTGAAACAAAGTGACCATGCACTTTAAATTGTCCAAGACAATTTCAAATATTCTGACCCACACTCACACTCTTCAGACAGTGTGCCCCAAATTTTGGTTTAACAAATAAGTCTCTGGGTCTGTGAGAGGAACTGAGTCATCACCACGTGAGAAAGAATAAAATTCCAATCATCAAATCACACTTATTACAGACTGCTGGGAATAACTAGAGCTGGGAAGTATAATTTAGAAGCAAAAACAAGATTAAGAAGGACCTGTTTTGTAAAAGCATAATAGAAAAAGATCTAGGGGTCACGGTGAATAAAAAGAGGACACCTCCATAGTAAAACTCTGCAGATAAGAAAACAAGTCAGATCCTTGAGGGCATTAAAAAAAGATTAATATCCATGACCACCTGGCCTGACCTGGCAGTCAGCATGTCTGGGTCTGAAAACTCCCAAAGGAGACAAGATTATTATAAGTAGAGTAATTAAGCAGACAGATGATTTTTTCCATTTCAAAAAGACACCGAGCTACTACCCTACCCTACTGCGAGTACTACTACTACTACTACTACCAACAGACATTTACTCTGTTTGCAATGTACAGTTGAAAACACTTAGATTTCATCCTTAGCAAGGTATGAGAGAGAGATCGTTCTATTTTACAGATACAGAAATGGAAACTTAGAGAAGGTAGGTAACTTGCCCAAAGCCCCAGAGCTAATAAGTTGTGGAATTGCTAAAGATATTTCAAAGGAAAGGTACTGCTATAAACTGGATGAGCAGGCAGTGTGTGTGGGTTACCAGTGGCTTTATTTGCACAGCTATTATTAGGTTGGTGCAAAAGTAATTGCGGTTTAAAAGGTTTAAAATAATTGCAAAAACCGCAATTACTTTTGCACCAACCTACAATGAACAGTGCTCCGCCACTGCAAATTTCACAAGCAAACATACAGATTTCTGGCTCAGGAGGGCAGATCTAAGTGAAATCCTCAGATGCTTCCCTATTGTAATGTGTTTTGCAAACAATGTGTTTTTTTCTTTTTTCATGGCTGAAATTCTTCCTCTGAGTGTTCACTGGCTATAGCTCTCTTCTCTGATAGATACCCGGAAGTCATGATATGATCACTAAGAGGCAAAGAAGAGACACAAGGACATTTTAGACTTATTCCCTAGATATTTGGGAACCCACTAGACATTCTTAAAAACATTCTGAGGTTATGAGAATCCATCTCATTAAGATAGACTAACCACACTCGGGCAAATCCTTTGGTAATAGAAAATATTACGGGCGGAGGGGGGTGCCATTGTTTTGTAGTGTTTATCACTTTCTTACTATTGAGCGCTTATCAGAGATTACTTATTTCAGGGAGATCATTTATTTGTCGCACAAGGAAAGAACATTTACCAAAAAATCAGTCCCTTATTTCTAAAATGCAATAATGTCCCTTACCGTAATTTACTTCAGGAACAATGCTTAACACGAGTCTTTTGCCTCCTTAGATCATTGCAAAAGGTGTAAAATGCTTCCAGAAACAGTTTTGTAAGAATTAACAGATTTCATATTTTAGATGAAGCCTTGCCAACTAGGGGAGGACTGTGTTTTACCAAATGTTTCTGTTATAAGAAACTTGCATGATTTATTTTCAATAAGTCCTTTGAGGAAAAAAAAGGCAAACACACGCCACCCCAAATCACTTACTAAATGTTCCTTACTCAGTTTCTCATTTTTCTCTTCCTTTTTTTCAAGCATTGACCTGAAGCTGAAAGAAAAGCCCTAGTTGGCCATGGCTGACAGAAGAGGATGCTTTGTTGCTTCGTGGTTCTGTTGAAACACATCTACCTGGAAGAGATAGGGCTGATGGTACTTTTTTCCACTTTGCACTACCTGGTGCCATTCTAAATTTCTAAGGGGAAAAACAGTAAGGGAATTTGTTTACTCCTAACATGTTTTATGAAATTCTGTGTATTTTCCTATTTTGCCAATTATGTGCCTCAAAGCTTTCAGTTGAACCTTAGCAAGAAGGTAGGATGACGTTCCATTTCCATATTTCTTTAACCCTTGGTGCAGTGATATTTTGTCTCTTAGACTGGTATTGACCAATAAGGTAGCTTCAATCCACTATTAATTATGTGTGAATTGTTTCCGTAAATTAGCTGGATTTCTCCTTGGTGGTCATTTTAGGTTTAAGATACACAGGGCTCAACTCTCCCACGTAACTCCACCTTTAAAATCCTAAACTTGCTTAAGACAGCCATAAACCAGACGCAGGTGAAACCACCATCAGCTAAGCGCCCACTTGGCTCTTATGCACATGAATCACCTCTAATTTCACAAAGGGAAGTCAGGCTTTCTAATTCACATCAATTTTATTTTAGTTGGACATCATGTTTTCTGTGAAATGGCTTAAAAAAAAAAATCACCATTTTTCCAATGAATGTTGAAGACCACCACATTGAGAAACTTAAAGATCAGTGTCTGCATTTTTGGCAGCTGTGCTTCGGGGTGTAAACTTAGTTCAAGATATTATACTCTACGTGCCAAGGACTCAAGGGTAAGGTGGTCCACTCAGAAATTCATTATTTGGTAACATTCAGTTATCTGAATTTCTCTCTCAAATGCATTATAAAAAGCAATCTGCTTTAAAACACTCGAATCTGATTACAGGTTTAAAATTAAATATGAGAATATATTATCATTTGCAAAAATTTCCTTTGTAGTTTTCATATGCCCTTTACAACACCAATGTAATTTCGAATCTATGGGCCTCTTGCAGAGAAGTTGGCAAACTACAGCCACTTATATTGCACTGCCTGTTCTCATCTGGCCTTTTAGTTAATATTAAGAATGGTTTTCACAGTTTGGGTTGAGGACATTTTTTTAAGTATTACATTACACACGAAAATTATTCAACTTTCAGCATCTATAAATGAAGTTTTATGGAAACATGTCCACACAAATTTGTTTAGAACTCTTTTGGCTACTTCCTCACTACAGCCACAGATTTGAGTAGTTGCAAAAGATCACGTGTAGCCTACAAAGCCTACAACATTTACTATCTTTATAGAAAAAGTTTGCTGAGCTCTGCTCCAGTACATTCATGCTTTGTTCCCAACCTCCATTTGTGTGTAGATACTCGTTTCTCTAACAGAATGCACAAGTAAGGCTGCAAACTAATTTATTCTTTAAAAATAAAACTTGGCATCCATTGTCAAAAAAATACATGACCTGATGAAAAAGATAGCTCAAGTCATGTTTATATGACCCACAGTGAAGCCTGCTAAGAAGGTTTCTGGCTGTTTACAGGTGTTGCTGAGGTCCTGACCTTACTCCGGGAACCATTCTTATTCTCCAGTATCACCTATTACTAATTAGCCAGCAAACATAAAAATGTAGTGGAGAATGGGGTTCCACCATAATCTTAGGATGGTAATAACTACATCAAGAGAGCTGTCCAAGATGCTCTTAGCCCTGGGTATCATGAGCTTTGAAATGCTTCAAAGTAGACATTTTTGCGCAGGTGACTGAATTTCACTGACCTCATTTGGTTCATGTCCATTTCTCACCACCTTCCAGACATGCTCTCATATATACAGGTCAACTCGCTTTCCTCCATAAGTCTCCATTATCTGTGTTCCCCTCTTGGTCCCTTTCAATTGAATACTTCATTGAATTGTGTTCTTTTGGGTCTCCTCCCTCATAACATCTGGCTTGTCTTATAGAAAAACCCTAGAGCATACCTTCTCTCACAGTCCACGTCCACCTTTGAAAGCCCAAATTATGCCTCTCCCAGAACTTAGTGTTGACATAAGTATAGTGACTCAATAGTCCAGTTTGTTCACCCGTTTACAGTCTGTTGCCCTGGCAGAATTATTAACAATGCTTCCCTTTATTCAGTCATGTCCCTGTTTGGAAGATGAATTGCACGGTCCCCTAGCCACAGGAAGTCATGAAAAATCCAGTGTTCAGCTTAATGGTGCAAGCCTGAGGACATAGAGCTGTTGCTAGTGGGTTCTTGTTATAGTCAACCAGACATGGCAACAATCTCACCATTCACGTTTTTTTTTAACTTGTCTAGCCTTCTCATGGGAGGCTACTCAGGTGGTATTCTGTTTGAAGCTTAATCTTCCTACAGGCATTTTTCCCAATCAATGATTTTGTTTGGGCTGTTCCATGGGCTGCATAACCATTCTGATACTTAGGCATTTGCTATTTTATTATCCTAAAAAGAAAAAATTAATTTAATTGCATGTGCTAGAGAAAAGCCACCATGTAAATTCAATCCAAGTGAATAGAATCCTAGAAGAACCCAGAAAAAAATAATCCCTAAGCAAATAGGTAGGCAGATGTAAACATACACATCTTTAGCTATCTAGCTCTTGCATTCTGAGCATTCTTGCTTTGGTTCTGACTTCTAGGAACTGTTTTGCACTTTCTGTGAATTTGTAGTTAAGGAAACCAAGGGGTCATTGGGGCAAAAGTATATTTTTCCCAAAGTGGCAACTGCTCTTCGTTTAGCTCCTTGATTAAGAGAAAGAACAAAAATATGCCCAGAAGATACTATCAAGGAGTGAAGGCAATAGCTGGGTGTGGAAGAAAACCCTGAAGTTCGTATTGAAGCCATACAATGTTTTATGGGGTTATCTTCTAAGACATACTCCAAGATGTGTGAGGAAGTCACTACTTCAAGCCTTTGTGTTATTAAAATCTCATTTTAAGAATTCTGTTTTGGTACTACGTTTGCAATTCTCATCTAATCACAATGCCTCAGTAGTTTGCTCCCTTAGACACATTTAGATGTGCACAAAATAATCTTTTATATATTTAAAGGGTTTTCTACTATGTATTGGATTGCTTAGAATAAAGTATCTATTAGATTTTGTTTGGGTAAACAAATAAATAAATTATCCTTAAATAATGTGGATTAATGATATATTAAATATATATATATATATATATATATATATATATATATATATATATATAAAATATATATATATATAGCCTCTCTGTATGATTTAAAAATAAAAATTGATTCCACAAGCTATGGCTTTCTTTCTTTGAGTCAGCAAGAATCTTTCTCTAGCTTCATTCTGCGGCAGTCTGATCTGGATATCAGTCTAGCTTGGCACTTGATACCTGAGGTCAGTATACATTTGGGCTTTCTAATTACCTAAATTTTATTCTTTCCATTTTTGCCTTCCATGCCTCAGTGATCTAAATTTTCAAAATGTATTGTTTACCACCTGGGTAAGCAATTGAAAGTGTCTCCATGCTTCATAGTTACTTGATTTTGTCAACTTTTCCTTTGTCTTTCCCTTACCTTTTCATGGCATATATTTATTTTTAAATCCATTAAATGGTATTTTATTTTTAGATTATGTTTTGTTTTCTTTTTTACTTTTACAGCCTTTGGGCAAAACCAGAGTTGGGAATTACTGCTGTGCTTTTTCTTTTTAACTAATAATTAAATCTGTCCCTCTGCCTCTAAGAAAGTTCTTGGAGTAACCAAATTAAAAGTTGCTCTACAAAAAGTGGACATTGCATGTTCTCATGATCAAGGAATGAGTTCTGGTGGATTTTGCCCTCTACCCAACAAAGGCAAGAAGGACAAGAGACGACTGAGAGGTAATTACGGGTGAATGAAGGGCACAGAACTAGGAGGTGGTCTGCGCTGTTCATTCTGCTCTTTTTACCTCACTGTGGTAGTGGGCAATGGAGGCAGGGTGGGCGTCCAGCACTAGAGAAAAGGAGGGTGAGAGATGGTGGATACGCACTATGGTATATTACCCAGCTGTTAGAAGCAACAAACTATACATTCATGGAGCCAGACTTAAATCGTAGGGTAGAGCGGGGAAAGTATAAGAAAGAACTCTATATTTTTAGCATAGTGCGATTTACATAACTTTAAAACCACACACACACAAAAACAGTGCTACATATTATACAAAATCCACGGATGTTTAAGAACTTAGCACACTCATTAGAGTGAGAGCAGGGAGTTGAAATCTCAGGTGAAGTTGGAAGCCTCATTAAAAAAACAAAATCAGGTACCAACTTCCAGTTACAAAATAAATAAGTCATAAGGATATGATGTACAGCATGGTGACTATAGTTAATAATACTGTATTGCATATTTGAAAGTTGCTAAGGGTGTAGATCTTAAAAGTTCTCATCACAAGAAAAAAATTGGTAATTATGTATAGTGACAGATGTTAACTAGGAAAAAAATCAAAAAGAACCATTTGTGGGCTAAAGATAAAAGTAAATAAAGTGAAGAGACCTTAAACTTTCAGCCGTAGATGCTAACACTTCCAGCCATAGATTACAGAAAAGCTGTGTTAAGGGGTCCGCAGGGAGCTATTCCCTTGCGTACCTTCTCCTGTGGCCGGTCCGTTTCCCTGCGCTGGCAGCATCTGTGCTGCGGCTGCCAGAGGCTGGCCTTGGGTTACATCACCCTGTATAGTCATGGAGCTTTTCATTAAGCTGGTGCCTTTTGACACATCAATCCTCACACAGCTGTGGGCTTTCTAGAGCAAAGAGACTGCTTTGTGAGGCTGATTTTCCTAGAGTTTCACTCACATTCATTAAAAATAACTCTGTTCCTCCCGGCAAAATTATTTTTTCTATAAAACCATTTTAATGATAGTTAGATGGCAGCCACTAATAACTATCATCCACTACCTCTCTGACCTTACCCCTAGTGAGAGACCTGCTCTCTTGACACTTGATCATGCCCTCCTTATGACACTTTTCCCCCTTACAATTGTGAATTGAATTACCTTGTTTCCCTTCCAGTCAATTCTCATTATTTGAGGTAGTTATGTATTCTAAGTCAGTGAGAACACTGAATTAGCAAATGCTGAATCATTGCTCCTAGAGGAAATACATCATTTTCATGAACTGATCAGTACACAATCTTGTTTCATGTGTGTTACTGTTCAAATACACTTTATTTAATATATACTGTTGACTCATTCGCATTGAATTCACAGCCAACATCCTGAATATAACTCATGCCTGAACGAAGCTTATCTAAAACACAAATTTTCTCCATAAGGCACATCACAGCTTTCTCGTCCTTAGGAACACTAGACAGCACGTCAGCTTTGTGCTTGGGGACCATTCTAACCAGTGCAGTCACAACAAAAATCACAAAAATGCAAAAAACATGGCACTAAATAGACTGTGAAAAGGACACTTACATACACTATGAAAATTAAAACAAGAAATCAGAATGTTGCCTGGTTCCCCGTCAGCTGGGAACATGTGCATCAGGCAACTTAAATTTTTCACTGCTCTATACATGTCCATGGTGACCACGAAAGTTTGTGGTGACTATTGATTTTGGGGGTTACAAATAAATTTTAGTGAGCAGGTGAATTTGCAGTTATGTAATCCTTGAATGATGAAGATGAACTGTGTCCCAGAACTTAGTCATCTAAAACAACACATTAATTCTCCAGTCTCTGTGAGTTAGAAATCCAGGTACGTCTTACCTGGGTCCTCTACTTCAAAGTCTCCCACAGGCTGCAATTACAGTATTGGCCGCCGGTGTCTTTCAAGACTCCATCAAGGTTCAACTGGGACAGACTCTGCTTCCAAATTCATTCACATCGTTGTTGGCAAGATTCAGTTTCTCGAAGGTTGTTGGACTGAGAGCCTCATTTCCTGCTGGCGGTTAGCTGGAGGCTGTCCTCTGTTCTTTGCCTCATGGGCCTCTCCAACATGGCAGCTTGTTTTACTGAAACCAACAAGACAGAGTCTACTAGCAAGATGGAAGTCACAATTTTTTTGTAACCTAATCACAGAAGTGACATCCTGTCATTTGTGCTGTATTCTTTTGGTTAGAAGCAAGTCACTAGATCCAGCCCACACACAAGGGGAGAGGACTACACGAGTGTGAACAAACACTAGGAGGTGGGGATCATTGTATGTCATCTTAGGAGTCGGCCTACCATACTCCACTAAGCCCTCTGCCAATTCCTTCTGGACTTCCTCTCACCTTAAAGTGATGGTGTTTCTCGGTGTTTCTCTTTCTTTGCTTTTTCTGCCATTTCCCCATGACTTCAACACACCTCTTCAGATTATTCAAATCCTAATTTCAATCCCAACCTCCGAACCCCCACCATCCTTTTCTCACTCAGTCCTTTTCTCACTCAGTCTCTGTGCTTCCTCCTAGGAGAGAAAATTCATCTCTAGGGGAAAATTCATTTCTCTCTCTTCCCTGACCTGATAAGACCATTTCTTTGCTATCCCACTGCCACTGCAATCACAGACACCGGGATTTAAATCCTGGTTCTGCTTATCAGCTATATTACTTGAGCTCATTACTTCTTTGAGCCTTAGTTCATTTTTAAATGTGGATAAAACTCTCATCTTATACATTTACATAAGAGTTAAATGGGATTTAAATGCCCAGCCTAGTACTTCATATATAGAAGGCCTTCAATAAATATTAGTTCTCTTCTCTACCCTCTTCTTTACTTTAACTTCTCACTCACCAAGTCTTTTTTTTGTTATCTTGCCATCTTCTCCAAATCCATTGCCAAGCGCACCTTTAGCTTCTGTCAGCTATGCCAGCATCTCATTTCCTCTCTCGCCCCTCTTCTAAATAGACAAATTCTCTTTCATCCTTCCTCCTCTTCTCTCAGATATAGCTACTGGACTTCATCCTCTGCCATACTCCTCCCCTGGTTTCTTCCAAGTTTTCCATTTCCTGTCTTTGTTCAGTTTGCCTCTGGTTTTTACTTTTTATTTGGAAACACTCTCAAACTTGCAAGAACAGTAGGAGAAATTATTTTTCCTGAAACACTTCAGAGTAAGTTGTCTACAGAATGCCTCGTCTCTCTGAATGTTTAGTGTATTTCCTACGAATATGGACATTTGTCTCATAATCCAGTACAACTACCAGAAGATTAACATTGAAACATGACCACCATCTAATCCACAGATGCCATTCAAGTTTCACCTGTTGTTTCAATAAATGTCCCACATAACAAAAGGATCTAGTTTAGAATCACACAGGGCATTTAGTTGTCATGTCTCTTTAGTTTCCTGCAATCTGGAACAATTCTTCAGTCTTTCGTACTTTCATAATACTGACATTTATGAAGATCACTCACAGTTATTTTATAGAATGTCCCTCGATTTGGGTTTGCTTGTTGGGTTCAGTTTATCTATATTTGGCAACAATATTTCAGAACTGTTTTGTGTTACTCTCATTGTATCCTGGTGTTCACTTTGAACATTTGATTAAAATAGTGTCTACAAAGATTTTCCACTGTGAAAGGATGTTTTCCCCTTTGTAATTAATGAGTATTTTGAATGTATGTGAATATACTGTTCCTCATGAAACTTTAATTAATTAATTATTATAATTAATACCAAATGAACTCATGGAATCCTACGATATTCAATAGGTTATAATCTGTTAGTATGATTATTTTGATCCTGAAATTGCCCCAAATCTGGCCAGTGGGAAACCCTTCAATCTGGCTTGTGTTCTTTGACATATTCCCATAAATCTTTGAGCACTTTTTTACTCACTGGCACAGGAAGATATTCCAGGTTTCCAGGCTCATCTTGTATTTTCTCTGCCCCAGCCTTTGAAATCACCCATTTCTTCAAGGAACCCTTGTCCTTCTTAGTGGAGAATGGTATTTGGAAGCCAAGACTTGAGTGCTAAGTGGGCTCACTGATAACTAGGATGCCATTACTCCCAGGACCTCTTATGGACAGAGGTAGGGAAAATACACACACACACACACACACACACACTTATTTACATCTATATTTCTTTATCTATCTATATATATTGAGATCCATGAGTTCACACTGATATTTCCCATTCCAATCCAAAAGTACAAGATCCATTCTATTTCTCTTTTCATATTTATAAATTTCTTCTCCAATGGTGAAAAATCTGGTTCCCATTATCCTCAACATATTTCTTATTTGTACCCAATCTTCCATAGATACCCCTGCCTCTCACTCTGTGCCATCTGCCTTCTCACTCCTTTCAGGCTCTAATGGTGTACTGTCCATCTTCCTGCACAGATGTGGTCCTCACCCTGCTTGGGACCTCTCATCCTATTTCAGCGGGGCTGAAACCAATGCTGCTCTCTTCAGCCTGTGCAGCCTTTGATACCCAGCACCAGGGTACTCCCTCACCATGTCCTCACCCCACCCAGGCTGCTCAGTTGCTTTTGTAGCCTAAAAGTACAACTAATTAGAAATGCATCAGGCTAATAATGTAAGTATAAGTAAGATAACTGGCAACTCTCCACAGGAGGATGATTTTGAATAGCCCAGGATGAAATCATCTAGAAGCCCAAAGAAATCATGTAGCCAATCCTTAAAGGATAAGTATGATTTGAATAGGAAGAAGGATAAGAGAGATATTAATAGTTGGACAAATGGCAGGAGTCTGGAGAAAATGTGTAGTATCTCAACAATGGCATGTGTAATTACTTTTCATCTGTTTTCCTTCCCTTGGTTAAAGCAGAGAATTTGTATTCATTCAATATTAAGCATCTACATTATAATAAAATTGATACTGTGCTAGACGTTGGCTGTGCAGGCATGCCTTTGGGATAGAGGCATGACATGACCCAGTTCTCAAAGAGCTTACGTCTGAGCAGAGGGACCAAAAGGTCAACTACTGACTGCAGTAGAGGAGGGATGGGCCCCTCATTCAGCCCCGGGATCTGTGGAGAGGGCAAGAAGAGTTTAGCGAAGGGGGCAGTCTTTTGAATTCCTGGCTGGGAGGAATTATCACCCACATTGTATAGATAAGGAAACTAAAGTATGTGAGCAAAATACCATATCACATAGCAAGTTAGACAATTGTTGATAAGCCATAATGCTAATGTTTTGCCTTTCTTTTACAAATTCCTTTAAGGAATACCAAAGATCACAGAAATAACTAGCAGGTGGTAGAGTCTACAATTGAACCCAGGTCATCTGGCTTCAAAACTCTCATGTCTCAAAATGTGGTCTGTGGACCAGGAAGCAGGGCCAGCTCTATAATTTGTACAGCCCTGTACAAAATAAAAATGTTGGTCCCTTGTTTAAATAAGCAGAAAAAAAGTAACACTGAAGGTACTAAATATAAAGCTTTTTCCTTTCCTCTATAGCCACTTGTTGTGGTGTTTCATACTTGCTATTTAACATCATTTTAAGCAATAAATAAATAAACACGTATATAAATAAATAAAAATTTACATTACTAGCATGGATTTACCATTCATCTTTTTATCATGTAATGTCAATTTTAAATAGAAATGTAAACTTAATTCATATGTGGAATCACCAAATTTCACATTTGTACCTACTTTGTCAATTGTATACACATACGTAGTTTGTTCTTACCAGAACAGTGGAAACACTGAACAAAAGAACTCGACTGTTTTTATTTTACTTCTTAATGGATACACAATCTACCAACAATCTCTACCTTCTGTTTCCTGATGAATAAAGAAGGACTAAAATAAAATAGAACATTTCCCTTTGTTTCTCTGGCATCATTTTCAGCGTAAGTGGTTGGCATCATTTTCAGCGTAATGTAAACTTAACTCATATGTGGAATCACCAAATTTCACATTTGTACTTACTTTGTCACTTGTGTATACACATGTAGTTTGTTCTTACCAGAACAGTAGAAACACTGAACAAAAGAACTCGACTGTTTTTATTTTACTTCTTAAAAGATATACGATCTACCAATAATCTCCACCTTCTGTTTCCTGATGAATAAAGGACTAAAATAAAATAGAACATTTCCCTTTGTTTCTCTGGCATCATTTTCAGTGTAAGTGGTTGGCTAATAGAAGTAATACAGAAAGGATATCAGAGGGTTCCTTGTTCATTCACTTTTATTAGAACATCATTTCCCTCTTTCTGTGTTCATAGAAAGTTCTGGTTCCAAGGCTGTCAGTGTCCACAACCTTCCTAACTCATAGACATAGCACATTACCCTGTACTTGCTTTAAGACTTGCTGAACGCCCACCGGAATTTTGTACTCATTTTGAGCACTATATGCAAGTGAACGGCAAGGGACAAGGGACAGGCATACTGCACAGCACCTGCTGCTCTGCTCTTATGCAGGCTATATTGTCCCGTCAGACTTTAGCCACAAAACACAAGTTCAAATGTAAAATCATTAAAAATTTCAAGGAGGTGATAGTAAAGCATTAAACCAAACTCAGGCCCCTTCTGAGCGCAGAGCCTTGTGGGACTGCACAGGCTGTAGCCCAGGTTGAAGCTGGCTCTGCCTGGGAGCCTGTTAGCAATGCAGGTTCTCAGCATTCCCCTCTCCCCCAGCTGACTCAGAATCTGTGCCTTAATAAGCTCCCTAGGTGGTTTGTGGGCATGTGAAAGTTTGGGAAGCTCTGGTCTAGTCTAGACCACTAAAGATTCGGTCTCGCTAGCTTGATGCTAACTGTATGTCCTGGCTGGGTAAATGAAAGTATTTTCTCCCGTCTTCCCCATCCCTCTGTCTTCACTTCTGGGGGCCTAACCGCAGCTCTCCCAGAATGTCACCAATCCAGTGGCCCTGCTGGCTTTTCCAAAAACCTATTTATAAGGCTTTGCTGAAATCTCAGGTTTCATCTGCGTTCCATTCAATGCCTTTGTTTATTCATGAATCCCCATGGCAAGAAAGAAACCACAGAGGCAGATTTTAGGGGCTGTGCCAGAGGCGGAGCCCCCAAAAGATGAAGGTCTTGTTAATTTACATATCAATCTGTCACTGAGATGTCTTTATTATTGAGAATTGAAAAGTGACAATCCTGTTTTCCTCCATGTTTGCTATTTAAATTCATTTATTTCCCTACTTTTGGTAGCTTTAAATTTTCCCAGCATGTATGAGAATTCACTATACTCTTCTCTCTACATTTGTGTGAGGTTTTTCAAGATTAAAGGTTAGGAAAATAATCATAACCCTCAGAAAATCTTTTAAAAAGGAAGAATATGAGGAAAGAGAGGAGGAGAGAATAGAGTGGCAAATGTAATTTTTTTTGACATTGAAGAAGTTACTAAAAATAATAACTTGTGAAAAGAAGTTAAATCAGAATTAAGAAACTTCACCTTTTTTTGTTTCACTTTCAACCTCAGAAATAAAATAGAATCATTCCTCAACTAAAACAGAATCACCCCTCAGCTTGTGAGCAGAGGTTCACTACAGCTCAACATTGCAAGACAATAGTGTATTTTCTTACACAACAGTGGTCTCCCTCCTTCTGTGTGGGAGGCATAAAAAAAGGAAAAGGCAAGGAAAGAAAAAAGGAGAAGAGAGAAAAAGAAAAGAAATGCGTTTTCAAAAGACACTGCTTACTCCTTTGTTGGAAATAACCTCCTTTTTGTCCAACACTTCATGGTCAAGCCCACCAGAAAACATCCTCCAACAGCCAAGCTTGCCAGAAGCCAATATTAACTCAGTAGCTGTCTATAATTTACCAGTATTTTTCTGACATACAGACATCTAAATTTGAAAACCAAGCTTGTATGTTCCCTGACCAGAACTAGAAAATGGCTTACAAAAAGAACAGCGTAGGGTGGGGAATATCAAAGCAAAGCAACACAGAGTTAGTGGGAGTTATTCTTTGGACTCACAAAGACAATGGGCGGCATGACTTGGATCCACAGAGAGAATGGGGGGCATGACTGGGACCTCTTGAATGTCTTGGGCTTTTCAGGAGCTCCTTTCCACGCTACTCCAAAACAAGGCAAGAGCAACAAAGAAACAGCTGAGTAGGTAGCTCCTTGGGAGTGAGTTTTTACTGCATAACTGTGTGCTATGAAGTATTTCCTTATAAATTGTTCTGCTTGCACAATGATTGCATTCTCTTATGCATCACCAACTCAGGACATTTGGTAGCATGAGCAACAGGGACATTTTAAATTCATGGGAAACACAAAACCCCCTTTGTGGGCATTGGTTTCAGCTGCCGCCTCAGGTAACAAGAGTTGAGCTAAGTTTTCCTCCTTTTCCTTTTCTTATCCATTGATTCTCTGGCCAAGGTGCTATCGAGTAGCCTGCTGACCCATAGGCCAAGGAGGGAGGAAGAGATGAAAAGCAAGTTAATTCACCAGATGGAGAGTGCAACGATTTCACCAAGAGACAGCTGCATTTCCAAAGCTGGATCAAAATCAGGTCATGTATTCACCTTTGAGTATCTAGACCACTGGAGAGGCAAGTCTTACCTGAACTTGAGGATGTTTAGAAATTGTCATATTAAAATATTTGTTAATATGTTTTGTGGTGAGAATAATATAGGGTCTACTCAGGCAGTAGAGTGGATCCCAAGCACTGAATTGAGTCTACCTCAAGGCCAGGCAAGTTCTTGAGGGAATGGTTACATAAGAGCAAACCGGACATACTGGGCATTCAGAGGATGCACAGATATGAGCCAGCCTTCAGTTCTCAACCCGGGTGATTTTGCCCTCCCCCCCATTCCGGAAATATGGGGAAGGGAGAGGGAACACTGTTACTGGCATCTACTAGGTAGAGACCAGGATGCTGCTAAACATCCTATAATGTACAGGACAGCCCCCCCACAACAAAAAAATTGCCCTACTTGAATTGTCAATAGCACCAAGATTGAGAAACTCTTAGCAGATGGACAAGGAGCCTTTCAAGTCCAATAATCCTGATACTTTTCCCTGAATCTGAGAACTTTCTCTTTGTAAGTGCTGACTATGGCCATAATCTAGTTTTACTCAACGGTACTCACTCTTTCACTTAGGAAGTCAATGGGTCTCTGGAGGACCCTTGCCCAAGATTCTTCCTCTACCTGCTCTCAAAGAGTGAAGGGCTCATCCAATACAAATTATTCATGGGTCTTTCCATGTTTCAATATAGAAGAAACAGAGTTTTCTAGCAGTCAGGGCAAGACTGATGTGAAATTCCTGCTTCTGAGTTTCCTTTAGCTGTCTCATCAGTTCTAATTCTCCACCTTCTTTTGGATGTTCTGAACTGCACCTATTCTTCTAGTAAATAACATTTTTGCTCCAATTAGCCATCCAGTTTATGTTGCTTACAGCAAAGGTGTTCTAACTCAAACAGAAAAATCTTCAAATCCCTTTTGTAACTTCCAAACTTCACACAACATCCCAAGTATATCCCCCCTCCATTACTCTAAGAAACATGGATCCCCAGAAATACCCTGGCTCATACCTTACCTCTTTGGGATCTGCCATTTGATTAATCAATCAAGTGATTAGCAAGTATTTATTGATACCCACATATGTTAAACAATGCTGACTCAATAAAAAGTAAAAGTAGATAAGAGGGACTAATATTTGTTGGGTGCATACATGTGCCAGGCATAGTGTTAAGGTCTTATATTTAGAATCTAATCTCAGCCTTGTCACTATATTGAAGGTAGGTATTACTATCCCATTTTACATTTGAGAGAAATAAGGATTAGAGAGGTCAACAAACCTTCATAAAACAATATATCTGGTACTGGTTATTAGACGTAGGATTTATCTGTCTGTCTGTCTCCACAGCCCATTTAAAATTTATTAAAATATAGTTGACATATAATATTATATTAGTTTCAGGTGTATAAAATAGTGATTCAACATTTATATACATTACGATGTGATCACCAAGATAAGTCTGGTAACCATCTATCACCATACAAAGTTAATATAATATTATGACTATGTTCTCTGTGCAAAGCACCCCCACACTCATACACCTTTTTAACCTCTATACCGGGGTTGGCAAACTGTAGTCCATAGGCCATATTTTGCCCACCATCACCTAGTTTTGTAAATTAAGCTGTACTCTAACAGCCACACTCATTCTTTTGCTCAATAATGGCAGAAAGCCCTACCATGTAGCCTATAGATGGTTTTAAGCGCTGCCTGGCACACCCTCTCCGCCATCTAAGACAGCTCACTTCCTTTGCCCCAAGTGCCTCTCCAGATCCCCATGTCTGTGTGATGATTTGTGGGTGCCATGAAGACTTTTACCAGCAGATCTCTTAATTGTCACTCTGTGAAGAGTCTGATGCTCTACTCTTAGATTTATTCTTAATGCTTTCTAGAAACCTTTCTGATGTAGCCAGTCTAAGACATTACATAACTTAGGAAGAATTCCACATTGGCTAGAATCAGAGCATCTGACACCCACTGAGTCCTCACTGGAAGTTGGACCCAAAATGGGTCTCAAGAGGAGGAAGGTCTGCAGCTCAGTTCCTTGGCAAGAGGCCTTGGGCCAAATGGAGGTGCTGAGTGAAAGGTGCTTAAAAACAGATATCACTCATGGTGGGAGTGTTTGCGTGTGGGAGGCACTTACAGCACCAAAAGCATATTTCACAGCCTCATCAGGCACCTGCCCATCTCCCCCCGGCATTTTCCCTTTCAAAAGATACAGAGGTAGTGGTTGTTTCCATTCCCTCTACAGACTACAAGAAGGGGGCACCTTTTTACTAAAGAAAGACTATGGAGACCATCATTGACATTCCCTCTTTAGGTAAAGTCACCCTGAGCCCTTCAAAGATACTCTGGCTCCTGTGGAAAATCATTCCAGCTCCTTAATCCAGATCCCAGCTTTCCTCCAGCCTCATTCCTGGACAGTTTCCCCTTCACACCCTTCACTGCCACCATCTCAGGATATTTTCGGTTTCCTGTATGTGGCCCCTTCTTCACTCTTTCTTCTGGGAATGCCCTTCCTTCAGCTGCACTCTACTGGCCCTCTGCAAGTATTTCCTCTCGTCCTACTTCCCAGCTATTTGGTTATAGGGTCTCTTGGGCACCCTTCGCCTGCTGTGCAGACTCTATCCTGCTCTTTTCCACTGCACAATAAGTGTTTTCCCTCTTATCTGACTTCTCCCTTAGCCTGTACAGATGGCAGAGGCTGGCTTTAATCTCTGTATGCCAGCACCTGACTCAGTGAATGGCACCGTCTGTGTGCTCACAGGATTGTCGATTCTTTTTTTTTTTTTTAAAGATTTTCATTAAAAATATAGTTAGCATACAATATTATATTAGTTTCAGGTGTAAACAATAGTTATTCAACATTTATATACCTAAAGAAGTGATCACCATGATAAATCCAGCCACCATCTGACACTGTACTATGCTATCACAATGTTATTGACTATATTGGCCATGCTGTACATTACATCTCCATGACTTATTAGTTTTATTCCTGGAAATTTGGACCTCTTATTGCCCTTCACCTTTTCATGTACTTTTTAATTTTTCAATTACAGTTGACATTCAATATTATTTTATACTAATTTCAGGTGTAGAGCATAGTGGTTAGACATTTATATAATTTAAGAATGGATCCCCCTGACTAGTCTAGTACCCACCTGGCACTACACATAGTTATTGCCATATCATTGGCTATATTCCCTATGCTATACTTTACATCCTCATGACTTCTTTGTAACAACCAATTTGTACTTCTTCCCCCTTTTCACCCAACACCCAACACCCCTCCCATCTGGTAACCATCAAAATGTTGCTGAGTCTATGAGTCTGTTTCTGTTTTATTTTGTTCTTTAGATTCCATACATAAATGAAATCACATTGCATCTGTCTTTCACTTTCTGACATACTTCACTCAGCACAATACCCTCCAGGATCATTCATGTCACTACAGATGACAAGAACCCATTACCTTCCCTGGCCGAGTAATATTCCACTGTATATATGTACCACCTCCTCTTTGTCCATTCTTCTGTTGATGGACACCCAGGTTGCCTCCACGTCTTGGCCATTGCAAACAATGCTGAAATGAACATATGGATGTACCCGTCCCCTTGAAGTAACATTTTGGGTTTCTTCAGATAAATACCACCAGGAAGTGGGATTAATGGGTCCTTCTTTGGCTCTTGTTATATATAGGCTTTGTTTTAAAGTCTATTTCATCTGGCACAAGTATTACTACCCCAGTTTTGTTTTTGTTTTTTCTGTTTTCATGAAATTTTCCTTCCCTTTACTTTAAGTCTGTGTGTCTTTCAATCTGAAATGAGTCTCTTGTAGGTAGCATATGTAAGAGGTTTGTTTCCTTATGTATTTAGCCAGCCTATGTTTTTGATTGGAACATTTAATCCACTTTTATTGAAAGAAATTGTTGATAGATATGTAGCTATTGCCATTTTATTATTCATATTTTTTATCTTTGATTTTTTTTTTTTCATCTTAAAGAATTCCTTCTAACATTTCTTGTAATATTGGTTTGGTGGGGATGAACTCCTTTAGCTTTTTCTTGTCTGGGAATCTCTTCATCTGTCCTTCGATTTTAAAGTATAACCTTGCTGGGTAGAGCACCCTTGGTTGTATCCTTGTTTTTTATCATTTTGAATATTTTGTGCTAATCTCTTCTGGCCTGAAAAGTTTCTGTTGAGAAATCAGCTGACAGTCTTATGGGACTTATAGGTAACGAACTGCTTTTCTCTTGCTGCTTTTAGGATTCTCTTTGTCTTTAACTTTTGCCATTTTAATTATAATGTGTCTTGGTGTGGGCCTCTTTGGGTTTATCTTGTTTGAAACTCTCTGCACTTCCTGGACTTGTATGTTTATTTCTTTTGCCAGGTTAGGAAAGTTTTCAGTCATTATTTCTTCAAATAGATTCTCAATCCCTTGCTTTCTCTCTTCTCCTTCTGGTACCTCTATGACGCGAATGTTGTTACACTTGATGTTGTCCCAGAGGTCTCTTAAACTAGCCTCATTTTATTCCCTTTTTCCTTTTGCTGTTTTGATTGGGTGTTTTATACTACCTTGTCTTTCACATTGCTGATTCAATCCTTTGCTTTATCTAGTATTCTAGTAATTCCTTCTAGTGCATACTTCATTTCAGTTATTGTATTCTTCACTTCTGACTGGTTTTTTGTTGTTGTTGTTGGGTTTTTATTTTTGTTTTTGTTTCTATGTCCTTTATTACACTTACCATCTCCTTGTTGAAGTTCTCACTAAGCTCCTTGAGCATCCTTATAATCATTTGTTTTGAACTCTGCCTCTGGGAGGTTGCTTAGTTATTAACTATCCATTTTGTTTAGTTATTTTTCTGGAGTTTTCTCCTTTTCTTTCATTTGGGACATATTTCTTTGTTTCCTTATTTTGGCTGCCTCTCTGTTTGTTTCTATGTATTAGGTAGGGCTGCTATGTCTCCCAGTCTTGCTAGGTGGCCTTATGTAGTAGGTGTCCTGTAGGGGTCCCTGGCACAGTCTCCCTGGTCACCTAAGCCAGGTGCTCCAGGAATGTCACTTTTGTGGGTTTGTGTGTCCTCCTGTTATAGTTGAGTCTTGATTGCCGTTGGCATGTAATTGGATGGTATTGGCATGTCATTTGGTGGTATTGACCCTCAGGCTGACTTATTGTGGGGTTTGGCTGTGTCCATAGATTATGGGCTGCTGTGCAGGGGGCTTACCTCACAATGCTGGATTTGCCCCAGCAGGCTCTGGTGCTTCTTGAGACCCCCTTTTGTTTGTGCCACCTGTGGGGCTAATTGGGTGGTGCTAACTGTGGTGTGAAGCCAACCTCCAAGTATGTATGTTGGTTATAGGGCCTCTTGGAAGGGGCTGCAGTGCAGGCCCAGGTCAGCCACGGCCTGTGACTGGCTGGGGACTATCTGGTAGGAGCTACAAAGTGATCCATGGTTGGCTGCCTGTGCTGTACCTGGAAGCACATGGGAGAGGCCATGCTGTGAACTGAGGATGGCTACCACCATTACCAGGTCTGGGGTAGCTCTGCAAACAGCCAGGAGACTCCAAGGCTTTCTGCCACCTGCTGGTTCCCATAAGGTTCAGCTGCTGATAAAACCTCCTGCAGTATGGAGTTGAGTGAGGCAGGGTATCTGTGAGTCAGCAGAATGGAGCAGCAGACCTCACCAGGCCAATCAGATTCAGATTTGGCCTGTGGGGGCGGGCTCAACACAGTAAAGATGGTGCCTGCCTGCTGTTTGCACAGGATGAAGGTCCCACACAGGGAAAATGGGGACTGTCTCTCCAATCCTTGCCCCGAAGTTACACAACTCAGTCTCTTCCCATATATCTCTGATGCCCCGAGAGTCACCATCCCTCCACCGGAGCCCAAGGTGAGTGCCTGCGAGCGAGTAAGTCTGTGTGTGGGCTCTTTAAGACGATGTCTGGATTTCCCGCAGCCTTCTGTCCCATCCAAATAGTCAGAATCCCCACTGTTTTTCAGAGCCATATGTTGTGGCGGCTCCTGGGGCTCCTCTTCCAGCACCAGTGCTCCAGACTGGGGAGTCTGGTGTGGGGGGCTGGAGTCCCTTGCTCCTTCATGGGGAACCTCTGTGGCTGAGATATCTCTCCGGATTTTCAACCACCACATGTGGGTGTGGGACCAGCCCATTTTGCATCTCTGCCCCTCCTACCAGTCTCAGTGTGGCTTCTTCTTAATATCCTTGTTATAAAACTTCTGCTCAGCTAGACTTAAGATGGTTCTCCAGGCTGATTGTTCTATAATTTAGTTGTAATTTTGATGTGTTCACGGGATGAGGCAAGCACAGTGTTTATCTGCTCCACAATCTTGGATCTCCTCCAAAAGCTGTCGATTCTTAACTTTGACGCAGACAGCCCAGTATTTTAGTTTTCTGTTTAGTGAAACAAGCATAGACATTCATGCATCTTTTTTGTGTATTTAGTATTATTCTAATGGCACAATACTACTTTGATGTAGAAGGGCATAAAAAATTAACCAAAATATAGATTGTCATTTAACAAAACAACAACTTTGTTTTGCTCTCTGAATCAGATGATTCCTTTGAATGTCTGCCAGGTGGTTTGGGCCCACTGCTCATATTTAAAGGTAGGCTCTGGCAAGTGCTGAGAGTATGGGTGAGGCATATCCACAGTGGCTTAGCCTCGGTGAACACGGCTGGGCTGCTTTCCTGGAGAACATCTACTATCAGAATTTGTCTTGGTTTAGGTTCCCCGAAGTATAACCAGAAAGAAGGAGCCCAGTTCAGGTCATTTATTTCAGAGGTGATCCCAGGGAAGCCTGGTCAGAGGAGGAGAAGTGAGACAGGAAAGGAAGGAGGCCAGTGAGAGAAGGAAGGAGGGTGAGCAATGGGAGCTCGATGCTGTGCACAGCTGGAGTCAGTGTAGAACACACAGCTCAGGGTTGTCTACCTGATAGAAGAGCAAGGGAGCTAGTTAGTCTCTTTATCCACCAACTGCAGAGATACTTACTCTGGCCTTTCTGGCTGGTACGTGCAAGCTGAGAGGAACATCCTTCCACAGAAAGTTGAAGTGGCTTCATGTGCAGAAATAAATGTTGTGGGGATATGAGCAGGGGCTGCGGGGGCTTCTTCAGAATCTGTAGGTCTTATCCGAAGCTGATCAGCTTCTCCTGAGGTGAGTGTTCCTCTCTCCTCTCTGAAGGTTAGGAGACCAGCTACCAGCATTCCAGGATCTGAGTGACAGAGGGAGTTGGAGTCTCACTATTTCATGTTAGCTTTCACTTGGTCACCCATTTTCAATTAAAAACCCAGTCATGCTTCTGTCCCTGAGTCACTGTTGTTCACACTCTCTAAAGCAGCACTGTCCAATAGAAATATCAGAGGAGCCACGGAAGTAATTAAAAATTTTCCCTCAGATACATAACAAAAAAAAGCAGAGAAATGAATTTCAATAAGATAGAAAGAAAGAAAACAATAATAATAATAATGTTTAATTTAACCCAATGTATCAAAAACATTATCATTTCAACATGAAGTCCAATATTTTCAAACATATCAAGAGGTATTGTACATTCTTTTTATTGTGCTAAGTCTCTGACTCTCATGTTTATTTCACATTTACAGCACATCTCGGTTCAGAATAGCCACATTTTAAGTGCTGAAAACCACACTTGCCTGGTGACTACTGTATTGGGTGGTGCTGCTGTAGAGACTAACCTCCTAGTCCTGTGCAAGAATGATGAAGGGACAGCTCCTCTGCTATATGGCTTTGTGAAGGGAGCTGGAAGTCTAATTGCTTCTTTAAAAGACTTTCAACATCTTTTTCCATTCACCTCCACTTTAGAGCTACCCAGTATTTCCAGTTCTTGAGCTTTTCTAAGGTTGTGCGGTGAAAATTGAATGGATGACTATCTTCCCCCCCTGTCAACTTAGGACTTAGCTTTTTTGAGTCAGCTAGGTTAGGTCCCACTCATCTATTGCCTTTCCATCTTCCACTTTCCCCTGCTGTTTCTTCCATTCTCTTTTGTCCTAATGGATTTGTGCTTTAAAATAATTCCTTCAGAGTCATTTTAGTGGAGTCTTTAGAGAGAGCTGAAATAAAGGTACGTGTTCAAGTCACCATCTTTAACCAATAAGCGATACATTTTTCATATCATTGGAATTTGAAGGTTTTTTTTAAAATTTGTTCTACACATTTTTATTAAGTGTTTCTGGTATTTTTGGTTTAAACCACCTCACAACCCTATGTTTGGGTGATTGGGTGAATGGGTGATGAATGGGTGGGTGAATGAATGCGTGAATGAAGAGCTGTATGTGAGAATAACTTAATCTTCAGTTGAAACCAATGCCACACAGTGAGGCCTTCTAGGTCACGCTGTGGGGAGCCTGTTCTTCCTCCTATTCATTAACCTAGCTCAATTATCTGCCTCACAACTCCAGGTACCACTGAGCTAAGAAAGCCCTTGCAATCCCATGTCCCCAAAAGTAACTAAGAATTCGTAAACCAAATGAAAGAGGTAGCCATGAGTCAGTTGTTTACAGCTCCTTTCGACCTCATTGCCCCACTGTCTGCTAGAACTGACCACTTCCTTGCAACATTCACACTACCTTTAGCTTTCTCTAGTGTAAGGATTACTTAACTCTGCCTCCTCCAACCTTTAACCTCACTCTTTTCTTTTGAAACGTGCTGAATTTCTTTCTGTGGGTTTTCTGAAATCTTCTTAAAATGAAGCTTAAGTCCCTGTAACACAGAACAACATTAGAGTCCAGTCTCTATGTGTAATCCATATTGGGCTAGTGGCCCCAGGGTCCTTTTCTGGTTGAAAAGCAATTTAAATATGTATTACAATCTCTTATGGAAATGCCAACAGTGAGATTTTATTCAAAGTATATGGGAAAGCTTCTTAAATTTATTTCTTTTGTATACATGGAAGTCTTGGGAATCAAGGAATGTTTAGACCCAAAGATTATATTTAGTTGGTTTCTTTTGTTGAAGTACGAGATAGCTCAATTAGATACGACACTTATCTGGATAGTAGACAATAATGAAAAGGGAAGTTCTAGAAGCTGCTATGGTGGTGTCAGTACACAGAGGAAATTTCCACAGAGGAGATAGAAAGAAGTAAATTTGGTAATGGGGTTTTCTTTGAAGGAAGAATCTTGCTCTTGCAAAGTTTGTTATAAAATGATCAATAAGTATACAAATTGAATTAAATTAGAAGTTCTTCAAAGCACTTCCCATAAACTTACAGCGTTCTGGTTTCAGCGAGATCCAGCGTGTGCTGCCCCAACCCCACACGCAGGCATCCGTATTTTATTTCCCAGGACACATTTTCAGCTCTGCATATTGGGCTATATTCTAATCACATCAATTTTGTAAATCATAAAGAAAATAGGATCCCCCTACTAAAAATTTGTATTACATTAATACTTCCTGACGAAATATTTTTCTTATAAAAAGGTCACATTTGCATAAGTTTTTATAGTTTTCAAAACATTTTAGAATGCCTTACCTCATCTCATCTTCATAACAACTATCTTTATTTTATATATGCAGAGAAAGGGACTTTTATGGAGCATTCTTATTTATTGATCATTTTATTTATCACCCCATTTAAACAAAGGACTAAGAGCTGGAACAACAGGCTTCACACCGCTGACAAAGTGCAGGGCGGGACAAGATGCCAGGTCTCTTGACTTCTAGCCTGGTGCCCTGTCTGCTAAAGCTCTTGATCTCTCAGACCTTCAACTCTGTGCCCAGAGGTAGTCTCCCAAACAAACTTGATCCGAAGCACAAAGCTTTAAGGGTTGATTCAGGATTTGTCGTGGTGATGACGTGGGGCTGCCTACCCAGCCTAAAGTCATCTTTATGCCAAAGAGACACATTTTAGGGTGGCAAATTCTGCTCCCCTTCAGGGAACACACAAAAAAGTGAGCTTGGCATTAATGTGGAGAGTTGGGCTGAGTGCGTTGAGAAGGGTGCCCTGGAGCTGCTGTGGGGACTCAGAGACACTGCTGGGTGAGGACAGCATTGCCATAGCAGGGGCTACCTTGTGTGGGGAGTCACAGCCCAAGAGCACAGGAAGGGCAACAGCACAGGTGCCTGGTCCTAGATAGAGAATCCATACCCCAGTGGGATGAAGAGGGCATCATGCAGAGGTTGGTGGCAGAGTCTAAGCAGGGTGAGAATGCCTTCCACATGGTGGTGGTGACGCCAGGTCCTGGCAAAGGCAGGGTGAGGAGGGCATAGGCAGGGGCAAAGGGGCAGTGGCCATGACCAGAGATTGGCTACATTCTGGGGGATTGAGCAAATAAGGACATTTAAAGACATGGGGAGCCCAATTTCTTACTGTTGGAGTTGGGAGTTACAAATGTGGAAATGGAGAAAACTAGAATAACTTCCATGGTGTTGGATAGGAATTGGATATGTTGGGTTTTCAATATAGTTCGATAAATATAAAAATAAATATAGGTGAAAACATGAGTATGTATATAGATTTATATATGTACATAGCTACCTAAATTTGCATGTAGCTATATACTTACATATATCCTACAATGTCGTCTGCCACGAGGAACTCTGATAGCAATCAACACAGCCCAGATTTCATAGTCTTGTTACCATTCTCCGCTTCTTGGGCAAGTGGCTGATTACAGGGCCCAGGCAGGGAACTTACATGATGGACTTTGTGCCAGCAAGCAAGGAAATGAAAGGGACATAACAAGGGACATAGGAGCCAGCTTCAACATCAGAATAAATTATCGTTATAATGGATTACAACTTCTTGAATAAAATTGAAAACTATGAGTCCTTAGCAACATAAATATATGGATAAATTGAAAGTTTAATAAAGAATGGGATATTTACATAGAACTTCCCCCACAAAATGTGTATTAGTTACAGCAGGGGAAAGAGTAACTTCCTAGTGGAAAGGGTGACAGATACCACCATAATCAAGTGATCAAAGAGAAAATCATCAGTAACGGGGAAAATTGAAGTCATGTGTTCTCGATAGAATGCAATGAGAAGAATAAAGCATCACTTCCTGCTAAAGATGCATGAATTAAATCTTATATCAGATAAAGCCAAACTGAGTGATGTCGATAAAATAACAGGCCTGTAGTCTTCAAAAGCATTGAAGTCAGAAAAGTCAAGGAAAGACTGAGGGGAGATTAAAGTGATTGATGATTAAATGCAACAAAGGATTCCAAAGTGGATGCTTTTGCTATAATGGACTCATTGGACAGTTGATAAAACTTGAATGGGGGTCTGAGGAGTAGACAGTTGTAATGTAACGATGTTAATTTGCAGATTATAATGAGTGTACCTTTTGAAAAAGGATGTCCCTGTTCTAGGAAATACCCACTGATGTATGGGTGCTGGGGTGGACATTGTATCATGGAATCTGACTATCAAGTGGTGCAAGGGAAAATAATGTGTACTGTTCTTGCAGTTTCTGTAAGTTTGAGATTGTTCAAAATAAATTCATTGTAAAACAAAATTTGTTGACAATTTTAAAGAGGACAGCAGTAACAGAAAAGAAAGATTAAAAGATGACATCACATCAGGAGATGCAATGCAATGGTGGCAGAAAAATATTAAGTGGTATAAGTCCCATGTGGATCCCTTTCCTAACAACACACAGAATGCCCTTTGCAGTAAGTTATCAACTCAGGTGGAGAACAACGTAAAGCCATACCCATTTCAAACAAGGCAACCGAAAAGTCTTTTCTTATTCCATAACCACAGACAAGCCCCAGAGAGAATATGCAAAAGTGAGTTCCAGAAAAAAAGTGAGTTCCAGAAAAAAAGTGAGTTCCAGGGAAAAAAAAGAATCATGTTCCCTATCCCATTATTATCAAGAAGGTGTTTTTCTTGTTTTTATAAATACCACTTTTTAATTGATAAAACTAGTTTCCTCCTTTCATGAACTAGAAAAAAGTTTCTTCAAGCACAGTTTTAGAAAACAGAGCAAAGTAATAATTCCATCACCATCCACAATGACTATTATACTTTTTGTGTGCTCCTTTGAGTTTTATATGTGCCTCCTTTTTAAACAGCTGTAATCCTAGCATGCAATTGTTTTCTGAGTATAGCACAGAGGTTACACACAGGCTTTGAAGTTGACCAACCTAGTTCTACATCCGGCCTCTGTCACTCTATGTGCTGAGTTATTTCCTAAATTGCTATAAGCCTCAGTTTTCTCCTGTACCAAATAGGGTCAATATATCCCCTTGTCTTAGGGTTTATGAGAGGATTAAATAAGATAATGGATGTAAAGCATTTAGCACAGTACATTTTACATTTTATATATTCAGTAAATACCTATTAGTGAATCATAAGCACTTTTCCATGTTTTCAAATCTTCTTCATAATTATTACTGGCTGCTCCTAAAGAAATGCTTAAGGAAAGCTTTGGTAGGTATCTTTTTCTGTGGTTGGTGTGCCGAACTCTGCTAGCCATTCAACAAAATTGGTTTCCTTTTCTTCCTGCCTCCTGACCTTCCTGAATAAAATGTCTGCTGGTACCTACAGGGTACTGAGTGCAAGCAAGGCCCTGGCAACTCATAGGGCCTGGAAGACGAAATATATGAGGTCTGACAATTAAGTTCAAGAACTCATCCTAGGAAAAGTGCTACATACCTTATTGTTGAATATCACTATGGTCACCTTCGAAGTACTCCCCTTGGGAAGTTGTGAATCAACACCAGCGCCTAGTCCTCCCTTCAAAGCAATTTTGGAACTCTTTTTCTGACATGGCCTTCAGAGCTGTCGTCGTATTACACTTGATTTCCTGAATGTCATCAAAATGTCTTCCTTTCAATATTTCCTTTATCTTCGGGTAAAGAAAGAAGTCATTGGGAGCCAGATCAGGTGAGTAGGGAGGTTGTTCCAATACAGTTATTTGTTTACTGGCTAAAACCTCCCTCACAGACAGTGCCATGTGAGCTGGTGCATTGTTGTGATGCAAGAGCCATGAATTGTTGGCGAAAAGTTCAGGTCGTCTAACTTTTTCACGCAGCCTTTTCAGCACTTCCAAATAGTAAACTTGGTTAACTATTTGTCCAGTTGGTACAAATTCATAATGAATAATTCCTCTGGTATCAAAAAAGGTTAGCAACAAGTTTGTGAACTTAATTGTGAGACCTCCTATGCAGATTCTTCACTGCCGTGGGTTTGACAACTGCCTGGACTACTGTGCAAGATCACCAGGTGAGGACCAGATCAGAGTATGGCCAAGTATTTAAACTTAAGCACATGAATGTGCCATCTCATCCTGAAGTCCAAGATGTTGAAAAGCTGGGAATAGGTGAGCTGGGTTTTCCCTGCCCCAAGTCTGAGCAAATTCAATATGAGAGGGAGAGCAAGGAAGTTTTTTTCTGAGTTCCTCAGCAGGAACTGGCACCTGGCTGCCTTTATAGAATGTGTGGACAGAGGTAAAGTATCCTGCATGTGCCACCATATACCTAAACTACTAGATCTCATCTCCAAGAACCAGCAAAGAAAAACACAGCTCATCCGAAGGGGCCAACATTCAGAGAAGGGAAGATCAATGTGAGTAAATAGAACATATGCCTAGAGAAGAGCAGTGGAGGAAGACCATCTCTTGAATATGAAAAGAATAAGAGACCTTACTTAGATTTCAGTGTAGCAAAGTGCTCTCTAGAGCAAAATAACATAAATTCTGAACAAAAAGAAATTTGGTAAATGAACTGAAGGACACTGTTGAACCCAAACAAGGAGATAAAGTGCAGGAACACACCCCTACCCTGACATGCACAATCTCCCTGCCTCTCTACACACTTCATTTCTTCAGCTTACTCTGGAGAAAACATTTGTTCTTATCTTAGATCAACCTTGCCAGCTGTGATTAGATACTGCTCATCTACACAAAAACATGGCTCCTGCAATTGTCCCCATGTTGCTGCTGTGACATCAATTTTTGTCTCTCCACTGCGTGTGCTGCAATATTTCCCGTCTTTAAAAGAAAGAGTCTCCATTTATCCCCTCCTATCACTGTCCCATTTCTCTGATGCTCTTCAAAATAAAACTGTTCAGTTTTCTATACAAATATTGCAAAATAAATCCCAGCAGATCACAATATGTCACGTACTTGGTTCTGTGAAGTGTCCTTGTGGTGTCTTCAAATAGTTGATTTATTTAAGTGTTTTTTGAATAATTAGTGTTAATTTAAATTAGCAGAGGTTACCTACTATGTTTTTATATTAAGAAATACAACTTAAATTTTTTTTTAAAATTTATTTTTAATTTATTGGGGTGACAATTGTTAGTAAAATTACATAGATTTCAGGTGTGCAATTCTGTATCACATCATCCATAAATCACATTGTGTGTTCACCACCCAGAGTCAGCTCCCCTTCCATCACCATACATTTGATCCCCCTTACCCTCATCCCCCACCCCCCAACCCCTTTACCTTCTGGTAACCACCAAATTACGTTCCCCACAACTTAAAATTTTTATTTGAAATGAAAATAATAATTTCAAAATGTATAATCTCTTCTCTCTTGAACCTACTCCAAGTAGGCTTTCATCACCACCACTGCAGTCAAACAATTTTTGTCAACTCTATCAACGACTTTCATATCATCAAATCCAATAATTTTTTTCTCCTACACAACTTACTCCACCTCTCCGCTGCCTCTGACCTAACCGATCATTCCCTCCTTCTTGAGGTGCTATCTTCACTGGACTTTAGGTCATCACTCTCTCGGTTCTCCTTCTGTCTCACAGTCTTCCTTCTCTCAGGCCCCTTTGCTTTTTCATCTTCATTTCTCAACCTCAGATCCCTTCCCTTCAATACAACAATCATTCATTTTCCCAACTTCTGATAAAACATTAAGAACATGTTCCTTTTGTTGTCATCATTAACTATGACCTAGGCGAAGCCTCATTGTTTGCTGTGCACTCCCTATACAAATGCTGCGATCATTGAGGGAAAAAGAAATCCAGAAAAGGTTGGAAAGCCATGGATTCAAATGAGCAACAAAAGCATATAACAATCAAACGCCACAATAAAAAGGCAAACAACCCAATTAAAGAATAGGCATATCATTTGAATGAACATTTCTCCAAATAAAATAGATAAATACCAAAACACACAAGAAGACATGTTCAATGTCATTAGTCATCAGGAAGAAAGCAGTACTGTTGAGAAAAACACATATTTAGCCATATTCCAATAAAAGTTTTGAACTCTAAGAATAAGGAGAAGCTCCTACAAGCTTCCAGAAAGAATGAACAAGTTATCTACGATGGGAAAAGGATCAGACAGGCATCACATCGGACCACAATACTGGAAGCCAGAAAGCAGTGAAACATCATTACATAATACCAAGAGAAATTCCATCCCCAGGCATTATTTCATTAGTTTGTGAGAGCAAAAGAAGATTTATGAGGGAAGATATGGAAGATTTCAGAGAGTGTATCTGTGACGTACTCCTTTTGAGGAAAATATTCAGGAAAAGACTAACAAAACATTGAATAAATTAGAATATAAATATCAATATGGGAAAAGATTTAAAAAAAGAAGAGTGATTGATAAGCAATAAGTCTTTATACATGTACATGTATATTGCACAGAAAAATTCTGACTAGAGATAGATAATGTCTGTGAAATGAAGACTCTTGAAAGACTTATATTATAAGAATAATTCAAATGACAATCTAAAATTAGAATACTAAATGATATCAGAAAAATCTAGGCATTGAAATTTGGGTGGGAAAGAAGAGGGAAATAGAAATGTTTGAAAGCTCACTAGGTATGAAATTCTAGCTGAATTTTTTCTAACCTTTAAAGGACTGATCATACTATAGTAGTCACTCACTTATTGACAAAGGATACGTTCCAAGATGCCCCCGTGGATGCCTAAAACTGCAGATAGTACCAAATCCTACATATATATTATGCTTTTTTCTATACATACATGCCTATGATAAAGTTTAATTTATAAATTAGGAACAGTAAGAGATTAACTACAAGAACTAATAGTAAAACAGGACAGTTATAACAATATACTGTAATAAAAGTATGTGAATGACTTTGGGGCCATTATTAAGTAAAGTAAGGGGTACTTGAACACAAGGACAGTTGATCTGATACCAGAAAAGTTTACTTACTAAGTGACTAAGGGGTATATGTAGCTTGGAGACGCTGGATAAAAAGATGATCCACATACCAGGTGGGACAGAACTGGAAGGTGAGAGATTTCCTCAGGCTACTCAGAATGGTGTGCAATTCAAAACTTACGAATTGTTTATTTCTGGAATTTTCCACTCAATATATTCAGACCACAGTTGACCACGGATAACTGAAACTGCAGAAGGCAAAACCTTGGATAAGTGGGGGACTACTGTACTTTTATTTAACCCTTTACAAGCCATAGAAAAAGATGAAAAGCCCACAATTCATTTTATAAAATAAAAACAAACTTAATCAAAGATAATAAAAATTGAAAACTATAAACAGTTTTACAAATGCAGATTCAACAAATTGAAATAAAACATTAGCAAGTAGAATCCAGTCATGCATCACAAAAACAGACCATGACTTCTTACATACAGTCCAGTGTGGTTCAGTACAAGGAAGTCTAGCAACACAATCTATTACATCAGTCCTTTGAAGGAGAACAACTATAGATCATATCCTTTAGTGTTTTAAATTTCTTTCGTAAAATGGCAGCCATTCCTAATGAGGAAAATAAAAATTAAAGACATTATTTAATGGAATAAAGGCTATCTACCAAAACAATATCAGATAGTATCCTAAATACAAAATGCCATAACCATTTTAATTAAATGGAAACTACACCGGAATACTCACCATCATCACTATGACTAAACATTAACTTAAAAGAAATCCCAAGCTCATTAGCACAACAAAATTAAATAATTGACCTAATGTTTGAAAATAAGATTGTGTGGCTAGACTTCCTTGTACTGAACCACCCTTGACTTCGTGGAAGATGTCATGGTCTGTTTTTTTGATATATGACTGGATTCTACTTGTTAACGTTTTATTTCAATTTGTTGAATCTGTATTTGTAAAACCGATGAGATGATTGTTTTCCAAGGGGAAATGCAAAAAACAAAAGAAACACAAAAGACTCAAGTACAGGTAAGAAGAGAATTTGGTAATATCAATGGACAAACAATATTTACAAATCTATAGCTTTTCCTGTATCTTAAGACTAATTACAAAGAAGTAGAAACATGGAAAAGTATTTCATTCACAACAATGGCAAAATACAAAATATTTCAGAATAAGGTTAGCAAAAAAGTAACAAATCCCACATGAAAAAAATATATGATATTTATATTATTATATTTACATAGTATAATTATATAAATATATAAAACATATATATACTTTTATTGAAGAAAATAAAATATAATTTGAATAAATGAAAAAAGAGACTATGTTCTAGAATGGGAAAACTAATTCCATAGAAATGTCAGTTTTCACACAATCAATATATAAATTTAATGTGATTTCTATTGCAACACCATTTTAGTTTCCTATTGCTGCTATAACAAATTACCACAAATTTAGTATCTTAAAACAAAATTATTCTCTTACCGTTCTGGAGGTCAAAAGTCCAAAATTAGTTTTATAGAGCTAAAGACAAGTGTCAGCAGGGCTGTTTTTTTCTGGAGGCTTTCAGGAGAAAATCTGTTTTCTTGCTTTTTTTAATCTTCTCACGGTTGCCTGTATTCCGTGGCTGTGGCCCTTTCCTCCATCTTCAAAGCACATCACTCCAGTCTCTGCTTCTGTAATCACAAATCACAATACCTTTTCTTCCAACTCTGACTCTTCTTGTGTCCCACTTATAAAGTTTTTTATGATGACATTGTACCCATGGCATAATTCAGGATAAACTTCCCATCTCAAAATCATTAACTTAACCACATCTATAAAGAAATTTTTGCCATATAAGGTAACACTTACAGGTTCCAGGGACTAAGAAATGAACACATTGGCGGCGGGGGGTGGGGGGCTGGGAGGGGTGGGGGGTGGGGGGTGGGGGGGGAGAATATTATTCAGTCTACCTTCAAATAAGATTACTAAATTTGTTATGGGAGAATAAATGGCCAAGAATAGCCAAGAATGTATGAAAAAGAGAAATAGTAAGGGGGGGACACATTAAAAGGCATTATGTATAATAAAATCAATATAGTATTGTACAGACATAAATAGATTATTATCACAGAATAAAGAATCTAGAAATATATCTCAATATATGTGGAAATTTAACACTTGACAAAGTGTTATTTCAACTCAAGGAGATAACAATGAATTATTTAATAAGAGATGCTATCATTAACTATCAAGTTACAAAAAGAAAATAAAAGTAGACTTGTATCTCACAAAATACAAAGTGTTATAAATAGCATAAATAATGAAGGCTCAAATGCAAATTAAACAAAAAATAGTGTAAGAAAATGTAGGGCATGTACAATGTAGAGACAAGGAATATCATCTTAACTGAGACTGGAATTCCAAAAGCTATTTTTAAAAAGACGTATCTGAACACAAATAAATGAAAACCCCATATCTGGAAAATGTGCTAGGTAAAAATCAACTGACAGAACAGTATATTGCAAAAATTTTTGTAATGCCAAAGTCAATAAGTGTTAGTATCTCTATCATACAAAGAACTCTTGCAAATGGACAGGAATGAGACAAACAACCAATTAAAACCAGCATGAACCGCCTGTCTGTCAGTTGCTCCATTTTTCCATCCTCCTATCTCTAAGGGAGGCTGGCTCATACTTGGGCAGAATTTTTAGAGCTCTAAAATACTATTAGTTTTATAATTCCATAGCTGTCTGAACCAAATGAGTGATGACTTTGTCGGTGACTAACGTGAAAATGGTTATCTGTTCCTGCCAGTTAGAGAGAGAATCAAATATTTTTCATTTCTACCTCTGATGTTATTTTAACTGAAAAAAGAAGAATGTCTTTATTCATTTGGTTTTTTTCTCGTCTCTTTCTGTTGGAGATCACTTAGAAGTTTCCATGATGAGCTACGTTTTGGGATTTTTTTTTAATAGACCCAACACTATTTTGTTTTGCAGAGTAATTCTCCTATTTGAATTTCAGAGTGGGGTATTTTGTTCGTTGCAGTATGTCAACTTTTCCCCTCTTCTTTGATTCAGTGAGCTATGCTAAATTTGAAAAGAAAAAAAAAATAATGACCCAGAGTTGGCAACATAGGAGGAAAATAGAACCTCATCTTGTGCCTAAGACTGTATATGCTCACTTGCTTATTACACCCATGAAAGAACTTTCTATTTTAATTTAAACTCTCCTTCTAAAATATAAATCCAGACTGAAGACAGTGTGTGCTGCAGACAAATCTCGACTGAAATCCAAATCTAGAATTGACAGAAATTCTACAACACATTTGTGGTGATAAGAGTCAGAAAGAGACAAATGAAAAGTTTTCTTCAGGGAAACACTATGTTGGGAGCTATGAAATAGAGGATGGAATTAAGAATATTAGCCCAAGAGCCACACAGTTCTCAGTTTGAGTCTCTTTCCAAGGTTTTTTATCCTCTCTAAGCTTCAGTTTCCTCGTCTATAGAATGGGAAGGGAAATAATATCTGCTTCATAGAGTTGTTTTGGAGATTCAATCAGATCATGCACATAACTGAGCCAAGAGCCTAGCATGTAGTTAAATTTCAAATGTTTATTATTATTATTTTGTTCTTATGTAGACCCATGAACACTAGATGAGGAGAGTGGCTGTACATTTGAACAATTTGGGGGCCAGTGATGCTGACACCCCCAGTGGAAAAAAATGCATATAACTTTTGACTTCCCCCAAACTTAACTACAGTTAGCCCTTGGCATGAACAGATGCAACCAACCATGGAGGAAAACAGTATTTTCAATTAGCGGTTGGGAATCAGCATTTGGGAATGAGAAAATTCTGTTTTCTATCTACGACTCATTGCATCTGCAGGTGCAAAACCTGAGGATACAAATGGTTGTTGGAAAAAACCACGTAGAGGAGGACTCGCACACTTGAAACCTGTATTGTTCAAGCGTCAAATGGCCTTCACTATATAAGGTAGAGATTCCTTCACAGAGGTTTCCAATCTTTGTTCCTCAGAGCCTGGAATTCTACAGAGGGCCGTAGGCTGTGGAGACATCTGCGTGAGGCTGTGATGGTGAGTGAGAAACTTTTCCTTTTTATGTTTTATATAAAAGGAACCTGATTAAGATTTCACTTCAAAAACCTGTGATCCTTACCATCTGCAAGGCTATTACAATTCTGTTATTCAGTGGGCATTCGTCCTTTTAAAATGACTTTTTCCAACTTTTTTGTAATCTTGTCATTATCCATCCTTAGCCACCTGATCCCTCCTGAGAAAAAGAAAGCATTTGAGCAGCCCCATGTGTTTTAGTGAGGATTGCTTTGATGTATTATGCCACCTAGAAGGTATCTGCATTTTAAGAGTTCCAATGAGAAGGGAGCAAATAAAGATTGCTCTTCTACTAACAGAAATCTGGGCAATGTGAGGAAGGCTTGGGGGGAGATCTTTTGCAGAACTGCTAAAATGACAACTCCAACCACTGCCTTAATGAAAAAATAATGACTGGCATTTGTGAAAAGATTCCAGATTTACATAACAATTTCATCTCCATTTTCTCAGCGGATTAACACAAATTTCCTGTAGGGGAGATGCTGCTTTTTTCCCATCTCATTTCCAAGCTGAGGGCATAAAGGCCCTGGGTGGCTCAGTGACATGCCTCAGTTGGCAGAGTTAGTCCCTGACTATAGTCTTGGGCTCTCTCCCCAGACCTTCTCTGTTGCCTCCGCCCTTGTGGAAAGCCAGGCCTGGGGATTACCCACAAGGCACGGACTTTCAAACACTGTTTGCAGAAATGGCACAAGCAAGATGACTGGTTTTTCTGACGCTTCCTCTGTGGGAATAAAGGATGGCTGTAGCAGACCCGTCAGCTCTCAATGAGCTCTTTGTGCAAATAAATTCCAGAGTTTTTATGAAAGATGATGGCAGTGAGGGCTGCTTTTCCCCCCAACTGGTCAGAAAGTTGATGTTTCAGCCGTGCCTGGCATTCCTCCAGAAAAATCTTGGCCATATGCACTATGACTTGCAGACTCCCAGATCAGTGAATTTCAGAGACTGGAGGAAAAGATATAAAAAGCTTAGGGCAAACCAAGAAGTCTTTGTTTTTAGAGTATGTTTTTCTTTCCCTGTCAAAATCTCTAGGGACACAATTTTTTAAAGTTCAAAAAAGTAGACACGAAAGTCATTAATCAGTGGGGAGAAAAAATGCCTTTTTCTATTATATTTACATAAAGCAAGTTGTTTGATTTGTACTTACACCCTCATATCAAGACTGGTATGAGAACAGATGTGTAACAAGATCTCAATACATATTTGTTGAATGAGTGAATATGTCCTTTAATTTGGGGCCGAAAAATTATTATAGCAGGAGCAATGGAAACAACAGGATAACCTCCTCTGGGTTTGTCTTTTATTATAACTGACTCCTTAGAAACACCAGCAAATAACTCAGGTTATTGCTTATTGCACTCAGGGTCATCATCACCTTGAGAGAATCACTGAGGAGGGAGAAGCAGACTATGGTGTTTATGAGGTTTTGGGGTCTGGCTAAAGTCAGGTCTTTCAATGCAGGATTATTTGGGATTGGTGGACACCGCAAAGTGAGGGTTTGACAATATGTTTTGAAGAGTCTTGGAGAGAAAACTGTGACTTGATGCTATTTAATGAAAAGTTGAACAGTCTGATGTTCATTCAACTGGGTTTTCCAAAGTTATTTGCAACTTTTATTAGCTTGAGAAAGAATTTTCTGGAATAGGAAAGTTATGGTGATAAAGACAGTGGAATAGCAAGATCATGTTAACGAAGGTAACAGAATAGTGCAGCCATGGTCATCCAGACCAGAGTCTGTACATTTCAGTCCAAAAGCCAAATATGTTCTATGGCCTGTTTTTGAAAACAATGTTTTATTGCAACATGGCCAAGTTCAGTCTCTTAAGTATCGTCTGTGGCTGCTCTTATACTACAAATACAGAGTTAAATAATTGTGATACAGACTGTATGACCACAAAGTCTAAAATAATTACTTCACAGAAAAAAGTTTGCGATCCTTGATATAGACAGTAAACTGTGTGGGAATAGATGGTTACATTTTTCATTATATTTATTCATTCATTCATATCAAATATTGATTAGGCACCTATTGTGTGCAAGGCACCTTTATAGGGACTATAACACTCAACAAGACAAATGCCTACCTTCGTGGGAACAAATCAATAAATAGTATAAATCAGTGATGAGTGCTATAAAGAAAAATTTAGCATGGAAAGAAGATAGAGAGGGATAGGTTTGGTAGAGGGGGTTGAAGGGGATTCTCTTTGGATGTTGGTGAAAGAAGGCTTCTCTTAAGAGGTAACATTTGAGTTAACCTGCATGAGGTGAGCTGACTATGTGAAGATACAGGAGAGGGCTCTGGGAGGAGATTGCCATGCAGAGGGTACAGAAATGCAAAGATCCGAGCTGGAACAAGCTTGGGTATTGCTAACAGCAAGCAGACAAGTGCAGCTAGAGCTGGGTAAGCAGAAGGCAGAATGGAAAGAGTTGAAATTGAAGAGGTAGCCAGGCCCAGATGAAGTAGTAGAGATGCATGGGAGGTGGCAGGTTTTGAATCGTATTCTGAATGTAATAGAAAGCTAATTTGGCGGTGGGCAGTGGAGGGAGGGGCGTATTTGCTTATTTATTTCTTTATTTTCCACTCCTTGGTTTTTAGTAGGCAATCCATGATACTGAAAAACAATAGCACTACCTAAAGCTTTGCCACTGGCTGCTTTTTAATTTATTTTTTTTATCTTTCCATTAGAAATAGTTTCTGATATCATTTGTGATTTCTTTTTTGAGCCCATGGATTATTTAGAAGTGTGCTGCTTAGTCTACAAATTAAGCTGGGAGATTCTCTACCTATGTGTTTTGGTCATTGTTTTCTAATTTAAAGTGATCAGTGTGTGCTTAAAGCATATATTCTGTATATTTTTAATTTTTTTAAAAATGCATTTTATGTTCAAGAATATGGTCTAACTTGGTGAATGTTCTATGTGCACTTGAAAAGAATGTGTATTCTGCAGTTGTTGGGTGTAGTGTTCTATAATGTCAGTAAAACCAAGTTGGTTTGATATAGTTGTTCTGATCTTTTAAATTCTTGTTGAGTTTTATTTGGTTCTATCAATTTACTGACACAGGGCTGTTAAAATCTCCAACCGTGATTGTGGATTTGTTATTTCTTCCTTTAGTTCTGCCAATTTTACTTCATGTATTTTGAAGCTCTGTCATCAGGAGCATATAATTTAGGGTTATTATGTCTTCTTGATGAAATGATTCTTTATCATTCAGAAATAACCATCTTTATCTCTGATAGCATTCCTTGTCTTGATGTCTACTTTGTTCAATATTAATATTGTCACATATGCATGGCATTTGTTTTTCAACTTTTATTTTCTGCTTCCATATGTTTTTTAACCTATTCCCCTATACTCCTCCCGTTTGGCAGCCATTAGCTTGTTCTCTGTATCTATGGATCTGTTTCCATCTTGTGTTGTTTATTCATTTATTTGGATTTTTTTGTGTTTTAGATTACACATATAAGTGAAATGACATGGTGTTTGTCCTTTTCTTTCTGACTTAATTCACTTAGTATAATACCCTCTACTTCCATCCATGTTATCACAAATGGCAAGATTTCATTCCTTTCTATTGTTAAGTAAGAGTCCATTGTGTATGTATGTACCACATCTTATTTATCGATTCATCTATCGATGAGCAAACACCCAGATTGCTTCCATATGTTGACTATTGTAAATGATACTGCAGTTGGTGTGGGTGGAGTAGTTAAACAAAGGAGTCATGAGGATATGATTTCCATTTTAAAGGTTCACTGACTGCCATGTAGAGAGTTACCTGTGACGGGGTAGGGACGCCACCACAGGAGAGAAATTACGTTATCACATGGCAAGAACCAGAGGTGGTTGGGTGCACATCTTTATAATTTGAGATGAATTTAAAGGCCCAACTAATAAGACCTGCTAATGAGTTGGATGTGGGGTATGAGAGAAAGAAAGAGTCAAGTATGATTCTGAGGATTTAGAAATGAGTGACTGGGTGAATGGTGATGCCATCTACTAAAATGGTGGAAGACTTTGGAGGCAAACAGGGGTGAAATCACAAGTTCTGTTTTGTACTTGTTAAATTTCACATGTCTGTTAGACATCCAAATGAAGATGTCAAGTTAACACTGTATATGAACGTGTGCCAATAGATTGGGTGTAAGATCTAATTTGGAATTTATTGACATATAGATGGTATTTAAAGCCATGGAATTTGTGAGATCACCTAGAAAATAAGTCCAAATAAAGAAAAGGCTGATTACTAAGCCTTAGGGCCAATGGCGAGCTGGGACTAGCTCTAAACTGCTAGTGAGAGCTGACTGAGCACGTCTCTCCCCAGCTTGCAGTCTGTAATGTCATACCGACAGCTTGAATTTAGCCACAGTGGAAATGCTGGTGCCATGAACACTGGCAAACCCCCCACAACAGCTTTCTTTCCCCTGTAGAGCCAGATGTTACCAGCACACCACTGCCTCAGACTCTCACATTTAGAGGTCAGGAAAAGCAGGCAGAAACAGTATAAGAGACGGAGAAGGACTAGAGCATGACGAAGGGAGGAAGACTACCAAAAGAATGTAGTGTTCTTGCCCAAGTTTCTCGTGTTTTTCCATGTCTTGTTCAAAAGTCAAGAGATGATATGGTCTTTCTTGCTTCTCCCTTCACAAAGGCTTTCAGCACTTAAAGTTGATGAAACATATCATATACAGAACATAAATCTCTTTGTTTAACTTTCCAATGTATCCTTCACATAATTGACTTTAACTCATTTATGTAAACCCTGATGCTCTGAGAAGCCATTATATGAAAAAATATTTGCATGGATTATAATGGGAAAAATTATGATGCGTTCTATCTCAACCTAAGCAAGATCCCAAGTGATTTTCACAAATAGAAAAATAAATCATTGAAAGCAATTTCAAATAATAGAGAATAAAATGAATGTAACTAGAGACTATGTAAAATGTGTATTAGAGAAAGCTTACTTTAGTCATTGAGAAAGACAAGTCATGAGAGTGGGTGGTGGGTGATAAAAGAAGGTAAGCGGCAAACAGTTTAGTGTGTGTCTTCTTTTTTAAATCATTTTTTCACATTTTTCCCCCCAACTTCTATAGCTCATGGTTATCTTACACCAAAATGCATTTAAAAATAAGATTATAGCATAGAAAAACACAGAGCTCAAGTCTAAACACAAGGTTACTTTGAAACATATGGTAATATTATAATATGCACATGCTCCTGGACTCATGATGGGGTTATGTGCTGATAAACCCATCTTACGTTGAAAATAACATTAAGTTGAAAATGTATTTAGTACAGCGAATCCACTGAACATCATAGCTTCGGCTAGCCTACCTTAAATATGCTCAGAACACAATACGCCAAAACCCTGGCACCACAGTGCACTGGAGATATTGGTTGTTTGTCCTCATGATCATGTTGCTGTGGGAGCAGCGGACGTCCCGCATCACGAGAGAGTATCGTACCATACATTGTTAACCTGGGAAAAGATCAAACTTTAAAATTTGAAGTACAGTTTCTACTGAGTACTTATCGATTTCACACCATCGTGATGTCAAAAATTGTAAAGTCAAACCATCATAAGTCAGGGACTGTCTGTAAATGCATAGTCGGACTAAAGAATCCTAGAAAATGCTACCCATTAATTCTTCGTGCCTGGCTCATGAATGCAAAGCAGAAAGATCTGGGCATGTAATGATGTTATCTGATTAGAAATTGTGTCAAGTGAATTGGTGAGTGTGTCTTTGCAAAAAACCAGTGTCAAAATAGCAGTTCTTACAGAGTATGTAGTTATTTTGTTTGGGGGTGAAAACTTGTTGTAGCAAACAAAAATGGAATTGTCCAAAGTGGTAAAACTTTTCAACCCCTTGTGCTGAAAAGTCATTTACAGGACAGTGCTGATGGTAGGTAACTCTGTTTTCTATTTTGTTGTCCAAGGGGAAGCTCTCTCTGTTGTACAGAAAGCAGAAGGCCGTCCATTCTGTGAGTAGGTTAGTATGTTCCGCTTTTGAAAGACTTCCACCTCACAGAACTCCTGTTATCATCGTCCTCATTATTACAGCTGCTGTTTATTTAGAACCCAATACATACTAAGCAAGATAAAGATGATTTATCTCCCATTATACAGAAGAAGAAACTGGGTATCAGTGGAAAATGTGTGCTGTCAAGATGAGTGACTAAAGCAGTGTCCTCAGAGCAACCAAAATTAGGAGAACTATTTTAAATAATGATTTCTTTAATCGTAAAACAAAAAAAATAAACACCTTGTTTGTATGCTTCTTGACATATGCACTGCTTTAATAGCAGGTAAACAACAGAGAAGAACATATATTTAGTAAGAATAACTCAAATAGGAAGCTTACGTACCATGAGTGTGCATTTTTAGTAAAAGCCACCTGTGAGCCACACATGAATGACAAGGGCAGTTTGAGGGCATTTTTTTATACTGTTTCTCTCAAGCACCAAATTGGCACTTGTGGGTTCTGCTCAGGAATACTAATGGAGTGACTCTAAAGCACAAAACCATCACTTGGTGGAATAGAAATTCAACACAGCTCTCTCTAGCACCAAAGCTCATTCACTTTCCATCCTAACAGGCAGCCTCTTGCTTTCTTTACACAACTCACACCCAGAGCTTTGTTTCTCCCGTTTAGAGGTGCTAACATTTCCCAAGCCAGAATCCCATACCTCCTTGTGCTCTGGTACAAGCCATGGCACTTTCTCCTTTTCTGCCACACTCTTGTTTTGTCTTGGAAACAAACAAACAAACAAACAAAGAACTCAGTCAATTCCCAGAAATGTCCACATTCCGCTCCATAGAGAAATCTTGGACAGGAAGTAGACACCAGAGTCCTTTCCTTCCCCCAACCCTTATGATCAACAACACAAATAATATTATCTCTTTCAACCACAAGGATTGCTATTCTTTTTGTTATTATTTCTGCCCACTTGGGGCCTGATCTTCTGCTTTGACAAAAGTTTGATTCCCCTCATCTGAATTATGTCTTCATTTGTACTGTGTGATTTGCCCCTCCCTTCCCATCCCCTAATTCTCAGCAAGTTGAAAGAATTGCTGGTAAACAGCAGTTGCACAAGAAAAAGGAAACCCACATGTTCATGCTATTTCAAAAGTTTGTATCATCTTGTGGATTTCCTAGGTTTGGGACTGAGATTTTATTTTCTTCTGTCATCACCAACTTGTTTCCCTGTGCTTCAGTGCCCAATTTACTATTTTCTCTACAGTAGAAGGTGCAAAGGTGGCAAAATTCAGGACTGTCTAGGAGGAAACAGCTGGAAGATGCCCTAGACAAAATCAAAAGCCAGAGTTAGTAGGTACAAGCTACTGCCCATTAGGCTATACAGCCTCACCGATGGGAAGAGGAGCCCATAGGAATACTAACCATGGAAACCAACATTCCAGAACAGTCAGTCTTACCCTGTGAGGATGCTATGGAATGTGGTTGAAAGGGAGTAAGAGAACAGACAGCAACATCTGAAAGACCCACATTTTATACCTAGCTCTTTCACTTTGATTAACACATTCTTTCATTTATTCATTTATTTAATAAATATTTATTGAGGAACTACTATGTTTCAAGTGTTCTAAATTTTGCAGATATAATGAGGAACAAAATATCTGCACCCTCAAGAAGGCTGAGATGAAGAGTATACTTGATATATGCTGTTGGTCAAGTTCCTTCTAAAATACTTGAAGGATAAATAGTAACTAGCTCACAGGTAAAGATTAAAGTAACCTAATATATGTAAAATGTTGTATGGTGCCATGGACATGGTAAACAAGGAGTAAATTGTAGCCGTTATTACTACATATTTACCCTCACCCCATTCCCCTAGCTCTCAAGTTCCTCCCTCAGTTAAGGCAAACACCCCTAAAAATGTCATTAATTTGGACAAGCAGTGGCATTCCAGATTTGTTGTTTGTGATCCTGTGATTTTTAAAGGCAGGGGCATTTACTGGAAGTGGGTGGGAAGGTTTCTAACACTTGAGCCCAAGGAGCACTGCGGCCATGTTTCAAATGTCCTACCGGGATGGAAAAACAACAGTGGAGTGAAGAGCATTTGGATGGTGTTTAAATTGTTTGGGGAGAAGATATAAAATTTAACCAAGGTAATGGAAAGTTACTCAAATGCCTCAGGCATAGAGGACAATCTGGAAGAGAGGCACTACCCTCTTTCCCCGAAAATAAGACATAGCCGGACAATCAGCTATAACGCATCTTTTGGAGCAAAAATTAATATAAGACCTGGTCTTATTTTACTATAAGACCTGGTCTTATATAATATAATATAATATGATATAATATAATACAATATAATACCCGGTCTTATATTGATTTTTGCTCCAAAAGATGCATTTGATTGTCCGGCTAGGTCTTATTTTCGGGGAAACACGGTATATACTTCTATAATACTCTCTTGCAGTTTTAAGATGTTTGAAATGATAAACCTCTTCGATTTACTATGAAGTCCAGCAAACACTTAGTTAGTAGTTGTATCCATCAAAGATGTAATTTTTCCAAATTTCTACTAACTTGTGGAATGACCTTTAGTTAAAAATGTTTATGTGTTAGATTCTAAACCTTAGATGGCAAAGAAATCAATCTGGAAGGAAAAGAAGGGGATTTTTATTTTAAGCTAAAAAATAGATCCTGGGGGAAAAAACAGATCCTGGAGTTGGTTGTTTGGTTTGGGGTTACTACTCTTGCCCCCACTCAACCGCTTTGAACACTCTTTGGTACAGATGTGAAACAAACATGCCTTTATGTCTACTGATGGAGTAATCTGATCTTTAGCCAAAAAAATGTAACTGGCTCCTAATAACCAGGTGTGATGCAAAGAAAGTACCTGAAAGGTTATTCTACACATAGACCAGTCAATGGAGTGGTTGTGTACGTCCCAGGAACCAAAGGAAAAAGAAACTTTTGTTGCAGAAACCTCTGGCCAAATTGGAAACAGATTTGATATTGCATTTATCTGGGAAATTGTCTAGTCAAATCCAGTCTATTCCTATTCCTGGTGGAGCTGTGAGGTAGGTCACACAGGACCTCCTTGTACTAACGGGAACACGAGGCAAAAATGCAAGACCTTCTTCATGTGTCAAGGGATCACACAACCCCACATGCCAGGCTCTTTGAACTAAGAAATTTTCCTCGATGTTTAGTTGTAAACTTTTTGAAAGGCAATTTTTGCTTCCAAAGTTTGTGAAATACCTTCTTTCATTTTCTGACATTTAGAAGTGATTACTAAAATTATGAATTGTAAGTTAACAGAAACTGAGTACATAAATTGCTTTGGAGTTTTAAGAACTTGGTGTAAGAGGGCAAGTGCCAAGAAACTGCATTTGGCAACAAAATTCCTTTCTAACCTTCAAAGGTTTTGACTCTGAGATTCTACCAAACTACATTCACAGACCTTTGACTTATGGTTTATGTAACCAATTAACTGGGGTCTAATATAATATATTTAAATTTTTAAATAATGTCAGTGCAGTGATAGTATACTGCTGATATAAACATTCTCTGTTTTGTCAGACTAATTACCTGTTCATGTCCATCTGAAATATAGAACTGTTTTGTAAGTACAGCAGTTATTGTCAGAGATTGCTGTTCCTATGTACTCAGCCTGTCTCCGAAAGAGAACCGACAGTTTTTCTTTTTAATTTTAGTTTCCTCTAATTGAACAGCAATAGAAGATTCATGTTTGTCTAATTATCTGTGAGCCTTCAACTTGGGCAAAATGGCATGTTTTCATGAACTGGAGTCTAAAAGCACAGAAAGACAGAATTCACCATGAAGGAAAGAAAAAAATGTTAGGGGATATAGCAATCTCTGCTGCTTGAGTATTCAATATCTACTCTTTCTCTCTTTCTAACAGATGCATATTCTGTTCAGGCCTCTATTCATCAGAGAGGGTGATTGTATCCCCAGTTCAGAATTAAATCTAAGACTACTAACTTTCTAGAATGTAACTCAAAGGAAGAAATACATTTCACATGGCAACCTAGTACACACATGCATTCAATTTAATTTTTATTGAAAATTGAAAAGAAAGCTTAATAAAACAATATCTACCTTTTTATTTTGCATTATGCTTTGATATGTTTATTCTACTCTACTTCTTTTTTTACTGATGATTCTGACCCATTAAATTGATTTCCCAACCCACTAATAGGTTATGAGGCAAAGTTTCAAAACACTGCTCTGAGACTGCCATGTCAATTGTACTCCTCTTGACAATGCATGGCTTCGGGTTTAGTGACCTATTCAAGTTCATGAGACATGAAGGAAGTCTGCCATGGATTTTACTTGAAATTATTTTTTTTCACTCTTAAAAGAGAATTGAAAGGGTACATTATACTGAGTTCATGAATTAGAACACCTCGGTATTGTTACTATGCCAGTTTTCCCGAATTGATCTATAGATTCAACATAGTATTGATCAAAATCCCAGGAAGATTATTTTATTTATTGAGAAACGGATTCTAAGAGTTTTATGGAAAGTCAAAGGAAGTAGAATAGTCAAAACAATTTAGAAAAAATATATAAAGGTAATGAACTCATGCTACCTGACTTCAAATTTACTAGGAGAAAGCTTTAGTAATCAAAATGGATTGGTATTGGTGAGAGAATAGACCCATGGGAACAGAATAGAGTCTAGAAATACACCCACACAAATGAAGTCTACTGATTTTACCAAGAGACAAACACAATTAAATTAAAAAAAAAAAGAACATCAATCTATGCCTCATACTTTAGACAAAAACTAACTTAAAATGGATCCCAGACTTAAATGGACAAGTTTAAAACCTAGAAGAAAACATGGAAGAAAATCTTTGTGAATTTGAGTAGGCAAAGACTTCTTAGATAGGATACCAAAAGTACAGTTGATGAATGAAAAAAAATGATAAATTGTACTTCATCAAAATTAAAATCATTTGTTTCACAAAAGATAGCATTAGAAGAATGGAAATATAATCCACAGGCTTTGGAGGATATAGTCGCAAAACACACATGACAAAGAACTTATATCTAGACTATATAAAGAACTCTCAAAACTCAATAGTAAGAAAAAAAACAGGGACAAAAGATTTAAACAAAATCTCCACCAAAGAAGTTATATACATGGCAAATAAGCATATGAAATATGCTAAAATCGTCATGCATTGGGCAAATGCAAATTAAAACCACAATGATACACCACTACACACATATGAGATCAGTGGTTGTCAGAGTTAGGGCTAAGGGGAAGGGTTGACTACAAAGGAACAGCACAAAGGGATTTGAGGATTAATGGAACTGTTCTGTGTCTTGACTGTAGAGGTGATTACATGACTATGTATTTGTCAAAACTCAGCTGCACAGGGGTGGCCGGTTATCTCAGTTGGTTAGAGTGCGGTGCTCATAACAAACATGATTGTTGGTTCAATCCCCACATGGGCCACTGTGAGCTGCGCCCTCCACAACTAGACTGAAACAACTACTTGATTTGGAGCTGATGGGTCCTGGAAAAACCCACTTAGAAAACAAAACAAAACTGTACAATGAAAAATGAATTTTATGTAAATTTAAAAGTTTTTAAAGAAACACAAAGGATGAGATAGTTCATCTTTCTGCTCAGTGATATGCTGGATGTGACTTCTGAAAGTAGGGCAGCCGTTTTGTCACCAAGAATGACAGTCATTCTATGCAGGTGACAGCATAGAAAATGTGAAAGAACTTGGGTATTCAAAGATGGTATTAATCTAATTGGTTATCCAAATCTGAAAACAACTTATCTTTGAATCTTATTATATAAAATAAAGATAATTTTCTTTTTGTTTAAGCTATTTTGAATTGGGTTTTCTGTTATTTGTAGCCAAAAGTATCCTGTACTGAAAGCCTCAATGACTTTGTTTCGGAAATTGCTTCATCCCTATCAATAGAGCTCAGGAGATTTTTGAATATTTTGAGACTATGTTCAGGACAAACATATAGTACCATTTCTACAAGAAAAAAAATACATGAGATTTCACAGATCCCTTCAACTTATATTAAGCATTTTCAAATAGTATGTTTATTTAGCTTTATATAAAAAATTATCCTGTGACTTTTAAAATGCAATGTGAGTGAAATATGTGTTGGATTGACAGGTACCACAAACTCGAAAAAGACAGTCAAACCCAACTCACAGTTATCTGTTCCTCTTAAAGTACCTTCTTATCTCTTTTTTACCAAAGTGCATTCATCATAATAAAAAAGAGTGATGTCATACATGATCTTAAATTTGAATAATTTTGTAACCAAAGGGAAATTGAATTTCAAAATAATGTCTTTCGCATATACTTAATGTCAGACTTTATGAGATGTAGTAATCAACACCAGCAGTGCCCCTGTCCTTACTGAGCTTTCAGTCAAGTACCGTGTTTCCCAGAAAATAAGAGCTAGCCAGACAATCAGCTCTAAGGCGTCTTTTGGAGCAAAAATTAATATAAGATCCAGTGTTATGTTATGTTATGTTATGTTATATAGACCAGATCTTATATAGGTCTTATATTAATTTTTGCTCCAAAAGATGCATTAGAGCTGATTGTCCGGCTAGGTCTTATTTTTGGGGAAACACGGTAGGGTAGATAAATATTGAACAGGTAATTCCAAATGTTATGCATGTTATAATGTGGCGGGCCAGCCGCCACAAATCGAACAGTACCTGAATGGGGGAGTGGGAATGAAAAAAGACACTCACACAAAATGATGATGCGGCCGGTCTTCAGTGATCCTGAAGCACGGAGTTTACTTTCCTTTACCAATTTAAACCACCTGTGTACGTGCAGCTTAACAATCACGAGTGTGCATTACCTCATTGAAAGTAAAATTTTCAACTTTTACATATGAACTACAGACTCACTGAAACTTCCCCAAAGTCATTTTCTCAATGACAAAGCCCACCAATTACCCTGATAATCATCAGTGATCTGTGTCCGGGAACTGGCCGCTCCCACCTCATTCCTTAGCAGCTTGCAAGCACCCTCCAATTGCAGGCAGAGACAATGCCTCAGGAACTAAAACTGAGCCAGTCTGCAAGGCTACAGAATAAACAAGAAATCATGGCTCCCCACATTATAAACAAAAGAAAAGACAGGATATTGTGGGAACATATAACAGGAGTATGGAAATCAGATTGAATGTCCCAGGAATACCCCAGGAAGTGATGTTTAGGCTGAGATCCAAGGCAGGAGTCATCAAGTTAAGAGGTTCATGAGTTCATACTACTTTATTTGAAAATCTAAATGGACTGGAAGAGGGAAAGAAGAGGAAAGGCTATTTTGGTATGAGTGACCCATAATACGAGCGATTAGACTGAAGCTAAGACATTTTGAGATAGCTACCTTGATATGTCTCTTTTCATTTAAGGGTCATTTTTAAAACTGGAGTTTTGACATTAATATATTGATTTAAAAATTATTTTTAGTACCAGTTATGTGTGCAATAAAGCTTACTTCCCCTTACCCTGTGGTTCTCAGTTGAGGGCAATTGTGCCCCTCAGGAGACATTTGGCAAAATCTGGAGACATTTTTGGTTGCCACACGGAAAGGGGCAGTGCTACTGGCAACTAGCGAGTGGAGGCCAGGGGTATTGCTCAAGATCCCATAATTGAGAACACAGCCTCCCACAACCAAGAATTATCCAATCCCAATTGTCATTGGTGCTGAGGTTGAGAAACCCTGCTCAACCCCATCTCTAAGTGCCTTCCCTTGTATAATTTTCTACCTATGAATTGAAATTATTGGAGACTTATTTTCAACTTTATTATATTCTATGTTGTTTGAATTATTTATGAATGAATACATTGTATGTAGTACTTTAAAAGGATAGCTAGAATTTTCTAAAAATCTATTAGAACTAATAGATTCTAAAAATATGTCATTTGTCCCTCAAAAAATCCATTATAAAATTTATAAACAAATGTGTACGTATTACTTGGCTAAAAGAAAATCATTACATGTTTACCTGAACATTCTTAGCAGAATAAGGAGTCATTTTTAGCCAAAATTTCCTTCTCTCCTTTATACCCTTGAAACATTCCCCTGCTATTTATCTGCTATATATCAAATAAGGAAAGCTGCAATAAAAGATGCATTTTTAAGCTTTACTAACGGAAAGTGAATTAACATTATTAGGGATGCAAATGTAATTTGATGTGCATTCCATAAAGCTAAAATGAATTATCAGAGTCATCCCTGAGCTTGATAGCCCTTTCTGGATGATCAAGTGTGGTGATCCTGATTTCCTCTATTTGCAATCTCTCTGTTGGTATCTAAAGCCCACCCATTCTTCACCGCAGATCAGACAGCCACTTCATGTGGGAATCTCTTCCCATAAAGGATGGAGTCAGTGACGGAGAATATTTAGATGAAAGAAGGACACTCTCTCACTTACTATTTGATAATTAATGGTTATTTTACTTTTTATTAGGCTTCATCAAATGGTTCAACATTATAACAATCTCATCAACACCATGTTGGGCCAGAGAGTGAATGCTCAAAATGGGACACAGGAGCCAGCTTGAAGGGACTCTCACAGGCGAAATATAGGATAATTTGAACATAAAAATTAAAGTAACAGAATTCATTCATAATGATACTTTACTTAAAAATTTAAACAGAGAGGGCAAAGAGAAAGTTCTTTACAGAAAACTGCCAACTAATAAATGTAGAAGAAGTTATTGAATTAGAAAGTAATCATTTTGCAATAGCTGATTCAGTCAATAATTATCAATGAATGGTAAAACTTTTGAGTGAAAACACTTTGGGAAATTGGATATCCAAAATATCACACAAAATATTACGTTAATTAAAAAGGCTAGTAACTTTACAATGGAGAAATATGGCAATTACCAAATTTTATATCAGCAAAGAAGGGACAAACTAACATTAGGGGCTTCCTGATATAGTAAATTAAAAAGTAAACCAAATAACCTACATCCCATAGTTGTTATATAATAAATAATTTGTCTGATCTTTGTTCCTGGTTCCTGGCACAGAGCTTCTAAAACGTTCAAAGGTTCTTAGTGATAGAAGTGTCTTTGTTACTAAAGAGCCTTGGGTCACACCTGAGTTTATGCTAACAAAGTGACTCAGGGCGGGCCTCTAGATAGCTTCAGGATAGGAGATCTTATCAGAAAGATCAACCACAGGATTAGAAGGTCAAGACTTTGAACCAGCTGGTCTTCTGGAGAGCGGAAGAGAACTGGAAACTGAATTCAATCATGTGGTCAATGATTCAATCATGCCTACATGATGAAACTGGAATAAAACCTCTGGACATGAAAGCTCAGTGGCCTCCCTGGTTATTGACCATTTTCATGTCCCAGGAAGGTGACATGTCCTGATTCCACAGGGACAGGGCACAGAAGCTCTGTGTTCAAGACTCTCTCAGGTCTCGCCCAATAAATCTCTTCATTTGGCTGTTCCTGGGTTGTATCCTTTATAATAATTTGTATGGTGAAGGGCAGCAGAATTTGCCACCTCAAAGTATGCTTCTTTGGCATAAGAATTATCTTGAGCTGGGTTTTTTTTTTTTTAAATGGCAGACATGGGAGAAGCTCTGAAAACCAAGTAGAAATTACCCTTTTGTAAGAGACATTTACATTTATAAGGGAAATCTTCATATATAATGGTGTCTCCCTCTCTGTACCAGGAAGAAAAGGATGACTAAATATCTAGAAACTTTTATCAGTGAAGAAGGTGCCTACTTAACTCTGCACAACAACCTTACCGTTGTTCACTGTGCTTTGCCTGATAGTCTCTCAAAACTGGTTCCTCCCACCCCCAAAATTTTCTTTTGTCTTTAGCTGGAGATCATATTTAAAGTGGTAGTTTGGGCCATTTCAGGGAATTATTCAGTTTTCCTGGTATCTGCCATGTATACAGGAGGTGTGCATGTTACTTCTGTTTGTTTTCTTCCTGTTACCCTGACTTTTATTACAAGGGGGTCTTGACCAAGAACCTAGAAGAGTAGAGGGAAAATTATTTTTCCTCCCCTACAACAGCATTTTTCTGAATTCTGTGAGTCATTCTAGCAAATTATTGAACTCAAGGCAGTCCCAAAAAACCCTGAATTTGAGCTAGTTGGTCATAGTTTTGTGGCCTGGGGTTCCTCTGAACTTACACCTGGCATCTCAAGTTAAGGCAGTCTTTTTGTGGACTGTGCCCTCTACTTGTGGGGTCTGTGCTAAATCCAGGTGGCTAGTACCAGAATTGAATTGTAGTACACCAGTTGGTATCAAAATAATAGCCTTCGTACCAATAATGCTTAACTTTGTTACTGTAGGCAGAAAGAATAGGGCCATGGGGAGAGAGGGATGAGAAAAGGAAAGAGGAAGTAAGGGGAGATATGGAAAGAGATTGGATCGTTCTTAAGAACAGCTACAACCACCAGACCGACCAGAACTAAATTTCGGTGGCCAAGAACAGATCCAGGACAACATTTTGCCCCTCAAGGTGAACTTTAGCTAATTATAATAGATCATAATATTATTAGCACCATGACATTTCTGACTAGAGCCAAATAAGGACAAAAATCCCACTTTCCAAGGGGAAGGTGTGGTCATTGAGGACCCGCCTAAGAAAGCCTAACACCGTCCCTAAAACTTGAATATTTTGTGCCCCCATTCTAATAAAATCCTAAGCCTCTGTTCTTCAGGGCAGTTGCTTTTCTCCTGGCCTGCCCACTCCCACTGCTTTCGGAGTGTACTCTTTTCCTTTCTTTTAATAAATCCACTGCTTACTTGGCTTTGCTTGCTTGGTGTATTCGGTGCGTCCTTGAATTCTTTCCTGTGATTCCGAGAACGCGTTTTCCGGCAACAACTTGAATCCAAACACAAACAAACAAAAAATACCAAGGAATATTCTTCAAAATAACTATCCTGAACTCTTCAGAAATAGTAATCTAAAGAAAGGCATAAACACACACACAAAGACTGGGTATGTGTTCTAGATTCAAAGATGCTATGGAAAGTCACCATTAAATATGATGTGACCTTTGGATCCTGAACTATAAAAAACAAACAAGCGCTTGTGTGCTTTGAAAAGAGTGTCCTTGTGTTTAAGTGAAACATGGAGAAGCATTTAACAGTGGCTTGATGTCTGCATCATCATGATTTCTGAAACTTAATCTCAAATGCCCCAGCAAGAACAAACTATGTACAGTGAGAAAAGAGAGTATGAGAAAACTGAAGGAAAACGTTAACAAATGGAGAATCTAGGTGATTGGCTATTCATTGCCCTGTTCTTTTGAAATCTTTGAAAAGAAAAAAGTTGGGGAAAAATCAAATGGGCTGCCTCAAAATGTCCCCTGCATCAAAAGGCTATGTCAAGTACAACATTGTGAATATACTTAATGCCACTGAATTGTACACTTAAAAATGGTTAAAGTGGTAAATTATATGTTATATATGTTTTACCAGAATTTAAAACAAATACTATGTCAAAATGTCTGCGTCACGTCTTGTCTCCTCCTCCACGCTGGAGAAGCAGTGAGTGTAAAGGCCATTGGGTGAAGAAGTCCTACCTCACTGACATGAGGAGGGGCCAGGAAATGAGGCCTTAGAGGGAGGCAAGAGAGACAGAACCTCCCCAACATATTGTGAAGCCATTAGAAGTTTAAGGCAGCTGACTAACAGGATCAGGACCCAGCTTTTCTATAATAGACGATTCCAGCCTGGCTGCAGGGAAAGCCCAGGCATCCCTCTCCTCCATGATCTAGGTGTAGACCCTGCCTCTTTCCTCTTTCCTCTCCACTCAGGTGGGAACCTGGCCAGGTCAAGTTTGCTGGAGCCAGCTCTAATGCAGGGAACCCAGGTGTCTGGGATGTTTTTATTTTGTCTCGATTTTTCATGGAAAAGTGAGGAAATAACAATATGGGCAAAGCTCCAGATGTATTATGCTAACGGTTTGGCAGCTCCTGGAAGCAGCCTACTGAGGTGCAAGTCCAGAGATGGTTTCTGCAAAGATTAGGTTCAGCAGTCCTGGCCTTCCATGGTTAGCCCAACCACGGAACGAACTTGGAGGTGGGAATGTGGCAAATTATACTGTCACCAAAGGTTGCTCTTGTTGTTATTCATTGCTTAGGGGGCTCTTTACAGTTGTCCAGGTAGTACATTTTTTCTTTTTAGCTCATCACATAGACACTTGAACAATTTGGGGAAAAGTAGAACAATATTTACATATTTGTTTTTCGTCCTTTATTTATCAGTCTAAGACTTTCTTCCCTCTTCTTACACACTCCTTTTCCCTTCTCTCCTTTTCTCCCGCCCTGTTTCTTCCTTCCTTCCTTCCTTCCTTCCTTCCTTCCTTCCTTCCTTCCTTCCTTCCTTCCTTCCTTCCTTCCTTCCTTTTGTGGTAAAATATACATAGCATAGAACTTGCCTTTTTAACTATTTTAAGTGTACAATTCAGTGGCATTAAGTACCCTTTCCTTTTTAATTTAAACTAACTTTTAGAATTATTATTATAAAAAGTAATTCACACATATGATTAAACATTGCAAACACTGGAAGCAGACAAATTTAAAAGAAAAAAGAAAGAAAGAAAGAAAGAAAGAAAGAAAGAAAGAAAGAAAGAAAGAAAGAAAGAAAGAAAGAAAGAAAGAAAGAAATCTCTCACCTTATGCTCCCACAAAATGCTGTTAGCATTTTCTTGTGAAGCCTGACCAAAATATTTTAATGGACCATCACTTTTTAGTAACACAAACGTATTCACTTACTCTTCAGATATAAGGGGGCTCAGATCTTGGAAGCATGATTGCTTTTTCTTCCTGGAGATGCAGTAAGGTTTCCTTATACACCCATAAGAATGTATGCCCATGAGCAATGTAAATACAGACACACACACCATATGCATGTGTTCTTATAACTGACCATATATATATGTATATATATATATATACATATATATATATATACACTTACATATATTTTATATTTATACAATAAAAGAGTAATATCATACTTCACACCTTGATTTTTTTTTCACTCAGTAATATATATCTGCCCCACAGCCACCCAAACTCAGATGCATTTTGCTCATTCTCTCCTCGAAGTCTTTAAACAATTTTCACTACCTACAAATACATCACCATTTCTCTCTTCTCAGGTAATTCTACTAAGCCATTTAGATCTACCTTATATTCTGTATTCTCCAAGCATTTGTTGTTTCTATATCATAATTTAGTAGCTATTTACATATGAACCATCGTAGCTTAGTGGAAAGGAAGGTAAGCTATTGAGTCAGTCATTTGTAGCATTTGGTCTCAGCTCCACCACTAGCTATGTAAGGGGTCTATGGAAGTTCCCTTGGATGTTTTTCCAAATTTCTCTGAACCTATTTTCTCATACAAAACTTTTAACTTTTCATAAAAAGAAATAATTATGATTTTTATAGAAATTATACATGTATGTTAGGTACTTGTATTAATCAGGATTCTCCAAAGAAACAGACATATATGTATATGATATATATGTATATATCATAGGACATATATACATATGTCATATACACATGTCATGTGATATATATACATGATATATATCATATGATATATATCATGTATATCATATCTATCATGTACATATTACATATATGTATATGACATATATCATAGAATATGTATATATACATATATACACATATGTAAATATAATCTATGAGAGAGAGATTTATTTTATGAAATTGGCTCACACAATTGTGGAGGCAGACAAGTCCAAAATCTGCAGGGTAGGCTGGCAGACTAGAAACCCAGGGAAAAGTTGCAGTTCAAATTCAAAGGCAGTCTACTGGAAAAATTCCCTCTTTTTCTGGGGAGATCAGTCTTTTTGTATTAATACTTTTAACTGATTGGATGAAGCCTACCCACATTATAGAGGATAATCTGCTTTACTCAACACCTACTGATTTAAATGTTAATCTCATCTATAAAATACTTTCACAGAAAGATCTAGAATAATGTTGGACCAAATATCTGGGTACTGTCACTTAGCCAAGTTGACACATAAAATGAATCATCACAGTGCTTTTCAAATTTAAAAACATTGAAAAAGCACAAAGAAGCATTTTTTATTCAATTCCACCCCAAATCCAAACACATAGGAACAAGAAATCTCAATATTTATTTAGTAACCAATGTTCTCAATATTTCTATTTTTAAGATAAAAGTTTATAATTTAATATTTCTTTGAAAGGAGAAAAAGGAATTAAAATGAAAATTCAAATAACTATTTCTTTGCTATAGATATAATATGTTCATTCCCAAAAGATCCTTCTGCGGCTCAGTAAACACATGATGTAAAGACATTAAGAAGCTGGAGTATCTCTCTCTCTCTCTCTATCTCTCTCTCTGACTCTCTCTCTCTCTTTCTCTCGTTTCAATTTTAGACAGAATCTCCTTTCTATTAGGGAAGATAAAGAAATTACCACAATACACAACCTCCTGACTGCCCCCTCTCTCTAGTTTCCAATATTCATCTGTATTTGTAAATTATGTTAGTTTTACATTGTTAAGGTTTATAAAACTTAGATTATGTGGTGAATTAGAAATCCCACAGTTGTTTCATTTTAATTTTATACATAAATGTATTCAGTGTGTATTACCATTTCTTTTACCAAACCTATATTTCTGACCTCTTAATTTTGATTCTTCTCTTGGTTGGCTAGATTTTGTCAATGAATCTTTTACTTTTTCATGAAAGATTCAAGAGTGCTATGTACACGGTGACTAACCATCCTCTTCTATCTGGGACTGTTGGGTTTTAGCACTGAAAGTCCTGTCTTTTCGGCCTTGAAGCCCATCAGATTCTTTCTTTAGTTTTGACATTCAGTAACTTTTCTTAGTTTTTTTCTGAAGACAGGATATACTCTATCATTATGGAGCCTAAACTCTTTCATTATTTCAAGTAAGATCTGTTCTTGTTTTGCATCATCAATTTTTTTTTATGTTCCATTTCATTCTTTTCTCGTCTCCAGGAATTCCAGCTATATATATATATATATATATATATATATATATATATATATATGTTTTCTCTCTTTATTTTTCTATGTTTCCTTTTAAGTGAATTCCTGGGTCCTACCATGCTTTCTCAATTCTGTCCCATGCAACGTTTCCCCATCAGATGTTGGACTTCATGAGGGCCATGACATTAGTAACTGAGGGAGAGCAGAGTTTGACACCTCAAAATATAAGCCTTTTTTAAGATATTGATTATCTTCAGCTAGTTATTTTTAAAAAATGAAAGATGGGGGTGGGGGCGGACTTTGATCTTCTCCCTTACTGATTAAAAGAATTTAGAGGGCCGGCCCGGTGGCTCAGGCGGTTAGAGCTCCATGCTCCTAACTCCAAAGGCTGCCAGTTCAATTCCTCGAGTCCCACAAGGAATGGTGGGCAGAGCCCACCCTGCAATTAAGATTGAACACGGCACCTTGAGCTGAGCTGCCCCTGAGCTCCCGGATGGCTCAGTTTGTTGGAGCGCATCCTCTCAACCACAAGGTTGCCGGTTCGACTCCCACAAGGGATGGTGGGCTGTGTCCCTGCAACTAGAAAACAGCAACTGGCCTGGAGCTGAGCTGCGCCCTCCACAACTAAGACTGAAAGGACAACAACTTGAAGCTGAACAGCACCCTCCACAACTAAGATTGAAAGGACAACAACTTGACTTGGGGCAAAAAAAAGCCTGGAAATACACACCGTTCCCCAATAAAGTCCTGTTCCCCTTCCCCAATAAAAAAAAAGAAAAAAAAAAGGAAAAAAAAAGAATTTAGATAGAGGATCTTTCCCAGGAAGCCAACTATTATCATAGATAACTATAGTTTAATGTGACCTAGTGTGTGACAGACAGGGAGGAACCTAGCAAGGCACAGTTGATCAAAGTCTTCTCTGTGTCCCATTGTTCAAGATGGCCCAGGAAACATTTACTTACCAAAAATTTGCTTTTCCAACTCCATGTGAGTTGCGTTCCTGCCCTGTGAAGTCCCAAACCACTATCCCCGCCTCCTTCACCTTAGTCCTGGCAAATAACCCTTAACTGCCCAATGTGTTTTCAGGTCCCATATACTTAGGGGACCTCTGTATGTACTTACATAATAAATTTGGTAATTTTTCCTATTCTGTCTCATGTCAGTTTGATTATAAGACCAGCCAGGAAGAACTTTGAAGGGTAGGAGAAAAATTATTTTTTTTCCCCCACATAACATTTACTATTTACTCCATCATCCCACTTGTGAAAACCTACCAAGCACACTGCTCTTGTATATGCTACTCCATTATACTTGATTTGTGCTCCTTGAAACTTTGAACAATAAGGAAATGTTGAAGTGACTTCATTCTGTTCCTATTACTTAAATCATTTATTTGGCTCCTTTATTGAACACCTCCTACATGTTAAATATTATGCCAGGTGTTAGAAATGTAAAGACATATAAAATAGGATCACTGCCCTCAAAGAAATTCTAGTCTGGTGGGGTGGGGGAAAAAAAAGACATACATATAAACAGGTAAATTTTCATCTTCTTCAGTAAGTGCCATAATAGAAGAGTGAACTAATTGCCATAGGATCACAGAGGCTGCAGCGTCCCTTGAGCTGTGTCTGGAAGGATGAGAAGGAGGTGTTCAGACAAGGTAGTAAGTGTGAAGGAAGAGAGCATATTTGAGGCAGAAGTAGTGACACGTACTGCTGACTTGAAAAGAACATATTCTTATGCTCAAGAAATAATGACAAATTCAATATGGCTGGCGCATAGGAAATAACATGTAAAACATGTGACTGGGGAGGCAAGTTAGGGCCACATGACTTCTACTTTGTCCTAATTAACACTTTGACCCTAGAAAACGGATGTTGATGAGTTTAAAAGTTCTTGGGAAGCTCATACATACTCAAATCAAGCTTTCTGCATAGCACTGCATATCTTCACATCAGTTATTGGTTTCTTTCAGGTTCATATTTTATATTTTCAGCTGATTATAAGAATGTTCTTCTATTTTTGGTTTTCTTCATTCAGCCTGGATGAGGACTGGGGGTAACTTGATGTTCCCCTCTCCTAAAGAAATCAATCCCATCCAGCAACCTCTTTCCAGTATAATGTGAGCAACATGAAGAGAGGAGAGGACAACTACAGAAATTTAAGGAAAGAGTTCTTTTCTGAGAACATAGTATGTTTTTTGTTTTGTTTCGTTTTGAATCTGAGATAAAGTTTCTGGCAATACCTTTCCATCAATGAATAATTTGTTCAAGGTGTTACTCAAGGGAGGGTTGGAAGGAAAGTTAAGTACATTTACTCAGTTGATTTGTATTTTCAGAATATTAGAGCCCACAGAACCGTACTCCTTGATTCTGGAACCTGCACAAACAACATGGTATTTTTTAGAAAGAAAAAATGTAGAGTTTAGGGTTGATGCATATGTACCCATAAAAAAATGATAGCTTCTTCCTTTTAAGAAAAATCATTTTGAATGCATAGTCGGTAGATATAGTTTTTTCAAAATAGTAAATCCATTTTAGAAAACAATTTGATAACTTAATACATATAAAATATCTGGCAAATGATTAAACTTACAGGCAAATTTCCAGTGTTAGTAAAAAGGCCGATTTGGATGGAACTCAATGAAGTAATCCAGAGGGGACATAAGTGATAGAAGAAAGAAGCAATTGCTGGGAGGGTGGGGGTGGAAACAGAGGAAAGCGGTTACCGGGAACAACATATCCACTAGTCACTGTAGGCATAGTACCTGGGGCCCACGATACTTTTAGAAGCCCACAAAAATGATTTCCATTTTTTTTAATTAGAAGAAAAAAATGAATATATTATAATGACTCCAAGGTGGATTATATTCAGCTTTATACTATTACAGTTGTAATGTAAAATGTAGTTTTTCATATTTTTTAATGGAGGAAGGAGCCCATGAAAGAAAAGTGCTTAGGGCCATGAAAGACCTAATGTGGCTCTGGGGGTTACTATGGATGTTGGCTCAAAGGAAAACATAACCCTAATATCTTCAGTTATATTAACATTGGTAATGCTCACTTTTCACGGGCTGTGCGGCCCCATCCACAGAGCTATAGGATCTCAGCTCACCTCGCCAAATTTTCCCAGCTGTTTCTGAAGACTGCTTCCACGTGCTCAGTGACAGGAACAATCAGATTCATCCGTGCCACCCCTTTATTACATCCTCTGCCAAGAAGCCACATCAGGAGATGCCCCACCAATGAATGGTACTTGAACTGTCACCTACTTCAGCTTTTCTATCTAGGTGCTGTTTCCCAAATTCCAACTCCTCGAGGGGTCAAATGGCACCATAGTGCCTTCCAACCAAATCCAGTGTTACAGCTGTGCTGCGTACATCCAGGAACACAGCGACTCCTCAGCCCACAGATCTGAATGGCAGGAACTCACTGAAGAAATCCTGGAACGGCACTGCTTATCACTGGAGCCTCCACAAGTCCCTTGTGTAAATTAGCAGCTCCTGTTAGTTCCTGGTCTCTGTGCCTACACTAGGGAACAAGCAGTGCCCTGTCTGCCCCTTTCCCATTGGTTCCTGTCTCTTGTCCCAAGCATCTCTGAAAGATCCATCCTTTTAGGAAAATATACACATAGCACCTTGGGTGCTGCCCATGCATTGATATACGTTTCGTATATATAATTACAGCCAAATATTTCAAAAATAAATATAAACTTTCAAGTATTTCAAAAGCAAACACACACATGAAACAAACCTTTACCAAGATTGTTAATGCGGTATATAACTAATATTTTCTCTTTTTAGCATTTAAGTTCTGGTGAATAATTTTGATCTATGACACCTGACAAAAGATGTACAAATGACAGTTCTAGACCTACAGCAAAGAGATAAAGGAAGACTATCATACTGGATTTTGAATCTCAATTGGAATAGCAGGTCCAGATAACAACAAAGAAATGGTCAAAGAAACCAAGGCAAAAATCACCTGGTAGCAGAGAACTAAGAAAGAAAAACCCCGAAGCAAGGTAACTCCTTTCTCACTCTCAATTACTGGCAGTGACATAAGAATCTAGGAATTTAGAACCAATGAAGAGGGAAAGCGATTAGGAAGAAAAGCTCTGGGAAAAGGTATACTCCTCATGGGATAGCCATTTAACTCCGAAGAATCCAAAAAATTAACTTGGATTATTAATAGAATTAAGATTTATTCACAGAATTAATAACTTAAACATTGAATAGAATTAATATAATTAAATGCTTCTTTCAGGTAGAAATAGGAGACATGATCTTCCAAATAAATTTATTTCAAATTAAAATTATATTTTTCACCCCTGAATTTTGTGTACTGCTGCGAGTATGAAATTATACTTGTTACAAAGTGATGGCATGTTTAAACATATAGTGTCTACACACAGGCTCAAACTCCCTGAAAGTAGGAGTCATGCATGAGGAATGATTTCATCTATCAAGTCTGACATGAGTCCCACCAACAACTTGGGAGAAAACACAGCTTTTGGATGTGAATCTAGGACTGTAGTTTCAGAAGAAATCTGTATGAGTTGGTGCTTATGGAGTGATCTGGCCCTGATACACAGGATATAGAAACATCTCATGGCAAATATGAAATGGAAAACAGAGCAGATAGCTGTGTTACGATCTGAAACCATCTTCTGAAATTTATGTTTCTCATATTTCCTGACTTACATTCAATTATCTCCTTAATATGTTTGGCAAGGTGTTTTTGAAAATTCTAACCATACTAAGGGAAACCAAGAAAAGCAATTTTGTTTCTGTCTGCTTGAGAGATTTAGAAGGGAAATCATGCTCTCCAGGTACTGGTTTGTTGATGGCAGCAGTGACGAGAAGATTCCCCAAGTCGGGAGTGGAACTTAGAGGCACAGATGGGTCCTTCTCATTTGCGACTTCTTTTGAAATGGAGAATATTTGTCTTGCTCTTTCTTAAAATTACATAATTTTATTCACTGTAGAAACATTTGAAAGTGTAAATAACATATTTAAAAATATGAAATCATTTGTAACCTCCCCACTCAGTTGACATAAAACTGTCAACATTTTAATGGGTATCTTTACAGATCTGTTTCTACACATTCATATGTATGTATGAATATTCAAAAGTAGGATCACACTGTATATACTCTTTTGCAATCTGATTTTATGTAACTCTTTTTTCATGTCAATACATGTTTGTCTCACTCCATTTTCTCAAACTTGAGCATGCATTAGAATCACAGGAAGAGCCTGATACAACACAAGTCCCAGCAGACATTGATCCTCTAGCTGGCCTGTCCTCATGCCAAATGCAAGAGAAGCAAGGAAGGGAAGAAAGTACCCCTACCTTCTATTCCTTGTTTCCACAAACTAGTAAATAGTACTATGAATAGTGATGTTCTGGAAACTAAAAGTGCTTAGTTCAGTTTTCACCTGGGTCTATCAGCCCAAAAATGATGTAACAATTCTCAGCCAAGCATTGCTCATAGCAGTCCTAAGCTAATTTCAGTAGCAGATGCTCAGAGTTGTTAAAGGACAGTTTGGTTTCTTTATGTACTCACACAAGGATCATACATAAATTTGATAATTGGAAAATGGGTATTCATTTAAAATAAGGTGTGTTAGTTTGAAAGTGTTTGTTTCTTCTTCACTGAAATGCCTGTATCATTTAAGCAAGAGGTAATGAAATTTGATATGGAGATGTATTGATATGGAGATCATTTTTGACATAAAAAGTGACTACAGTGAAAGGGTTTTCCATGTCTCCATGAAGCAAACCAAAGAATTCTAAAGAATAAAAATATTTGAACTTCATTGTCTTTCCCCTTTGTATTAGTTTCCTATTGCTGTTGTAACAAATTACCAGAAATTTAGTGGCTTAAAATAATATGAATGTATCCCCTTATGTTTCTGGAAGCCAGAAGTTTGAAATCAATTTTATTGAGCTAAGGTCAAGGTGTCCATAGTGCTATTTCCTTCTGAGACTCCAGAGGAGAATTCATTTCCTCACCTCTTCTGCCTACACTGCATTCATTGCATTCTTTGGCTCATGATCCCTTCCTCCATCTTCAAAGCCAGCAGAGTAACATATTCCGATCTCTGCTTCTGTCATCACATGACTTTCTCTCTGACTGACTTGTCCTGCATCCCCCTTATAAGGACCCTGTGAGTTTGTCACGCCCACCCAGTATAATCCAAGGTAATCTCTATGGAAGCCCCTTGATTTAATCACATCTGCAGTCTCTTACCCAGAAAGGTAACATAGTCACAGGTTCTGGGGATTACGATGAAGACATCTTCGGGGGCCATTGCTCATTATTCATCCTTCCATGTCATTTTATAAGTTAACAATGTAAATTGAGAGAGAAATTATAAATCAAGAGATATTTAATTTAGATTGGTAAGGAAAGTTACTGAAAACATGCAACACATCAGGTGCTCCTTGTTTAGCTCCAAAATTTCTCTCTTAAAATTTTGTTGCCTGGAAAGTACACTAAAAAGTTTTTAAGAAGTTTTTTTGCGGTACAATGTACATCTAATAAAGTATACATACCCTCAATATAGTCAGATTAATTTTTGCACATTCTGAGCTAAGGTGGAATAAGGCAAGCTTTGCCTTCTTACTTCAGCTTTCATACTGTGATGTGCGTTGTTCACAGTCTATTTACTACTATGTTTTTCTCGTTTTTGTGCTTTTTCTTGGTAATTTCATTGTTTAAAATGGTCCCAAGTGCAGTGCTAATGTGTTGTCCAGTGTTCCTAAGTGCAAAGAAGCCTAGGATGAGCCTTACGGAGAAAGTGCATGTGTGAGAGAAGCTTCAGTCGGGCATGAGTTTTAGTGCAGTGTGCCGTGAATTCAATGTTAATGAATGCCCAATGTCATACATCCAGGAAAGGAAAAGGAAATTTGCCAATTTGTGTGTGAGGCCACTCCTGAAAGTGCTAAAGTAACACTTATATTGCACGCTGAAATCCTGGAAAAGCAGCTAAATGCGTGGGTTCATGAGATGCTGACAGGTTTTGTTTTTCTCTTTTTAAGCCAAGGAAATTTGTGGTCATGTTATCTAGAGTCAAGAAATGTTAAGCTTTTTACGGCTGGTGCTGCCTGTCTCACACGTTCAAAAGACGATAAGGCACAAAATATGTTAAATTTGCAGGAGAGGCTGGTTCTGCAGATAAGAAAGCTTCGAAACAATTTTTAAAATATCTGCTAAGTGTTTTACAGCAAAGGGTTAGGTGGATGAGCAGATTTTTAATGCTGCTGAGACATTTGTTGTATAAAAAAATTGGCAGACAAATCTGTGTAAGGCCAATAGTATTTCGGTTGACGAAAATATTGTGAGTGGAGGTTCCTGGGAACCCTGTATTTCCTCTAGGAGCAATAGTTCAGTATTGGCTAATTTAGTGTTTGCCTTGACTTTATAGAACATAACTACCACAGAGCACAAGAATCGACTGTACTTGTTTCACCCTCATAAATTTTGAAACATGAGGAAAGACCCAGATATCTGTTTTTTATCAACCCTTTCATTTGCTTCTGAAGCAGTCTAGAATTTGAGGGTCATTGATATAACTAGTTTCCACATACTTCTGAAAGCCTATCATATCTTTCAGAGGTATCTTTGTTTTCTGATCTTTAATGGGATCTGATGGTGGACTACTTGGTCTACGTGATCACACAAGGATTGTTTTTAACCTCCTGTGATTGGCTACAGAGGAAGTTGCTTGTGTAACTTTTTTTTTTTTTTTTTGCAAATACTGGCTGATGATTCCTAAGAGAAATCCCATCTAACTACTGAGACATCCTACATCCATCTATTCATCTTCTCACCCATCAGATTTAAGATGCATGTGGGCAGCAACCCTGAATATTTGGTTTATTTGGGTAAATCTAATACCTTCTCAGTGATTTGCCCATGATAGACACTCTCCCCAGGCATTGTGATAGGAATTGAATTCTTCCTATTAAATCATTGGTTCTCAAGCAGGGATAATTTTGCGTCCCAGAGTACGTCTGGCAATATCTAGAGGTATCTTTGGTTGTCACTGGAGCTGGGGGTGGGGGTGCTAAAGATATCAAGTGTGTAGGGGCCAAGGATGCCACTAAACATCCTCCAATGTACAGAACAGCCTCCGCTCCCATAACAAAGCATTATCTGACCCAAAGTGTTCATAGTGCCCTGGTTGAGGAAAACCGCTGCAATGGATATAACAATCACAGTTGGCCATTTCTCATCCTCTGACACTGCGCTCCTGCCAGAGACTGTTGGAATAACACAGCAGCACTGAATCGTGTCCCCCCCACCCCCACAGACCACCTCCCTTCCATGCAGCAGTTATATGGAGAGAGACCTGGGGAAGGCTTTCCTTGCTCCTGTTCCACTGGTTTGTTGGTGCTCATCCTAAGCCAAGAATGCGTGTACTTTTCTCCCCAAGTTTTTATAAACACACATCTTCCCTGTTTTTATTATCCATCCCTATTTCCTTGTTTGCACCTCACACAAAATACAGTCCAGCTTCGGAGGAAGCAGGTGTACCCTGACCCCCTCTATGGAGTTTCTATAAATGGCTTGGTGAAAAAATGCATTCAGGGGCGCACGAACATGCATTGCCTTCTCTTTCTCCTCCTCCCTTGCCTTCCCCCAGTGAACAAAAGGAAACTCGACCTACCAGAAATGCAAACTGCAACGGCATATATGCTGGATTGCCCTCCAGTTACCTTAGTCACATGTTCAGGCAGTGAGGAAAGAACACCAGATTCCTAAAGATCAAATTTCCTGAACAGAAATATTTGTGAGCAGGGGAAAAGAATGACTGGACACTTTAATTCAGGTGCAGCGTTTAGTTTTCAGTAAGGTGTGGTTTCACAGAGACAATAAAGACAAGCTGAATGTAGCCAAATGTTATATGGTTGTGAGGAAATCTATATATTTTCCCCCTCTATTGTTATGATTTCTGTCTATTTGGGAGTAAAATAATATATCTAAGAGGAGATATTGTTTTCCTTGAGAGAGGTGAATTAAATTGAGCAAAGTAATTGTCTTTATTCCTTTGTCACATATTTAATGAGCATTTACTGTATATGATGCTCTGTGCCAGGCCCGGAGATAGAAAAATGAAGGGGACACTGTCCCTGCCCCAAGGAGCAATATTGCCTCTTAATTTAACATTTTAACATGCATTTTTTCATTAACAATAATACAGTCACAGACTGAGAGGAAATATTTGCAAAACACATACCTGAGAAAAGACTGTTATCCAAAATATATGAGGAATTCTTAAAATTCAACAAGAAAATGAGCAATCCAATATAAAAATTGACAAAAGACCTTAACAGACACCTCACCACAGATGGCAAATAAGCATGTGAAAAGATGCTCCACATAATATGTTACCAGGGAATTGCAAATTAAAATAATGAGATACTACTACACACCTATATGATCAAAATCAGGAACACCGATAACACCAAATGCTGGTGAAGATGTGGAACAACAGGAATTCTCATTCTCATTGCTGGTAGGAATGCAAAATAGTAGAGCCACTTTGAAAGACAGTTTGGTGATTTATTATAAAACTAAACATACTCTTAGTATATGATCTAGGAATCATGCCCCTTGGTTTACCCAAAGAAGTTGAAGTTATGTCTATACAAAAACCTGTACACAGATGTTCATAGCAACTTTATTCATAATTGCCAAAACCTGGAAGCAACCTTGATTTCCTTCAGCAGGTGAATGATAAATAAAATGGGATACATCCAGGCAATGGAACACTATTCAGCACTAAAAAGAAATATGCTCTCAAACCATGGAAAGACATGAAGGAAACTTAAATGCATATTACTAAGTGAAACAAGCCAATGTGAAAAGGCTACATATTGTATGATTCCAACTATGTGACATCTGGTAAAGGCAAAACTATGAAGACAGTAAAACGATCAGTAGTTGCCAGGGGTAGGGAGGGGAAAGATGAATAAATGAAGAACAGAGGATTTTTAGAGCAGTGAAACTACAGTGGTGGATACATGTCATTATACATTTGTCCAAACCCACAGAATGTATACCAAAAAGGAATCCTAATATAAACTATGAATTTGGGGTGATAATGACGTGTCAATGTAGGTTCATCTATTATAACAAATGAACCGCTCTGGTGTGGGATATTGATAGCGGGGGAGACTGTGTGTATGGTAGGAAGCAGGGGATAAAAAGGGAGTCTGTAACTTCTGCTCAATTTTGCCGTGAACCAAAAATGATCTAAAAAATAGTCTATTTTTTAAAAAATCACACCCAACTACATATAGGTATACAAGTAAGTCCAAAGGCCTCTTTTACATGGTGGCAATAAACTCCACACATGGTACTGTGGAAGCCACAAATCAGAGTGGTTATTTATATAAGGCGGGTGTGTGTGGTAGAGGGATGGTCAGGAAAGGCCTCATAGAGGAGATGATGCCGGAGTTGAGTGTTGACAGGTGAAGGCATTCTAGTCTGAACTCCTGGAGAAATGTGTTCTGGCAGAGTATATATTGTGAATGAGAACCTTTTCTGATGTATGTCCTTTAAATAAATTCAGCTAGATCTCTCTTAAGCAATTAAAGGCAGAATTTATTGGATCTTATGAATGAACAGGGCTGGGCTCAGTTTTGGTTAGGCTTCTCAGGTACCGTAAGATGAGGCCCTTGTCATGCCCTGATGGGTTATGATTCTCTCCTAAATCAGAAATTTCTCCTGTATGTGTCTCGACCTATTTGTGGCCCCCTACTCTTTCTTGTCCCTGCCTACAGGCCAATTTCTGAATTGTTACTTCCCGGAAAGCATACATTCCCCTCTCAAAACACTGATTGAGATTTTCTGAAGATATGAGGGGAATGATAAAATCAGGAGGACCACTTGTCCTGGTTGTAGCACTTTAAGTCCAGGGCCCTAGGAACTTCTCCAGTCCTGGGCAAATCAGAATGATTGGTCAGCTGAGATCAAGGAAAGGGTTAAGACTCCCTTCACAATCTCCTCTTGCCCTCAAATTCTTTCCTTAGGCTGCTGCCCCGCCACGAACACCTCCATACCCTGCACAGTCCTTTGTGGTCTTTGAACTGGTACCTCTTCCCCTCACCTTCCTTAGAGAAAAACTTCAGCTTGCATAATTCCCTCAGCAATACAAAGCCAGCCCAATATGGCTCAGCCAAAGATTACCTATGATTCCTCACAGCCCCTAAGGCCACTCTTCTTTGTGTGTGTGAGAATATATTTATTACATTTGTGAGAGAAACAGTGAGCAACTATAGGAAAGTATACTTAAACGGGGAGTATGGCTGGAAGTTGGAGGTTGATACTTGCCATGTATTTTATGCCAAAACATTTCCCTCTCAAACCTTCCATGCTTTTCTCAAGTGTTAAGATTGACAGCCTTCTCAAAACTATTCCCCTTTCTGGCTTCTCCACTCCTCTCTCTGGCTTTTCCTCCTACTTTTTAAGACTATTACAGTATGTCTCAGGAATTCTCCCCAGCCACTTCTCAGGAACACCCTCACGACTGACAGACGTTCACCAGGCTTCCACTCTTTCTTTCCTCTCTCCCTCCACACTCTTTTGGGGGTGATATCAGCAAAACTCAAGAATAAGCATTAATTCTTTTTGTTTTCATCCCTTTTCTTTCTCAGTAAGCATTTGTTTATTTATAAAGAAAGAAATGTTATACTCAAAGTAGGGGAGGGTCTGGGAAAAGAGATGGATAGTTGAGATGGTAGAATGGAGATGAACTGATCTGAGGAAAAAAATTTTTTAAAGGTGCCGTTCGTTACAGATTCTTGTACTTCTCAGATTCATATACTTCTTTGTCCCCTTTGTAAATTGAGCAAATAGCAACACCCACTCTGAAGGTTGTTGTGAAACAATGGATGAGGACAGCTTTCTCTCCATTCCTCTTTCACCCACACCAATGTTTTCAGGTTTGAGCTTTGGTGCTTAGCAATGTGTCCCGAGGCCTTATTCTCTGAATAACCTGTAAGATATTCTGATTGTATAACCTCGATGGAGAGAATTCTTACTGAGAAAAAAAGGGATGAAACAACAATAGTTGTGTAAAATGCTTAAAATGTGCAGTAAGGAAATGCTCAACAAATGTTTACTGTTATTATTATTACCTCAGTGGGCTTTAGAGGACATATTTTAAAGAGTATTTTTCTCTGAGTGTAGGGGTAAGGAAATCTTCCCCATAAAGAAACATTTCTCCTTTGAATCAAGTTAAATAAAGCAATTCTGGCTGGGCCAGGAAGAGTTTATTAATAAGTGTGATGACAAAGAAAATAAATTAAAATACCAAGTACCATTTAAGGTAGTAATTAGTTCTGCAGAAATAAATCCTTTTTTTAAGGAAAAAAAAATTTGTTTTTTAAGAAAGCATCAGTTTCTGTTTCTTAGCTAATTTTAAAGGCCTTCCTAACAAGGCCTTCTTAAAAGCTAATCTTAAAGAGCCTTCATGTGAAATGCGCAGAATCCTCGAGTTAAACAAGATCCCCCTTTTGCACCAACATTGGTCATCAAAGTTACTCCCAGGATCATATATTCTGGATAGACGCTAGCAGAGACTGAATATTTTCAAGTTCTCTTGCTGAAGGGCACATCTGTTTTGCATTGGCATGTAGCTGAAAGAACCAGACTATTCTCACCTAACAAGCAATTAAATTAACATGTACTTGGTATCAGAAAATGAAATTCCATACATAGATTCTAAGGAGCTAGAGGCAGACTTGCTGCCAATCTAAGCATCCTGAGATCTTGAAGGCAGGTTGACAGTTCCTTGTAGGATTGGTTAAATTATTTTTCTGGTTAGAGCTACAGAATTCTCTCCATCGAGGTTATGCAATCAGAGTATCTTACAGGTTATTCAGAGAATAAGGCCTCGGGACACATTGCTAAGCACCGAAGCTCAAAGCTAAAAACATTGGTGTGGGTGAAAGGGGAATGGAGAGAAAGTTGTCCTCATTCCTCTCCCAAGTAAAGGCTGGGAGTGAGGAGTTTCAATAGGACTCTCGAAGGCAAACCATATGTGGAAAATGCTCCAAATAAATATTTGGTAAGCAACAATTATTTGGAGCTGGAAGGAATCACTCTCAAAATATCAAGAAGTGATATTTCAGGGAAATTCTGAATTCTCCTTTGTGTTCAATATCATTTTTTTTCTTTACAGAAATCACATTACATGTGATTTCTTCCATTTTGCTTACTTCACTTAACCTATAGTAATTTTCCATAGCATTAGGCATACTATAAGAATATTTCATAATAGCACATCATGAATATTTTTTTAAAAGTGCATAATTATTCCTCTGTCCCTGGACATTTATGTATTTTTACATTTCCTCACAAATAGGATATGACAAACATTGGGTGTAAATGTGGATTCAGTTCTCTGATTATCCCTTAGGATATTTTCCAAGAAGTGAATTATCGATCAAAGAATTTGAATGTTTTAAAGGCTCTTCATAAGGTCAAACTGCTTTTTCAGGAGGTTTTAACATTCTTCCATGCAATATGAGCATGCGTTTCTTAACATAATATCATAAGTATTGAGGATGAATTTAAAAATAATAAAAAAAGACCCTGCTAATTTGGTGTTATAAAAATTGTGTTGTTTTAATTTGGATTATTCTTTTCGCATTTCAATTTTTTATATTAGTCATTTGTACTTTTCTTATTTCATATTCTGTGAATTGTTACATCCTTTGTTCACTTAACTCTTGGCATCTTAATTCTTTTTAAAAATGTAAGGGAATTGAGGGGTAATAAGGCATGACCACTAAAGGGTACAGGATTTTTTGGGGGGTGATGAAGTGTTCTAAACCTGACTGTGATGGTTGTACTAAAAAAAATCATTGCATTGTAAACTTCAAATGGGTGGATGATATAGCATATGAGTTATATCTCAATAATGCTACTTTTTAAATATCAGCATAAATAACTTCCATATTAAGGTAGTCAGCCTCTCTCAAAGTTTGTTTGGCAAATTTTCCTATTCTAATTGCCTTTTGCTTTTTCATATTTAGAAGACAGATACTTGTAGTTCAATCTATAATCTGTTCCTTAATGAATCTTCCCATTGCTTTTATTTGGAAAATTACATCACATGCAGAGATAGTCACTGATATGTTCTAGTTTATTTTGTTTCCTAATCCATCTGGAATTTGATGTAAAATATGAGGCTGTAATCTAAATGTTCTCCAAGTAGGTACTTATTGAGTAAGTTTACCCTTTCCTTCCTCACTATGTTCTGATGACTCCTTTACAATAATTTACACATACCAACATGTATTTCTGGGTTATTATAGGTCTGAGAGTTCAAATTAGCAGTACACTTTTAATATTTTTAAGCTTTGAAATATGGCTTCATATCTAGTAGTGCAAGACTTCATTATTTTCCTCTTTCAAAGCATTCCTAGCTATTCTTGCACATTCTTTCAGGTCAAATTTAGAACAATTTTATAGACACTTTGAGAATATAACTAGGCTAACATTTAACTGATATACTGATTTTAGAAGAAGGGACACGTTTAAAATACTTATCAACTAGGAGCACAATGTATTTTTCCATCTATACAGGTCTTCTGTTTTCTTCATAGAGGTCCCACACACATTTTACGTTTGTCTACACCTTTGTCAGAGTGGAGAGGGGGAATTCCCACTCCCTTTACCCTTCTTTAGATCTTATAGCTAGACTAGTAATAAAATAAAATTGAAACAAGACTAGATTAACAGAAGAAAACCCTATTTAATACATGTGCACAGGAGAATCACAATATGATGCTCAGATCATAAAATGAGGCTCAAAGAAATGATTGAACTAGGCACTTTTCATATTACTTAGACAAAGAAACAATAAATTTCTAAGAAATTGACACAACCAAAAAAAGTTAGTGCTCATTAGAAAAGAATGTAAGTGAGGTTTGGGCATTTGTTCGTGAGGAATTTAAACAAAGTAATACATTAGAAAAGAGGCGAATAATTTGATTGTACAGACTCTTCGACTGTTTAACTTTAACAATAAGGAGTGTCTTCTAGATGTGGGGAGATTATTTCACATGGGAGATTTATTTCCTTCATTCCAGGAGACAAACGTCAAAGTGTCCTTCTGGCACCAAGTAACTTTAATTCAAAGTACTCAGTATGCCATTGTGGGATATTTGGGGGCAGCCTGTCTTGGGCCCTGACAGTTCCCTCCTCTGGAACTTCCTTGGAAGTCTCATATATTAAAAGGTTTACACAGAAGCGATGCTTTTCAGCAATGATTGCATAAGCTCATCCTTGCTGAGCAGTCGGTGTATCTAGAGCATGATGATTTTAGAATCAAATACAGGCTCAGCTGTTAACTTCTGAAGGGAGTGTTCCCAAAGTTTTCATAGTGGTGTTAAACTCTTGTTCTGTTACCATGGAGAGATTTAAGATCACTTTTTTCCAATTCATAATCTCCAAAGCTGGGGAATAAGACTCTCAATCTGTAAAGAACTTGGAGTTGTGATATGCCAGTGGATTTTCTATGATTTCTCAACTGGCACATTTATGTGGCACAACTTTATGAACAAAGGAGCCCAAATTTGTAATTTGGCTGGCATTTGGAGTAGAGTATTTAGTGACAGAAGAAGCTAAGTCTCCAAGTCTATATCTTCCTGACCATTTATGTAGTTTATAGCCACATAAAATAAAGAGACCAATGTGGTTTATAGACAAGGTTAAAGTAGAATCTGTAATTCCCAGGATCTGAAATACTTCATGATGTATGTCACTATCCATATATCTCCAATCTCCACATGCTCCTGCCAATCTGTGAGAGCAGAACAGACTGTGAAATAGCTGGCATAGATGTCTGGTTTTGGCAGCTATAAACCTCGATTCTGTCACCTGGCCAAAAAATCCAGATTTTTGGTGTACCAATATATAGACTGTGGTATTGGGCAGCTTAATCAGGAGAGCAGCTGCAATACCATCAAGTTACACAAGAGTGGCTTGTGAATCTTCGGAAGCATTTGGTGATTTGACAGGAGTCTGTGTCCAAAAGGGTAGTGCTAGTCACTTACAATCTTTTTGGCAGGCTTGAAGATGCCACCTGTGGAATCAAACCAGAGTTTGCAATGTTGTCTTAGTATGTCACCCAGGAAAAGTCCAGTGTTATGCTTGCTTTCAATGCAAAGGAAATTTTTTTTCACCTATAGACTTTATCTGGGTAAGAGACATTCCTTGAGCTTCTACAGCTTTCCCCAAACCCAAATGACTCACTAGAAAAGGATGCAGAATGACGTTTGTCTTGTCATAGATACTATACCTTGTTCATCTATCTTGTGTACTTAGCATACCAGGTGTTCACATCAGCAGCAACAAAGACTAACTAGTTCAGGTTCTTTTGCACTATTGAGATGTTGACACACAGTGATCAAATTGATTAGTTATTGTGGCCAGGGTTAGGTAAACTGGCATAAAGTGATGTTTAGTCTTTGCTCAACATGTTGAAAAAAAGATTATTAATAAGAGCAACACAAAGGTTGAAGAAGAACCCAAAGTGGACACTTAGAGAGAGGAAGACTTAGAGAGAGGAAGTAGGATAGAGACGAGCACTCTCCAATCAGCCTTCTAATAAATCATTAATAAATGTGGGAAATCCTAACCAGAGCAATCAGGCAAGAGAAAGAAATAAAAGGCCTCCAAATTGTAAATGAAGAAATAAATTGTCACTTTTTGCAGACCCCATGATTCTTTATATAGAAAAGCCCAAAGACTCCCCCAGAAAACTATTAAAAAATAAACAAATACAGTAAAGTTGTAGGATACAAAATCAATTATACAAAAATCCATTGCGTTCCTATATACTAACAATGAAATTTCAGTAAAAGAAATGAACAAAACAATTCCTTTTGCAATTGCAACAACAACAAAAATATTAAGAATAAACTTAACAAAGGATGTGAAGAAACTATACACTGAAAACTATTAGACATTATTAAAAGAAATTGAGGAAGACAAAGAAATGGAAAGATATTCCATGTTCATAGATTGGAAGAATCAACATAGTTAAAACAGCCATGTTACCCAAAGCAATATACAGAATTAACGCAACCTCCATTAAAATCCCAAAGGCATTTTTTAAAGAAATAGAACAACAACAAAAAAAGTCATCAGATTTGTATGGAACCACAAAAGACCCTGAATAGCCAATGCAATCCTGAGAAAAAATGACAAAGCCAGAGGTATCACACTCTCTCACTTCAAATTATACTACACAGCGACAATAATGAAAACAGAAAGGTATTGGCAGAAAAACGGACACACAGACCAATGTAACAGAAGTGAGAGCCCAGAAATAAACCCACATATATATGGGCAAATAATTTTTGACAAAGGAGCCAAAAACATACAATTGAGAAACGAAGGCCTTTTCAATAAATGGTGCTGGGAAAACTGGAAAGCCACACGCAAAAGAATGAAACTACACTGCTATTTGTCACCATATTCAAAAATTAACTCAAAATGGGTCAAAGACCTAAATGTAAGACATGAAATAATAAAATACATAGAAGAAAACATAGATGTTAAACTTATGGACCTTGGTCTTAGGAGGACTTTATGAATTTGACCTCAAAGGCAAGGGAACTAAAAGCAAAAATAAATGAATGGGACTATATCAAACTAAAAAGCTTTTGCACAGCAAAAGAAACCACAACAAAACAAAGTCAACCAATCAAATGGGAGAAGGTATTTGCAAACAACACCTCCAATAACGGACTAATATCCAAAATATGTAATGAACTCATATACCTCAACAACAACAAATCAAACAATCTAATTAAAAAATGGGCAGAGGACCTGAACAGATGCTTCTCCCAAGAAGACATACAGAGTGCCAATAGATATACGAAAAGATGCTCACCTTCTCTGTTAGGGAAGTGCAAATCAAAACCACAATGAGATACCACCTTACACCTTTAGAATGGCTATTATCAACAAGACAAGTAATAATAAGTGTTGGAGAGTAATAACAAGTGTGGGGAAAAAGGAACCCTCATACTCTGCTGGTGGGCATGTAAATTGGTACAGCCTCTATGGAAAACAGTATGGAGGTTCCTCAAAAAATTAAGAAGAGAATTACCATATGACCCAGCAATCCCTCTTCTGGGTATCTACCTGAAAAATTTGAAAACATTTATCCATAAAGATATATGTACCTCTATGTTCACTGCAGCATTATTCACGGTAACCAAGACATGGGAGCTTCCAAAGTATCCTTAAATAGATGATTGGATAAAGAAGATGTGGTACATATATACAGTGGAATACTACTCAGCCATAGGAAAAGATGAAATACTGCCATTTGCAACAACATGGATGGATCTTAAGAATATCACCTAAGCAAAATAAGTCAGACAGAAAAAGTCGAAAATAATACAATTTCACTCATATATGGGGCATAAAACTCAAAGCAACAAGCAAACAAAACAAACACTCATAGACACAGACAATAGTATGGTGGTTACCAGAGGGTAAGGGGGGGTGGAGGGTGGGAGATGCGGGTAAAGGGGATCCAATATATGGTGATGGAAGGAGATTTGACTTTGGGTGGTGAACACACAATGCAACATACAGATGACGTATTATAGAATTGTACACTTCAAACTTAGATAATTTTATTAACCGATGTCTCCCCAATAAATTTAAATAAATAAATAAATAAGGGAAAATGTGTTCATTAATGAGAGGATTTTTTTTATGTTGTTTTGGGGTTTTGTTTGGGGGTGCTAAAAAGGAGGGGAATAGATAAAAGCAAAGTTTCTTGATGTGTGATCTTGGGAAAATATGTGTACATCATGGTGCCATCTGCTTCCAGGGTGTGGGAATTAGCCTTGGAAAACCTTAGATTAAAGTCCCCTTTACTGATTGTCTCCCAGTTGTGAAAGTGATGGGCTGGGTCTGTTTTGGCATGGCTTGCATGAATCCAGAGGATTTTTCTTTCACTTTGATGGCAGTGTAAGTGGTTAGCAGTACCTCAGTAAGGTCCCTCCCAGTGAGGTGACAGTGTGTGTTCTAAAGACGTCATATACATGTGACCTCCTGGCAAGGCTCGTCCGTTGGTGGAAGCCATGCCTCTTTTACCCATTGGTGATATGCTTCCAGCATACTAGTGAGTTCTTCTACATAGCTAGTCATAGCATCAAATTGTTCACTTATGTTTCCATAATGTTAGTTTATTCCAGGAATGGAAGGTTTAGAGATACCATCGGGTGTCCACATACTATTTCAAAAGGGGTTAATTCATATCTCCTATTTGGAATATTCCAGACCTTTATAAGGGCCAAGGGCAAAGCTTCGGGCCATTCAAGTCCGGTTTCTTGACATCTTTCTTATAGTCCTTTTTATGTCTAGATTTTTATGTTCCATTCACCCTAATGATTAAGAATGGTATGGGGTACGAAATTTTAATGAGTACCCCAGAGTTTTTGCAAGCAGGTGGTTTATCTCTGCTGTAAAATGAGTTCCTTGGTCTGATTCAATCCGTAAAGAAATGCCAAAGTGAGGAATAGTTTCAGTAATTAATTTCTTCACCACTGTTGTGGCATGCGCACATCTAGTTGGATGGTATTCAGTTCATCCACTAATCACAGACAATAACCAAACAGTGAAAATAACCTACAGCTGGAGCCAAGTCTATAAAAACCCATTTGGAGGGCTGCAAAGCACACTGAGGTCTTAGGAGGACTTCCTGAAATATACTGATTTCTTCCAGAAGTTTGGTGAGATTTACAAGTTGTACACTGGGAAATAATTTGGTCAGAAATTTTGTGGATCCCAGGGCATAACCCGTTGTCTTTTCGTTCCGTAATTATCCCTTGTCTCCACATAGTATGTCCCATTTGGTGGAATATAAATGCAAGCCAAAAAGCCAAAAGGAAAGGAGCTACATAAGTATGTCTGTTAGGCCTGACATAGAATCCATATGATAATTGCCCAGCACACTTTTGTATCCATTCGTCTTTTTCAGATTGTGAAGTATTTGCCTGGTAGCTAAGAAGACCACTGAGGGGTTAAGGCAGGTTTAAAAATTGGGTAGGGAAAAGATAAGGGGGTCCGTTTTGAGCTGCATATTTAGCAGTTCGATCAGCCCACTTATTTTCTAAACATATAGTATCAGTTTCCTCAGTATGGGCTGGAGAATGAACAACAGCAATTTTAGAAGGAAGGTGAATAGCTTGTAAGAGGGAAGCAATTATACCATGTTTCCCCGAAAATATGACCTAGCCAGACTATCAGCTCTAATGCGTCTTTTGGAGCAAAAATTAATATAAGTCCCGGTCTTATTTTACTATAATGTAAGACCGGGTCTTATATTAATTTTTGCTCCAAAAGACTCATTAGAGCTGATAGTCTGGCTAGGTCTTATTTTCGGGGAAACATAGTATGCCCATTAGCAATAGCAGTACCTGCAGAAGTTAAGAATCTATGGCATTTCTGAATTGTGCCAGCAGCATGACAGATTTCAAGGGCCTATTTAGAGTCTGGAAATAATGGCAGTTTGTCCTTTTGCTAATGTGCAAGCTCTAGTAAGAACTCTGAGTTTAGCCACTTGGGCTGAGTGGTCTGGCAAGAATTGTTTATCAAACGTTTGTGCTTTGTCATCTACCTGTGAATGGCCTCCTTTCCCTTTGAAGTCCCAGGCCTCTGCCCCACCTTCTTAGTCCAAAATGGCACATAAGCCTCAACTGCCAGATTTGTCCTCAGGTCCCATATTCTTAGGGAAGCTCAGTATGTACATACATAATAAATTTGGTTATTTTACCCTGTTAACCCGTCTCATATCAATTTGAGTATTAGACCAGCCAGGACTTCTAAGGGTAGAAAGAAAATTATTTTTCTACCCTACAAAGGCAATCACATAGAAGGGGGTAGTAAAATAGCTGGATTTAAAGTATTACAATAAAGTAAAATGGGGGCGGGGTTAGTTAAAAGTGCCTATTTACAGATTGACTGTCGCGGTGTGGAGAGTGGTTGTTACATCCTATAAACTTGCAGAACAGTAGACACAGCACGGGCAACAGAGATAAGTGGAGGAGCCTAATGTTAGAGTACTGGCTCTGTCAGGTGTGGCAGCTGTGCTTACCACAGGGCAACATGCCGGCATGCCCAGGGCTATAGGGCCGATTTGGTGTGAGAAACATGCTCTAGGACATATCTGAGAGGCAATATTGTCCTAGAATGCCTGCAGCAATCCCATTATTTTCATGGCAGTATAAATGGTTTGTCTAAATTAGGTAAAATAAGAGCTGGGGCTGTGGACAGAGCTAATTTCAAGGGTCCAAATGTGGTTAATACCTCTGAAGGCTAGGAAATGGGCTCTGGGAGAAGGGGATACAGAGGTTTAGCAAGGGCTGCGAAACTACCATGTTTCCTCGAAAATAAGACCTAGCCGGGCCATCAACTCTAATGCATCTTTTGGAGCAAAAATTAGTATAGGACCCAGTATTATATTATATTATATTATATTATATTATATTATATTATATTATATTATATTATAGACTGGGTCTTATATTATAGTAAAATAAGTCTGGGTCTTACATTAATTTTTGCTTCAAAAGACGCATTAGAGCTTATGGTCCGGCAATGTCTTATTTTCCGGGAAACATAGTAGGAATCCACGGATGGCCATAGCTAGCTGCTCCTAAAAGCTTATGTACGTGTTTTTTTTGGGGGGGAGAGGAATGGACAAAACTGACTCCAGGCATTTCAGAGTGAGTTTTTGAATGCCCTGAGATATCTCATATCCTAAGTAAATAACAAGTTGTTTGTTCCCATTGAAGTTTAGATCTGGTGGCTTTATGACCTCGTTCAGCTAGTGCCTTTATGAGAGTGACGGAATCTATAAGAGTTCCCTGCTCAGTTTTATTACAGAGCAAAAGGTCAATATATTGCAGTAGTGTGAAGCAACAGAATCTAAGTTGGCCTTAAGGACTTGGGAAAATATTGAGGAAGACTCACAATATACCAGAGGTATACAAGCCCATGTTAATCGTCTCCCTTTAAATGTAAATGAAAAAAAGAAATCATGAGCTGGGGTGCAAAAGGATTGAAAAGAAAGCTGAGCAGAAGTCAACTACTGTAAACTAGACTGCATTAGCAGGAATGGAGACGAGAATAGTAGCCAGATTTGGGACTACAGGGTGCCAAGGCATTACAAGCATTTATGGCTCTTTGGTCCTATACAAATCAATAACTTTGATTCCCACCTGAATCAAATTTGCCTTCTTTTTTTACTGGCAAGATTAGACTGTTACAGGGTGAGGAAGTAAAAATTAATATACGATGTTTTAAGAGGGAGTCTATTACAGGATTAATTCCTGGTTTTGTATCTATAATCACTTGATTACACAAACTTTTCAGCTCTGAGTTGTTTAACACCCAGATGCAGGGAGGAAACCTTTCACCTGGGAGATTTATTTCCTGTACTGACGGTAATGAGGGAGGGTCAAGGTGCTCTTCTGGCATGAGCTGCTTGTCAAGTAACTTTAATTCAAAGTAACCAAATTAAATATGCCATTATGAGGTATGTGGGGGCAGCCTGCCTTGGTCGCTGACACATTTTACAGAGTTTGTTCCCATGATAAAAGGTAATACACTCCCGTTATGTCTTAAAACTTTTTTTTTTGCATAACTATAGAAAAACTATTAATTTTAGATATCTGGAAGTATTTGCTTATTTCATGTTACTTCTAAGACAGATTCCTGAGCTTTTTACTTGGACAACCATGTCATCTGCAGTAATAAAGTCTTTCCCAATAGTTATAACTCTAGTTTGGGTCTTATTGCATCAAAAAATTTAAATCAATATTCTTATGACAAGCCCTGAACACTTTAAGCACATATTAAAAGTTATTTGACGAGCAGGCTTATAAAGGATATATAAAGGTCTAAAGCTTTTGAGAAAGGTCTGAGGTCAATCAATTTTTCCACTTTCTAGTCTGTTTCATCTAAAATGGGGCTGGGCTAAAGTGTACCCAGAATGGTTTAACTGGTGAGGAGAGAGGACATTTGGAGCTGACACTCAATATTTGGTGAGAAGGAGCTTCCCCTTTCCATCAGCTGTGCCTTACACATTGCAAACCACAGCAAGTACCAGATCCTGTTTAGGGTCATTCAGTAGAAAACCTTAGTGGAAGACTGCTCTCCACCCTCAGCAGACAAGCTGGAGCTAGTAATGCCCTAGAATGCAATACTGGCTATTAAATTGCATTCTTCTAAATCTTTTTGCACAATCTGTGTTAAATTTTCTGCCCTTGCCATACTCTCTTCCTCACAGACGTTTCCGCCTGTAGAATTAATCTTATATTTTTAATCACTACTGACACACAACACTAGTTGGTTACAAAGTACCACATCAATGACTAAATTTAATATCTGAGTGCTGGTAGCTAACAAAAAAAGAATAATTTGTGGAGACAAAGCATTGGTTTCTGAATGGCTGATTTTAATGGTGGTATATAAGTTCCAAATGCATTCAGTCATGCCCACATTCAAAAGAGTATAACCATGTTTACCATGAAACAGTATTATATTTATTTTATATTTAACATAATGAGAAATGATTTTTATTTTTCTAAGCAACTGGAAAAGTCCAGTTCAATTGATCCTACAAATGAATTAGGGGAGGCTTCCGCCTCCCCTAATAACTACAAAAGAAAACTCATTTATGTTATTTCATTTAAATGAATTGTATTTGACAAATGATATAAATACATTTTTAGAGACAGTAATGCTTCACATTTGCAAGGCTGAACAGCTGTCTACCATAGTCTGGGAAAAGCCTAGGTAATTGCCTATAAAAAAGAACCATTTTTATTAACTTGCCCTTAATAAGTCAGATTGACTCTTTTTGCAGTACTTCATTAACTAGAATAATCCTTCTATCAAAAAATTGCAGTCTATGTATGTTTAAGGATTTTTTTTGAATGATTTCTAATAATTCCCTACAAAAGATCTTAAATGAGAGTAAAATTTGTGTTTAATAACTGATGTATATGAAACAATTTAAATAATTTATCTTTCCCAAAGAATTTGTGTTTTGCCCCTCCTGAATGTAATATGGGAATCCTTTTGAAACTAACTTTTGATTCTTTACATTGCTTGTCCTGGGGGTATAAATTTCATTTGCTTTAAGTTAAGTTGAAAAGTATAAAAATAAGAGTCCTGATAAACAAATTCTGTATAGTCCCAATAACAGGCATTAGCAATAAGGTAACGTTCAGCAACATTTCAACAAGTGCCGTTCTAGAAAGATGAGGTACCACAGCTCCATAAAAGATGATGGGGTCCAAGTTTTAATGTGGGGTTTGAGGCCATGGACTCTAAAGTCATAATTTTTTATCTGTGTTGGAAAAAAATCCCTCAAAACTTGCCCATTCAAATGTAAATCAGATGCAATAATACTGTAAGTGTTGAAATGAATGATAATTTTGGATATTTGTAAATAATTTTTTTTTTAATTTTTGATTTTACTAAAGTCAAAACTCCATACAATTCAAAGCAAATGGCACAATGTTGACAACCAGTGACTCCAGGTGAAGCTTATATGGTGTTCCCTGTACTATTGCTGTTAACGTTCCTATTGATTTGCAAATTTTCAAAATAAAAATGTCCATAAGACAAGACAACAGGAATGAAGTAAAAATATAAGACATAGACACAAAGTATGTGTCACTGAATATCACTGGTTTTAGAGTACAAAAAAACCCACAAAAGCCCTATCTTATAGGTAAAATCTTTCTGCTAAAAGAGAGAATGGGAGAAACATTTGACATGCATTAAAAGAACAACCTGGGTTAGAAAGCATTAGAGGTGGAACGCTATGCACATAGCACCCTCACTGCTGTCATCTCTAGAGTTTTCAAAGCTGCCATATCAAATCACACAAAACATGGCAATCCACTGACTTGCATGTTTACAAATGATGATAAAGGTTTGGAAAATGTGAAACTTTCAGGAGGATCCGTATAACAAAGGTCTCCATAAAATGAAAATACTTTCTAACTCTGAGGAATAAAAATGTTTTCTGGGTTGAAGTCCTGAAAACCATCTGATATTATGAATTTCTCATGTGCCGTTTAAGTTGGCTAGGCTTTAAAAAGTAAAGTACATGGTTTAGATTCTTGTTTAAAGTCTTGGCTAAATGGTAAAGCTTCACATTTCCTGTTAGATCTTTGGCTGAACAGTATCAGTTTAGCAAAAGAACAGGGTTTGTTTTTTGTGTTTTTTTTTTTAAATCTTCATTTACTTTGAGAGGAGACAGTACAAAAGCAACCTCAATTCATCTCTTCTGGTGAAAAAGTAAAGTAAAAACCATATGGTGTGAATAATACCAATATTGAAACAATCTGCCCCAGACTTCATGGTCCCTTTTGGATTCCCAGGCCTTCAAATACACCATGTAGAACAATAGCACACCTCTTCCCTCCTCATACGTTCCGAGAGAGACGAAAACTTACAACCCAAGGGCTAAGGAGCAACCAATGCGCAGGTGACATGGAGAACCAAGGACAGTGGAAGCCAGTTCCTTTCAAAGGGAGACACAAGTGACATTAGGATACAAGACTCTGGGAGGTTAGACACAAGCAAAGAGCAACAGCCTTAACATCTGCGGATAGTGCCAAATGCTGGTTTTTAACACTCATCATAGGCCTCAGAAGTTGTCTAAATGTGACTCCTTCTCTTCCCCACTCCACACCTATTTCATCCTTTCTGTTTTAGTTCTTTCTGTTTTCTGTTTTAGTTCTCTACACTAATTATTGTCAATCCAATCATATAAGAGAACTGAAGCAATCATGAAACTGGGGTACCATGAAAACAAGTTCTTACATAGCTTAATAGCAATGTTTGGGGGGAGGAGTAGAGACAAATGTTTGGAAAATTGAGTGTTACTCTGTAGAAACTATAATAATAAAGATATCTTAACTCTTTTAATAACCTAAGATATCTTTTCTAATAATCTAAGATGATTCATAGAATCAACTAAACTAGAAATTGCCCTTTTTTGTTTTTAAAAACATATGTACATTGGTAGAAGCAAAAATTAGTCAGAAATATTTACATTCAGTCAAGCCCATTTTCTCAAGTTCCCTGAGAAGACATACACAGATACACTACACAATGCAATGTTACAGCAGAAAGTAAATTATCCGTAAGAATCCTTTATAGTAAAGGCAAATTTCTAATTCAACAAATATAACCTACAATATAAATTATATCCTTAGGATTGGTTGTTACTATAAATTCATTCAGATCAGGAAAACGATCATATTTGAACCTCTCAAAGTAATTTTGGCACAGGTCAAATCATCATTTTGTTAAGTCCCTGAGCTCTTTTAACAGGCTGGTTTTTGCATTCGGCCTCTTTCCCGGCCACATGGGCCACCTCTCCCCACAATGCCTCACATCCTGCCCTGGCCTCATGTTAACTCCAAGCCAATGTTTAACGCCATAAGCTTTCTAACGGAATGTGCTCTGCAGACACCATGTCGCTTCTCTGACATGGAAGAGTTGAAGTCCCTGGTCCAAAGAGCTCCCCCTCCTGTTTTTCTGAGCAGAAGAATCAGATGAGGGTACGTCTCATGTAGCCTTACTATCTAAAATTGCGTACAATGAATGGTCAGTGTTTTAACGTCTCCAGGGCTTTATGCCTCAAATGCTCATCCAAACACTGGATGGCAAAGAGGTCGATATCTGTGTCAAACTTATTAGCAAACAAGTGGTGCTTGCGCAACATCCAGTTCAAGTCACCTGCTCCAAAAACACACACGGAGCGTACGTGGACACCACTGCAGGGCGGGTAGGGGGCGCCCTTGGAAACATCACCTTCAAAGTACTGCCACTTGACAAACCTAGCAATTGCATGCATGTCGGACATGTCATACTTATGGCTTAGGGACAGTGAGCCTGGGACTTCAGGGATCCTCTGAATAGTGGCCCAGAGATACTCATCTGGGCTGTATGTGTCTTTTGCCCACTCCATAAACTTTTGGATTTTTTCATTCTCTAGCACATACTCCACATAATTCCTACTGACCACAAAATAGGCACTGCCTGAAAACAGAGGTGTTTCAAGAGGAGGCTGTAATTTGTCTGTCCCTGTGTTTGTCAGTTTTCCATTAACAATGGTATAATGCTTTTTCCACCTTTCTTTTTTATTGGATGGCATTTTCTCAGTTTCTAGGTTGTTTTCTCCGTTTAACGACTTGAGCGTCCTGACAATTTCCAGGTTGGTTTTAATAGGAAAATCCATACCACAAAGATTTATCAAGTACTTCCAGTCTGCACTCATTCGGTAGAGGTCCTGCATACAGTTGAGATCCGCCTGAACCCGACTCCACGATGCATACACGACAGTCTCCAGCCGACTGGCCACAAAGACGTTACTGAAACAGGATGCAATGCCAATCACCGCAGCCAAAAAGGAATCCTCTGATTTTTTGTCCACATGAATGCAATAGAAATTCTGAGGCATGTAGATGGCCCTCAAGAGCCTGTCAAGCATTTCAATTTTGTGATGAACCACTATGGAATATGCTATTGGAAACTTTTCCTCTTCTTTACTAAGGGGTTCTACAATATACTTGCGCTTCTTGATGAAAGAAGTACAATCACTAGTCATGTTTATATAGTCAAAGTTTGTCCACCGAGGTCGCCTTCCAAATTTCACTGTTAGAATCTCAAGTTTTGCCTTTTCGATTTCATTTATATCACCCTGTAAAACTTTGGTGCAGTTAATATTACTACTAGGATTCTCTCCGACCAGCTCCAAATGTTCAACACTGACAAATTCAGGCTTTTGATAAATTCTTAAAACAGAGAAAGTAACTAGGGAAAAAACGAGAAGCAAGAAGTAATATTTAGTGGGATAAGAAAAAAGTCTCCTTCGTAGCAACTTCCTCAGCATTTCAAACAACAATCAGGGACTTTCCTTTATTAAGGGTGGTCTTCTAGGCTTCCAGGAGTAATGATTTTTCTGTCTGTCGTGTCCTTGAGAGTTGTCAGTTTGCATTTATTAGTACAAAGGCATCTTGAAGTGGAAAAGAGAACTAAAACAAAAATAGAAATGATACATATAAATACCGTCTATCATGACATCTTCTCAGGCTCAAAGACTGTCCTCTTTGCTGCAAGGTCTGATGTTTAAAACAAAAACAAAGTAGGTCAATCAGAGGAAAAGGGGTAGTATTATAGGAAACCTTCAGTCTCTAATATTAATGTCAAATTGTTTTAAAAGAAATTTGAGTACAAGGATTTGCTAAAATATCCTACAATAAACATTTTACCTCTCAGGTATATTAAGGTGCAAAACACAGTTGAAGACCTCGGTTGTGATTATTGAACTCTCCATAGTTGGTGGGTTTTTTATCCTGTGCCAGTTCTAATTAGTCCCCCTTGACTAGAAATCATTAATAATCTGGGTTCCTCCTGACAGATCCATTAAAGCCCATCAGTTGGTAACAACAGCCTTAAATATTTGAAGAGATCAGATCCATTCTGCCCTTCACCAATTTAGGGGTGCTCTTAAGGACAAGTTCAAAAATGGCTGTAACTTCTAAGAATCTTTGAAGGAAAAGCAGGTCAACTGAATTTTCAAATTGGACCAGAGAGACTCAGTTGAAACCAGGCCAGATTTGTGACTGTTTTGGGTTGACCTTACGACATACACAATCCAAAATAGAGACACAGCCTGAATTTCTTGCATTGGTTATATAACAGGTTATAATAGTTAAGGCTTGCAGAAAAACAACAGTTGTATATAAATTATAATTTATGACAGAACTTAGTCTTATTTAAATCAGGAACCAACCCACTTTTATTATATAAAATGTTTACAAATATTTAGATATTGTTTTGTTTTCAAAAATCAATTTTATAACTTGGCAATTGGTTCTATAAATAAAAAATGCTATGTTCTAACAAAGAAAGTCAAATACCAGCAACTGTCGCCATGCCAGATTTTTAGAGATTTAAAACTTATTTTTAACACCAGAATTAGCACTAGAACTTTAAAGTATTTAATTAGGAAATAAATTGTGAATATTAATAATACAAACAAAAGTAAATGTTGACAATTATTAATACAGAATAATGTTACAAAAAGTATTCAGACTTTTTACCTTTTAGAATTAAGGAAAGTCTGGCTCATTTAGTTCTCTGATTCCAGGTAATAGCCTGTTGCCCATGTAGACTACATCTCATGCAGCCAGATTTCTTAATTTTACCAGACATCCAGCAATGGTGTTATGCCTCATGAGGCTTTTTAAAAAATCTGTGAAATAAAAAGGGAAAAGTGTGAAGGGATGTGATGCACATGGAAGTATACACATACTCAGAAATTATGCTAGTGATCTAATCCTACTTTTTTCCTCCAAATTATGGTGTGTTGATTTCTCTCTTTTAAAATTTCCTTCTCTCCAGTCTCACTTATTTTTCTAATGCTATGTTGTGGATTGCTAAAGGTTTAAAAACACCCTACAAGTCAGATCAAGCTTTTTCAATGAAAACTCTAGTAGCATGTTCCAAAGTGTGTGCCAAGGAACAGTTCAATGGTCCAATATGATTGGAAAATTCAATATATTCTGTTCCCATTGTGAAGCATCCCAGTGCTGAATGGTTCATTAGAAGACAATCCTGCAATTGAATTAACTGCGTATCTTCTTCCAGTTCTCTTGCCACCCCACTCTAAACTTCTACTAGAAAGCAAAGACTGGGAAATTCTGCTAAAATGCTTAACCATCTCAACCATTAAAACATCAGATTTTTAAACAAAACTATGCCCTTAATAAGCAATCCCTGCCTCTTATTGGTTCAAAGCATTTGAGAAAATCTCTGTCTAATCATGGCCTCACATAACAAAGAATGTAAACTTTAGAAAATTAACTCAGGAAAGTCACTAAACAAGCAAATAGCAACAATAACAAACCCTGGGTTGAGCAGGAACAGAGGTCTGATTTCCAGAACTGACATATTATAAAATGTCCACTTTCAACGAAAAAATTACAAGGCACATAAAGAAACATGAAAGTCTGGCTCATATACAGGAAAAAAGTAGTCAACCAAAGCTATCCCTGAGGAAGCCTAGGCAGTGGACTTAACAAAGACTTTAAGTCAGCAGTTATAACTGTTCAAAGAGTTAAAAGTGTAAGAATAATATGTAACCAAATTGAGAATTTCAACGAAAAGATAGAAATTATAAAAAAGAACCAATAAAAATCTGGAATTGAACGTACAATAACTGAATTGGAAAAACTGACTAGAAGGGCTCAACAGCAGATTTGAACTGACAGAAGAAAGAATCAGTGGAACTGAGGACAGCTCAAATGCAGTCTGAAGAAAAAAAGAAAAAAGAATTAAGAAAAATGAACAAAGCCTCAGAGACCTGTGAGATACCAACAAATGTGTAATAGGAGTCATAGAAGAGAAGGATGGGGGAAGAGAGGGGTGGGGAAGAGAAGGAAAAGGGGGAGGGCTGCATAAACATGTATGGGGAGAGGGGTAGAAAAAAAATTTATATAATGGCTGAAAACTTTCCAAATTGATTTTTTTTTTTTTTTTTTTTTTTTTAGGAGAGCACAGCTCACAGTGGCTGGTGCGGGGATCAAACCGGCAACCTTGGTGTTATTAGCACCACGCTCTAACCAACTGAGCTAACCAGCCACCTGCCAAATTGATTTTAAAAAATTAATCTGCACATCCAGGAGGCTCAATGAGCTCCAATTATGCAAAATGGTATAATAACTTTGGTAAACAGTTTGGCAGTTTCTTACAAAGCTAAACATGTGCTTTTTGATTCAATCCAGTAATCACGCTCCTACGAGGTATTTATCCAAACTGAAAACATACGTCTACACAAAAACCTGAATGTTTATAACAGCTTTATTTATGATTGCCAAAAAATTGGAAGGAATCAAGATGTCTTTCAGTGTACCACAAATTGTGGTACATTCACAACATGGAATGTTATTCAGTGATAAAAAGAAATAAGTTATCAAGCTATAACAAGATTTGGAGGAAACTTAAATGCATATAGCTAAGTGAATGAAGCCAATCAGAAAAGGCTACACACTGTATGATTCCAACTATATGATATTCTGGAAAAGGAAAAATTACAGAAACAATAAAAAGATCATTGTTTGCCTGGGGCTTAGTGGCAAGAAGGAACAGATGAATAGGTAGAGAACAGGGCATTTTTGGGGCAGTGAAACCATTCAGTATGATGCTATAATGGTGGTTACAAGATGTTTTGCATTTATCAAAACTCACAGAGCTGTACAACACAAAGAAAGAATGACCCCTCTTAATTATAATTAATAATGATATATCAATATTGTTTCATCAGTTGTGTTATGGGGTACATGGGAATGCTGTATTTTCTGTGCAATTTTTCCATAAGCTTAAAACTGCACCAAAAATAATCTATTAAAATCTAAAAGAATTAATCTGCACATTCAAGAAACTCAATGACTTCTAAGGATAATAAACTCAAAGAAATCCACATCTAGATAATTCATAGTTAAACTGTTGAAAAACAAAGACTAAGAAAGAATCTTGAAAATGGCAAAAGAAAAGTGATTATACAAAGGGTCCTAAAAATTAATAGCTTCAAATAGAAACAATAGAGACCAGAAGGTAATGGATAACATATTCAATGGACAGAAAGATAAGTATACAGAATATATAAAGGATTCTTACAATTCAAAAATAAAAAATACAAATAACACAATTGCGGCACCGGTGGGATTTTTTAAACAAGAGAAGTAGAAGAACTATCCTAAATAGATTTTTTAAGAATGTGAGTACATAGGAAATCACCCCAAGATTCCTACAGAATATGCAGTTCTTAATCAAAAAAGGATCTCACTTCAAAAAAGGCCTAGGTCTTTACCATACTTACCCACATCCTAAACATCCATCATGCTTTGAAAATGCTTTTTAAAATGTAAAATCATTAGTCTTAGGTTTTAACAAGATGGATAAGTGTTTAAAGTAGATAAGTGTGTGAAGTAACAAGTCTATTTTATTAATAATGCTTCGTGTATTTATCACTATGGTGAATAAAGAAGATAAATTATTGACAGAAATTTTATTTAATCAGCCTAACTTCAAGACATAGAACATTCTCTTAACTAAAACTTGGCTAAGAGTTAGGATAAAGCTGAAGGGGAAATAAGATTTCATAGAGAAAGGATTTCTATAAGGAAATGGGAAGCAAAATGTGCACATACTATACTATTTTAATGGAACTTCAGTCATCAAACATTACTTAGTTTAAGCACACACACAAATAATATTCAAAATATTAAAAAATGAATAACAAAACATGGCAGAGGTTAATATTACTGGGCTCCATATTCCTTCACATTAAGATTTCAAACAGAACATAGAATACTTGAAGAATGTCGAGTGGGAATAGTCATTGAGGCCAACGACTGAACAGTAAGAACCACTCTAAATAACAAAAGCTCATGAATTCTGCGAGAGTAAGAAAAATATAAGTCCCCCACACTAAGTCTTCTTCACCCAGACTCTACTACAGGACTTGGCAACAGTCTTAGCAAGTGTCCTGGAAAAGGTCCCTCACTGATGCCTTTCCTAAACAAGAATTCCCTGTGGATTCCACCATGAATATTTTTAAGTAGAAAAACACAACCTAAGAAGAAATGGTGGAAGAAAATAATTCTACCGTATAAAGAAAAAAAGGAAAGCCAGTACCTAAAAGCAATGGTTCTTAATACATGGCTTTTTGAAATTAAAACCAAGAAGCACAAGAATACTAAATTCTATAAAAACCAAAAGTAAATGATGCTTTTTTATAATGCTAGTAATAAGGAGAGATAATTAAGGAAGGGATGAGAAGAAAAGTATCAAATGCACTGAGGTCACTAGAAGTGTTCCAACATAAAATGAACAACTTCAACTGGTCAAGATCAGGCTGCAGTTGAGTACTTAGTGGAGTGGGAGGACAGACAAAATGACATCAGGCAGAGAGAGAGAGGAGGCAGCAAGTAAAATTTGAAAAGCAGATGGAGGAAAGATAACCAATTAAGCAGACCCAAAAATCCCAGGCTGACAGTAGGGAAAGAAAGAACCAGCTCTATTTATGCTACAGGATCTCCAAAAGGTTCAGGGAAATGGTGGCACAGATATCAGTAAGGGATACGTGTGTTTAAAAAAAAAAAAAAAAAAAAAAACAATATATATATATATATATATATATATATATATATATATATATATTCCCTTCCCCTTGAATATATATATATATGACTGACCGGCAGCTGTTTACAAAACAGTAGGATCTCCACTGCAAAACCTGGCAGAGACCCAAAATTTAGTCTGCAGAGGTACTCTAGGCTGGGGAACACCAGGCATATTGGAAAGCAGGGTTCCTAACCAGGAAATGATGGGACTATGTGAACCCAAGGACAATGAATATTGAGATCTCATTCCCTATTTCCAGGTGTCAACTCCCAGAACTTAGACAGCCAAGCCAACACAAGAGTTTATTTACTAGGGAATCCATTCAGGCCAAGACTTAAACATGCTGCTTACATTGGGAGTTCTCCCAAATGTTCAGAGGAAACAAATAGATCATACACAGGGTGAAGAAAACTAATAATATCCTCAGAGAGTGAAGAAAAGATATTACATCCAGTCAATCAATAAGTGAGGCAGATTATGTTGTCTGAAAATGGGAAAAACAATACTCCCATCCCACCCACTCTTCTGCAATGTAAACTTGCCACCTCCAATCAAGAACTAGGCAAAATTCCCTTCTCCTTGAATTTGGACAACAGTAGAGTCTGGCAGAAGTGACACTAGGTGGCCAGCAAGGTCACATCAAGTAAAACCATGCAGCTGCCACCTGGTTATCTTGAAAATGTGCTCTTCAGAAACTCCATTTTAAAACAAGCATCCATGTTGTAAAGAATCAGCTTCCATGTTGTAAGAAGCCACGTGGAGAGACTATGCATTGGTACCCAAGTCAACAGTTGAACCCACTCTTCAATTCATCCTAGCCCAAGTGCCTGATATGTAAGTGAAAAGGCACCAGAGGAATCTAGCCCCTAGTCACTCAATCTTACGAAATTTCTGATCCACAGAATGTGTGCTAAAAATAAAATAGAAAACTTTATGTGACTACGTTTGGGACGGTTTGCCTCATAGCAATGACTAGAACAAACAGGAAACCACATAAAACAGAATACTTAGCAAATAAAAAGAGCTCTTAAAAATGAAGCTATGATAGCAAAAATTGAAAAACTCAATAGAAGCACAAAGTTGAGAAAAACTTTCAGGGAGTGAAGCAAACAGGCAAACTAACTGATGAAAAAATTAGAGAAAAAAAAGACAGAAATTTTAGAGAACCAGATTAGGAGACCTACCATCTGATAATAGGACCTCCAGAAAGAGAAAATTAAAAAATGAAAGGAAGTCATTAATTAAATAATTCAAGACTCTTTCTCAAAATGAAGGAATGGTTTTAGCTTGAACAGTCCCTTGGAATACTAGCACAATGAATGAAAACAGACCCACAGCAAGACACATTCATTAATCATGAAATGTCCGAACATTGGTAAAAAGAAGGATTCCAGAGAGGGGGAAAAATAAGCCACATAAAACGTATTCGGAAGCAGAAAATGCCTTCACATTTCATAAAAACCAACCACAAAAGCCAGATGATTGTGGGGCAATGCCTTCAAGGAAGGAAGGAAACTGAAGGAAACTGAATTTCAGAAAAGAATTCTTAGAACCAGATGAACTACTAAATAAATTAGGGTAAAATAAAAACATTTTACACTTTAAGACAGGTGAAATCTTAAAATATTTACCTTTATGCACCCTTTCTCAGGACACTCTAGAGGATGAGCTTCATGAAAAGTAAAGCATAAGCCAAGAGAGGGGAAAACCTTAGAATCAGAAAGGGTATCTAACATAAGTAGGAAGAAAAGGAAATCCCAGGACGATAGTAAAGGAACATCTTAGGCTGTGTAACAGGCCAGCAGACAACCACAGCTGGCTGGGGCAGATCAGAAGGCCCTGGGATAGATGTCTCCAAGAATATGAGACTGATAGAACAACTGATGGGAATAAACATATGGAAACCCGATTTAACAACTGGCAGAGTCTGGGGGGAATTTATAATAACTACATTGAAAACAAAGCAAATGAAGGGGGTTGGAGAGATAATTATTGACTCCAAAGAAATGAGTCATGCAATGAAGAAAAAAAAAAGCAATCAGAGTATACAGCGTGGCTTAGCTCTGAAGAACATCAGTCCTAATAATGTAAGCACTATTCTTCCAATCAAGATTCAATAAACTACATCAGGGGCACAGAGCAATGGGAAAGATGGATGTGAAAAGAAAGAGGTTGTACACTTTCCCCAGCATCACATAACTGACCATTGTGGGGATGTTTTGAATTACATGCTGCTCCAAGCCAAAGTCCTCTTTCTAATTTTAATCCCCCACGTCTCATCTTCAACAGCTCAAAATGGTAAGGATCAGACAGAAAATGTCAAGTGGAGGAAAAGGGTGCAATTCAGTGCAAGATTGTTTTCAGTGATAAATGGATGAGGAGGTACATGTAAAGAAATCCAAAAACCACTGATTATGAAATCTAGATTTCAGCTTGGAATAAGTAAGAAACATTAGAAGCCTTTACAATGTAAAAGATAGTGTAGTGGTATTTTAAAATTAAAATCTACTGGATATGACTAGCATATGCCTCCGTATTTTAAAGTGAACCAATTCTAAGAGATGATATTCATCCCAATCACACACGTACTAGTTTAAGTTAATTTAGGAAGTATCACTATATAAAGAAGAAAATGGAAAAAAAAAAATTTGAAGAAATGAGCTACATGTAGCTCGGGTTATATTTTCCTTAATTCCTTTTTTAATAATAAAAAGAAAGGCAAAGGAGGAAAAGGGAGGCAGAGGGGAATAATATATATTTGATTATAAATTAGTATGACATAACATATTCAGAACTTGAAGGGAAGGGTCTAACATATTTACGTGACTATACACATCCATACGTGCATACGTCTAAGAATAATCAGCATTGTCCTGTTCAGCCTCTAATTACATCTGAGACTCCTAGACAAGGAGCAAGATAAGAAGGGCTCTCCATGGGTTAGCTTTGTTAACCTTATTTGTTAAGCTTAAAGCTGACAGATATACTGTCAACTTAAAATAAAGGAGAATTCAAAAAAGTAAACTCTTTGCAACAATTTCCACCAAAGTTATTCTGGTTTAAGTCCAAACAAAAATATTAGAGATAAGAATAATTCTACCTATTGCTTTTTACCATTTTTAGAAGTAGTGGCAAAACTCTTTCTTAAAAAAGTACATATGCACACACAAATAGATGCACACATCTGTGTGTCTGCACAGGTATGCATAAACAAATAGCTTGGTGGATGAATCGGGGTCCATAAGCTATTGCCCTTCTGTAGTAGGAAGCATGGTCTACATTAGGTCAGTTGCCTCTCATCCCACTGAATACTCCTCCAGGGCTCAATTTCACTGACTCTCCAAGAACTATTTTTTCTGTGGCCCAAAGGCTGCTGTGAGTGGATCGAAATACCCACTATTGTGATTGATGCCAAAGCCATGCAACTATCTCAGAGAATCGTGACTCAAGCAAGGGTGCCCAAATGCCAACCCAAAGCAGGCCAAAGGAAGGAGCAGGAAGCAGCTAAAATGCAAGGCAATCCCTTCTCATTCAGGGTGCAATTCTTTCCACCATCTGCGCCTCCTGATCTGGGGGTACCTAGTCTCTGCTCCCACCCACAGGTTTGCCCTGCCAGGAGGGTGGTCTCTGCAGCCTGGCTGCTGTCTGTGACTTACTGCAGTAAGCTATGTAGCATTTCTGCAGTCTCACATTGAAATAAACTCCTGAGACCCCAACCATGCCTGCCCCTCCAGACTGGCCAAGAAAAGTTCTTGGGGTCCCCATAACTTAGCACCATGAATAAAAGCACCAGGCTCTACAGTGTAGGCTGTTATCTCCCAGAATTCATCCCAGAGTTTTCTTGAGCTCCAGCTAAGGAAACATAGGCCATAGGGGACCTTCTATAATCAGCTGTAGACCATGTTTCCTGTGCCCCTTCTAAAAGGGGACTTTCTACATGACGTAAGATATTATAACTAAGCCACATGATGTGATGAAGGGAGAGAAGGGCCCAAATCACATCTCCCTTCTCCAGACCCCCACATCCCAGAGCCCGGAACAGAATGTGGCACAGATAATGACTCAATTATGTTTGTGGAGTGATCAAGTCCCTTTCTATGTTCCTCTGCTAAACATTTAACATCTATCCTCTCTCCCTTTTAAATGTCAGAGAAGACTTCTGTTTCTGGTTCTCTATACTTACAACAAGGACTAGCTTATTTAGAGAGTATATCTAAAAGTATGATCTGTTTAAAGATTAAATGATAAGTGATTTTTTTTTAAGCCCAAGCCCCTGAAACACAAATAATATAATTGAAGAAACGGCATCAAAATTTTGAAAGGTAGAAGGGGTGAATGGGAACTGCCTTGGCAATCTCAGAAAGCTAAATCTTAAAGCAAGCAGTGGGGACAGCTGAGACAATCCAATTTATAGCACAAAATTACAAACCCAAAGTACAGCTTCCACCTCCTCCCCCTTAACAGCAATCACCACCCTTTCTACAAAGGCTCCGAAATTGGCAGCACAATTCCTCTGAAAGCAGTGGTGAAATGAAGTTAAAAATTAATGACAGCTTGAAAAATCTATTTAAGAGGCAGTTAAAATGACCAGGTCCCTCCCTGTATTCATCATAACCCAGTGTATACCCTTCTTAGCCCCAGTAGAAGACTCTGGAAAATGTAAAACAGAGGGTATATGGCCTGGAGAGCGCAAGTCACAGTTGAGAGTAGCAGTACCAGGTTGAAAACAAGGCAATTGAATCAAACTTCCTTGTTCCAGAATATTGGTAGGAGGCGTATACCTTCCAGGCTTATGCCTCAGAGAACAGAGAACTACCTGATATCCAAGAAAAGCTCATGACCCAAAAGAGATCAAAACAAACAGAAAATGAAAAACTAGGGTATCAGTTAACGATTTCTGTATAACCAACCACAATCCTTAGTGACTTAAAACAACAACGATTTCTCACTACTTTTAGTATTGATTGGGCAGTACTTCTGGTTTTCCCTAGGCTCAGCTAGGCAGCTGCGTTTACATGGAAGACTGTCTGGGTTGAACGGTTTAGTATGGCTTGCTCATGTCTGCACATGGTACTAGATGACAGCTGGGTGTCTCTCATCCTCCACTAGGCTAGACTTGCTTCTTTACATGACAGCCTTGGGCAGTGTTCCAAGAGAACAAACGCAGCAGCTCCAAAGCCTTAGAAAGCCTAAGCTCTAGAAAATGCACATCACTTTTGTCACATTCTATTAGAGAAAGTCACCAGGCCTGCCATGATTCAAAAGGAACTAAGGTTCTACCTCTGGATGGGAAGAAGAGAAGCAAAATCTGTACAAAATATTGTGAAGGGGCATTTATACTGCAATAGGCAAATTTGTACCCATTAAATATTCTATCACATGGAGAAATTAAGGTCGTGTAAAGAGATGAAAATTTCAACAACAGAACCCTAATACTATCTGCAGAGACATAAGAGAAACTATTACAGCCATGAATCAAGAATAGGCTACAAAAAAGCAATAAAGAACAAAAATGAGCCTCTAAAGATGAAAAATATGATAACTGAAATGAGAAAACTCAATTGAAAAATTAGAAATTAAAGTTGATAAAAAGCTCCAAGAAAGGAGAGCAACAAGGCAAATAATGGAAAATAGGAAAATTAGAGGATTAATACAGGAGACCCAATATGCAAATAACAAGGGGTTCTACAGAGAAAGAAGAAAATGAAGGGGAGAAATTCAAAGACAGAATTGATGGAAATGAAGAACACAGGTTTTATCAGATTGAAAGATCCCTATTGGTGTATATCACAATAGATTAAAAACAGCCCTAACCAATAGATACCTCATGATATTTCAGAACACAGAGAAAAAGAAGATCCTACAAGCATTCAAGAGGTGATGTTAATAAATTCAAAGAATCAAGAATTTGAAAAGGCATTGGACTTCTTCAGAGCAATACTGGAAGCTAGAATAAAATAGTTCAATAAAATAGAATAAAGTTTATCATTTATCCCCTCTCTCTTTTGAATGCCAAAGAATTCAAAATTGAGTTTAAAATTTCAAGGGTAAACTATTTCAAACTAGAATTCTAAATTACCTGCCAGGCTACTGGTCAAATGTGATATAAAATAAAGACTCATACATGTGAAGTCACATGCACCTTTTCTCAGCAGGCAACTGAAAGAAGCATGGTGCCAAAAAATGAAGTACACCAATAACTATAAAAGCAGTAACAACAACACCACCACTTTGGAATGCTCAGTAAGCTCTAGGAACTCTTATAAGTGATTTACATAAGTTAACTCACAGAATATTCATGATAACTCTACACAAAAGGTACTATTTCTCCAGATAAGGAAATGGAGGCATAAGAAGGTTAAATAACTACCAAGGTCACATAGCTGGTAAGTGGAAGAGCTAACATACACAATCCAGCTCCCATGTTTGTGCTGATATACTGTCTATCAAGAAAAAGACAAGAACTAATAATCAAGAGATTATTGTAAAAGAGAGGCAATAGAAATCCCCAGGATTACCCAGGATTACGAGGAAAAGAGATCCCAGGATATGTATGGGTCTTAGGAAGAAACCAGTCTTAACTGAACCAAGTCAAATGACTATAGAAGATATTTCTTTAAGACAAAATCGACAGAACCCCTGTGGTAAAGGAAGAGGTTTTAATATCTACGGTAGAGGTCAGAGTTGAATTAGTAAAATAGACACAATAAGCAAAAAATATGAAAATAAGACATCATCTCCAGAGAAAACAAAAAAAGTACAATAAAAGAAACTATAGTATCCTACTATAGTTCAACTTCTACATGGTCATAAAAATATAAACATTGAGTTGTGGTCTAACAAACCTTATGATAATATACAGAGGATCTCAAGACTACGTTCATAATACTAGGACATCATTGACCTTTTTCACTTCCATTTTCTTACAAGTATACAACGTACGTTTCCAGAGTTGCATGATCTGTGATTTCTCAACAGAATGAGTGCAGAAACAAGTCTTTTCTATTAAGCTGTTTTCTATTAAGCCAAACATTAAAGAGATTTGCAATGCAAACCATCGCTACTCTTCTCACTAATTTCTATGAAAGCGGTTTTCATTAAAAAAATATTGTGTTAATATGTAAAAACTTATCGTTATTTTCACATAAACAACACTTACTTCTTCTCTGTTTGACTAACAGGATAAATACTGATCAATATATGCCACCTAAACCAAAGCTCTTTGTGATCAATAATTGTTAAGATTGTAAAGGATGCTGAAAACAAAATTTTCAGAACCCATGACTGGGGGAATGGGAAAAAGGCTGGGAAGTGAGTACATGGGGGAAGGGGTTTGGAGATAAAAGAGAATTAAATCCTCTTTAATAGTACAAAGTCAATAGGAAGAATCTAAAACTGAAAAATCTAGGAACCGTATAAGTATGTTATTTAGAAATATGGACATACACACTCAAAGAAATCTGTAAAAAGTTGTTCTAGGGATACGCGGGTCTCCCAAAAGTTGTCTCTTCAATCCCTAGTAAATGGTTGTTCTAGGGATATGCGGGTCAGTGTGGTAGCCACCAGTCATATGTGGCAATTGCACACTTGAAATGTAGCTTTTTAAGTTTCGACTCAGAAAATGAGTTTTTTAAGTTTTATTTTAATGAATTTAAATTAAATTTTAAAAATTGAAGCAGTGTAAAGGTCTTTATAGTAAACACAACTTTATTCTTTTGATAGGAGTCCATGTTACTTTAATGGCTGCACTGTGTTAGATATTAATGTTGTTTACATGTATTGGTACACAGGTGTCATTTTAATACCTCATTAATACTGTTTTTAGACTGCTTATACTGTATACTGTATTACAAAATTTTGAATATACTGGGTTAAATATAATATTAAAGTTAATTTTATATGTTTCTTTAATGCTCTGTACCTAAGTTTTTAAGTTAGATGAAATTAAGTAAAACTAGATTTCATCTGTGTTATCATATACAAAGCAAAAAGGGGAAAGTCTGCATGTCTGAATTAAATGGCATGAAAAGTTCTATACAATTTTTTTTCATTTATTCATTATACTACTTTGGGACAAAATGTCACTTAAATAATTACCTCTCGCATTTCATTCATTACTGGAAATCATATTTATTTTTTTCTGTTCCTGACACTTTCTTCCCTGGACACACAACCGGAGACACAAGCAGCTTATAGCCTGAGAAAGAAACTGAAACCTAGTACTTCTGCCTACAGATTTGGCAGAAGAGATCGAATACAAAATACTCCCCATTCTATACCACAGAGTGGAAGGCTGGAAGTCCATCCAGAGGAAAAGAAAGGATCTAAGAAGGCTTCCTCAATCACAATTGACCTGATTCTTTTAAAAGGGGTAGGATGTGGATACTAGGAAACAGGAGAGAGATGCATTCTCTACTTTTATACTTGCTAAGGAAGTGGAAGCCTGAAGCAAAGGAAGCCTGAAACGAAGAAAGTGTGATGTGCAAAGAAAAGCAGTTTTAAAAAGGGAAGGTGAGTAAGAGATAATTACAGATAATATTTGCCACTCAGTTTCCATCACCCTAAAGACCTCCTTCCCCATTGTATTATGACACAAAGTCTATTTCTCAATATGGCAAACTACCACAATGAATAAATTTCTAAGCACATCTGTGGAAACAAGGGCAAGATTTCAGAAACGAAATCAGAAGAGAGATGATACACATGGGACACACACACAACAAATGATTAAAATGCTCACTCATGATAAAGAGCCCATCTGAGAAGTAGCCTGGTAGGCTGTAGAAAAGTTCTGCACAGAAGCAGCAGCGGTAGTGGACTGGCTCTAGGGTCAACTCTGTCCTCCCCTGGAATGGCCCCTCATTCATAAAATGAGCTTTGTTTAGTAATAATGAAAATGCCCAGACCTTCCCCAGAAAGGAAACTGGGGGAAACCAAGACACTATTTTAGAAATTTCCTTTGCAGATATAAAGCAAAAAGTAAGTACACGAGACCACAGAGACTAGGCTTCATTTGTTGTTTGACCTCTGAATGCCTTTTCCTTATCCACCCTTTACACACACACACACACACACACACACACACACACACACCACACCTTGAATGTTTGAGCCTAAAGACCCATGTTCTTCATTCTTCATCTGGATCTTTTTATAAATATCCAATGATTGCTTGAAAGGATGAAAGAGGACCCAATAACTGGATAACTGGTCTGGGTTAGTCCTTTTCCCAAGAACCCAGAGATAATATATTAATAGACTCAAAAAAGAAAAGAAGAAAATGGGATGAAGTCATCAGCAGGGCCAGACACGAAGCATCAGAATGAACTTGCTGAGGGCTTCTCTTTCCCAGGTCCATCGCTCTGTCCCATCGAATTGTCTGTGTCCTTTGACCATCAGTGGGGCCTGTGACTGAAGAAGCAGGGCTTGAAGACACTGGCTCCAGCTCAGTATTAAGGCAAAGATGGAAACGAGGAAATGCAGGGCTAGAGCAGCTCAGCTCAAACAGGATTCTATGATCATGTGTCCTTAAAACTTAATATTTGTGTTTTCCACAACAACATAAAAGTCCCACTATCTCTCTACTATTAGTATTAGTGCTTTCTCAATATCCTTCAGCCACCTTCCCTTTAAAATAAAATGTAGTGCTAGAAATATATATATGAATTTACCCCTACCAGTTTTATACACTCCCTTGAAAGTCAAAAGAATGCCCAAGATTATACTGAAATATCAGAATTAAGTGTGATATACATATACAATGGATTATTTAGTCTTAAAAAGGAATGAAATTCTGATACACGCTATAACACAGATGAACTGAAAGCATTATGCCAAGTGAAATAAACCAGTCACAAAATCAGAAACACTGTATGATTCCACCTATATGAGGTACCTAGAGTAATCAAATTCATAGAAACAGAAAGTAGAATAGTGGTCACCAGCGTCTGGGGGCAAGTTATTTTTTAATGAGTACAGGGATTCTAGGATGATAAAAAGTTCTGGAATGCAGAGTGGCACAACATTGTGAATAATGACACAGTTTTAACCTCGAGGGCTATTAATTTTTTAACCTCTTTGTTCTGATTTGAAAACAGATGTAACTGGCTTACAACTTCACTAGACACCTCCGGAGTTGGTGAATACAGTTAGACAGTGCTACTTAGAAGCTTTTTAAGAGAAGACGGACATTAAAATAATTAGGAGAGTATGGAGAGGTGTGACCCCAGGTTGTCTGAAACGCCCCCCCCCCCAAATAAAAAGGATCTTTGCGAGTTTAGCGTCATGAAAAATTTGGGAATAAAGAACAATGGTCACATGACTGCATCCCTCTCAAAGACCGGGGTGTTTCCTGTTGCCTGCATGGCTTTATCCTGTTTTATTCTTTTTCTTTAAAGTATGAGTAATGGCTAAACCAACTTTGGAATGAGAGAAATCCTGTCCTCTAAGGCAATGGAGTTCATTTGCAGAGGATGACCTTGACAGACTTGAACAGGAATACCTATATTTATTTAAGTACACACACACAGATAGCTGTTTTGTTTTGTTTTTAAGGAACCTTCAAACTCATTATCACTGCCAGCCAAAAATAAGTATAAAAAGTTCTCATTGTTCACTTCAAAATTCCAGATTGAGGAGTAATAAACTTTTTTTTCCCTTCCTTTGTAAAATTTTCATCCAATACTAGGTAGTTTATAATACAGAATGGAGCATCATAGTTTTATGGAAACAAAATTTTACATGTGAAAAGTACTTTAAAGTTCATTTTGTCCACTCAGGTTTAAAGATGAGGACACTAGGGCTCAGAAGTTACATGGTTGGCAAGGCCAAAAGTCAAGAACAAACCTTTAGCAGAGACATCTAAATGGCGGTCCTGGGTCAGTCCCACAGGCTTATCACGTAGCCCATACGTCCTGGGTGTTCTGAACAATGCCAATGTTAAATGCTCTAGCCTCCTAAAGGCTTCCTGGGTTCCAGAAATTCTAATTCCAAAATACTAGATTCCCTCATTTTTATAGAAAGTTCTAAAATTCCAGGTCATACCATATGTCAAGATTTTGGGCTTGCTAAAAGTGATTGTCAGAGGAAATATTCTCATTTCATACAACATAATATAAGGCTAGCCGTTACCAAGAAAGTGTTCTTTTTGCCTGACTTCTTTCAACGTGTTAAAATCTAGCTCAATCTCTTAGACATGGTCCCTTTCCTGAACCACAATGATTGCCCGTTCTTTAAAATCCAACCTCATTGACTACTGGAAGCCTCCAAGCAAACCAAAAATGTGAGGTCAAACAGAATTGAGTACAGTTGACCCTTGAACAACACAGGGATTAGGGGTACTGACCCCCACACAGTCGAACATCCGTGTATAACTTTTGACTTCCCCAAAACTTAAAGTCTACTGTTGACTGGAAGCCTTACCAATAACATACAGTCAACACATATTTTGTATGTTACATCTTTTATATACTGTATTCTTATAATAAAGGAAGCTTAGAGAAAATGTTATCAAAAGCCTAAGAGAAAATACATTAACAGTGCTGTATGTATTTATTGAAAACATCCCCATATAAGTGAACCCACGCAGTTCAAACCCATGTTGTTTAAGGATAGACCGTATAAATCCTAACTATGCCAGATCCTAAAGTGTGGCTTCAGCAGGCTACCTAACCTCTCTAGGCCTCAGTTTCCTCATCTGAAAAGTGAAGCTCAGAATTACCTTGATTTGGTTGGTGTTGATTAAAAAACTTATAAAGCCCCTAGCAGGGTGATTGGTACATAGCAGTTGTTCGATGATCATGAGTTATCACCACCATCTCACTAACTCAGCGAACAGAGCCATACATGTGCTTGGTGAGCTCCTAGTCACGGGGGTCTAGTCTTAGGCTTCTTACCCACCTCCTCTACTCACATTTCCTGGGCCCCACACAGGCTTATTCAAAAAAGAACTATTTCAACATCCACTAGCACCCTCCCCAAAAAGGTAGGGCAGTTATCTTGGATGCTTTTTGCTAAATGTGCCTTCCAGCTCTTAGTCTTATTCTGATAAGTAAACTGAAGTACAGTACTTAAATACTCTAAATTATACTGTCAGGGTGTACCATGAATTCAAAGGAATCTGTGTTGGTTCTTACAGGGTATCTATAAAGAAACCCAAAACGACTGGCCTCATACTGGGTGGCTCTCCTCCTGTCTTCATGATTGACCTTACCTGTCTTAACCTTTCCGCACGTTGGTCTCCTCACTTGTGCACAAGAGCAGTTGGGTTCGGTCAGGGGATCCCAGCTCCTGAGTGATGCAGCACTTTGCTCTTCCTCAGCAGAGGGGTGATGGACAGGGACAGGGGAGGCTGAGAGCTAACTGGGCTGCGTGTCAGGAGAATGGAGGATGAGAGGGAAGTCCTGAGGCAAGACAAAATGCTAATCAGACTGTATGTCCACAAGTCCGTGAAGAACCTCCAAGTTCAAAACAGGCCTCCACAACAGATGCCACTTTGGTGTGTGAATTATTTTGAGCTGAAGGCAATCAAGACCCCACAGGCTCTTGAAAAATTTTTACCTCTCCTTAAAAAAATTTATATTAGGGGCCTTGCTTATAAGACTTATCACCAAAGATAACTTTTTTTAAAACTTTATGGGGGTATATTGGGGAACAGTGTACTTCTCCAGGGCCCATCAGCTCCAAGTCGTTGTCCTTCAAACTAGTTGTAGAGGGCTCCAAGTCCAGTTGTCATTTTCAATCTTTAGTTGCAGGGCGCAGCCCACCATCCCATGTGGGAATTGAACCAGCAACCTTGTTGTTAAGAGCTCACGCTCTAACCAATTGAGCTATCCGGCCACTGCAGAGATAACTTTCTAATGCGATCTATAGGGCAGGGTAAACTTGTCACTGAACGTCTGCTCATCCTGTGAATGATCTTCCTTCTCTGAAGCCCTGAAGCACCTTACCTCATCCTTAGTTCAGAATGCCATATATATTTATCTCCTTTTCCCGTTCTGTCTCTGAACCTCTTGTGTATGTGGGTTTCCCACATGTATGTATGTAATTAAATTTGGTCATTTTCTCTTGTTACTCTCCCTCATGTCTATTTGAATATTAGACCAGCCTGATGAAGCTAGAGGGGTAGAGGAAAGTTTCTTCCTCCCCCACATCTGACAAGTTGTTTTCTTACATTGACTTTTTTTTTAATTGATAGCCATTTGATGCACTGATACAATATGTGTTCATTTCATTACTATTATGGTATTTCTTCTATTTCCTTAAAAGCTGATATTAAGTTGATGGTGCTTTTACAACCAAAGTTATCTCAGAATTAAGGAAATTGTTAATGTTAGTAGTTAGCAAGTACTTTGCCAAGCATTTTACATACATTTTTCTCTTTCCTTCGCACAACAAACCTATAAGTAGCTATTTTTATTCTCACTTAGCAGTAAGTAAGGAAACTGAGGCTTTAGGTGTTTTGAAAATGGTCATTTACTCCAGAAAAGAGGTGGGGTGGCTCAACCCAAAGCTGACTCCCCAGGGGATACAGGGTACAGAGCAGTCTCACTTTCTGGCCAAGAATAACACTGAATCCAGTTATTAACACCTTTGAATTATACCTCACCCAACCTCCTAACCTTTCAAGGAGCCTCAGAACTTTCCAAATATTCCTGAGGTATTGAGCTAGCTGCACTTCAGTTTGTACAGAATAAACCAAAACAAGCCTCCAAATAAACTGTAAATGTGCCGTGGAAAAATTTGAGAAGCATACACCCAAACTATGTAGTGACCATCTTTTTTTTTTTTTTTTTTTTAAATGTTTTTCCAGGACCCATCAGCTCCAAGTCAAGTAGTTGTTTCAATCTAGTTGTGGAGGGCGCAGCTCACAGTGGCCCATGTGGGGATCGAACCGGCAACCTTATTGTTAAGAGCACCTTTCTCTAACCAACTACCGGCAGCCCCAGGGATCATCTTTTTATTTGTGGGAGGCGACGGGTACTTATTCAAACATTCTGTAATGTTTGAATTTTTATTTACTTCAGGAATTCTTTTAATTGCCAATTGACATAAAATGGCCCCAATCCTCCAACATAATAAGCTCCAGTTAAATATGGGTACAAAGCATTAAAGATAATTTCCAAACAAACAAAAAGCCCTGTACAGGCCCAGTACAGGTATCATAATTTTCGTGCTCCCTTCCGATGCCTGTGCAGGGACACGACTGACTTGCATTTGGGCTCAGATGTAGCAGTAGGCTGGGATTCAGTTTGCGATTCTGCTTTTTCCATTTAATGGATATCAAGGTGTCTTCATTATTTTGGCACAATTAGTTTGTGGATTGTGGTTTGATACTAATAGTATTTCCAAATTATATTGTTATAAACATGAGCTATAAACACTTATGCATATTCTCATAGCTTTGTTTTCTCTTGGCTTTTGAAAGCATTTCCTTGGAATTCCCAAGAGTAGGATTCTTGGATCAAAACAAATTTCTAGGCTTTTGATTGCATTCCAAATGGAGTATTCTTACTTATACTGCCACCAGTAATGTTTGAGTACCATTTTCTCTACATTTACTATATAATTATCTTAATTATGTACTACATATTCATATACTGTATAATTATTTTTGTCAATGTTGCAACAGTAAAATGGTACATCACTGAGGTTTCATTCTGCATTTTGTTTTTATTACTAGTCGCTCAATATTTTCTCTTGAGTATGTTTACATGTAAGAGGAAGTGGGGTTTGGTAGCAATGATTTCAGCTCTGGCCCCAGAGCGCCCAGCTCAAAAACTGGGCACCATTACCCACCAACTCAGACTTCAGTAAGCCCTTAAACTCTCTCCAAGCTTTAGCTTCTTCACTGGTTAAAAAAACAAAACAAAAAAAAAATTAATTAATTTTAAGTGATTTAATTGGGATAAGGATCATATATACCTTAGTTTTTATAAAGAATAAGTGAGCCAACCTGTAACATGCTTATACTGTATTTGACACATAATGAGCCCTAATGAACATTAGCAATTTATTCATTATTATTGTTTATATTTTTTCTTGTTTGGACTTGGGTCAACTCTTTAATTGATGACCAAATGTAACTTTTTCAGACCTCCCAAAATGAGAAACTGTATTTCAAGTTTACTAACAAATACCTGTACACACTCAGTTTAACTCCATACCAAAAATCTATTATACAAAATGGAATCCTAGGTTCTCAGGGAAAAACCCAATCATACAATACATACTACATCTCCCTGATATCAAGGAATTCGTACAATGGATATTTGCTGAGTCTTCTAGGGGAAATTATAGGCATGGTCAATATAGTTAAAATCTATTTTTGGAACAATGCATCCATTATAGAGCTGAAAGGAACTTTGGAGAGCATCTAGTCCTGCTACAAACACCAGCTATGGGAGCAGTTACTAGGTCATGGGGGTGGAGTGGATTCTATGATCCAATATTAAGAGAAATGGGGTCATAAAGAAACACAAGATTCTATCCTCATGGGTCTCTTATTTCTTAGCGTTTAAGACAGTAATGCTCACTGTGGATATTGAAAGATAGGGACATGGTATTTAGCGTTCCTCAAACTTATCTGACTGAGAAAATATTTTAGAGAAAGGAGCATATTACCAAACCATAAGGAAAAACTCCATCTAGTCCCAAATCCCACTCTCCTCTTTAAGTCACAAGGAACTTGGGGCCCAGGGGATACAAGTGATTTCTAAGGGTCAACAACAGTGAGTGAAAGGCTGAGGCTAACCAGATCCTGGAATCTCACCCTGTCAGAATGTGTCCTTTCACACCCTATTGTATTACCTCGACTGAATCCTTTTTTTTTGGGGGGGGTGGGGGGATGCTAGTGGTGGTGGTGGGGGACGGGGTTGGGAGAGCCACCCAAAGAACCTCAGATGAAAAATATGACATTCCTTTGTGGTCAATGTCCATTAAACATTGGTTCCCCTTTTTCCTTTCATTCTTTCAATACAGATCAAATTTCATAACCAAAAAAAGAAAAAAATATCTGTATGAGTCCAACATGAAACCTAGCATATTTTTTTTAATTTACATTTTATTTTTAACCCCTTTCAAAAAATGGTATTATTGAGCATGATCAGTCTACCTTGTAAGGCTGACTTTTGCACTGTTCCAAAAATCATATCCACCATCAGTAGGTCCCTTTCCTACTGAGTCCAATTTGGCGCAATGTCTGTAGACACACACACACACACACACACACACACACACACTTATATATAATATGTATATTATATATATATATATATATATATATTCCTGTATTTTTACAGCCACGTCTCCTATTTTTAGGGAGCTCAAAAGTTCTAATAAAAGGCTATCAATACAACATGGTTAGATTGTCTATAATGTACTTTTAAAATACTTCAATATAGACAGTAAGATGTAAGTGCGTCAGGATTCATATCCTGGGAGCTGGGGAGGTTAAGAAATCCAGACACAAACACAGTCCTGGGATGGTCACACTCCAGTGGCAGTGACTACTGAACATGTGCTTCAGGCATTTTCATTGCAAACAGAGGTTTTGCTACTTAGCAGGAGTGTTAGAACTGGATCTCCCTAGGTGAGTTTAATGACTTCGATTGGCATAACAGATATGAGAAACAAGTGAAGAAAGATGAGATCAGGGTGCTCCATCTATGTGGATGGATGAGGGATATTCCAGAGCCAGGTTCTGCATTTATATCAAAAGGACAAACAAGCCTGGCAAACAAGTAGCCTGCAATTGCTCCCTAGGCACATTCCTGGGTCCAGCTGCTGATGCCAGGAAAATTCATGATTACTTGACTCCAACCCGATGGTCAGCTAACTCCTGCTGACGCCCGTGCCTTAGGTGAACCTTGTGTGGGAGTGTGAGACATGCAGTCAGAGCCCCTTGGCCAGGTGACCTGAGACTTGCTTGCCTGGAGGAAGGTAGCCCTCACCAACCTCTGTTTACCAGAAAGACCCAAACTGCCTTGGGCTGGTTTGTGGACCACAGCACCAAGTTGGCTAGTGGATGAAAGACTGAGACAGCACGTGGCCTATGTTTAAGTGACTTAAAACATTTATTTACCTCTCTGGAATCAAAGGACTGACACGATGATCATTTAAAAAGCCCAAACCTAATCATCTCTTCTTCCATTTAAAACCCTTTAATGGGTTCCCACTACCTTTCTGTTAAAGTCCAAAATCCTAAAAATGATCCAAGAGGCCTCACTCATCCCAAGCCACATTCCTGCTTTGCTCTCAACTCTTTCAGCCTGGAACTTCAACCCCTATTTCACCTATTTCCTACTCATTTCCCAAGCCTTTTAAAATATCTGTTTTTAGGGAGCTCTACCCTGAGTAATGCCTTCTGCTAAACTAGGTGAGGTCCCCAGGTTAAATGTTCTCTGGACATCTTGTGCTTTCCTGAAGTGCCGCTTATAATGTGATAGCCTGTGTGACTATGTACTTGTCTGCCTCCCCAGCCCCATCTCCTCTAGCCACTAGACTAAAAGTCTCATAAAGGCAGGGAACCCTCCCTCCTGTTCCCAGATGTAGCCCCAGAGCTGACAATGTGTGGCAACTAACTGGTGCTCAGCAATAGCTATTTAATGAATGCATAAATAAATAAGTCACTCAGATACCCAAGACACTCAAATTTGGCTACCTCTTTAACAAAGGAAAAATTAATCACTGGAGAAATTGCTTAGTAAATTTAGTGCATTGATTACCAAATATATGTAGGACTCCTGACTGAAAATGTTAGTATAATCAATGAATCAGAAACTGTAGGTGTTTTGTGGAAGCAATAACATTTTCTGTTTAGATATGCATTTGTGATCACCATCCTTTTGTGAGTTATTGACAGAGTTTTACATGGTTGTGCAAACTGTGCAGTCACACAAGACCCTTTGCTTAATGCTCACCTGCCTGTCACCATCTTGAAATTCTTCATAAGTTTTAAACAAAGGGCCCCACAAATTATGTAACCCGTCCTGAGTCTTACAAATTAGTTTGATTTTTGGAAGAGACCCAATGGATAGCCAATCTCTAGCTAAGGACGCATCTTGTATAACGAAGGCTGTGTTTTCAGCCTCCCGAGCTTAAGGTCTGAAAAAGAGGGTTAGAGTTTCAGGGCATTCTTTTTTCTGATATAAGCTATATTATGTAGGACTCTCTTTCATAAAATTAGGATTTTTCAGACTACAGAAATACGTGATTGTTTTAGTTCTTACTGTTAGGTTAAAAGCTTTTTAATTTTCCTAGAACTAAATTCTAGTCTGAACATGATTTACACTGAGTCTCATTATTAAAATTTTTGCTTAGAATTTTTTGTTTGGGGTCCTAATATTAGGGATTGTGTCAATTTTCCCAATTCACCAAGCATAGTCCATTAATTTTATCACCTTAAAAAATGGAAAACCATTGAGTATACTAACGGGAGAAAAATGAGAACTGTAGAATTGCTTTTCAGCTTCCAACATTTTAAACTTTAATAACTACATCAGAATTTTTGGAGATCAACATCTCTGGAGATAAAACCTGGCAGGACACATGCGACTGTTCATGAAGAGCACTGGTTTAGTCACCTTTATTATAATTTCTTTTTTTAATGTCAGATATTTGGTTAAACTTTACAAACAGCTTCTCTAGTTATTAGAAGTTTAAAGTTATTTGTGTTTACTTATAATTTATTTCATAAATGTCTACAGCATTTTAAATAGTGGCTCATTTTTTTTCTCAATTGAGTGACTTTGTCTTCCAGTGGACATTTGTCAATATCTGGACATATTTTTGGTTGTTATAACTGGAGGAAGAGGACTACTGGCATCTAGTGGGTAGAGGCCAGGGATGCTGTTACACATCTTATAATGCACAGGACAGTCCCCACAATAAATGATTATCTGGCCAAATGTGTCAAAAGTGCCAAAGTTGAGAAATCGGTCTAAACATACATGGCATTTGCCACAAATAGGCAACAAGGAAACATGACAACCCTAAGCTATGCCTCCCTTGTCACAAATAGGCAACAAGGAAACATGACAACCCTAAGCTAGTCCCCAGAAGAAACACACTGATTTATATGAAGTCATTTGGGAACTCCCTTTTTAAGGCAGGGAGTTAAGCATTGATGTCCTGAGCTAGAACCATGAATATCATTAGAATGAATATTAAAGATAGTGACATGATTCCTTGGTTGGCCCATAAAGGACTACTTTACTCAATGCAGTGGAAATAATATACACATCATAGATAACAGAAATTGAGAATTAGAAGAGATCGTTTTCAACAGTATTAATTTGTTTCCTAATACCTCGTTTCATGAAGAAATATACAGTATCTACATAATAGATCAGAATTTTTCATTCACCTGAGAATGCAAATCACCAGGTATAGCAGTTTCTAAGACAGAGATTTGAAAATGGATGATGTGTGAACCAATTTTATTCCTTGTGTTTTTTTTAAATATGAGCCATTATTTATATTAAATCAGATTACACATTAAAAAAATATTTTTTTTTTCAGTTATTTGTGGGGGAGGAGGCCAGTAAAAGAAACTCTGGCCTAACTGGGCCAGAATTTCTGCATGGTTATGAGGAGGGAATGGCTGATACCCACCCAGATTTTAGCAGGTCCTTGGCAGGTCACCTGGGGCCAACCAAGGCCCACTTAGCTCTCTAATACATGAAATTCAGTCCCTACAGATAGTTGATTGTGTCAATAGTTGATAGCGAAAACATTTTTCTCAGTGTTTAACAACTAAATTACAAATGGAAAAGAAGCAACTTGTGACTCAGAGGAGTTCTATAACTAATCAAGAATGAGTTATCATTAGTGAAGGATGGAATCTGGTACGTATTCTGGTCAAGGCTAAGGAGCTTTCAGGGCCCAGCTGAAGCAAAGGCAGAGGAGCTGACAGGTAAGCTTCAAACCCTAGTCATGAAATGGAAAAAAATATCAACTTCTTTCATCTACCACTAAAACTTTGTAAAAGTAAATTCACAGTATGTTACATTGTTTTTTAAAATAGAGAAGTTAGCCATTTCTAAGATTTCGAAGTTTCCCAAAGCTACAATTTTGAAAGCCTGTACAAAATTCATTAAGCACTAGCAGATACCCTGAGCTTTTCCTTCTTGCCAGAACTGAAATCTGTTACCAAAATCTTCTGGCAGGGGGGCTTGTCTGGAACTGCCTGGGCTCCTAGCAGGTAATTTACACTGATCTTTAAAAACCATTCACCCCTCCTCCTCCCTTCTATAAAACAAACCTGCCTTTCAGAACTGTTCTGAAAGGGGGGCAGAATGCCCAGAGGAGGGGACAAGTTCCTGACAGAGTCCCTCACCTACCACTCACTGAATTCAGGCCACAAAAAAGCCGTGGCCTGTTCTCATCTCCAGACACCATCGCTTTCTCTGAACAATGTATATCCTCCCAATTCTCCTCTTGTCCTACTATTCTTCTAGAAAGAAATAACATAAGCAGAAAGTGCACAGGATGCCAGGTGACTACGAAACTCACCTTCACCTGGGCAGCCCATAATGTCCAGCCTGGATCTGCAGGCAACATCGTCCACCGTGAAAGATGAGAAGTGCGTGGCAGGCAAGGGTTTCTGGGGTTTGCTCTGCATCTGAGAGAAAGCGCTATGAGCGAGAGCTAACACTTCAAAAAGCTAATAACCAAAAATTGGAAGAATCTGAATCAGAAATTGGGTGCTAACAAGACAAAATCAAAAACGGAAACCTAGGAAAGGAGTTGACTGTTTAAGAAGAATCACCTGTTTTCATAATATACCCAGCAGCGCGAGTTTCCTAGCCTTGCACGAAAAGGACAGGGAGGGAGCCGGAAGACAGGGAGACGCCTCAGGACTTCGGAGTCCCCCAACTTGAGTCTATATTCCAGTTGTTCCAGTCGCCCAGGGTAAGTCATTTATCAATCTGGCATCGGCTTCTTTATTAGTAAAATGAGGGTAATGTCTCTTGGCAGGGGTACGGTTAGGATTAAATAAAGTTAAAGCCGCTGGCACCCAGGGGACGGCAGTGAGTAACTGTTCGCTCCTAGCATATCCACCCCAGCAGCCGACTCTTCTGATTCCTACTCTCTGCGGACAAGGGGGAAAGAGGCCAGAAAAAGTGGCTTCAGGTGACACTGGACACCAGAGTCCTGGCCCCGGGCACCACTGATCGGACGGAAGAGTAAGGTCGAGGTATGGTGTCCTGCGCCATCCCCGGCCCCGGGCGGACACGCTTGTTGGCGATTCCTACCAGACGATCTCTCTTCCAGCCCAGGCTCCGCTTCCTCCGCCCGGAGAGCGCCCACCCCGCTCGGGGCAGCTGGGCCCAGGCGAAGAGCCGGCTCCCTCCTCCCATCCTTCCCATCCCTCCCCCGCCGCCGAGCGGCCGTGCAGGGAAGCCGATGGGGAGTCGGTTACCTGCATCAAGAGTATGGTCCCGGGGCGCCAGAGGGTGCGGTACCGCGCAGCGCCCCAGAAGAGCCACGCGGAGCCACCCCTCACCTGCCGCGCACTCGCCCAGCGCTGCGGTGCGCTGGCAGCGGTCTGGTACCGCACCTCCGGGTCTCAGAGCCCCAGCCCGCGCGCCACGCCCCTGGGGCCGCCCCTAGGCCCCGCCCATAGCCTATGCGCCTCGCCTACCTCCGCGTGTGCGGGGCCCCGCGCGCGGCTCCTGGCCAAGGTCAGCGCGCCCTCTGGGCATTACCGGTCTCTGGGAGGGGAGCTGGCGTCCGACTACTCCTCTCTTTGATTTCTCAGGATCGCATTCGTTCTTAGTTCTCCAAATGGCTGGGCGCTCGAGTGGCGTCTTTTTCAAAACTTTGTGTCCCCTTCTTCAGAGGCAGGAAGCGCGAGAAGTGCTGCCTTTTATGATTTTAAAAATGAAAATACTTTTTATAACAAAAAAGAAAACAATGCCGATTCTTTATATCATATATAATTTAGAGATGACTGTGTATTTTCTTCCTGATGAGCCTTGCTTACCAAATTAGCATTTCAAAACTCACTACATTCATGTCTATTTTCACATAAAAACTAATATTAAATTAAGTGTAGAACAATCCACAGTGTCATGCAGAGTAGTAAACACATCTCTCCCATCCTTACAGCATAGAGCATGTGTCATTTATAAAAGCTGATACAGTCTCCTTTGTAGCAAAAGGAATGTTGTGTGTCTTCTTCCACTGGTTTTTTACCTCCTGGAGAGCAAAACAGGTTTTTATTCATCTTCGTGTCACTTATTAATTTAATACACATGTATTGAAGTAAATGAAGGAACTAACATTATACGCAGTGCCCTCCCACCGTGTCTTGCTGGGGTTGTAGGTAAAGCTGAGACCCTGTGAGCAGATGGGTTTCCCTGTAACTGGAAGATTGCCTGCTGACCATCCTTCTAACAAAAGAAGGTCGTTGCTCCGGGACCACCAGGTAAATGGAGAGGGTAGGGCTGGACTGGTCTGGAGGGAATCACTGTCTCTGAGGCTCAGAGTCGTGAGCGACTGCTAAGCTCACAGTTCATGTTGCAGTCTCTTCCTGCAAGTCAGGGAGACTAACCCCCCAGAGACTCTCCCCAGAATCTACCTGGCACTAACAGGCCTCCACCGTAGCCGTGGCACCAGCGAAGAGCAGAGCACGCAAGATCTTAAATGCCTTTCAATAAGCTCTTTATTCAAACATCAACCATCAATACACCAAACAGTAAAGCACACAGAGTAATACAATAATTGGATATAATAGAGTAAGGAACAAGTCCCAAAGTCAATCAGAGTCCTGGTAGAGAGAGGCAGGGTGGCTGGTCTGGGAGGTTGGTCTGGCAGAGGTTCTGTCACAGGGGAGCAGAGCAAAGTGTAGGATTCTCAGAGCAGAGTGACAGCATGTCTCAGTCGAGACTCGCTCTCTGAGCTGCAAAAGTCCTTAGTTCTTATGCAGTTCTGAGTGCCTTTCAGACGCCACTTTATCAGGTCAGCCAGCACTCTGACATCCTCTTATTTTCCGTAGTAGACATTCGGAGTGTAGCTGATCACACCCAATTACAGGGCAACCAGGCAGCTCCCTGAACGCTGCTCCTAACTTTTCTTTGCATGTCCAAAATGGAGTTACTCTTGCTCATTCAATATGGAGGCACTCTTGCTCACACAAAACTCATTCTAACAGCTTCCAGGGGCTCACTCACTGTCTTGGGCTTTAAACCTGATGAGGTCAGATGGGGGAAGGGGTAGGATTCTTGTTTAGAAGTGTCCACACAGGATGACAGTGCCCCATAATTGAAGCTAATAATAACAATTACAAGCAGAGTTAATGAAATATTCCTGGGGGAAGGTAAATCTTACCTCTTTCCCAAGGAGATTCCTCCTCTAATGACAATCTAGGAAAATCTTGCTTTAATTATTTTAGGAAAGTAATCTTATGATACATTATGTGCAAGACATAGAACAAGAGGAACACATGAGCTCTTTTTAAACTTTTATATTTTTATCATGGAAACAAAAGTACAAACCCAAAATATCACAGAATTTGCATTTTGGTCAGAACTAGAAAAAAAGTAATTGCAATTTGTTTTCTCCATCTATTGCTTATCTGGATGTCTTTTTTTACTAAGGGAAAAAAGGATATTTTAAATTCCTTAAGTAAAGCCATTGTGAAGGCAAATATGTTATGAAAACCCTCATAATGCATTGTGAAATTGAATTTATAAATTTTATCAATTTAATATCTGAAACTAAGTATGTCACTTCTTTCCACTAGACTAAACATGTTTCCTCTATCCTCACTTGACCCGTTTTTTTCTTACTGGGCTTATGTCAAGGATATTTTAAGCTTGTTTTTAATCATCAATAGTTAGTATGCCTACAAGAATACTCTTTTTGATTTCTAAAGGGATGATCAAATTTGCTTGCATTTGAATTATCTACTCATATCATTAAACACTCCTATCTTAAAAAGGAAAAGAAAAGAAAATACGCCTATCCTATAACGCAGCAATTCTACTCTTTGGCATATATTCAACCATTGTATTTTTTAATGCAGTAACCACTATCCACATGTGGCTATTGAGCCCATGAAACATATCTAAACTGCATTGAAATGTATGGTAAGTGTAAAATACACAGATTTTGAAGATTTAGTATAAAAAATTTTTTTAAATATCTTATTTAAATTTATTTTAAAATATCGATTATAGTTGAAATGGTAATATTTTGGATATACTGATTTAAATATTAATTTTTAATTAAAAATAAAAAGGTGAATAAAATTTGTTATTAGCATAATAATTGGAACTTTAAATATATATTGCTGTTAAAAAAAAGAAACACAGGCCAAAATGGAGTCATTTTTGCTAAGCTGAGTCACCAAACCAAAGCTTAATAACTAACCTAATTGCAATTTCAGCCTCTCCCAAAAGTGGGATTTTAAACTAATCACTCTGGAATTTCCTGGTGAAATAGTGAAGTACTACTCTGCCCTGTAAACCCTCTGCTTTCTATTAAGAGAAGGTGTCCTTACCTGAAATAATTCACTCTTTTAACTTCTTAGTCCCACGCTTTTTCTGCATATAAAAACCTTCCCTTTTGTACAACTTGTGCAGTTTCCTTCTAGTGGCTGGGTGGGATGCTGCCCCATTTATGGATCACTTTGTGAAGCCAATTAGATCTTCAAATTGACTACATTGATTTCTGTTCTTTAACATTACCAAAGCAGTGTTAATTCTGCTCTCTAACAGAATTTGTACTATTAATATATTGTACTTCAGATATATTATGAGCATTAATGGATTGATCTAATCATCTAACTTTAACGTGTGATTTTGTTTTGATAGGAAGATTAATTTCAAGATCCAGACAATGGATTTACAAATTAACTTTTGGAATCTTTTGTCAGTTGGATACTGCATGGATCCCATAAATGTAATCTACTTATTTTTAATCACCATGATAACATATACCAATGATAAATCTATACAAGTGGTTCAGAAAGTATTTCTGGGTTTCTTAGCGTGTCAGCGTCCAGTCAGAAAACAGAAATCACAGCAGTTATTTTTACAGGGAAATTAAGGAATTGTTTAAACAGGCAATGGAGGGTTGAAAATGCAAGAAGGGAAACATTCTGATAACAGAGAGATAGTAACTGCGGGAACCAACTGCCATTGAAAGATCTGGAGAGATAAGTGTGCGGATTATCAAAAACTAACAACTGGAAGTCCCTAGGCAGCTGTGACTCAGACCTCCAAGGAAGCAGTGGTACCCAGCTGCTGGTGGTATTTCTAAAGGTAAAGGTTGAAGGTTGCTGGATCTAAGAAGGTAGATTAAAAACTAGGAATTGCAACCAACTTTTACATCCAGGGAAAAGAACCATTGCTGGGTGACACTGGCAGCTACAGCAAGCTAATAACAAGAAGCAAATGTTTCTCCCTCCTCCAGACTTCCAGTCTCCTCAAGCACCCCTTTTGGCAAAACCTTACAGGAAACATGGTTCGCTGTGCCATAAGCACAGCATCACCAAACAGGGTACAGAAGGATGGGTTTGAGCTGCAAGATATACTTTAATAACCAGCACAAGGATTGAACTTATGATTACAAATATCAACTCTCCTAGTATTATAGATGCAGGGAAGGGCTGATAAACACAGCTGTTATAGCGGTAATTGATAACGATTGTAATACATTTTAAAAATATTATAATAAAAGTGGTTAAAAGTACAACTCAAGTAAGGCAACAATGTTGAACTTGACCCAAACCTGTGCTCCCAGAAGACAGCAATGGTTAAAGAAACCCTCACACCCACACTGTTTTGTGTTCCAGGAAACAGCTTACTGTGAAGAAACACCACATTTGCTCAAATGACTTAGATAAGACACAGAGAACTCACTTGTTTATCTGTAAGGAGACTAGATACAGACCCTCCAAATTCTCTTTTTTATCTCATAAATGATTAGCTGAGCTGTTTGTCCCCACTGACCAATCTGCATAAAATGCTTGCTCACTTTACTTGATCAAACTTTATTCAGGCTTCTCTCCTTCCCTGTCTTTGAGCTTTCATCCACTCTCAGCCTAAGCCAGTACTGGAATGCAGAATAAACCCCTAATGGCCCCTTCCCAGCTGATCTCAAAGAAAACCATTCCTGATCAATTAATTATCCATCATGCCACCTGCTTACCCCACTCCTTGAGACCATTTCTTTCCAGCCTTGTGGACTCCTCCCTATGAAAGAAAAGCCCTTTTCTTCCTGACCTTTCAAAAGTTTGCAGATCTTACAAATGAAGCATCCTCCCTATTCCAACCCCTCCTCCCCCGAATGCAATACACCCCTTCCTGATTGTAATAATCCTTTTGAATTCCGTATCTCCCCTTTACCTAATTCCATATTTGGTGTTTATTTGACAATTTCATGGTGTTGTGACTCAGCTCAAGATTAGAGCTCATCTAGAAACCTCTATCATCCCCACGTAGGTAATGGTACCACGTTCAGCAATTTGAGGATCCTTTGGTGAGTGCAGTTCTCCAGTTAGTGCTCTGGACATCTTGTCTGTTGAAGAGTTATTTCAATTCTTTCCAGAAACAAGATAATCGTTTTCAGCAAAGGTTCTTTCTTTGGCCCTCCTGTGAGACCTCTTCTGTTTTACCTTGGTCCCCCAAACCAGGGCTTGGTCCAGGTCATTAATCAAGTGGGACTCTTTCTTAGCTCCTTTAAAGTTTATTGCTTTGGGTTAACTGTTAATCCCACAAGTAACTCTTACCCTATCAGGCACTGGCTTTCCTCTTCTCTCACTGACTGCATGCCATAATGGCACTAGTTTAATATCTTCAAGAACTGGCAACATGTACTAAAGGCAATTCAGAATTTCTTTGGAAAATTTGGGATCTTCCCAAACTGGCTCATCTGAGACCTCTTCCTCCCACTATCTCTATTTCTCCTTTTTATCACTTGAACCTTCTCTTCAGCTGCCTTAAATCCTTTGGTCTGTTCCCTTTCAACACCTCTATCCACTCCACCTCCTATCCACTCCTGTCATACCCTTCCCTACCCAGTCCAGCCCCTTGAGATTTAGGTCCCCTCTATTATGCTCACCTCCTCTTCACCCCTGCCCTAGATAGCATGAGATGGCCACACACACCAATCCAGATACTGGACAAATGAGATTGATAACAGTTTATTAGTCACATGGACTCACAGCCTGGGGGAGGAGGACACTGCCTGCCTTCAGGGTCACATGGGAATTATACTCAAGGGCAGAGTGAATCCACAGGGGCTGTGGGAGGCAGGCTTTCTAGTAATATGTGATGACTTGTGTAATTTGGGGGGCTGGCAGGGAACTAAAACTCCTTAGATTGAGGATCAAGAGGGTTACATATGATCTGGCTAATAGGGGAACTAGCTGAATGGGGAGACATTCCTCCTGGGTGGGGACATCTCTGGCAAGAGTAGGGAAACAACCTTTGGGACGCTGTAAGGATCAAAGATGTCAAGGCAGCACTTGAAATTTCAGACCCTACAATACACCCTGCCTCCATCAGAGGCTCTTGAGGGGCTCAGGGACCCCAACAACAACCACTTGATCCTGAAAAAGGTTGTTGGAAACACAACGGATATTTTAGGGTATTTTCTCCATTCATAGGCTTTGGAAACACACTCATGGCCACTAGTCTTTCTTCAGTCCCTTGCCTAAAGTTTAGTCCACAGATTCCATAAGACTTCACATCAGGTTTGATGTCTATTCACATCAAATAGAGTCTACTTCACAAATATTGATGGAAACGCTTAAGCCTCATATTGAGCAAGTAACCACCTGCCAAAAACACAATCCTGGGGAGTGGCTGGTTAGCTCAGTTGGTTAGAGTCTGGTGCTAATAACATCAACCTTGCCGGTTCAGTCCCCACATGGGCCACTGTGAGCTGCACCCTCCTTAAAGAAAAAAAAAACACAGTCCTGCTGAGAATGCAAAGGTGGAAAAATGATGAACAAACTAGCTCTGTTATATAACCAATGAGTTGAAATGTTGAAGTTATAAATTCTCTATTTGTCCCTGTTTCTATGTTTGTGTACATATGTTTATATATCTATATTATTATGTACGTACATTTTCCTACCACCAATGCTATCACCAAATTAGATAATAAAATTCCTTAAAGGTTCTGAATTCTGATTGACTTGGAGATAAGTAAGTGCTTATATAAATTAAATATTCCTAAAATTCCCAGAAATTAAGAAAATTGAACTTCTAATACTTTCAAAAGTATTCTTATAGAACCTATCCCAAATATTTTTAAAATTCAAGTTCACATAATAGGTAAATCTTTGGCAAATGAGACTAATAAGGTTTAATTAAAACAGCTACATTTTCTGTGTTGTGAGGATTAAGTATAAAACAAGCATACATTTTTATTCTATTTGGTAAGTTCTTCCTGTACTTATACTGGTTTACTGATCAATAAGTTAGTGTTACATCTACTACATGTTTAACATTATAAAATATGTAAATTTGTATTTAACCAAATTGAACCATTATCCAGACAATAATTTCAACAATAATTATGTATTATAACATGTCAGCTTGAAGATAGTTTCTGTGGTATTTTAGGTATCTTAAAACCTTAGACTTATGTTAAATTAGATGAGCTAATAGATATTCACTAAATATGTAGATCATTTCTGAGTAAGACAGAATGCTAGAACATAATTTTAGGTTTGTGTAAACTTAATTTTTTTGCCTCATTTTATGGTACGGAGAGGCTAAATATATTTTGATCTATTAATAAACATGTACATTGCCACATTGAGTAATTGTATAAGGAAGTGTATGACTATAAAAAAATTCATGAGATGTATATTCTTAAGCTCAGCTAGTCTGCTACAATATGCTGGTGTATGACAGACAGCTCACAGTTAATGACCTCATAGTTTTCTCTGTGAACATATTAGTTTGCTAGGGCAACCGTAACAAAGTACCAGAGACTGGAAGGCTTAACCAACAGAATTTCATTTTCTCACAATTCTGAAGGGTAGAAGTTCAAGATCAAGGTGTCAGCAGGGTTGGTTTCTTCTGAGACCTTTCTCCTGGGCTTGCAGATGACTGTCTTCGCCCTGAGTCTTCTCATGGTTTTCTCATTGTGTGTATCTGTGTCCTAATTGCCTCTTCTTATAAAGACACTAGTCATATTGGATTAGGGCCCACCCTACTGACCTCGTTTAACTTAATTACTTTTTTAAAGACCCCATCTCCAAATACAGTCATGTTTTGTGGTACTGGGGGCTAGGACTTCAACATAAGAATTTTAGAAGAACAAAAGTCAGCCCATAACACTGGGTGAGATGCTATTTGGAGAAATAATGCCAAAACGAAACAACTTTGTATGCAAAGTATGAAGGATGTATTCTTTTTTACAGAAAGGGAGAGTAAATTGTGTCCCAAACTAAAATTACTGGTTGTTCCAGGATGAAAAAAGTGGACAAAACTAAAAAGGATGTAGAAAGTTGTAGAAGGTTCTCAGGGAATTTTGTTTGTTATTGTCAAAGCTGGCTAAGATTTAATGGCTTTATTTATAAGAATTTTTTTAGTGCTTTAGTATCAAATATTATATTGATATAAAACCAGAATTTGGTGTTTTTCCTGTTAAAGTGACAAAATTTTCTTGAATCACTGGTCTGCTCTTAATAAGAGATTTTCCTTTACTTCCTGAGTAATCTGCCTAGAAGGCAAAGATTCTGTGTCTTAGAATAATTTTCTGTGCCTGATGTTGACTTTATTATGTTCTTGATTATTAAAAAAAAGTCTCATTTTGGAAAGAGTCATGTTCTTTATAATCATTTTATCTCATATGTTTACTTTTAAAATCTTCCATTGCCACTTTGACTTTGGATTAACTTCATTTTTGCGTGCCACATAAACACATTTTTTTGCCAGTTGCATTATTTTTGGAAATAGTCAAGGACGACCAACAGGGCTGGAATTTATAACCCAAAGATGTATGCTATAGATAATGTATAGTGTTTCAACACTGTTTTTTAAAACAAGTTTCATCGAAAGTGTAGGGGTTCACAATGGGTTACCCTAAGATATGCCTCTCTGACGTGCAGATTATTTCAAGTTGAAAACAATCATGGCCTAGAAGGTTCAGGAAGAACCTTTGATCTTTCCCCTTACTGCCTGAAAGAATTTAGACAAAGGACCTGCTCCAGGAAGGACTGTATTTTAATATGAACTAGGGATGATAGACAGGAACATAGAAATGTCCGTTTGATCAAAATCCTTTCTGAGTCCCATTGTTCCACGATGGCCCAATATACATTTGTTTATTAAACAATAACTCTTTTCATCTCCCTATGAATTGCCTTACTTCCCTCTCCTTAGTTCTGAATACATATATACTTCATTTTGCCTTACTGTCTTTGGCATTTTCATGCTTATGTGAATTCCCCATGTGCAAATAATTGAGACGATTTTTCTCCTCTTAATCTGCTGGATGTCATTTGAATTTTTTGACCAGCCAGAAGAACTAAGAGGGAAAGGGAAAAGTTTCCCCACCCCTGACAGTAGAAATATGGTTATGTTGTGATAATATCATGTGGCTGTTAAAAAAAATGGTGGGGATATCATGCTATATTGTCATAGGAAATAATGTTAATATATCACTACACTCACTATATGCATTATTACTCATGACCAAAGATACAGATAAGTAATGCACATACGGTCATTTCCAGGGATTTTTACATTCTATTTCTTAAATGTTTGAGTGAAGAAAAATATACATATAAACTTTGTTTTGCAATTGCTATACCTTTAAAAATATATTTCCATTTTGAAAAAATATCAAATACACGAATAAATAAGCTAGCACGTAGAAAATGTAACATTTCTGTCAAAAAGGAAAAAAAATGTACAGTGAGCAGATGCCTATCATGATGTTCACCAGGAAAAAAACAACTTAAAAGAAGTAGCTGTTGGATGGGATTAAAAAAAAAAAATGTGGCATATCTGTGCAATGGAATGCTTAGTTAAACAAACCAACCAATCAACCCCAAAACTGATTCACACACAATATGGATAAATCTCACCAACCTTATGCTGAGGCAATCATGCCAAGTATATAAGAGCACATACTGTTTGATTCATATTTATATATTTGAAATTTTGAATACATTAATCTAATCTGTAATAGCAGAAAGGAGAGTACCTTGTTGCCTGGGGTGGATGGACGTACTTTTGGGGGTAATTTGTGAGGCTAGGAGCAGAAACCATCCTATCTTAAAAGCTATCTTGACTTGCTTTGTACCTTGAACTTGCCGGCTTGTATTTGCCTTAGGCCTGGAGAAGTCGCCTGGAATGAAACCATCTTATTCTAAAATCCATCTTGACTTGCTTGCTTTGTACTTTGAACCTGCTGGCTTGTGTTTGTCTCCTGGGGTCTTATGGTCAGCAGGCCTGGGCATTCTAGACTGCGGCATTGGGCCAGGATGTGGAACAGGAGGGCATGGTCACACCCCCAAAACCCTTTGTTGCGGGACACAATGCAACAAAAAAGCCCCTCAAGCATTGAAGGGGGACACAGCCTCTTTTACCCCCTCCTATAAAACTCCATACCCCTTTTTGCTAGGAGAGGTGATGATGCTCTTTTCTAGCCTGACCTCCCATGGCTCAAACACGCCAAATAAATTCTAATAGACCACGTTTGATCTCCCGTGACTTACTCCTCCAGCCATGCTCAACAGTAATTGAAATGTTCTTTATCTTGATCGTGGTGGTGATTACATGGATACATACATTTCTCAACTCAATGAACTATATACTTACAATGCATACATTTTATTGTATGTCAGGGGAGGAAAACTAATTTCCTCTCTACTTTTCTAGGTTCTTGGCTGAGATACCCTTCCCCTGTAAAAAAATGATAGATTAACAGGAGAAAAACAAACAGAAGTTGAATAATGTGGGAGACACCCAGGAAAACTGAGTAACTCTCCAAAATGGCCCAGACCACCACCTTAACTACCATCTTCAGCTAAAGACAAAAGATGTTGGTGGGGGATCAGTTATGAGAGGTGACAGGTAAGGCACAGTAAATAAGGTATGGTCACCGTGAAGAGTTAAGTCTTTAGGTTGCTGTTTTCTCCACTGAGAAGAATTTCTAGAGTTTTAGTCACCCGCTCTTCCTGATACAGAGGAGACACTTTTACAAATGGAGAGTTCCTATATAAATGTAAATGTCTCTACAAAAGGGTAACTTCTACTTAGTTTTCAGAGTTTCTCTTGTGTCTGCTGTTTCTTAAAAATAACCAGCTCAAGATAATCCTTATGCCAAACAGGCATACCTATTTAGGGGTGACAAATTCTACTTTCCATGTAGACTATACCTCAGTAAAATTGATTTTTGTCTGTTTAAAAAGACTAGAGGGTGTAAGCAGAAAGAGAGCATGTGTTTGGCAGGATCTGGACACACTGAGTTTGCAACAATGATGAGCTCTAGGCTTCTGGAAATACGCCTGGCCTCCAGTATTTCTTATCTAGAAGCTACCTGGAAAGGGATGGCTGGTGCAGCTATGCGACTAAATGAACTCTTTTGAGGGTGAGAGGGCCTCAGAGAAATTGTGGGACATTTTTACAATTATGAGGCACTGGCACAGCAAAGGAAGGGAAAGGGGTTGGAGAGAGCAGAGCAGAAACATATTAACACTGTGTCCAGGACACCAGAGAAAGCGGGCTGATATGTTAAAAGATACAGAAGTGTCAAGTAGATTCACAGAGTATTTCAAGCTGAGCAGTAAAATTCTCATGGTAAATGAACAAGAACGTTCCAGATACAAAATTGTTTAATACTGACTTTCAAGTTGAGGTTGAAATGTAGCAGAGGTGCCCTCTGGTGGTAGAATCCAAAACCAAATGTGTAAACATAAAAACATTTGAGAAACGGGATGAAAATCGACTCTAGTTTTTATATACATTAGATCTGAGAAGTAAATATAATTCATTTGTACCATGGGAAAATCCACTGCAATTAGCTAGCATTATGTAAAATAAAGATTATAGATAGACTTATGCGATGTGCTTATCTGATAGACTTCCATGTCTAGTCAAGAGGGAGTAACAGGGATCAGATTTGCCTTCTGTTAAAGACAACAGTCCCAAAATGCAGTCGCTAATGCTAAGTCCAAGATTAATTACAATTTTGGCTCTCCCAGAAATGGAATCTTCAACAAGTGTAGGGCTGCAGAAATTTTTCTTTTTACCCTTCTCAGTTCTATGGTTGGTCTAATCATCAAATTGACATAAGACAGGCCAACAGGAGAAAAACAAACTTAATTTAATACATATAAGAGTCTCATAAAAGTAGGAGTCCCAAAGGCAGCCAGGTAATTGAAGCTTATATCACATCCTGAGCTAAGGAAAGGGGTAAGGATCTGGGGGTACAAAGTGGAGGAAGGCCATTCACAGTAAGGGGGAGGAGATGTTTCAAAAACAAAGGTTGCCCTGTCATGCAGGTAATTTCATAGGTAACAAAGTATCTTTGATAATCGCTCTCTTCCTGGTACAGGCCCCCTTTCCAATGTAAATTAGGTAGTTGTGGGGGAGGTTAAGTTTTTCCTGATTGCCTTTAGCTCAAAATAATACCCACACCAAAGAGATATTTTGTACTATAGAAGCAAATTTCTTCCCCTTAACTAGTCTATCAAGAATTGTTTGATCAGCACTAGTTAGGTGATCTATCTGATAGACTCCTGCCATCCCCTAAAGGAAAGTGACCTTGCAATAATAAACAATCTGCTTTTTGCTTAGTCCAACTTTCTTATTCCTGCTCAATTCTGCCTATAAAAGCCTTTCATTTTATATAGCCCGTTGGAGCCACTTTCTATCTGCTGGATTGGATGTGCCTCATTTATGAATTATAAAATAAAGGCAATACGAGCTTTAAATTTTACTCAGTTGAATTCTGTGTTTCAACACTTCCCAGCTGAAACAAATAAGAAATCATACAAAAATACATTAAAAATTATTTCTGAAATCAACATTTTTCAAAATTAGACAGCAGGCAGCACAGGGTAGTGATCCCTGAAAAATGGGAAACAAATGAGGTGAGCCCTGTGATTGCCCTGGGAGATGTGTCTAGGCTGCAGCTCAGGAAGGGGTAACTCAGGCAGAGCTCAGCAGCCTCCCTGAGATACCAGATGGATCCCATACCAGACACATAACACTGCTACCCCCTCCTTCAATCCTCATCCTCATTTGCTACCCTCATACTTTGAAATTGATAAATTTCCTGCTTTCCTCAAAACTTCTTGTCAGTATTTTGATTCCTTCCCTTCTCTGTCCCTGAATTTTGAATGTGCCTAAGACTTTGTCATAAAGTCACAAAATGTCAGGGTTGGCAGAGATCTTAGACACTATTGAGTCTGACCCACTCATTGCTGAATACTTGAGTTATGCATACAACATTTTGATCATATATGAGCGTAGTTGTCCAGCTTCTCTATGAACACTCTCCATGCTGGGTTCTTCCTCTCTATTCCATCTTCAGGAGCTCTAATCTTTAGATTCTTCTTTCTCATGGTAAGCTGAAACAGGCCTCTCTGAAACTTCTGCGAAATGGTCTAGTTTCTCTTACTCTCACTCGTTTCCGCTCTAATCTAGACCGAATAACAGCCCATGCATGGACTACTTCAATCGTTGGATGATCTCCAGTGTATTCTGTCTTTCAATTAATTCGGTATATAGCAATTCTTACCTGATTAATCTTAAAACACGGTTTTGATCCTGTCTCTCTCCTGCTTAAGAACTTATAAGGGCTCCCCCAATATTATTCCTTTCAAAAAAAAATGTATTATTTTCTTAAATGTATTCTTTTTATGAATGCCATTCGTACACAGATACAGAATTCAAAATATGTAAAAGGGTATATACATACTCTTCCAATTTTCCTTCAGAGATCACCACGGTTGAAAGTTCTGGGGGGATTGCTATTGTTGTTTTTCCCCCCGGTATCTTTCTAGGGCATTTAATTAAATGTATATCCTTTGCATGCCTCTAATGGTATGTTTCACTGATCAATTTTGCCTTGAACCACACAGAGGGCAATTTAGCCATATCCATCTAGCATATCTGTTCTTTACCTTGCTTTTTTTCACGTATCATTTTTTGGAAATCACTCCACAACAGTTTATAGAAAGCCTTTTAGCTTTTTTTTTTTTTTAAGTCTGTACAGCACAGGGGATTACTAAGATATTTAAATAGATCCCTAATTGGCATTTAGGTTTGTTTCCAGTTTCTTGCTATTACAAACAGTGCTGCAATGAATATCCTGGTACACATATGAAATGTATGTGTAGAATAAATGGCCAGAAGTGGCATTGTTTGGTTAAAATGTGCATGTACAAATTTGACATTGCCCTCTGTGTAGTTTTCTTCAAGGGTGAAAGTGATTTGCAAAAGATACCACCAGACACAGGTCAAGGAAACAAGTTCCTTAAACCTAAGTAAAAGGTACAAGAATTTAAACTCTAAGAAGAGCACACAGAGCTAGAGATTCAGCAGCCAACTCTACCAGAAGGTAAACTTCCCTGGACACTGTTAATTGGGTGAGGAGCCTATTAGGTCTTCAAGAAATTTCCTCTGCTGTACTCTCAAGAGGGTTCATGCCCTATCTGATTCTCTGCATGGTCTGGAGACCACAGTTGTGTGTTTGACCAGTGATGGGAACTGATAATAACCCCAGCTCATTCCTGAATAATCATTGCAAGAGTGAATTGAAAGTCAGTTTCACAGGATAAATTTCCTAGGTGGACAATCCCCTTAGAAGGCCCAGGCCTGATGCTATGCTTCCCATATAGACTCTGAACCAATTTACGCTCTCACTAAACAAACATATGACTGCCTGTTTTGACACATACTCACCTACAGAGCAGAGAATCCAAGTTTTTACCTTTGCCAATTCTGATAGGTAAAAATGGAAATACATGGTTTAAATTTAACATTTCTGTCATGTGCAAAGTTGCACATCTTTTCATAGAATAACAATAAAAGACATATAGGTCTCTAATCCTAGCAAAGCCAGCTCTTCCATTTGGGCACTTGAACCCCACCCTTCTGTCATGCTCCAGAACATTACCCAACAATATTCTCTTTTGCAACATCAATATTTATTCTTTCTACTGAATCTTTCTTATCAGCATACAATAATGTTATTTTGCCTTTCTTTATAAAGCTTTTCTGGAGCCCCTTCCTCCTCTAGCCACTGCTCTAATTCATATTCTCACTCTCTTTCTCTCTCTCTCAGCCACAAGAGTCATCTAAGAGACTCAGAGAGAGAGAGAGAGAGAGAGAGAGAGAGAGAGAGAGAGAGAGAGGGAGAGGGAGAGAGAGAGAGAGAGATAGAGAAGAGAGACGATGAGAGGAGCGAGAGAGAGAGAGAGAGAGAGAGAAGAGAGCGCAAAGTTAGGCAATCTTTTTCTGGAAAGGGCTAGATAGTAAATATTTAAGCATCGTGGACTATATGGTCTCTGCTGTAGCTACTTAACTCTGCGCCTGCAGGGTGGCAGCAGCCACAGACAACACGCACATGATTGAATGCCGCATAGCCATCGTTTGCCTTAGTTTCCTCCCAGCTTTGCAGAAAGCTGACATCAGTTCACCCTTGCAGTGATCAGTCAGGATGTTGTTGCAGCTGTTCCTGTGCCTTGTATTTTGGCTGGCGTCTAGCTGGGATCTCCAGAACGATTACAGAGGGTCCCGGGGACATAAACCTCCCATGAGTACAGCAAAAGGGAGTTTCTGGAAGAATCTGACTGTGTCAAAAGCATTGTCTGTATCTGCTCTCTCCAAATTCTGTTAAACCCTCTGTAATCTAGTGCTTCCTGGCACGCCCTTAGGTAAAGGGCTCTTGTCAAATTCAGCTTCACAGTACTACATCCAATAGGCGTTTATCTGAGCTCATCTTCTTGTCATCTCAGCAACGTTTTAGACAAATAAGCACTCTTTGTCCTTGAAACCCTTTCTTCAACTGAGCACTGAATCCTCCTGTTTTTCTTCCGTCCTCCTTCTAAGCCTGCTGCTTCCTCCTCAACTTCTAGCCTCTTAATAACTGCAAAGCCTCAAGGCTCAGGCCTCAGATCTCGTCCCTTTCTCTCCTGCACTCCTTCCTTATGACCTCATCCAGCCTCCTGCTGTTGAACATATCTATATGTATCATCTATGTATAACATTGACATCTACCTAATTTTTATCTCTAGTGTGGAGCTCTCTTCTGCACTCCAGGTTCATATTTCCAGGTGCTTAGTTGACATCTCTACTTGAAGGTTAAATCAGCACCTCAAACAAGTCCAATAAGCAGTCCATAATCTTCTCCCACAGCCTGCTTCTCCTGCCCTCCTTTCCCTGTTAGTTATTCACAAGTCTATCCACCTAGTTGCTCAGGCCAAAAACTTTTGGAGACAGGCCTATCTAGCCTCTCTCTCTCACATAGCACATACCCAATCTGTCAACAACTGTTTGGGTTCTGTTTCAGATTATATCCAATTTATGATCCCTTCCATCTACCTTCATTGCTGTTACCTTGGTCCAAACCACCACCTTCTCTCTCCTCCATGCCTTCATCCCCCATAAGCCTAGTCTCTACCTAGCCACAAGAGTCATCATTTTAAGATGTAGGTCAGAGCTCTCAACTCAGGGTAAATGCCAAAGGTTTTACAGTGGCCTCTAAAACTCTGGCCCCACAATTTCTCTGGCCTTATCTCCTGTACTCTCCCCTCACTCACGCAGCTCTAGGCACACAGCCTGCCTTTCCCCATACTGGGCCACACCACGCATACTCTCATCTCTGAGGTTGTGTACGTATTGCTCCTCTGCCTGGAAGACTCCTCCTCCAAATACCAGACTGGGTTCAAATATAACTTCACAATGTTATCTTCACTGACCACCACATGTAAAATGACAGTCCATCTCCCCAACTCTTCCTGTCGCCTTTCACTGGTTTATTCTTCCACAATAGCATGTATACCATCTAAAATGCGCAACAGTACATTTTACTTAATTTTTTAAAAAATCTGCTCCCCTTCCTTACATAGAAAGCTTTTTGTGAGAGCAGAGGTTGTTTTAAATCTGTCTTGTTCTTGGTATATCCGCAGCATTTATAAAAGTGCTTGACTCAAAGTAGGAGTTCAGCAATATTCGATGAATGAATAAGGGGGGAAATGAAGGAATGAACACTTTGTGTTTACCACAATTGTAATGACTTAACAACACAGATTTATCATCTTATAGTTCTGGAGGTCAGAAGACTGACACAGGTCTCACTGGCCCGAAAGCAAGGTGCTGGCAAGGCTGCACTCCTTTCTGGAGGCACTAGGGGAGAATCCATTCTCCTTGTCTTTTCCAGCTTCCAGAGGCTGCCTGCATTCCTAGGCTTGTGGCCCCTTCCTGCACCTGTAGCCTAGCAGTGGTCTGAGGCCTTCTCACATCAAATCTCTCTGCCTTCATGTCTCCTTCTGACTATCTCACTCTTTGCCTCCATCTTCTTTTAAGGACCCTGTGATGTCACTGGGCCCAAGCAGATAATGGAGGTAATCTCCCAAACTTAAAGTCAGCTGATTAGCACCTTTGGTTCCATCTGCTATCTTCATTCCCCTTAGCTGTGTAATATAATATATTAACAGGTTCCAGGGACTAGGATGTGGGCGTCTTGGAGGCAGGACATTATTCTGTTCACCACAGGAAGGAATCTATAGGACTTGCTCAGGAAGCAGAGCTCCACCTAAATCAACTAAGAGCCCAGTAGATCGAAGTTACTAAGCGCTGGCTGCTCTGTGAAGGAGGCTCTCCCCAGAGAGCAGCTTCCCCTCCACTGCCTTCTGCGAGCTGTGCCTCTACTCGGGACCTATGGCGCCTCGCAGTGGTCATTCAGTCAAAACTCCCTCTCAGATAGCAGTCCACAGACAAGATGTCAGTAAGCGCCTTCAAATCGAGGGGTACGTGTGTTAAGGTTTCCTCTTCACAGCATTCGCATTTTTAAAGAGTTTATTTCAGCTGTAAGTCACAGAAAATATCTGGTTTATACAATTAAGAGTTTATCTTTCTTACAAACCAGACCTCTGGAGGTAGCAGCTGCTGGTACTGGCTCAAGGACTTAACATCAGCACCAGTTGTCTGTGCAGTCGTCTTTGTTTGCCCTGATAATCTGGAGGGGGACCTTCTCCACCCAAGAGTCACATCTGTTTTCTAGGCAAGAAGCAGGGGACAGAGCAAAGATGGCACCACTAGTCATATCTCTTGCCAGAAAAAAAAAATCTTTCCAGACATATGCGTAGACTTCCCTTAATGTCTCAATGGCCAGAACTTGTCACATGGATGCTTGCAGCTCCAAGAAACTCTAGGAAAATAGGGACAGTATTATCATGGTTGATTTAGACCAATCATGATTCAGTATCTGCAGATCGGCCCTACTGTTGCCAAAAACAGAATTTCCATTTGGTTTGCACAGGGGGTGTCAGGCTTACTAAATATATAGGATACCTAATTAAATTTGATTTTCTGACAAACAACAAACACTTTTTCTTTTCTAATTGAACTGGCATTCTGTGCTTTATCTGGCAACCCTAAGTTAGCAGCAGAAAGGGGGGAGTGGATGTTGAGCAGGGAACTCACAAGATCTGCCACGAGGGAGATGGCATTTTATTCCAAAAGCCAAATCTACGTGGGAAGAAATTACAGGCTTCAATCACAGTCTGGTGAGGAAACGCTTTTGTGACAAAGTCTCTTAGGTGCATGTTGGCCTTCCACTCAGGCAGTTGTAGGATATCCTGTGCAATCTGTAGGTCAGACAGGTCTTCAGTGGGGTCAACAGGAGGTTTCTACTTGATAATCCCAAATCAAATGGCTTCTCCTTTCAGCAAGTGTCTGTCCTGCTCAGCCAAGGCAGAAAATTGTTCAACAGTGGAAAGCAAGATAAGAAAATGACAGAAGCAGGGAATGTACAGTTCTGTTCAAATTAATCTGTGCCATTTTGACTCATTCAAGTACTGGTAATGATGGAGTTCGTAATTTATAACGTTAGCATTCAATCAGAAAAAAAGGTAATTAAAATATGAAATTAAATTTAAAACATTAAATTTTAGAATAAAAACTGTCCCTATCAACTCCTTTCCTCTCATTTTCCCCACTGTAATTTAAATATTCTGTAACCACCAGTTATGGGTTCTGTGGCCTGACAGTGTCTTTGGTCTGGATTTTTTGACATTTGTTTCAAGCCAGAGCTGTGAACAGAAATATCTCCAGAATCACACGGTATGAATTGCTATACAACAAGATTAAACTAAACTATTTTGATGTTGATTCTGACCACATGTGAGCCATTTTCCACAGCTCTGAGTCACATTTTATTACTAAACCAAAACCATATTATTAATTAAAAAAAAAAACCACTATCACTTTACCTCTTCAGGTTTCAGCTTTCTCAGATATTAAGCTTTCATATTAGTTTCATAATTCAGAAATTAATACATGATGGTGATTCCATCAAATTACCTGTTTCACTAATTAAGAATCTCCAAATTCTTTTTGATCCCAGGAAACTCAAAGAATAATACAGCATTTATCATCTCTTATGCCCTAATGGGAGCAGTAGCTAGTCGAAGGCGACACCTTCTATACACCTTTATTTAACAGTTCATCTGTGGTCTTCCTTGTATGAGTCATATTTCTCTTGGTGTCTCAAATTTCCCATCTGTGAAACAGAGAGTCTGACGGCAATATAACTGTTATTTGAAGTACTTTGAACAAAATGGTTATAGTGTCTTAGCATAATGTGTGTTTTTGTACACCAAGTAGTGCAGCAGTCTCAAACTTGCTGCACATTGCAATCATTTAGGGAGCTTTAAAAATACTGGTGTCTGGAGTCTGCACCAGGGATTCTGGTTTAACTGGTGTAGGGTGCGACCTTGGGGATGGAATTTTTAAAGCTCCTCAAATGATTCTAATGTGCAACAAAGTCTGACACCAGGGAGCACTCCTCCCAGGTAGCTAAAAACAGGCCTCTTTCAGATGTGCCACTTCCTGGACCAAGTTCCTGAATATTCCCCAATTGATGCAGCCTTTATCCTCTGGATAACCACCAGGAAGGAGGCAGGTAGGTCAGTGGGATCCAGGACCCAAGCCACACTAAGGGGTACTCAGGTTGGAACACCGATCTAAAAAGGACCCTGGAGTCTGACCAAAACGAACCATAATACCATTGTGACTTATACCATCCTCCCCACCAAGGTGGGGATATGTAAATTGATGTCACCCTCATTCAGCAGGGTCTTGATGGATTCTGGGAACTGGGGACGCTTTGTTCACAAGGCAAACAAATCTTCAGTCTCAATATAATCCCTTCAATTGCCTTGAAGATGGTATAGCTAGTAGGTGGGATAAAGCCTTTTGAAACTTTTGTGGGGCTTGAACTGAATAGTTGTTAGGAAAAAAGGTCAGAGAAAAGGTGTGGAGTCAGTTGCAGGAAGAGAAAGGCAGCCCAAGAGCTGCCAAGCCAAGATAAGAGGTTTGGGAGAAGAGATATCTCAAAGGGGGGATTTACTGTTTTAAACGCAAAACCCTGACACCATGTTATCCCGCCGCGCTCCTCCAGCTCCACTCTAAAACCCTGAGTAAATTTTATTTTCCTCACTAAGGCACTATCCTAGTGCAAGGAGAGCATGTTTTCGAAGAGCTCAAAGAAGAGGGGAGAACATCAGAGTATGAGTCACAATATAAAAAAAGGGACATGCACCATTTACCGAAAGTTGGTTTGCCCCCATCTCCACTAAATATAAGCAGACAATAATGAAAGATTATTCCCTTAAAAGAATACCAGGTATTAGCCCGCCCAGGCACCCACATGCCCCAGATCTGCAATGGGCAGAAAAATAAAAAGGAGGAGGAGAGGGGAGTTAGAGTTATGAGAAGGTTACAGCCTCTGAGTCACCAGGAGGGTGGATTATGACATAGATGGCTGACTCCACTGCCAGAGTTTCTGTGATTTAGTAGGTGCGACCCATTTCTAACCAGTTCCCAGGTGATGCTAACATTGCTGGCCTGGGGATCACCCTTTGAGAACCATTGGTGCACAGTGTTCTCATAGACATTATTTCCTAGTCTACTGTTTATTATGGTCGGTTCTTTGAAATTTTAACAAGTTTTATGAGAAAAGAAGAGTCTGATAGTCAAGTGAAGTGGGGAAATACTGGATTAAAAGAAATTAAAAGAGGTTTCTTTTGAGAAATGGAAATAACTTGCTCTCTACACATACACAGCTTACCGTCTATATTTATCTGATTTTCCCATTCCAGGAAATTCTTACTCCGAAAGATGAAAGGGCAAATAATTTTGTTGTTTGTTCCAGGAACTTCCTGAAAATCTATTAACCCAAATACTAGACTATTCAGTTTACCCTCATTAAAGTAAATATACTTTCCCAGGAAAATAGGTAGCATCTAAAGACTGTTTGCTCTTAAGGATTCACCTACAAATTCTCGCCTCACTGTGTTCACCAATTCTGCATTGCTATGTCACAAACTGCTCAGTTTTAATGAAGCTCTGCATCAAAACAGCCACCTTAATCCAGACCCCACAACACCTCATAAATAACTTGTCTTTGCCCTCACCTGAGAAACTATTGAAAAGTCTGCGATGATACTGATTCCCCTTACCTCGACAAGCACTGAAGTAAGCCTGGCCTTCTCCATGGGTTATTTTTGTGGCATTTTCAGGAAGCCAGCCAGCATTCAACAACCTACTGTCTTTGAAAGTTGCTAAGAGAGTAAATCTTAGAAGGTCTTCTCACAAGGAAAAAAAAAAAATTGTAACTGTGAGGTGATGGATGAACCAAACTTGTAGTAATCATTACACTACATATACATATATCAGTCATTATGTTGTGTATCTTAAACTTATGTAATATGTCAATTATATCTTAGTAAAACTGAGGGGAAAGCTTGATAACAACAACAACAAAACCAGTCTATTACCTTAACTTCCTATACTAGGTTAGATCCCTCCTCTTGACTCCCTGTCTTATTCACAGCCCAGCAGAGTGCCTGGAAAATAGTAAACATCCAATGAGTATTAACTGAGTAAATGAATGCAATTTTTATGCTATTATGCATTGTGACTTTCTAAGTAGGTAAAAGTGTGACTGTCCCAATGTTTCTATGACTTACAGAGGAAATGCTCCTCAGAACACCCTTTGGAGAACCCTGTCCTAATTTTGTCTCACAGGTATCTTTTGAAAAGGTATGGGAACTACTGATTAAAACTGCCATTTTTTTTTTTTTTTTTAAGTCAAGATATATTTTATTTAAGTCCCTACATCTAGCAAGATGTATTAGGTTGACGCGAAAGTAATTGCAGTTTTTGCAATTGTTTTTAACCTTTTAAACTGTAATTACTTTTGCACCAACCTAATACCACTTGCCTTTTCATGTACATGAGGCAAGAAAATCCCCTTTGTTCTTTTTTTAACATTATAGATTTTTTAAAATGTATTTTTCAATTACACTTGACATACAATATTATATTAGTTTTAGGTATACAGCATAGTGATTAGACATTTATACGCCTTATGAAATGATCACCATTATAAGTCTAGTCACCCTCTGACACCATAATAGTTATTACAGTATTATTGACTGTATTCCTTATGCTGGACTTTATATCCCATGACTATTTTTATAACTAGCAATTTGTACTTCTTAATTTCTTTCACCTTTTTCACCCAACCTCCCTAAATCCCCTCCCTTCTGGCAACTATCAGTTTATTCTCTGTATCTATGAGTCTGCTTCTGTTTTGTTTGTTCACATTTTTTGTTCTTTAGAACCCACATATAAGTGAGATCATAGGGTATTTGTCTTTCTTAGTCTGGCTTACTTTGTTTAGCATAATACCCTTTAGGTCCATCCATGTTGTTGCAAACGGTAAGATTTTATTCCTTTTTATGCTGACTAATACTCCTTTGTATATATATGTACCACATCTTCTTTATCTAATTGTCTGTTGATAGGAACTTAGATTGCTTCTATACCTTGGCTATTGTAAATAGTGCTGCAGTGAACATAGCGGTGTATATATCTTTTCGAATTAGTGTTTTTTTTATTTCTTTGTGGAAATAAAGAAGTGGAATTGCTGAGTCATATGGTAGTTCTACTTTTAATTTTTTGAGGACCCTCAATACCGTTTTCCAAAGTGGCTGCACCAATTTACAATCCCACGAACAGTGCACGAGTGTTCCCTTTTCTCCACATCCTTGACAACACTTGTTTGTTGAACACTGCCATTCTTATTCCTAAAGGCAGCCATCTGATGGCTGAATTTATTGGTAAATTTAAGACGCTTCTCTGTGTGAAAACGCTGATCTCAGGAGCTCCTTCCCATTCATGATTAGAGTCTTTATTATGGACTGAATTGTGGTCCCTCCTCCCATCCAAATTCATATGTTGAAGCCCAAACCCCCAATATGACTATATTTGGAGATAGGGCCTTTAAAAATATAATTAACATTAAATAATGTGATAAGGTTGAGGCCCTAATCTGCAAGGACTGGTGTCCTTATAAGAAGAGGAAGGGACACCAGAGTTTTCTCTCTCTTTCTCTCTCTGTACACGCACAGTACAAAGGCCATTTGAGGACTCAGCAAGAGGCAGCTGTCTACAAGGCAGAGAGAGAAGGTGTTACCAGAAACCAACCCTGACTGCACCTTGATCTAGGACTTCTAGCTTCCAGAACTGTAAGGAAGTAAAATTCTGGTAATTCACCTAGTCTGTCGTATCTTGCTGCGGTAGCCCAAGCTGACTAATATAGCTATTTTAGGGCTGAACCCGGAACTAGTGAGTCAGATGAACACAACCCTTGACCTATGGTTCAGGGAAGTCCTTCTAGCCCACCTTCTCCCTGATATCACAGCTGCTGTCAATGATGCTAATCATATTATTACTTTTGTATTACTTTGCATTTTACAAATTTCCGTCACAGGCATGAGCTCAGGGGACTTCATAATAATTGAGGGATGTATGGAGTTTTACTGATGGACTGGTAACTGAAGACTTACTTAAGAATCACAAACACTAGAAAATGGAAGGGCAGAATCTCGTGTTGTTTCATATCTATCACACATCATCCTGTCTGGTACATGAAAAGGAATATTAAACTAGATACTAAATATTTTTAAATATAATTGCCAGTATTTTAACGAGGTAGTTTTAATTTTGATGGGCCACATTTTTTTGACTAATGTAATATATTATATGTTACATAATAAAGCATGTGTCTGGTCTTTGTCCCAGGTTCCTTGCACAGAGCTTCTAAAACCCTTGGAATTTCCGGAGTGACAGAAGTGTCTTTGTTATGCTAACGATATGACACCTGACCTCTGGGGATGGGAGAGAGGCTGCAGGTTGAGTTTAGTCATGTGGCCAATGATTAAACCAGTCATGCCTCCATATTGAAACGCCAATAAAAACTATGGATTTGGAAGCTCATTGGAGTTTCCTGGTTGGTGAACACATTAATGTGCAGAAAGGGTGACATGCCCTGATTCTACAAGGGGAGGGCAAAAAGCTCTGCATGCCTTCACAGACCTCACTCTGTGTGTCCTTGATAGAAACTATAATTATAAATATAGCACTTTCTTGAGTTCATTGAGTTGATCTAGCAAATTATAAAACCTGACTGTTTCATGGGAACTCCTAAATCTATAAACAGTAGGTAATAAATTCAGGTAACCTGCGGACATTACTTGGGGCTGGCAACTGAAATGAGGGCAGTCTTGTGGAGAATGCAGCTTTTAATTTGTGGAGTCTGATGCTACGGTCACTCCAGTTGGTTAGTGTCAGAACTGAATTGCAGTACATTCAGATTGTGTTAGTCCAGTTGGGGATTTTACCAAACACTTTTAACACGCAAATTTACTTTTCTAACCTTTTTCCAATAGTAAAATGTTCCTTTTAGAAAATACAGACAAAAGAAGATAAAAATTATCTATAATTCCACTGCCCAAATTGAACTATCCCAATATATATTTTTCCAATTTTTTTTGTATGTATGTGTATGTTATTTTAAAACATGAGCACTATGCCAATAATTATATGAAAAGATGTACAATCTTTCTAAGAAGAAGAGAAATACAAATTAAAATGGAAACAATAACAAGACCCTGTTTTATCCTTTTCAGATTGGCAAAAAATTAAAAAGTCATGTAACACCAAATGCTGTCAAGAATGTAGGGAAATGGGAACTTTCATCCACTATAGTACATTGCAAAAGAAATAGCCACATATTTCTCTGATTTCTGTATGCATGACGCTTTGCAATGTTACTTTGCTACTTCTCCCATCAAGTGATGGACTATATTCCTCCCCTCCTTGAATCTGGCCTTGGCCATGTGACTTGCTTTGGCCAATGGGACATTCACAAAAATGATAAAAGCAAAGTCTTGAAAAACTTCTGTTCATTATACTTGTCTGGAACTTAAGCTAGAACTGACCCCTAAATGGTGAGAGGCCATGTGAAGAGAGGTTCCCAGCTGCCCGGCCATCACAGATGAGGACTTAGACATATAAGTAAGTCCATCTAGAAAATCCAATCCCAGACAAACTTACCAGACCTGAAGAACTGGTCAGTTTGCCAACCTAAAGAATTGTGGGGGAAAAAATAAATGTTTAGATCTAAGCCACTGAGTTAAGGAATGGTTTATTACACAGCAAAAACCAACTGATACACAATGGAAGTATAAATTGATACCACTATTTTGGAAAGCATCAAGGTAATATCTAGTGAAGTTAAAATGCATTATTCAGTCCTTAACAATTCAAATCTTAAATATACACCTGGGAGAAAACCTCACAAATATACCCAAGGAGATATGTACAGGAATGTTTGTTGCAGCCTTGTACATGTCATAGGAAAAAAAATTGTAAAATCTCAAGTGATTTACCAAAAGGAGAAGACAAATTTATGTTATAGTGTATTCATATAATGGAATACTATGTCACAATTGGAAGGAGTAAGCTAGAGCTACATCATGATTTAAAATGAATGAATCTTGAAAATAAAAGTTGAGTGAAATTAATGTTTGAGATTGGTTATCTTTCAGGCGATGAGGATGTTGGTAGGAAGAAAATACTATTGAATTGGGGCACGAAGATCATTCAGCTGGCTCTTAATATTTTAGTTCTTGAAAAACTAATAAGAAAAATGTATGTCAAATATTAACATTTTCAATATCAGAGTGGTAGGTATTTATATCATTCTCTCCACTTTTACGTATATTTGAAATCACTCATAAAACTAATAAATTTACATGTATCTATTTCATCTGTAAAACAGCATTTGTGATGACGGCTTAATAGTCTAACGTAAGGAGCCGACATTTCTTAAACTAATCCGTTAATTTTTGTTATCTAGGAGATTTACAATTTTTCACATGCATAAAAGGGGCTGTAATGAACATCTTTGTATAACACTGATTTTTTCATATGATTTATTCTCAGAAGTATAACTAGTGGCTCAAAGTATTCACTTTTTAGATTTCTAATACTTATTTTCAAATTGTCCTTCAGAAAGTAATACCAGGGCCGGCCCGGTGGCTCAGGCAGTTAGAGCTCCATGCTCCTAACTCCGAAGGCTGCCGGTTCGATTCCCACATGGGCCAGTGGGCTCTCAGCCACAAGGTTGCCAGTTCAATTCCTCGAGTCCCGCAAGGGTGGTGGGCAGCACCCCCTGCAACTAAAATTGAACATGGCACCTTGAGCTGAGCTGCCGCTGAGCTCCCGAATGGCTCTGTTGGTTGGAGTGCATCCTCTCAACCACGAGGTTGCCCGTTTCAACTCCTGCAAAGGATGGTGGGCTGTGCCCCCTGCAATTAGCGATGACAACTGGACCTGGAGCTGAGCTGCGCCCTCCACAACTAAGACTGAAAGGACAACAACTTGAAGCTGAATGGCACCCTCCACAACTAAGACTGAAAGGATAACGACTTGACTTGGGAAAAAAAAAAAAAAGTCCTGGAAGTACATACTGTTCCCCAATAAAGTCCTGCTCCCCTTCCCCAATTAAAAATAAATAAATAAATAATAATTAAAAATAGAATTACAAAAAAAAAAAAGAAAGAAAGTAATACCAATTTCTACTGCTGCCAGCAGTATATGACCACTTTAACTGAATAATTTTGTTGTTTATTTTCTCTTTGCCAATTTGAGAGGTGCAATTGCTATTTGATTTTGCATTGTTTTAATTATAGTAATGGTATATTAGTTTGTTAGGGTTGCCATAACAAAGTACCGCAAACTGGATTGCTTGAACAACAGAAATTTCTTTTCTCAAAATTCTGGATGCTGGAAGTCTGAGATCAAGCAAGGTGTCAGCAGAGTTGGTTTCTTCTGAGGTCTTCTCCTTGCCTTATAGATAGCTATCTTCTCCCTGTGTCTTCACTTGGTCTTCCCTTTGTGTATGTCTGTGTTCAAATTTCAAAATAAGGATATCAGTCTTACTGGATTAGGGCCTATTCTAATGAACTCATTTTTACTTAATTACCTCTGTAAAGACCTCATCACCAGATAGTCACATTCTGAGGTATTGAGGTTTAGGACTTCAATACATGAATTTGGGGGTGACACAACTCATAAGAGACAGTGAATATTTTTTCATAAATTTATTATCCAAATTAATTTTTCTATTGCAAATTTTCATATTTGTGTCCTTCGACCTTTTATTGTATCCTCTTATTGGGATTTTCACTTATTGATTCCTAGCTACTTGTCATAAAAATTGCATGTTGTAAAAAAACAATTAAAGAAAATTTAGGTGATACAAACAAACGGTATTTAACACTTCATGAAGTGGATAGTCTCCTTTTAGAGAACTGCAAAATGGGGTGGAAGCAGGAAGCTTTTATTAGATAAAGAATAAAAGACAAGGATGAGAAAAATAGAAAATATCTTACTGGCTAGGGCCATATAGTCAAGTTTGTTTGGGGTGAGAAGGAGCAAGGAAGTATAGAGCCCAGGGTCGCCTTGGTGTGGGGGACTGGCTGAGTGGATACACTGTGTTTCTGGTCAAGCAGAGCATTTACAGGGACATGAAAGTTATCTAAGTTTTGGTTTGCTAACAATCCCCGGAACAGGGGAGCCTCCATCCTAGAAAGTTATTTCAACAATGTACTTTTTCTTAGTTTGTCACTGGTTATTTAATTTATATATGATAAATTTAGGATTTTTGTTTTCCTGGCAGAAGTTTTATGTAGTCAAATGAAACAATCTTTTCCTTTGTAGTTTTCTACATTGAGTGTCCCAAAGTTTCATAAAAATATATATCTAATACACACTAAGAAACTTTACTTATAATTTATAGGTAATTTTACCTATAATTTATATTACTTTTACAGTTTGTTTTTTACATGTAAATACTTAACATTTTTGACATTTAAAATTTCATACAGATGGAAGTCACTTAGTATATGCTATACCCAATGGAACTAACTTTATTTTTTCCCAAATATTTAGCCACTTACCTAAACTTGGTAGCCCATATTTGGGTAAATATTAAGTATACTAAAAATAAAATAAAAATAAAATTACTGTCACTTGTTAGCCTTTTGGTAATGTTCTTCATGTGTATTTTTGTGATGGTTCAATGTCCTTTATTAACTGAAAGTTCTGGAAAAAGTACATTTGACTATTGATTTTACTTGTAGGTTGGCTGATTTCATTTTTAGTGTTTTCTGAGATGGGGTAAATGAATCATGTTTGCCTTTTACCGATATGTAACTTTTGGCCTTTCATTTTGATTAGGGCACAAAAACAGATCTAGCTACCCATCACCCAGTTCTATATATTCAGAGCACTCTGCAACATACAAATGTTTAATTTTAACAAGTTCTGTTTAGCTTTTGAAAAAAGGAAGGACTTTTTAAGTATTGAAATACTGGATACTTTTCACAACACTAAACAGGATAGTAAAGACTGATTTTTGTCTATCAATAAGGATGGATTTTTTTTCACTAGGATGAGAAAATACCTCTTCAATGCCCTTCTCCTCACCCTTCTACCCCCCACTTGCTGCCAGTGGCTCCTTAGAAACCACCGAAATTCAGAAAATGTGTACACAGTCTACTGCTATTACCTTTTATTCAAGAGTAAACCACTCTTTTGAATCTCTACTACCTAGTGCTGAATGCAAGGTAGAAAGGAAAATATCCACACATAGTTCTAATAAGGTAAATTTCATTGTGAACCAACTCTCCAAACTCTGTCAGATTTGAACAAAAGCAAACCTTTGACCAAATTATTTCAGAAACATACACCTGATGCTGAAGTTGAATAATATCGAATGTCAACTATAATTAAATATATATACATAATATATATATATATTATATATATATAATATATATATACTATATATATATTATATATATATATATCTATGGAGGGGGGGAGAGAGAGAGAGAGAGAGAGAGAGAGAGAGAGAGACTCACAGGATGTGGAGTGCAGCATAGGGAACATATCAACAGAATTGTAACATCTATATACAATGTCAGACGGGTAGTAGACTGGGGGGTTATCACTTTGTGAGGGGTGTAAATGTCTAACTATTACATTATTTTGTACACCTGAAACTAATAAAAATAAATTAAAAATAAAAATTAAAAAATTGTTTCAGAAACAATCAAAAAGTATTCTATCTCAATAAACTCTTTGCCATTCCACATTGTGAAGTTTAACAATAGTATCACATTGACTCACTTCTACCGGTTTCACCCAACTATGTCATAGCTTTTGTTATCCTTAGAAGAGTTGTTGACCTCTCATCTCACTGAAGAATGGAAAAAGTCAGTAATATTATCTGTCCCTTTCTTGTTGCAGATATGCAAGGAACATGCTATCTAGGGGGGGGAAATCTCATAATTCTTTTATTCATTAAGATCTTTTTAAACTGGTAACTGTAATGACCTCAAAAAAGGAAAATATGGCTACAGGCAAGGTGGGTGGTGGGGACGGTAGTAGGAATTTACTCTTCACTTTATATCATTTGTACCTTTTCAATTTTATACCTTGTGCATGTATCATATATTCAAATTAATTAGTTCTTTTAAATGTCATTTTTAAACAGCAATTTTTATGTTAGGGATCAACTGCATTTGGAATAAATACAAGTCAGAATATACTAATATGTTCTGTACCACTGTTCCAGATAGAAACAATTGATTAACATTTTAAACAATTTATTTTTAATTGCTTTCATTAATTCAACCAATAAGTATTTAGGTAAAAACTCTGTGCCAGGCATCAGCCAGTAATCATGAAATAAGATGGTGATGATTGTGATGGGCCTAAAAGGGATTATGCACAGAAAATCAAAATGGAGAATGTTGAGGTTATACAGATTATGCAGCAATCCATAAAGCAATCATAAAGGTGAATGATGTGTGAGATTTGCCATAATCTTGCTGGGATGTGATGAGGTGCTGGAAAAGTACACTATGGTAAACACTGAGATGGGTAAAAAAAGATGAGGACATATTTTGTTGGATATGTCACACTTCTTTATCTGCTGCAGGAATGGCATTTTTCATTTACATTTTTCTTTTGCTGCCTCCCTAAATTATAATCCTTGCTTTATAGTTTGAAGAGGGAACCGAAGTGGAATTCCTTTTATTACTAATTGTTATTAAGGCAACTATTATAATTTTATATATTTCATAAGTAACTTTATAAATGATTGCAAATAAAATTTTCTTGCTTCATTATTTGGATTTAAGGCAGATAAAAGACAAATTCATGACCATATGTGGTTCATACCTTCTTAATTTCTAAGTGCCACAGAAGAAGTATTCTAATTCTCTTCAAAACTTAAAAAAAAAAAAGTCTACATTCTAGTGCAAACAAACAGAAAGTTGTGCAAAGTTTGCTTTAGTTACATATGAGGTAGTTGCTATTGCTTCAGTTACTATTATTACCAGGAAGCAGAAGATAAAGTTTGGCAATAGAACTCAAAACACTGAATAACAGTGATTTCAGAGCAGAGCATAGGAAATCACAATGGAAAAACAAATATGGTTTGAAAAATCACAAAGGAAATCACAAAGGAAATCTCAGTGGGGGGCATGTTCGTTTATTTTAAGAAGGGTGGAGAGAAGTATGTTTCTATAACACAAGTATTAAATTATCCTTAGTGTCTGATTACCTTACTCAATAATTGTTAGAGTTTATCTCCTATTATTTGTTTTCAAGACATGTTTCCATTTCATTAAAAACTGTTCAATCTTCTAAGCAAAGCTCAAAGGCTATGAATGAAATTTGACCACATTCTTTTCACATCTGTAATAAAATTTCAAAAATTCAGAGAAGTAAACTTTTTACAATGTAAACAAATTTTTCATCAAAAGTGTCTTTTGATAGCACAATATAACTTATTTTTTAAGATAACAGATTTAACAGGGATCTCTCAGTTATCCCACTAACAGAAGGAAGCTATTTAATTTCCCGATGTATTAGAGTTTATAATTTGGTACCAATAAATCACATTTTATTGCCAACAGAGGAATCATAATACCTTGGTGTACTATAGAAACCAAACGAGATAAACAGAACATTCTCTCTTAAGCATCTAATGTTAATGTTATGACTATATTAACATTTTCCAATTCAGAGCTTTCTTTTCTAACTACTATAAAATAGAAACACATTAGAACTGGTACACTGATTTGCAAAACACAGTGTTACTAAATATAGTATTTAAATTTTCTCCAAGAAGAAGCTTAGTTTACTTCTGGCAAATGACAAAAATAATACAATTTAGTAATGAGTTTGATGTCCTTTATTGAAGAGAAAACAATCCATGGACTGGGGGAGTACAATGCCTCATAAGCAGTGAAATATTCTCTCTTAGGAAGTTTGGGCAAGAGTGAGTTTTATAGGGGGTGGCCGGTTAGCTCCGTTGGTTAGAGGGTGGCTAATAACACCAAGGTTACCAGTTTGATCCCCATATGAGCCATGATGAGGTGTGCCCTCCTTAAAAAAAAAAAAAAAGAAGTGAGTTTTATAGAGTCTTAGAAGGGACAACACAGAAAGAGGGGACAACACATAAACAGGAGGTCAGAGAGGTCCTTATAAGTCTAGCAGGTCCTATTTTCTAGGGTGAGATAAATAAGCTAAAGCTGAGTTGGAGGATTGTGATTGGTATATGTTACGCTTCCTTGACAGGTGTACAGCCTGTAAGTACAGGCTGATTTTTAGGCTGCGATTGGTGATGTGGGCCCAGATACTGGGGCCACCTGCATTTTGTGAGTCTTGATATACATATTATACATATTAACTTTATCACTTCACTGCTTACTTGACAAAGGAAATTTTCATTTGCAAAGATATCTCCCTTTCCCTTGCTAAGAAAAAAAAAAGTCTTAACAACTGTTGTCAGTGGAGAAGCCATTCTATACCCTTGTTTACCATAATTTTCCTAGTCACCATCCTATAACTTGCCTCCCTGAGCCAGAATCACAAACCCCTTTTCCTTTGTTTTAGCCTAAGATGGTATATAAGCCTGAGTTCTAACACCCCTTTGGGTTACTCATTGCTGGCTACTCCATTTGTATATGTACTACATACATGTTGATAAACTTCTGTTTGTTTTCTCTTATTAGTCTGACTTTAGCCAGTCTCATTTGTGGGGACCCAGATGGAGAACCTGAGATGGGTAGAGGAAAAGTTTTTTTCCCTCTCCTAAAATATAGAAGGTCTAATTCACATGTGCTTTGGTATTGAGTGCTTCATTAAAAGAGAGATGGAAAGAGTCCCATTTTTACATAGTGTTATATAAATTGAAAACTACAGACTGTCTTGCATCTTGCTTTGATCATTTAATGATAAAGCACTGGAAAGTATTTGGAGGTTGAAAACACTTGGGGCGTTTTAGTTCTAAGCATTAATCAATACAGGAAGTACCATCTCTTTTTCAAAACCTTAAAAGCAATAGCAAATTATTATGTGGCATGTTGTGCAGACAATTCCCACCTGCCTACTGCTCCTTATACCCCATTTGTTCCTTTTTAATGACTGAGTTTATGTGTCTATGGTCAGATGGTCAGAATACTACATTTGTCCTTCATAGGTCCATACCAGGCAGTTTTTCTTACCTAATCATCTTTGGACCCATCTGCTAAAATAGACTATGTCTGGGACTGAAAAATGGAGCAAGAAGAACTAGACACTGCATTGACAAACTTAAAAATTTTTTTCACATCAACATCGCAATTACACTGGATAGAGTTGGAGGAAAAGTAGATGACTGGCAATCCTTAAGAAATACATTCTATAATGTATATTCACTACTCTCTCCTGTACTGCCTCAAACAGTGATGTCAGGCACTCAACACAATCTTATTGTTTGACTAACACTACTTTGGCCACCAAATCACGTTTTTCTTTTTTTAAAAACAAATATTGGATCATCAAAGGGACTTTGGTTTCTGGCCTGACATGTAAGAAGATTAGAAGTTACCATTCCATCCTACCACAAGAAAAAAGCTGAACAAACTGAAAAATCAATAACTCTTAGATCTGTCAGAGAATTGAAGTCACAGGGCAAATGGCTGCTCCCAGAATTGGAAAGACAGATAGGCAAATACAAACAATCACAACTGACTGGAGCAGGAACCTCCTTAGAACCATTGTCGGGGTAGGAAAACCTGAGCTGTAATTAACGAGTTGGCAGAGTGCTCAAGAGGGTCAAGTCTGAGCGATAACATCTCTAGCAGGGGATGTGAGTTTTACTTCCTGGAGCTTTACCAGGGAGGTGCTGATAGTGAATATCAGAGAAAAATCCCCTTTTGGCAGGGTGAGGGAAAAGTAACCATTTTAAATATGACAGCATTCTGTTCTTTTTAACAATGTCTGCCCTCAGGTGAAATTATACGTGTGTTTTATCAGGGGCCTAACCTACTGGGATTTTATCAGAGCCTAACTGAGCTGGGTGGAGAGAAATACTCAGATCCAATGCTCTCTAATGATCCTGTTCCACCTAAGGTGGGAAAAAACTAAGAGGCACTTGTGAAGGTCATATCCCATGAGTACAGGCTCACCAAAAGACCAGAGATCTAATCATAGGACTATAAAATACCCCCCTCCCACCACTTACCATCACATTACTAAAGGCCCATTTACAGCAGTTCCTTTTACTTGGTATATCATGTCTGACCATCAACCAAAAATTACAAGGCATACTAAAAGGCAAACAACAACAAACAAAACAAACAAAAAAAACAACAAAAAAACATAGTCTGAAGAGATAGAACATGCATCCGAACTAGACTGATGGCAGGGATGTTGCAATCATCAGACACCATGTATTTAAAACAACTGTGATTAATATACTAAGGTCTGTAATAGAAAAAGTAGGCAGAATGCAACATAGGTGGGCAATGTAAGCACATGGATGGAAATTCTAAGAAAGAATCAAAAAGAAATGCTAGAGCTCAAAAAGAAAAAAAAAACTGTAACAGAACTGAAGAATACCTTTGATGGGCTGAGAAAAGAATCTCTGTGCTTGAGGATATATCAAAATAATCTTCCAAAACTGAAAAGCAAAGAGAAAAAAATATTGGAAAGGAACATCTAAGAAATGTGGGATGACTACAAAAGGTGTAACATATGCATAATGGGATTTCCAGAAGAAGAAAGGAAAAGAAGAAATATTTGAAGCAATAATGAGTAAGAATTACCCCAAATTAATGTCAGATATCAAACCATAGATCCAGGAAGCTCAGAGAACACCAGGCAAGAAAAATGTCAAAAGAACTGTGCGTAGGCACAAACTGTAGAAAATCAAAGACAAAGAAAAAATTTGAAAGAAGCCAGAGGTAAAAACATCTTACCTATAGAGGAGCAAAGATATCTTACCTATAGAGGAGCAAAGATAAGAATTATATCTAATTTCTCCTCAGAAACTATGTGAGCTAGAAGAGAGTGGAGTGAAATAATTAAAGTGTTGAGGAAAAAAACCCCACCAATCTAGACTTCTGTATTCTGTGAATTATCTTCGAAAGTGTAGGAGAAATAAAGACTCTCTTAGACAAATGAATGTCAAGAAAATTTGTTGTCAGTAGCTCTGCCTTTCAAAAAATGTTAAAAGAAGTTATTTAAAGAGAAGGAAAATGATATAGGTCAGAAACTTTGACATGCATAAAGAAAGAAAAGCATTAGAGAAGGAATAAGAAAGGTAAAGAAAAATTTTTATTTTTCTTATTCTTAACTGATCAAACAGATAACAGTTTGTTCCAAATAATGATAGGAACAATGTATTTGATTATATATACTTATCTATAAGTGAAATAAATGACACTAAGGATACACAGAACAGGAGGGAGGAAGTAGGAATATTTTGTTATTATAAAGTACTTGTATTATCTGTGAAGCAATATAATGTTATTTGAAAGTGGACTTGAATTAGTTGTTAATGTATATTACAAAGTCTAGAGCAATCACTAAATTTTTTTAAAGATGTATAATAGATATGCTAAGGAAAGATAAAATGGAATCATATAAAATGCTCAACTAAAACCACAAATGGCAGGAAAAAAAAGGAAGACACAATTATTAACAAAGAACAGGTGTAATTAATAGACAACAGTGTCAAATGGGATGGATTTGAATCTAACTATATCAATAATCATTTCAAACATCAATAGTCTAAATATACCAACTATAAGACAGAGTTTGTTAAATAAAGTGATTAAAACATAAGATCAAACTGTGTGTTCTCTAAAAGAAACCCACTTTAAATATAAAGACACATACAAATTAAAAGGATGGAGAAACATATGTCATGCTAATACTAACCAAAATGAGTGGGAGTAGCTATATTAATTTCAGACAGCAGACTTCAGAGCAAGGAAAATTATCAGGGATAAAGACAGGTATTACATACTGATAAAGGTATCACTTATCTAAGAAGACATAACAATCCTTAATGTGTGTGCACCTAACAATAAAGTGTCAAAATATGTTAGCAAAAACTAATAGAACTGCAAGGAGAAACAGATAAATCCACTATTATAGTTAAAAACTTTGACACGCATTTATCAGAAATGGATAGATCCAGCAAGTAGAAGATTAGTTAGGATCCAGCACGATCTAGCAACTGTATCTAATTGGTATCTCCAGACTACTTCGTTCAACAACAGCAGAGTACACATTCCTCTCAATCTCACAAGGAACATACACCAACAAGGACCACATCCTGGCCATGAAACACACCTTAACAAATGTAAAAGAATAGAAATAATACACTGTCTGCTCTCAGACCACAAGGGAATTGAACTAGAAGTCAATAACAGAAAGAGAGCTGGAAAATCACAGCTCCAGTATTACTTGGAGATCAAACAACACAATTTGAAATAACATGTGGTCAAAGAAGAACTGCAAGAAAATTTTTGAAATATTTTAACTAAATAAAAATAAAAATACAAATTATTAAAATTTGTGGGATGCAGCAAAAGTGGTGGTTAGAGTGATATTTATAGCATTGAATATACTATATATACAGAGGGTGCCAAAAAATGTATATACATTTTAAGAAAGGAAAACTGTATTAAAATTGTAATAATATATATCCATAACAAATGATGAATACAAGTCATGTTTGACTTCTGCAATTACAAGAGGTGCTCAAAGTGGTTACCATCAGCATCCAGACACTTCTGATTACGGCGAACTACTGCTTGAGCAACATTGACCAAAGTGTCCACTTGCATGCAGTTTTAGACACCCCCAGTATATAGATGTATATTAAAAAAGAAGACAAATCTAAAATTAACCATCTAAGTTTCCATGTAGGAAACTAGAAAAAGAAGACTAAATTAAATCCAAAGTAGAAAGAAGGAAAGAATAAAAATGAGCAGAAATCAATAAAATTGAAAGTAGAAAATCAATAGAGAAAAATCAATGAAACCAAAAGTTGTCTTTGAAAAGATGTATACATTTTTAATCTACACAATTTAACTGGTGACACGTTTTCAATTTAAACCACTCTAGATGTGCTTTTTTTCTCTCTTCAAAATATAGCTATAGTCCATGCTGAAAACAACAGCAGATTAATTTTCTGTGCAGCTCTATTATTTTATAAATTGGGCAGAAAAAATGGCAAACCTTGAAATTTTATATCTTAATTGTGTAAAAGAAGAAAGGAAACATCAATAATTTTTGAAACAAACTGAAATAAATAAATATGTAATTACTTCTGGTAACATCGATATTTTTGCCATGGTTGTCACATGAAATTGAGAGAACACAGGATAGAAGGCTTTCATTGAAGGTATAGAATGGCCAATTTTATGATAAGTAAATCCTGCCTTTAAAGGGATTTTTAATTCTGAAAAGGTAGTTAACCTCTCTTGCTAGAAATTTTTAGCATATCTTTTCTTCAGTATAATTATTGTAGCAAATATATAATTAACATTTTTTTTAATGAGACAGAGTCTGCATTCTTCCATTGTATAATTCTGGCTTCTCTCTCTACCTTATCGTTCTTAATGAAACATATATTCAAAGGAAGCTCCAAATATCATAACTTTTCAAATTAGAGCAATCTATTATCAAATACTTCTGTAATTGAGAAAAGAGGAAATCTAAGTGCATGAATTGAAAAAAGAGCAAATCTAAGTGCATAAAGCAGTAAGCCAAACCTTTCTACTAAGTATAGAATTCTTCTATGCCTAGCATAGTGTCTAAGGTGAACATACTTTCTTAACTTTGAATTTCCATTTGCCTTTTTAATTTCAAAAGTCAGTATGTGAAAAAAAATGAAGTGGTAATGTGCCACCTTGTGGATGCATGAGGAATGGACTTATATAGGTTTTTGTGTGTGTGGTGAGAACTTAGTATTGTACTTTTTGTTTTCTTCCAGTTATACAAGCAATAATTGTTCAGTGCAAACAATAGTTTTGCAGCTTCTTTTATGCATTTGAAATTAAGGAGGGAGCGTAAGATTACATGGAGGTGGGAGAGAAAGGCAAGGGGATTGGATTACAGGATAGTTAATAAGATTATGTGCTCTCTTGAGGGTGGTTATGGCTAGTTTCAAAGGTGTGTTAACCTAGATATACAGAAACAATGGTCAGGGATAAGACTGGGAGCAACTAATCATGGCTTCATATCCTGATGTCAGTCATGGCACTGTTCTGTCCGGTTTCCAGGGCATGCGGTCCAGGGGCCGTTTCGCTTTTATGAGTCCAGAGCTGAAACATAACTAAGGCCAAGTTGTTATCTTTATTTAACTAAAATCTTATTCTAGTTTAAGTTTTGGTTATTATATCTGGTAATGGTTGATAGACTTGAAACTTTATTCTTAATATGAGTTTGATACTGACCAGAACCTAATGTCCTAAGGGCTTAATTATTAGGTTGGTGCAAAAGTAATTGGGTTTAAAAGGTTAAACATAATTGCAAAATCCACAATTACTTTTGTACCAACCTAATAGAAGGAGTGGACATACAGTACATGCACTGGTAGGAGGACTGGGAAAGAATGCAAAGTGAGTTATAGTTCTATCCAGCTAAACAGAGCTAGCTTGATGAAATCAGAATGCATGTTGTCATGCAGGGTCTCTGGTCCCGCTCCCCACATAAGAACGCAGGATATGGCAAGGCCAAAAAGGAACACCAATGGAGCCATGGATGGGGGATTCATACCACTATAGTCTGCCTGGTGGCTGGCTTGGAGACACAGGAAGCAGGCTCCACATGATGTGCAATCTGCCGTCCGCTTCTCTGCCAACCAACCAACCCCGCAACATAGCCACAGTAGTTATATTAGTGGCTAATGGCTAACCGGTAACAGCTGATGGCCACCCAGCCACAGCGGCTGGCCATCTAATAACCGAGCCAGCACCTTTCCACGTGAGGTCGAGAGCCTGGAAACTGCTCTCTAGGACTCTGTCCCTACACATTAAAGAAATGAAGTTCATATGCAGTTACGTGGTGGGGGAGTCAGTTATGGGAAGTTACCTGGAAAAGCTTAGTAAAGAAGGGGAAGATTGTTATGCAGATTTAAGCCCGAGCCTTCTTTACTGATGAATTTTGTAGAGATTTAGATCCCCTCCTGTAGGGACAGAGTCCCAGAGAGCAGTTTCCAGGCTCTCGGCCTCACGTGGAAAGGTGTGCTGGCTCGGTTATTAGATGGCCATCAGCTGTAACCAGTTGGCCATTAGCCACTGTGTTTTGTGTATAACTGCCGTGGCTACGCTAGCAAATGGATTACAGTTAGTAAGCACGGGTTGTGGATGGTGCAGATTGTGTGGATCCTACTTCCTGTGTCTCACACGGCTGCCAGTGAGACTGTTGCAGAAGACCCCTTGTTGGGGGGGGTACTGGCGGATGTTTGCTTCTTGGGTCCCGACCAGCCGCCATCAAGAATATAGTAGTATGGAACCCCTACCTATGGCTCTGTTGTTCCTTTTCGGCCTCACCATATCCTGCGTTCACCTGCCAGGAGCAGGAGCTGAGTCCCTGCATTACACCTCCCCTTCCTGGTACAGTGAAGGAAACACACAAGTGGAGTTTCCCTTACAAATGTCCTTTTGCAAGGGTAGGTTTTCAGAGCTCTTCCCACATCTGCTGTTTCTTTAATTACCCATCCTAAACTAATGTCCCCAAAGAGGCATTTTTGGGGTAGCAAATTCTGCTCCCCTTCAGTAGAAAAAGGTAAAAGAGAAAAATTGAAACTTCTCAAGAACAACAGGGTGACCTTGTGATTGACTCAGTCAAGTACTGTGTTTCCCCAAAAGTAAGACCTAACTGGAAAATAAGCCTAGCATGATTTTCAATGACATCTTCTGACATAAGCCCTAATGCATCTTTTGGAGCAAAAATTAATATAAGACCCGGTCTTATTTTGGGGAAACACGTATCTTGTGAACCCTACTTCTAGAGGAAATGTTTACAGTTTCAAGGGTCAGCAGGCTCACAAATTTGCCTTGCAGTAGAAATCAAACTTTTCATCAAGTTTAAGTTCTCAAAGACACACCCTACAGAGAGGCCACTTGGGTATATGGCTGCATCCTCCTCAAAAAAAATTAAAAATAAAAAAACAAAAATTGCATAATTATAATCTTCCACTAGTTAACTGAGGTTACAGCATTACAGACAAAGGCATGCTCCCCTGGAGCATATATTATATTTATATTATATTTAGATTTATATTTATATTTATATTTATATTTATATATTTATATATATATTATATATATATATTTTGTTATTGTTGTTTTCTCAACGTAAGACATGCTCTTTGGGTTTTCATGGAGCTTACATTCCAATATAACTTCAGACCAAGATTAAGTGGAGGGCCACTTCCGGCACGTAGTCAGAGAAAGCCTTTGTGAAGAGTTGATCTCTGAGCTGGAATTTTGGAATCTCAACAATGTTTAAGAGCGGAATGAGTAGCGAATGCCAAGCAACCTAGAGGTTGCCAAGGAGGTATAGAACGTCTCTCTTTGGCGTCAGGATCGTAATGAAAAGGAGGAAAGAAAAAGAAATACTCAGTTCTTTCACAGCCCCCTGGCTGACAAATGGGTTCCCGCACAGTTCCAAACGCTTGGAGCGGGAAAAAGCTGGAAGTGGCTAACGGGCTGGGGGCGGGGCCACCTCGGGGGCGGGGCTACGGAAGCCGAATGAGTGGCAGGCCGCTCGGCGGAGAAGTCCTGCGCAGGCCTGTGACGCCCTGGGGCTGCGGGTCCATCGGCGCTAGCCTGCCCCCTCTGCGGTCCTCGCCCGTACCCACATTGATTTCCGCTGCCTCTGGGGACGCTGAGACGCAGCCTCTGAGTCGCGGGAGAGCTTCTGTTGGGTCAGCAGCGCAAGGGGCTTGCCGCGGCCCGTCACCGGCGCTTCCTGGCCTGGCCTGCTGTGCGCACGCCCGGCGGGCCGAGCTTCCGCCCCTGCCTCCCGGCTGGGCCGGGGTCCGAGCACCGCCTGCACGGCGGCTCCGCCGGACCGGCGGACCGGGCCGCAGCCCGCGCCCGAAGCGGACGGCGTCATGAGGCACCTGCCTTACTTCTGTCGCGGTGAAGTGGTGCGGGGCTTTGGCCGCGGCTCGAAGCAGCTAGGCATCCCCACCGGTGAGCGCCGGCGGCGTGGATCCCGGGAACCCGGCTCACGTGGGAGGGGGACGTCAGCGGTGGCGGTGGGGTGTCGGGGTGGTGGGGTTGGGGGGGGTGGGGGTGGGGTTGGGGGGTTGGGGGGGGGGGGTTGCGAACAGACTTTCCGCTGTGTTGAAGCGGAGGACCTTTGGTCGGGCTCAGGGATCAGGTCCTCGCCCGTGGCTTTGAGCTCTCCGGGGACCTGGCTTCAGGAGTGGTAAGGGTAGGAAGCTGGCACTGGTTTCCCTGTCCCCTTTCCTGCCTCTCTTTCCAGCTTTGACAGAGCTGCCAAGTATGGCACTAGTCTTGCCCATGCGATTGTGAGCCAGATGGGCTGCATTCTCAAGCCAACTGTAGGGTTTTCTTTTCTTTAAATCTGTTATCAGAGTGTATTACAGGGATCACGCAGGCAGTTGAATGAGAGCCATCTTTTTTGGCCTGTCTTAGGTTAGTTTTAGTAGTCCGGGCCTGACGGTATGTTTAATTTAAACTTAAAAATACGTATCAGAGCCTCCCCTGGACCTACTAAAGCAGTCTTGGAGCCTCCGCGTGTGTATTTCGAAAATGAGAATCTTTTCAAGAGATTGCGAACCTCCTTAAGAAAGGTCAGGTCTAAAAAATCTGCTGGCTGTTCATGTACTTGTTTTCTTCTACCTCTAGAGTGGCTTTTTTTGTTGTTTTGTTTTGTTTTTGGAGAGTTTTATACACTTGTATAATCTGATACCTTGTTCCTAGTCTGTCCGCATGAATAAAAGGAAGAAATTTGACCCAGAATACAGAATGATGGAATTGATAATATTAGCAAAGCCCTAAGAATTTTGTGACCCTATTTTTTTAGACTAGCCTTGCTTGCGATTTTTATAAATAATACCATGCTCTTAACACTCAGAATGTTTACTTCTGTTTTTAGCTAACTTTCCTGAACAAGTAGTAGATAATCTTCCAGCTGATATATCCACTGGCATATATTATGGCTGGGCCAGTGTTGGAAGTGGAGATGTCCATAAGATGGTGGTGAGCATAGGATGGAACCCATACTATAAGAATACAAAGAAGTCCATGGTAAGAATTGTGTTTTGCTCTGTAGCTGAAAATCGGATGATGATTTAGAGTAATATGCAGTGTTAGACGTGCATACGAGGTCTGACAAAATTAAGTTCGCAAGCAGCACTGTAAAAACAGCTCAATAAGGTTTCATAACCTTTGTATATCCGGGCCTCACAGCTGTGTTCATGTTGACGCGTGGCAGTGGCTTGCTGAGTGGCGTTCATTATTGTTATGTGTGTTTATGTGTGCCATCGCCAGAATGTCTGAGTTTGAATTAGAGAAACGAACAAACATTGAATTTCCTGTTAAACATGGCAAGAGTGAAAGCGAAATCAGGAACATTAGTCCAAGTTTATGGGGATAATGCCATGAAGAAAACGTCAGTGTACAAATGGATTAAACGTTTTTTTGAGGGGAGAGAACTGATGAAGAGAGGTCAGGGCGGCCAGTAACAAGCAGAACTGATGGAAACATTGCAAAAATTCATCGAATTGTGCATCAAAACCGTCAGCTGACTGTGCAAAGCATAGCAGACCAAGTAAACATCAATAGAGAAACAGGAAAATCTTAACCAAAAATCATGGCATGAGAAAGTTGTGTGCAAAAAACGATCCTGAAGGAGCTCACCAATGAAAAAAAGCAAAGGGAGTTTTTAGCCAGTAAGCAAATAACTGTATTGGAACACCCTCTCTACTCACCTGATCTGGCCCCCATGACTTCTTTTTTTTACCGGAAGATAAAGGAAACATTGAAAGGAAGACATTTTGATGACATTCAGGACATCAAGGGCAATACAACGACAGCTCTGTTGGCCATTCCAGAAAAAGAGTTCCAGAATTGCTTTGAAGGGTGAACTAGGCACTGGTGTTGATGCATAGCTTCCTAAGGGGAGTACTGCAAAGGTGATCATAGTGATAATTCAGCAATGAGGTATTTAGCACTTTTTCTAGGATGAGTTCGTGAACTTAATTGTCAGACCTCGTACAGTGGTATGTATTACATTAGTGGTAATCACAGCATAGTCCAAATATTACATTTCTGGCAGCATACTCGAAAGATTAGAAAGTGAAGTATTTAGTTACTATTTGAATGAAATAACCTTTTTCATCCTTTAATTTTCAGTCTATTTGTGTCTTTGGCTCTAAAGTGAATCTCTTGTAAGTGTGTAGTTGGATCCCTTCTTTTTAACCATTCTGCTAATCTCTGCCTTTTGATTGGAGATTGAATCCAATTACATTTAAACTAAGTACTGATAAGGAGGGACTTAACGTTATTACTATTTGTTTTCTGTATATGCTTTACAGCTTTTTTGTCCATCATTAGGCTTTCCAGCTTTTTTGTCCATCATTCCCTCCGTTACTGTGTTTTGTGTTTAGTTGATATTTTTGGTAGTATTCCCTTCTGATTTTAATTCTCTTTTGATTCCCTTTGTGTATTTTCTATAGATTTTTTTTGTGTGGCTACCATGGAGTTTGCGTTTAATATTCTAAAGTTGTAAAAATCTAATTTAAATTTACACCAATTTTAATAATAGTATACACAAACTCATAAATTATATTTTTATATTTTGTGTGCCCAATAACAGATTAATAATTTTTATGCATTTTTAAAAATCATGTAGAAAATAAAAAGTGAAGTGACAAACCAACTTTACAATAATGCTAATTTTTAACAGCCCATGTATTTACCTTTACTGGAGATAAAAGTGAAATTTTTAAGAGCGAGTTTCATAACATTGAGCTTGCTCCAGTTAATGTAGTTCATTCACCCTTTAATTAGTTGGTTGCCCTGTTAAGATAGGACTGCTTACTACATGGGTGGTGCTTTCTGATTGGATTGCAGGGTACTTTTTTTCTCTTTTAAACCACTTTGAGAGTATATAGTCTGCTCTTCACAGGACCCACACAACTGAAGTGCTTAAACTTTTGGTTAGCTCAAGTGTGTGGAAAAAACAGTTACAGTTCATGTAAATTTCATCCTCTTTGAAGAGTTTATAGAAGTGTGTCACATTTGGAAAACCAAAGGGCTAAGTGCTGGTACAAGCAATAGAAATGGCCCAGAACTACATAATGAGGCAAAGAATTGAAAGAACAAAATATTTGTTTTCAAGTAGGAAGAGAGAGGAAATGTAGGGAAGCCCATCCCATGACTAATTTTTCCTTATTAGCTACTCAGATAACAGAACTATTGCTATAGAGCCAGTTAAGGAATGCCTTGGACGTCCTTCCATACTTAGGAGAAACTCAGTTTTTCATTGGTAGGAGGTTCATGGGTTTTTCTTTTTCTCTTTGCCAATAACACACATATATGATGTGCCTGTTCCAGTCCTTTGCCCTTTTTAGAAAATTGGGTTATCTTACTGACTTAAAGAAGTTCTTAGTATGTTCTAGATCCAATTCCTTTGTTGGAACTATGTCTTGCAAATATCTTTGCACACTGTGTTGCTTCTACGTTTCCTTCTAAAAGCTTGTCTTGCTTTTCTCATCAGATTGATTGAGTACAGTGTAGGGGTGGGTCAAAATTAATTGTTGACCCACCCAGCTCTTGAAAATATTGTCTTTCCTGACCCCCTGCAGTGTCACCTTAGTATCAAATCAAGTGACTTTATATGTGTGAGTCCAAATACACTCATACATTGACTTGGTCTATTTCCTAGTTTATCCTTGGGCCATTACCATGTTGTCTCAATTTTCATAGCTTTTTAATAGGTCTCTATCTGATTGTATAAGTCCTCCAGGTTTGTTTTCAAGATTTCTTGGGTAATTTTGGCCTTTTGCATTTCCATATAAATTTTAGAATCATTTATCAGTTTCTATCATTTAAAAAAGACTTGCTAAGATTTTATTGGGACAGCATTGAGTCTGTAGATCAATTTAGGGAAAATAGATATCTACTATTTCAATGTTTTGTAATAGTGTAAGGTCTTACATAGCTTAGTTTCGTTTTTATTCAAAATTTTACTGAAAAGAAAGAATGTAAGTCAGATTTATTGGTTCATAGTATTAGGTTGGTGCAAAAGTAATTGCAGTTTAAAAGGCTAATAATTGCAAAAACTGCAATTACTTTTGCACCAACCTAATACAAAGCAATGGGGCACTTTATGTTTTCTAACTCTAACCTGTCGATTACAGATGAGAAAACTGCGCCCCAGAGAGGTTAAGGCATGCCTTTAGCCAAGTATGGAACCTCACATATTGGATTCTTAACTCAGTGCTCTTACTACATTACTGCCCTGCTTCGTAAACACTTTGAATTTAACGTAGTATAATATATAATTTCAGCTCTTCTGTGAAATAAAGCTCTGATAAGAGCTTTATTATAAAGAAGAGTCCTGTTTCTAATGTCCATATTTCCTTCTTTTAAATTGCTTAGAGTCCTTTTTTTAATGGGCTTCATAAAATCCCTAAATCCATTAAGTTGATGCAAAGGTTTACTTAGGAACACTTGGAGAGAACCTATTTTAATGACCTCAAAGGATCATGACCCCCACCCCCAACAAACCAAAAAGGTCATGAAAGATTAGGTTATTTTTTTAACAGAGAGAAGAAAGCTCTCCTTAATATAAAAGTCTCATGTGATGTTTCCTTTTGTTTTTGAATAAGACATTATTAAGTAAGTTACTCTTACCTTTTGGTTTTATTACTGAATGATCTAGCAGTAATCTTAGCTGATTTGTAGTAGATGTTTCAGATTTAATGATCACTTCACAGATTAGATTTTTTTAAAATCGCACACTTCAAAATATACCTCTAGTCTCAAGTTACATGTTTCTAAATTGTTTCAACTTCTCAGTTTCCAGTGCCAACTAGTCCAGCCTCAACTGTTGTGTATGTGCTTGCTCTCTACATTAATTTTTCCTACATTAATTTTTTGAATTCAGATTTGTTCTTTATAGGAGCCTACTGAAATTCAGATTTTAGAGTATCTTGTACCTCCTGCACCACTTTGCTTCAGCATGTGTTGTACTTATTTGTTACCTCATTCCTAGTGAGGAATGGGCTCTTTTTGCCCTACGTCAGTCTTCAGTCTTCTAACCCTGAAAGGTTTCTATAACTGGCATGTGTCACAGACACATGGATCCTGATTAACTTTAGCACTAGTTCTGTTACTAGCATCTCCTAATACTTCCCTCCTTCTCTTTTTGGTATCTTTGCTCAGTTTCTTCATCTTGATAAGACTCTTAGTCACTTTGGTGCATGTTAGTTTTTTCTATAAACAGCAAATCATACCAGATTTGTGGATAACGTCTACCCCAGTAAGAATGGTTACATGTAAGGTCAGGAGCAGGAACACGAGCAGTGGAAGAATTCAGGAAAAACTGCACTTACATTTTCACCTGTCTTTAGAAATATAATGAGGGTTGGTTGTTTCATTTAAATTACCCACCATAAATGTGAAGATAGATTTCAAATTTCAGGCGCTCTATAAATCTGTTTTGATCTTGACTGCAGGAAACTCACATCATACATACCTTCAAAGAGGACTTCTATGGGGAAACCCTCAATGTGGCCATCGCTGGCTACCTCAGACCAGAAAAAAACTTTGATTCTCTAGGTAAGTTCTTATTTAGATCTTAAGTATTACTGCAGCTACTTCTACTGCTTCTACTAGTAATAACCATGGCAGGACAGACAATATTTGAACATTTAATATGTGCCAGGCTCTGTCTCAAGTGCCTTACATAATGTAACTCATTTCATCCCCACAACAAACAGATGAGGAATTATTTTGTCCATTTGCAATCAGGAAATTGGCACAGATAGGTTAAATAATTTACCTGAGGTCACACAGTAAGTCCTAGAAAATTCAAACCGAGCAGGCTGGTTGCCTCTCCCACGTTAGAAAGTTAATAAAATCTTTATTTCCTTTTCATATTTTAAGGAACAAGTAAGAATTAATAAGCTGTGATGACTAATGGATGCTTTGCAATACTTGATATAAGAAATAATAATAAACATTTGAAACAAATGGTAATCAAGTACCTTAGTGTAGTGTGATAGTTTTAATTCTGTTATAGTGATTCTTTTACAAGTAAATACTGAAGAGAATTGATAGTGAATATTTGTTTCTTCCATTTGGTATTTGCAGTGTATCTTTTTGCTAATTACTTTCTCTAAGAAATTGCAATAAGATTAGGGACATCTTTTGTGTACCAATGACTTTTTACTTAAACCTGGAAGGAGGGATAGAACAAACATTTATTGGGCATGTACCCAGAGCCAGAGACACTGCCAGCCTGTGAGGAGAGATTTTAGGAGAGGCTGAACAAAGGAGTAGTAAAAAGCAGCAGTTTTTCCTCATTTTTCCCTGTTATGTTCTCTCTGCAGAGTCACTTATTTCAGCAATTCAAGGTGATATTGAGGAAGCTAAGAAACGACTAGATTTACCAGAACATTTGAAACTCAAAGAAGACAATTTCTTCCAGGTTTCTAAGAGTAATATAATGAATGGCCACTGATGAAAAATCACCTTATTTATTCATTCACTGTTTTCAAGTATTTTACTGCTCATAACTATGTAATCTCATCTTGATTATATTTTAAAAATCAAACATTTTCCTACAGCTGTGAATTAGTTTAAACAGTACGATGTAAATGTAGTTACCTTATTATACTTGAACTGTTCAATTAAACCCATCATGCTACAGTACTAAAAAGATTCATTTTAAAAATCAAGATTCTTTTTATGTAAGATGTTGATTAAAATTTACTGCTATAAAGGTCTTAAGTGTCTTGTAATGGAAATGAAATGCATATAGCTATGGGTAAAAAGGCAAGTCGCTAGTTTGAGATGAAAACAGTTCTCATAGTAAAGTACTAGTGTGTATGTACTTGTACAGTACGTGCTGCTAAACACAGAAGGCTTATAAAAGTAAATGTGTTAAATAGAGGTTTGATAGTTTCTCTAAACCTAAGGGCGGAAATTCATACTTTGTATTTTTGATATTTTGTGCATTAATATATTACAAACATGAAGACTTGTGAAATTTTCATTAGTCATTTCCTTTATGAGATCAAATCATTGTATTATGTTCATTTTTGTTATAGCTGCCTTAGTTCTAATTGGTCTGGACTCTCTCTGCCTATCTTTTTTTTGGTCTGTCTTTTAAAACATTAAAATGAGTGTTTTTCGGATATCTAGGTCTCATTTTTGTTTTGTATAAATCTTCTCTCTTTTTAAGAGTAGATATTCAACATTTTTTTGACTTTGATTCTTTTTTCTTTAAACAATTATCAGTGTCAGGTTTTCCATTTAGACTATCCTACAACTTAACAAAGGATTGCACTGTCTCTACCATTCCATATTCCATCCCTTCACTATATGAGCAGTGACTAAGTACATATCTGTTTTGCATTTTAGAAAAACCTGAAATCTTCATCTTTAGGTTTCCTCGAAGTTTAAATGAACACGTAGTAGTTCATTTATATGTATCAGTTTCTAAAGAACACAGATTGTTTACTTTCCCCAGTAGGGAAACTATTTAAGAGCCAATTAAACTACAAAATAGAAAGTTATTTATGTTTAATGTAATTATATGTTCCTGGGCAAACAGACCGTTGTGGTTGTGTATGCACAATGTAATTTAATGATAAGAGTGCTTGTAGCTTCCTGACAACAAAAAAGGGATATTAGGCCACTTGAGGTTTTCGTTTATATAGGCAGAAAGTTGAAATCTTTGGATACTTAGAAAATTAAGATTACAGATTGTTTGGACCCCTGAAACAGTACATTGCATTTTTCACTTTGGCACCAGATTTGGTGAGGGGGGATGGAGACAAATGTTGGAGAAGGAGGAGCATGGATAAATTCTGTTGGATTGTGGTTTACTTTTTGGTGTATGAATTTATGACAAACTATGTAGTATGTGTCTTTCATTTCTTCTCTATAAACATGCTTAGGAAATGTAATTTAATGTTAGAGATCCTATACTTGAAAGAAGCCTCAGTGGCTTTATTAAGCAAAGGTAAAAACAAACATTGAAAATAAAAACATATCTGTGTTTGAATAGATTGCTGCTTTGTATGTCCTCAGTGAGTGTGAAAGTTCTTTGATACCTTATATTTTGTTATGTAGCAATCACTTGAAAATTGTATGTTGTGCAAGTTAGAAGTTACTTAATAGTGTCTTACGTTATTTTTTCAGTTTTAGTTTTATTGATGTATTATAAGAAATTGCAGTAGCACCATTTTTGATTGGAATGATTTCAGGCTTTGAAATAAATCTTGACTGAGTAATGTCATACGTTTTCCATGTGACCTTTCTAAGTAGCATGGCGTGATGAAATCGCTCTCCATCCCGTTCTGCCCCACCTGGAATGTGACTCACCCTTTGTGCAGTGTATCCACACTGTACTCACTCCCCGCCCCTTAGTCACTCAGGAGCTGGCTGGATTATCAGATCAGTTCTCAGAGAGACCACATTCACATACCTTACAGTATATTGTTAGAATTGTTCTATTTTATTATTATTTATTGTTAATCTCTTTTCCTAGTTTATAAATTATACACTGTGATTGTATGTATAGGGAAAAACGTAGCATATATAGGGTTTAGTGCTATCCACTTTTTCAGGTATCCACGGCGGGTCTTGGAACATATTCCCTGCAGGTAAGGGTGGACTACTCTACTGTACAGTATTTAATTAGATTGAAAGGAACTTAACAGAAGGGAGGTGAACGTATGTGAGTGGCACTTGTGAATATATGAATTCACGTACTAACCCCACAATGTTCTCTTGATAGCCTCCCAGAAACTACAATGTCTTGTGTTTTTAATGGCCTTAACTTTCACCTAATGTGTAAGTTTCTAGAGGCCTTGGATTATTATTCATTCTTTTAGCACCTCTGTATAGAAAGTGCACTGTATATAGTTGTACATTTATTAGAAATAATAAATACTGGGCCCTTCATACAGCAGCCATCCCCAGAATTAGAGATAGCTTCACTGGGAACCCAGCTCGTGGGACAAATAATTTTTTAAGCTTCCCTGGCTCTACCTTTTTTGGTTCTGTTTTATTTTCCAAGTCAAAATCTAGGCTATGGATGAAACCTCTAGGGCTGGAATTTTGTTATTTTTTAAGGCCTAGTTTAAGTCTCGTTTAATTATCTCGTTTTTCTTACAGAAAAATTGTGACTTCTAAAATTTTTTATTTCTAATCCTTCATGAATTAATACTTTAAAAAAATAAAAGTTACAAGAAAAATAGTCACATTTGGATGTCTTGGCAATGTCAAAATGCTCTAAAACATTTACGAACACTCCCAGTTTCAGTAATAGATAATTCATAGGCCAGTAGCAGTCAGCAGACCACGCTGGGTGGCGCTGTAAGCTTTCCTGTTTTGCTATAGCAGGATTGGCAAACCTTTTGTAAAGGGGCAGAAGGTAAATTCTTTAGGTTTTGCTGTAGTGAACAAGCAACCACAGACAATACATAAATAAATGGGCCTGGCTATGTTTCAAAATTTTGTTGATGTGGCAGGAAGGATTTGGCTCACAGGCCCGTAGTTGGCTTATTCCTGAGTGAGAGGGATAGTTTTTCGATCTTTATTAGGGCATGGTAAGATAGTAACCTCTTTCCCAATTACTATGCAAGTTTTAGGTAATTCATGTGAACATGTATAGGTGTGAAAATTAGGGGAGGTTAGGTATGGATTTAAAGTGGTATTGGCATTTTAAAATCTGGAGTTTCCAGGTGAATTTAAAATGTTTACTGTTTTAGTTGGAGGTGTCGATGATCACAAGATGCCAGCATTGGAGGGGAACTGAATGTGCCCCCCCAAATCCATATATTGAAGTCCTAACACCCAACGTGTTAGGTGGGGCCTTTGGGAGGTAATTAGGCCATGAGGGTGGAGCCTTCATCAGTGGGATTAGTGCCCTTATCAAAGGATTCCAGAGAGCTCTCTTCTCACATGTGAGGATACAGTGAGAAGTCAGAAGTCTGAAAGGAAGCAGTTTGCCACCCTAAAATATGCCTTTTGGGATATTGTTTTAAGCTAGTTACGTTTAAGAAAAGAAAGACTCAGGAAAAACCTTTGACTTTCCCCCTAACTGCCTTAAAATAATTGATACCTCATCCAGAAAGGGAGAGATCATCAGATAATTACAGTTTAATATGACTTAGGTGTGGTAGGAAGGAATCTAGCAAGGCCCATTTGATCCGAATTCTCCCTGGGTCCCATTGTTTCAAGATTTCAAGATGGCCCAACAAACATTGGTTCACAAAACATTAACGTGAGTCTCCTTGTAAATTGTCTTACTTCCCTTCGAAGTCCTAGACCCCTACTTCACCTTCCTTAGTCCAGAATGACATATATACCTCATTTTGCTTTACTACCTTTGGAATTTCCGTGCTTATGTGAATTCCCCCTGCACACATACTAACACTTGATTTCCTCCTGTTAATCTGCCTTATATGTCATTTTAATTATCAGTACAAACAGAAGAACTTTATCATGATAGGGGGAAAAATTACTTCTCCTCTGCCACATCTGTAACCCAGAAGAGGGCTTTCACCAGCGCCTGACCCTGATTTTGGACTTCTAGCCTCCAGAACTGTGAGAAATAAAGTTGTTGTGTATGGCACCCAGTCTATACTATTTTGTTATAGTCGCCTGAACAGACTAAGACATGAACGCTGATGTGAAACTTAAAATAGACGACCTCTTTCCTCCCTTCCCCTCCATTTCCCTCTCCTTTGTTGTCTCTTCCCCTCCCCCTCTGCCTGCCCCCCTCTCCTTTTCTCTCTCTGATGGAAACAGGCCTGAGCAGTGAATTAGGAGTGAAGAAAATATGAACTAAGACATCATCTATAAAGTATTTGTAATTCTCTTTGTAATGAGATTTGAGATGTCAAATTGCCTGCGTCCGGGATATTGGTCTTCATAGAGTGTTTTAAAATACCAATGTTCTGAACCGGTACTATTTCCCTGGGTTAGCCAGGACAATGAGGAGAGCAGAGCTGCTCAGGGGTGTGTGGGAAGGGTGGGTACCAGTCCCTGTACAGTTAAGAGTCTTGAGCAGTCACTGGGGTTGTCTTATACTGGAGCCTCATCTTAGGAAGGAGTTAGGTTGTAAAGTCAGCAAGCATGGCCGAAAGGCAGATAAGTCAAAACTCCCCTTGGAAACTTAATTTACTTTTAGTTACTAAAACCTGGGCCTTTTGAAACCCAAACCTAAGATTTTATTCTTTTGTGTCTCTGTATTTTGGCTAAGGCCTCATTATTCTGGGATATTAGAGGCCTGGTTGAGTTTGAACAGGTAAAGATAACTGAACAAATAAAGATTATTTATCTCTCCCATACTCTGTCAAACGAACCCATATACCATATTTCCCTGAAATAAGACCTAGCTGGACCATCAGCTCTAATGTGTCTTTTGGAGCAAAAATTAATATAAGACCTGGTCTTATTTTAATATTATGTTAAATATTTAATATATTAAAATAAGACCAGGTAATATAATAATAAAATGTAAATAACATAACATAACACCAGGTCTTATATATTAATATATAATATAATATAATATACCAGGTCTTATATTAATTTTTGCTCCAAAGACGCATTAGAGCTGATGGTCCGGCTAGGTCTTATTTTGGGGAAACACAGTAGTTGAATTCTCTTAAGTTAAATACAAGTGTTATGAATGCACTATACGCGTATTTTGTCTATTCCATAGCAGACCTAAGCCTCATATGTTACTGTTTTGGTTGGTATCTAACTGGTAGTAAGTAACAGAAATGGATTCTGGCTGATTTGAGCAGGAAAGGAATTTATTGGGAGAATAGTAGCTCAGAAAATGGATGGAAAATTGGGAACTGGGTGAGAAAAGGGGTCCCAAAGGGTCAGAACCAGAGCCAGTCACATCACAGAGCCAGTTCATTGAGGACAGTGGCATTGGTGCTGAGTGAGGATGCCACATCTTCCCACCAAAGGCCAACAGAACCACATCCTACACACTTCTGGCTGTCCCTGTTGCTCAGGAAAGTAATGTTTCTATGATTAGCATCTGATTGGCAAGCTTCGGTCCCCTGCCCCTGTGTTAGCTGCAAGGGGGGGCTGGAAAACTGAGTACTTGGCTATTTTAGTTTTTATACATGATATATTTTTCCACCAAGACTCATAGAGGGAGAAAGGAATCCCTAAACATGAGCGTGTCAGATGCCTGGCAGTAAAACAAACAAAGCAACAACAACAAAAAAACCCACTACTATTATCTACCACTGAAGGAAATGAATTCTTCTGAGTGAGTACGAGCTAGCCAGCCAGTCCTTCAGCCGTTCCAATAAGCATTTCTTATACTAAGTTACAACGCTCCAGAGACTGATAAAACCTCTTGTATCATCTGAAGAAGAAAAAATACATAATCCATAATGTTTCCCTTTTCATCTTGATTTACAGGAAGCTCAGGGCTACTGTTTAATCACAGTAGCTCTAATAAGTCCCTAGAACTGGGATTTTCAGAATGTTCCCAAAGAGCCCTCGGGGCCTCATGGAAGTGCGCTGGGTGATGGGCACGCAAGGGGATCTCTGCCCCTCCCCACCTGCTTGCTTTAAGGCAGCTCTCCTTACTGTTTTATATCTATAGGTGCTACCAAAGACCACATTTGATTAAAGGCCTCCATTGCTAAGTATACTTTTGCTCGGACTGATTAGCCCACTTGCCTCCTCCTCTCGGGGTTCCCATTCTCTATTTCCATGTCAACAATCTCATTTTGTACACATAGTAGATCACAGCAGGACAGCTCCCAAGCTTTTCTGGAAACAAATGGATATAAATCCTAAAAGGTCACTCTGTCTGGGATATTGAGAATGATTTCCTGGTGTGGGTTCTGCTCGGATCCATGTAAACAAACAGCTACTGCAAACTATGAGTCACTCATGGGAATTCCAGGTGAATCTCAGGGTCCTTTCAGGCCTCTCTGAGCCTTCAAAATATTTTCTATAGCTGCCCAGGGAGTTGTTTTTTGTTGATAGATTTGCTGGTGTTTTCTAACTTATTAAAGACTCCCCAATCCAGGACAGTATTTCTGTCAAATGAAATTTTTTGTTTTGTTTTTGAACCTATCTCCTGACCCCAACAAAACCTAACACCAATATTCTGAGGTTTCCATCATATTTCCGAACAGGATTTCCCCCTGGCCCTTAATAGCCTAACCACCTAGACCTGTTCTCTTCTGTTCCTATAGATTTAATTTGAATACTTTTTTTGAAGTTTTAGAAGATGGAAGGAAGTGTTATATTGGATTCTCTGCTCTTTTTGAAAGTTTATCTTCCTTTTCAGACAGTCTGGCAAAGGGATAGGTAATATGAAATATCTATTACTGCAAGCAGTTTAGGCCACATTGAGGATATCATGTTCTTTGTAAGAACACAGTTTTAAAAGTCAAACACAGATAATCAGGTACACACTGAACTATCAAAAGAGCAGTAAGTCCCCCAAGTTTCACGGTAGAGATTCAAGATGTGAGTGATTACATTCTCTCCATTTCATCTCCTGACCAAGTGGTAAATTTTAGAATTTTTAGCAACAGGAGCTTCAATGTGCTTTTTATTTACAGCACTTCATGGTTCCCTACCATAAGTCAGAGACATCTAGCTACATGTCATCGGTACCACACTTCAGATGAAGAAACTGGAAGTCCGAGATCAACTCAGCAACTCAAACTGCAGAGGTAGAAAATTTCAGAGCCAAATACGGAACGCAGGTCTTCAACCTCTTTCAAGAGGGAAACAATGTTAGTAGACTCAGGCTTAGCTGCCCGGCCATGTTGAAGTTGTGTACACGGGACCCTGGGAGTTATGGATGGTGGAGTGTGGGCGGTGACGATGCCCAGGCCCACCAGCAAGCGGCTTTTGCAGGACATGGCAGCTCATCTTTTGCTTGGCTCTTGCCTCCACTGGCTGGAGTGTTTCAGGCACAAGGATAGCATTAACAAAGCTGAAGATCAAACTTTTAGCAGAGGCATCAAAACGCAGAAGGTTCACACATAAACTTGAATCAACTTGACACGCTGGACAGAAACAAGGTCTCTGAGTCTGGAGGAATCGGGATATGACAAGAATCCAGTAGACAGATTGGACAAGGATAGTCAATTATATGTCCAGGAAGAGTGCCCAGGCTGAAGCCCTAAGCCCCTGACAAGCTCCTAGGGTTCCTGTTTGTATTTCATTGACATCCTCTTTTGTTCCCTGTAGAGTTCCATTATACAGGGACTCTCCACAGTAAGTGCATGTTCCCTACCGTGTTTCCCCGAAAATAAGACCTCACCGGAAAATAACCCCTAGCATGATTTTTCAGGATGACATCCCCTGAACGTAAGCCCTAATGCATCTTTTGGAGCAAAAAGATTACTTTTTTGGGGGAACATGGTAGTCTTATTTTTGGGGAGGAACATGGTAGTAATCCACAAATTGATTCTTATTCTAGACCCTAAGGCTTTGCGCATTTCTCCCTATTCCCTCCACTTAGCCACAGCCCATCCACCTGTAAAATCATGGAACTCTTCTTTATATTCTTGGAAGAGACTGCCAAGGGTAAAATCTTTGTAATTGGTGATGCTAAATCCCCCATGTTAAAAACTAGGTCCTAGAAAATCCAGGTCATGCTAAGAGAATACGAAAGCTGTTCTGTCCTTCACCCTCCTCCACCTTACAGAGATTTGGAGTTGAAAAGGGGAAGGAGGGAGAATTCTTTTGGAGATAGATAGTGTGTTCTGTCTGTATCTTCTTCAAGGGTACCCATTGGAGCTTGTGTCCCCCAGGTTTGGAGGAGGGACATAAGAATTGTATGAGAAGCTGTAGCTAGATTGGCCTTGGACAACAGACCAGAGAGAGGGAGACAGAGGGAGGCGCTTTCACTCGCAATGGAGGGGAGAGGATAGGTGGCAAAGGTGTGTGCTTTCCATGGACCAGATATGCAGATGTGGCTGGAACCATACCTGAAAGAGACTCCACCCAAGGTGGCAGCCTGGAATGGTAAAGTGACCCAGAAGATAGGAAGTAAAGTGACCTCAAAGGAAGGATTTCCAGAAGCCCAGGGTCTGAAGAGCCCAAAGGAGGCTTTGGGTGCACCACATTGCAATTGAATTGCCTAGAGGGAAAATTCAGAGTATCTGCTTTAAGCTCAGCAAGTTCAGGGTTAGCCAGGTAGGGCTGGGATCTTTTCCTCTAACTCAGGGTTTTCTAAGCTATACCCTATGAAGTCAAACTAGTGGATTGTGATCAGTTTAAAAAATAGTAAATTAAAATATGCAAAAGATATCATGTAATTTGGAACTTTTGCTTCAGGTTTATCAAGAGGTGTTGGTGTAAATTTTCTTTTCTTTTATTGTGGATCACAGTTAAAAAAAAGTTTGAAAGTTCCTTTTTTACCTTCCTTGTGTTTGGTTCTGGAGGGGTTAGGCAGCTGCAATCTGGGAGATTAGAAACAAGACCTGCGGAGCCAGCTTCTATGCAAGTTATTTTACCTCTCTGTGGCTTAGTGTTTTATCTATGAAACACTGCATAACAATAGTGCTTACCTCATAGGGTGTTAAGATGATTAAAAGGATTAAACAAATTGATCCATGCAAAGTGCTTTTAATAGTACCTGAAAAACTGTATGTACTCGATAAATGCTAATTATTGTTGTAATGGTGGGTATTTTTTCCCCTAGCCAAAGATAACATTGTAACTTGCCACCATCTTAAAAGGACACAGCAAATTCTTCCCTAGATCATGTGCAGAGTCCAGTTTTATTCATCTGTAGACAATGATTTCTGTGAGCAAATAGCACTCCACAATATTTATGGAGCAACTATTGTGTGTTAGCACTCTGCTATGTGCTATGGGTACAAAGTAGCATGAGATAATGTCCTTGACTCTCAAAGAGATTCCAATTTATTTGACTTTATCTCCATCACTGCCATGTGTTGCCTGGTATATTTCAGGTCTCCAGGAATTATGTGTTGAATGCATTTCTAAGGAAGAAATCATGAACTCTCTACCTCACCCAGATGCAGTAAATAAGTGAGCATTGTGCCCCTTTTTTTCTGGTACTTTCAATATGTGGAGAAAAGAACAGCAGCACAGGAGACTTTTATGCAAATACCAAAGGTCTTCCAAAGTCTACATTTGAGAAAAGATGAATTTGCTCTTGTAGACATCCTCTGGTGTCCATTTCGTAGTGTTTATTGAGAAAAATTTTCAGGAAAGAAATGAAAAGGAAACAGATGGTGCCAAATGACAGAGGAGAACCTTACAGATTTCTTCTGTCTTTGCTGCTCAGAGCAGCTGGCAAGCCAACGGGGGGTGTGTGTGGGGTGGGGAGCAGGGGATGTGGTGTAGACTTCTGAATCATTCATGTGGTCTGCTCCCTCCAGTCCCACATTCCCGTCCTTCAGCTATGTAAACAGAACTCTGATGTCACAACCCAAGGAAAGTCAGGCTGGGTATGTATGGCCAGACCTTCCTCCTCTCCTGCAAAGCGTGGCAAAGACTTCCAAGCAGGCGACACATGAAATTTTGGGACAATGTAAAGTCCTCCCCACCTATTGCCTTGGAAGGAGTGTAGAGATGCACATAGGTTGGACCCAATGTCACAAGGTGTCTTTTCTAAAAGGGCCAGGACCTACCTTTTACAATGACTAACAGGAAAAGTTTACACTTCAATTGTTCTGCAGTTTCCAAGTTTATTATACGCAGCCAAATATATTATCTCCTGTGACTTGGCCAGTGTCATGCAGAGCCAAGATGGAAGGGAAGATATCCTGGATTTGAAGAGCATCTCTCTTTCACAGAAATTCTTCCTCTTCCACATTGAGACATCTTCCTCAGGGTTTTCCTTATATCTATATGTTTAATTGATCTTAAAAAGCTCTTCATCCCTTTTCTCCAAAGCTACCTACCACTTTGGGTATCTAAATTCTTTAGCCCCCTTGCTGGGGGAGGTACATGCAGTAGCTGATGTAAGCCTCACCATTTCTGAATGTACTGAAGTCACAGTCAGCTTCATGGATGTGCCACCTGGGCGGTCACACAGGGCCTGGTGCATTAGTTCAATGCTCTGTTGCTACCATCTTCAAATTCTTAATATTTTTTTACACTGGGCCCCACGAATTATGTAGCCAGCACTGATAGATCCAGTTAGTTTCTGAGCAACCACATGCAGATGGTTGGCCTGCGAATATTGTTTGATTTCTCCCAGTTCCCAGAGTGTAAGTAGCATGCCTGCCTAGGATGGACTACAGGTAACCAGGGAAATAATATTGACGTAGCACCTTCCAGCTTACTACCGACTCTCTCGCATGCATTATCTCCTTTAATCCTCACAAGCAAATGGCAGGAGGCAAGCCTATTTGAAGCTATCAGAAATCCATCTACAGGGGACGAAACTGATTTGACAGGCAAACAGCTCTTTAAAACTGAAAATTAACTTTTAAAAAACAGGACAGAGACATTATCCAGATGTTATACAGCTGTGCTGCGAAGCAAGTTACAAAGGCAATAAAGGACTCAGCATGGAGTATGGCCAAAGGGCTCACAGGGAATAAAAATTCCAACCCTAGGCAGAGAGAGAGAGAGAAAGAGAGAGAAGAAATGAGACAGCCACTGTTCTTGGAGCAACCTGGAGCTTCAGTCACAAAGATCCTTTATGATCCCTCACAGACCAGGGATAAGTTTCACAAAGTCTGGCTGAAAACTCCTTTGTCAAGGATTCTATCTGCCTAGTTACTTCTTGATTAACAATTTGATTTGGTTGTTATGTCCCTTTGTACCAGGAACAGATCAATACTGAAAACACTGCTCAAGCCACCTTTATAAGCTCGCCACCCAGAAACCTAGAATCTGGAACCCAGACCAAATACCACCTTTGGATAATGCTGCAGCACTCAGACTGGGTTTTTTACTTGCTTCCACCTAGTTGTCTGACCCTGAAGACCTGCCCCTGCCTGCCCCGTGTGCTCTGCTTCCAATCTGATGTGTGAAGTGCAAGGCCTTGCTGCTGCTGCTGCTGCATGCTGAGGGCGGCTGGATTCGAGGGGAGAAGCCCCACGAGCTGCAACCGTGTCCTCAGCTCACAACCATTTGGGGGCAGAGGGAGGCAATGGAGGACGACTTTATGCATTTTCACTTCCACAGTTTTACTTCCACACTCTGTTCTCAGCCACTTTCAAATCTTGTAAGAAATTTTCTTGTAAAAGTGACCTAGATAAGTACTGGATTGCTATCCTCCTTCCCTTTCTAATGGGCTCCGTACACTCCTAAGATTACCTGTGGCTTTGTAGCTAAACCCTAACATTTGAGTTTTTCAAGACTTGGGGAGAAAAGAGGAGTTTCTTGTAGAAGCCTGGATTCTCTTGGACAATTAAGGTATAAATAGGATTTGTATTAAGAAACTATTCTGTTAGGGTGGAACTATGGTTGTTTATTAGAGAATGAAAAACTGTGTGGAGAGAAACATTTCATTAGAGGTCAAGGATGTAGCCAGTGTGTTTATTGAATGTATGGCCCTTTAACCAAACCCTTTATCATTTCAGGGAAGAATGAATTAATTTTATTTTGACCTGGTTTTGGAGTAAATCACTGTTCAGGTTCTGAAAGAACAATTTCATGTTTCTCTACCTGCTGAGAAATCAAGTAAGAAAATACAGTTAATGATCTGGTTACTTGAAACCATTCATTCCAGCGCATTTGCTTTGCTGAGGCCTTGTTAACAAGCTCTGAGTAGTGTGTCTTTGGTTCCAGATTAAGTATATAGAACAAGTTGTCTACTTTTCTCTCCCTCATGTGTAATCTTACTTCACTAATCCTTTCAAAATAGTAGGTTTGTGAGAGCTTTCATCGCTGCTAAAATATTATGGGAGGAATATGAGGACGTTAGCACTTATAGAACCCCTTCCCTATACCAGGCTCATTGCATATGTAATCTCATTTATTCCTCATGATAATTTTGAAAGGGCTGGAATTCAAGTTTCCCATACACAGCAGAGAATCAGAGAAGTACAGTACTTTGCCCAAGATTCCACGTAAGAAAGGGTCAGACTTGGAATTCTATCCCAGGAATCTGTAACCCTCAGACTCATGATATTTCTGGTATGCCAAACCATCTTTATGAAAATGAATACAGGAATGGTGAATCTAATCAGGGCATCTGCCACCAAGATTTAAAAATGAAAAAAGAGCTTCATACTTAGGAATAGTTTACAAATGGACAGAATGAGATGTAATTATTGAAAGTGAAGTGAGGGCATAGTTTGTCAAGCTGGCACTGAGCCAATGTCTTTTGACATTTGTGGAACTTCCCCACTTCTTAGGGTCATTAATGCCTTGAGAAACAAGAGCACAAGAAAGAAGGAATGATGTAGGAAAAGAAGGTAGGGTCCACCGAAGATACTATCTGCTTGCTGGCCTCTTACTATCTTCAAGGGCTCCAGGTAAGCCCGAGGACTGATGTCTTTCATCACATGTAGTTGAAATTGACCTGTGATTTCAAGTTCATGTGAAAAGTGCTTGCCATTTTACAGACCATAGGAAAGTCAAGATAGAGACTTACTGCCCATTCTTACTGAGCTCTGCAGATTCTTTTATTCTCCTAAACACTTCCTTTAACTGTTCTCCCCAAAAGCATAGATGCATCAGTTTGCTTTTTCTAACAGTCTCTGTGTTATCATGATTTTAATTGTTTTTTTTTCCCACCAGAATTATTGCACTGTTTGCAGTCTCATTTTGTGGTTATTTGTACATGTATCTGGTATTCTGCCTCAATATTGAGCTCTTTGGAGGCAGGTAATGTTTATCTTTGCTTTCTACAGTTTAGCTTGCATAATTCGCATAGGTTTTTAATTTCAGGAGTATACTTAAAATGGTAGTGTACATAAACTTTTATATCTTGCTTATTATTATATGTAACTATCACAGCATATTTTGTATAGTCTTTATGAACTTACTTGTAAAGTGTTGTAGTTTTAAATTACAAAAAAATGAACGTTTCTGTGAACACTTTGGTTCTGCTTATAATATTACCCAGCAAGGAATTGGTGAATTCAAATAGAACAAACATCGAAGACTCAACACATGTTGCTGCATCGATTTCCAAAAGAGTTTTATTGGCTCTGGTCGGCAGAATCCCATAATACCCCCTCAAGATTTCCCATTCTCATCCCCAGGACTGTGAATATGATGAGACATCATGCCTGTGATTACGTTACATTATAGCCAAAGGGAGATTCTCCACCTGGGCCTAATCACATCACAGGAGCCTTTTAAAAGCAGAGTTTTCTGCAGCTGGTAGCAAGAGGGAAAGTCAGGAAGAGTCAGGGCATAAGAAGGATTTAGTGTGTGAATGTCGGCTTTAAAGCGGAGAAGGAGGCACATTCACAGGATCAGAGTGTAGCTTCTAGAAGCTGAGAGTGACCCCAGGCCCACAGCCAGAAAAGAAAGCAGGACCTCAATCTTAGAGCCACAAGAAACTGAATTCTGCTAGCAACCCAGATACCTTGAAAAGCAATTATTCTTCAGAGTCTCCAGGTAAGAGCCAGCCTGGCTGACACCTTGATATTGACCTTATGAGACCCTAAGCAGAGAACCCAGTCAAGCTCATCTGGACTTCTGACCTATAAAACTGTGAGATAAGAAATGGATATTATTCTAAGCTTCTAAATTTGTAGTAGTTTGTTATGCAGTCATAGAAAATGAATACATTGACGCACTCTATACCAAGTAATATATGAAATTGTCCATGTCACTACAGGTAGCAGTGGACAGAACTCCAGAATTGTGTGCTATAATTAAAACAGTCTGCTAAGACATTATTGATTAAATTTGTTTTTCTTTGCTGGTAGAAATGAGCAAAAAAAAAAAATTTTGTTGGCTTCTGATAGCATTGGAGTGGGAGAACTAATGAAAAAAAGACAGGAAATTCTGGATGAGAGATTTGATATTGAGAGAAAGAAAATATCACAGAAAAAAAGATTCTATGTATAAAGAGTGGTGTGTTGAAGCTGGCTTGTCACAGTTTATGAAAGCCAATGTTAATTTTTCAGGAATCTTGTGAGTCAGTTAGATATAGTTATTATTAAAAAATAAGGTATAACACTTTAATTAAATAAGTTATATTAAAAACACAGCTGGGCTGGCCCCATGGCTCAGGTGGTTGGAGTACTCCTATAGCTGAGGTCGCCTGTTCGATTCCCACATGGGCCAGTGAGCTGCGCCCTCTACAGCTAAGATTGTGAACAACAGCTCTCCCTGGAGTTGGGCTGCCGTGAGCAGCTGGAGTTTGGCGATGATTTTTTTTTTTTTTTTTTTTTTTTTTAGCATTTCTTCCCAGCTCCACATTAAGTGACATCACATTTGAAGCTTGAAATTGGCCATGATGGGGGTATTTACACTATGGAAACTGGCAAATGCATTTTGTCAGCCAATGAGATACCATGGAAGTTTTTCTGAGACTTGGATCAGAGGAAGGGTCTTTTTCCTGTCAGACACAGGCCCAAGGGAACGTGAAGTCTGGCACCCTGGCAGACATCCTGCCAAAGTGAGGAGTGACCTCCGGTGAGAATGGAGGCAACATAGCAAAAGAGAGGAGAGAGAGAGAGAGACACCAGTGCATGATGTCACAGTGAGAGCCCTATTTCCAGCAATACCTGATCCTAGACTTTTTGATTAGGTGAGCCAATAAATTCCTTTTGTGTATAAGCCAGTTTGGGTTAAATTTTCTATCGTTTATAGCTGAAAACAGCCTAAAGGATACAACAGAATTTGCTTCAGGTCTAAAATCATTCCCAGCCACCAAAAAGCCTTGACTGATAATAATTTGCAGGGATGGTAAAACTCCTGACCTCAGCCTTGTTCTGTTCTTGTGAGTTATAATTCTGTGTTGGACAAACACGTGTTGGCTTCACTTAAGGGTTTAATAAGCCTCATATCATTTCCCTTGCACGCTGGGATCAGTTCTTATCAATGAACACTTTGTTAGAGGCATTCTCCTCAGGCTAACAGCTACCCTGCCCTACCTTTCTCTCCCTTGATAATGGAAATCTTTCATTCTGGGTGGGAAAGCCCCAGAAGATGAGTTATGATTTTTTTCTAACCCCTTCACAGTCATCTCATTACCCTTTATCAGATACAGTTGACCGTTGAGTAATTCAGAGGGCAAGGGTGCCAACACCCTCAAAATTGAAAAGCTGCACATAACTTGATTCTACAGTCGGCCCTGCACATCTGGGATTGGCTGAATCCATGGATACGAAACCAGCAGATACAATGAGCCAACTGTACTTACTGAAAAAAATCTGCATATAAGTGGATCCATGAAGTTTAAATCTGTGTTGTTCAAGGGTCAACTGTAGTTGCTTTCGAGCACAGGCCTCGGCTAACATAGGTGTCTGCGTCTTAATTTTTAACAAAAAAGTTCAAAAAGTAAAAAAAGAAAACAAAAAAAAAATTAAAACTAGGAAAAAGCTTATAGATTAAGGATATAAAGAAAATATTTTTGTACAGCTATACAATGTATGTTTTAAGCTAAATGTCGAAAATAGTTGAAAAGTTAAAGAGAAGTTTATAAAGTAAAAGAGTTATAGTAGACTAAGTTTACTTTATTATTGAAGAAAGAAAAATGCTTTTTTACAAATTAGTGTAGCCTAAGTGTACAGTGTGTATAAAGTCTGCAGTAGTGTACAGTGATGTCCTAGGCCTTCACATTCACTCATCACTCACTCACTGAGTCACTCAGAGCAACTTCCAGTCCTGCAAGCTCCATTCATGGTAAGTGCCCTATACGGGAATATACCATTTTCGTCTTTTATGCTATATTTTTACTATACCTTTTCTATGTTTAGATACACAAATACTATTGTGTTAAATTGCCTACAGTATTCAGTACAGTAACGTGTCATACAGGCTGATAGCCTACGTGTGTAGTAGGCTATCCCATCTAAGTTTGTATAAGCTCACTCTATGATGTTCGCACAATCATGAAATCACTTAACGACGCATTTCTCAGAATGCATCCCCGTTGTAAACTGGTGCTTGATTGTACTAAGTGTATAGAAAGTGCTCAGAAATGGTGTGTTCATAAGCAAGTCCCTGTAGAATGATCTGGTCTCGATTTAGTTTTATTTCCAACTTTACAGTTACTTTCTATGAACTGGAACCTACCAAGCCCCTGGCCAGCCTCTTGGTGCAGTTCCAGTCTACAAGGATATTCTTAATACTTCCAAGTTATTTGCAGACAGGAAACCAAAAAGTGACTTTGTTTCCCAACCACATATTTATCTATTTAGATAATTGTTACCATAGAATACAAAAGATGTCTAAGAATAATGTAGTATAACTAAGAAGAAAGAAGGAAAGATGTCAAACTGAACCAATACACAGCATGAACCTTCTTTTCAGGCTCACACAGAGTAACAACAATACAATTTTTCTTAGTATGCAAGGTCATCTTGACCTCATTTAATCTTTAACTGTGTATCATAAACAAATATTTTTCTTGGAAAACAATTTCCAGGCTACACAAAGAAATGTCAAACTCAGTTTATCAGAGCTTTAGAATTATCAGGGGAGATGAAAAACACAGTATAAACAAAAGTGCTTATTTCTATAGGCTACACTCTGTAATTACACAGCAAGAGAGGAGAAATTCTTCCATTGGTATCATGGCTATCTTACATGTATTTTTATTTATTTCTAAGAATTACAAATGGAACTATCAGGTTCAAAAAGATTTTGAAGAGATGATTTTAAACAATCAAAAAATTTTGGAGGCATATCGTATGCATGTATGATGCACGTGATCTCTTAAGAATTTCTTTTTTTAAGATGAGGTTGGCAAACTATAATCTGGTGGCCAAATATGGTCCAGCAGCTGGATTAAGCTTGTGAGCGGGAAGTTGGGATTTTTGTACTGCCTTGAGCTAAGGGTGGTTTTTATATTTTTCGTGATTTAAGAAAAAAATCAAAAGCAGCATCATACTATTTTATGATATGTGAAAATTATTTTATATCCAAATTTTAGTGTAAATAAAGTTTTATTGGAGCACAACCCACCCATTCATTATGGATTGGCCGCATTCATGCCACAATGGCAGAGTTGAGTAGTTGTGCAAAGCCTAAAGTATTTACTATCTGGCCTTTTCCAGAGTGAGTTTGCCAACCTTTACTTTAAGAGCTTTCCCCTATGAAACAATGAGGCCTTCTATAAACTGTAGACTTCTTCACAGAGATTTTTTGTGTTAGTGGTACATCATGTTTTTAAAAAAGAAAATGCATAAATTTAGTGAAGGTAATATAGTTGCCATTTCATAAAATAACAGACATGCCTTTATCAGATTTAGGATGCTTCTTTTCCCACTTTATGACAGTGTAGCATAATTATTAAGGACATGCGCTTTAGGATTGTTCTATTTCCTTGAATCTTGATTGGCTTTCTGTCAGCCTTGGGCTAGTTACTTAACCTCTTGTAAGCCTCATGTTTCCTATGAAAACAGAGTAATAATGGTACCAACCTCATAAAGTTACGGTGGTATTACATGATTTTTCTAAAAGAAATTATTTAGCTCGGTACCTGGTATGTGGTAGGTGTGCAATAAATTTTTTAAAATTATCATCATCACCTGAAAATGTCATCAACATCTGAAAATTTCTGGTGGTTTGTTCCTAGTACTGCCTAGTACTGTCAAAAACTTCTGTTTTGACAAAGAAGTCTGCAAAATTCACACAGCAAGAATCCCTCTCTCTGTATTATCTGCAGAAAAACTGCCCTAGGTGCATGAATCCAAGCATGTATTTGGCAGGAAAGTGGAAAAAGGGAGGTCTAGGATGTCTAGAAACAAAAATCACAGGAACAAAGAATGTTGGAAGGCTGGTCAGCAGCTGGATTAAGCTTGTGAGCCGGAAGTTGGGATTCTGCATGTTAGACTCAATTCCAAATTTTTCTATGGAGAATCCACAGTTCTGTGACAGGCTGTTGATGAAAGCTTTCTGCTTTAGTAGCTAAAGTCTTTTATTAGAGTGGATGTAGTTTGGTCATTTCATATTAGGTTAATACTGCGATTTTGTTTTTACTACTTGATGTCTTAGCTGATGTTTCCAACTAGAAACATTCTTATAAAATCATGAGGGTATAGTGCTGCAATTCTTGGAAACTTCGTGATTTCTTTCCTGCTGGGATTGCTGCTATCTCCTGCCTGAGCTTGTTCTGCTTCTAGAGTTATAATGACCCTGGATTAAGGCAGAGGAACCAGAGCCCACTGAACACATGATTCCTCAGCTAGAATGCTGCCTCCCTTTTTCTCCCTCATCTCGAAATAGGTCGTGACCATTGTCAGCAGAGGTGGTCTCTTTTGCTCACCAGGAGTAATCTGGAGTCAATTGTTAAATGGCATGAGAACCTTCTTTAGTTGGTTCTTACAAAACGAATCTCTGCCTAAAGAGAGCTAATGGGAGAAGTCCTCTAAGACAGACAACCCTTTCATCGCCCCATCCCCAAAAATCGTTTACAGAAATATCAGAATTCCAGAAGGCAGTGCAGTACATATTTCCACAATACAGCCAAGAAACAGAATTTTTATAAACCCGCTTCCCTTTTTCTTTTTTATTTTTAGTTTTTATAAGAGTTAGTTTGAGCCAAATTGATGACATATGCTGGGGAGCGAGATTGCAAATGGTTCTCCACTTCCTTAAAAAACAAAAATCACGTAAAACATGTTATACAAATCTGACTTGTTTTTACTTCCTGTGTTTCGTGTCTTGCCATATTGTTTGGGGGAAAATCCCTCTGGATTTCATCCTTGTTCCTCAGTGATGGTGGAGCAATTATGGTTAATCAAGTTTAGCCACTCAAAGAAAGAAAAATATACTTCAGCATTCTTACATACTCTAGTTGGTGTCACGGTTAAGAAGAAAATACAAACACGCATACATCAGCCTGGTGTGTGAGAATAAAACCCACCATTCTAATGCTCACATGCATGCCTGTGAGTGGAATGGAGTGGTGTGGAGGTGACCTCTGTCACTGGTAGGAGTAGCTCTCATCGTCGTATTCCAGCTCATCTTCATCATCATCATCTAGCAGCCCATACTTAAATTTCCGGTAGACAGTGCCATCTTGGCCCATGTAGACGATGTCATCTTCGTCATCGTCATCCTCATCATCCTCGCGGTCCCTGTACTCAAACACATGATCCTCTTCAAAGTTGGTGCTCTCGTGATGGCTGCTCTTATAGGAGGTGTAAGACTTGCTAGGGTCAGCCAGCTTTTCATAGCCAGCCTTATCTGCTGGCGGGGCTTGGCCCCGCGATTTCCTCCAGATGACCACAGCTGCCCCGAGCAGAAGTACCAGCACAATAGAGGAGGTGATGAGCAAGGCTGTCTTGGAATGCCCGGGCGCAGACTCTATCTCACTGGCTCGAAGGACGCACTCATCTGTTGGAAGATGATCCCAAAGGAAGAAGGCAGAGGGGAAGGTTGAAAGAGAAGAGACGGAATGGGGGAAAATTAGTTTCTGAGGTTAAGAATTGCATCTTTATCTTTTAAATCTAAAGTGGTAGGATCGCTCTCTCTGATTTTCTTAAAAGGCACACCACTCTACAAGATTGCCATGGGTACCCCCAGGAGAGTCCCAGTCTATGTCTGATGATGCCATCAAACCCTCAAGGTAAGTTTGAAATCCAAAGGGATCCCCTCATTCCCATACCTCATGGATCAGTTGCCAAGTGTCTATCCTTATCAATGAATTCTTCAATTTCTCTCCTGAGAGAAATATTCCATCTTGGGCGATGCCTCACTTCTTGCTAAATAACTGACTTTTTCTAAGACTAAGATCTCTCCCCAGCTACCTTTAAACCTGGTCCAACATGATTATGCTACCAAAGACAAGAGCAGATTATTTATAAGACCATTGACTCTTATCGTTGTGTGGGACCTTAGAAATTACTTCAGTCAATCTGCTGCTTGACAGTTGAGGAGACTGAGGTCCATAAAGAGGAACTGAATTGTCACATTGTCAGAGCTAAGAGCTTGTTTGTGGAGCAATCAGAATTCGAACCCAGGAATCCTAATTTCATGCTATAGTCTGGAGATATTAGGGTAAAATGTTCTGACAACTGTTTTTTGACTTTTTGGCATTCTGTGGCCCTAATCTGTCAGGAAGAGAAGTGCCACCTTTAAATTTCTTCCATCATAATTAAGATTTCTGAAGTTGAGAGCTCTGCCCCCTGTCATTCATCAGGCTCTGTTTTGATGCCTTCATTGAGAATATGGAGTAACCAAAACTGTCAGAAAAGGAAAGATTAAACCATAACTTCAGTGATGAGCTAATTTTTCTTACTTTTCACTAATTTTTTTCAGGTTGTATGATTTGGGTAAGTTACCTAATTCCCCCCCCCCCCCCATTCTTTAACCCATCAAATGGGAGAATGACAGAACTAGAGAAAAAAAACTGGCAGGCTGTGTTGGATGTACAAGTTGAAATGCACACTAAATTTTCCATAAATATTTTCTTGAACCACTTGATTCTGCCCCCAGGATTCTTTTATGAGAGATTCTAGGTACATTGTAAATGCTAGCTTAATAATATAATACTGCTGCCAATTTTTTAAGGGCAATTATTTTTGCTTATTATATATTGGCTGATTACATCCTATTCATTGCTACTCGGTCTCTCTCTCTTTGCTAGTGATAAACAAGTTTTTCAAGTTTTCTATTTTATTGTAACTTTCATTGTCATGGGATTTTGCTCATTAAGCAGAATTTCTTCTTCTAAAGTAACAGCACTATCATTATGGCTTTCATTTTGAGCAATATCAGCACAGAATTTTTCCCTGGAGGAAATATTAAAGCACCAGAGGGATGGGTAAGCAATCCGTGTGTGGTACTTGGAGATAAATACTGCCTGAGGCAGGAGAATCAATAAAAGACCTTTGGAGGTTGTATCAACTGCTAGGGCGCCATATGCAATCATGTCTTGCTATTCTACAGTCTTAGGCCTGCAGAGTCATGGTCCGCCTCTGGGATTTGGCTTCTTTGAAGGGGCAAGTGTCTCAGTGAAGAATGAGTAGGTAAGCAAGAGTGGTTAGACTTCCGCAGACTTGCCTGAGGGGGCTGTTCAAGAGGCACAGAAGGTACAGGAAAGGTGACTGACTAGTTTTCAGCTGGAACAAGCGAACAGAAACTCTGCACCCAACATGCACACTTCTGGTTTCATTTAAACCCATGTAATGAGGGTTATTATTCTTAGCTGACACAGCATGGATATTAGGCAATCATACCCTGAAGGTGGATGTGTACGAGGAGCTGGGGAAATCAGCTGCTTGTGGGGGGTGGGATTGCTGATAGAAGAAAATAATCAGTTTTTGGAAAGATGCTATTTTGAATTTAGTTCAAAAGGCTGATAAACGAAAAAAAAAAACACACAGAAATGGCAAGTAGCAGTTTTGGATCTGGGATTTACTTCACTTATAAATAGATGTGCTCCCATAAATATAATGTCTGCTTTTGTTGGGCCATGATACATCTGAACCCCAAGGAAATGATCTGCTTCAGGACTAAAGAATATGTTTTAAGAATTTATTTTTTATTTTTAAGAATAAATGACTTCATTTGAAATCTTTCTAAGTTTGTGGCAAATAAAGACCAAGTACCCATACAGATGGAGTTGGGCGTGGGAGACAATTGGGGGATTGGGAATTGGTACAAAAAGGTTTGTTTCTTCGTAGCCTTCAATGAACTTCATTTCTAAAATGCTTTAAGTCTCTAATGGGAAGCCTAGATTTGGGCTGATTTCCATAGAATGATTCTTCAATATAATATTGTCTACCCTTTTGTAGCACTGACAATTTGAATTAGATTTAAAAGAAAATCTGAACAGAAAACAAAAAATATATATAATATTGGTGTTTCCTTGATAGTTGATTCTTTTCCTTTTTTCTCAGGAGAAAAGAATAAAAAAAAGGAATAAAGTAAATTTATAAAGATGAAATTCTAGAACTATTTGAGCTCTAACGTTCGAGGCAGTATGATAATGGAAAGATTGTGGGCTTTGCAGTCCGAAGAACCCACATTCTAATTCTAGATGAGCCTCTTAACATTGTTGTGAACTTGGGCCTGCTAATCAAACCCTTTGAGCCTCAGTCTCCTCATCTGTGAAATGGGATTAATAATATCTACTTATATGAGATGATGGACAGGAAGTTTCAAGTACAGTAGGCACATAGGAGGCATTCAATAAAAAGGTAGCCATATTGAATCTCCGGAACTTTCTATCCTCTCCTGCCTGCTCCCCTCAGCTTCCTGAGGACACGCCCTTTCTTGGCAGACTGCTCTTCTTCTCTTCTCACCTGTAGTATCCTGGCAGTCACAGCACTCCTGGGTATCAGTGAGATCTGAGGTGTTGCAACAATGAAGGCAGCGGCTGTCATCCATGTGCAGCACCAGGTTGGCAGGGCACACAGTGCAGTTCTTGGTACCAGGTCCTTTGCATTCTATGCAGCTCTCGTGGCATTTTTCACAGTTAAATTTCTCCCCCTGTTAAGAACAATCAGGAGATGCCTTTTGAGTGGGGAGGGATTAAGAAAGCACTGGAGTTCCCAGATAGGAGTTCCATCTCGTCTCCATAAAAGAGGGAAGCATGCAGGGGACAGCAAAAAGGTGGTTTGGGTTGGGTCCATTTTAACTGTTCAGGGTGAAAGACAACCGTCTGCACTTGGATGGAACCATTGCTGGGACTTTTCCTTCTGAGATCTGCTGGTAACAATAGTGGGTAAACAGGCTTCTAGAATAGTTCAGGTTACAAACTGACAGCTCATGTGCTGACCACCTTGACCAGGTTGTCAAGGATAAGTTTTGTCTGGCCCATAATACATTGACCTTCACAGTTTAAAATATTTTCAATTCATTGCACACATTTCAAAGTTGGGATATTTCACATGTAAATTCATCATTCCCACATGGCAATGTGACTCTCTTATTTGATACTCTCCTGTTTGATATAATCCCCACTACTAGCTCTGTCGCCAACACATAGGTGAAACATCAAATTCCACTTTTCATCAAGCTTGCACTAGGATTTTCTTTGATGGAACACTCTTCACTCATTTACATTACCTGCTTGGACTCTGCCCCAGAATAATATAAGTTGTGATTGTTTAACTACAGCAGTTAAATCTCAGTGCGGAGGGAATTTAGTGAGAGATAAGGAGAAAGTGGCACATTGCTCCTTCACTTGTACTGGAAACGTAGATGAGGGAAGATAGCTTCCTGTTTCACTTCTGTGCTGTGTAAGGATGGTATAATAGAAAAAGAAGGAAAAGACATTATCTTTGTTGAGCACCTTTGCACGTTTACAGGGCCACTAAAGTGCTTTCTCAGTTGTTATTATCTCATCAAATCCTGGATTAGGAGTCAGATCCCTTGGGTTCAATCCCAGCTTTGTTATTTAGGATTTATATGGTCTTTACCAACTATTTAATCTCTGAACCTGACTTTCACCAAAGTGCAATGAGGGTTATTGTCAGAATTTAAAGGGAGCTCATAGGTGAATATGCTGGTCGTATTAATTTCACCATGGAGAGATTTACTTAATTTCTAAAGTTTGGAAACACAAGCAAGAAGTTAGTGGACTCAGAAAACCCATGGTTTCTAGGCAAGCAAATGAAAATATATCTCCTAATACACTAGGAAGAGATGGAGGAAATGAAAGACCAACATCAGCTGTGTAGTTCTGATATTATTTAGATGTTTCAGGTTAGACAGCAATGAGGTAAGAAAGAAGATAAGACATTTTTAATGTCTGACATAATATTCCTATGCAGACTTGAAACTTCTAAGGTTATGAATAATGAATGCAGAGTTAATTCTGAGGCCTTCATTACTTACCTTCCCCATTATTTATCTCAGATCTTAGTTCCTTTGATGGAAATTAAAACCACAGGGTGTTGGGGCGGGGGTTGGGTAGCACTATTAATCCATGATGCAATGGTAGAAGATTTATAAATATTAAACCTTAACTATAGTGAGTATAGGAATTTTAGGACTTTTTAAACTTTGCCTAGAATAACATAGAGAAAGTAGCTCATTTCCCTCTGTGGAAATGGCAGAAGGCACACGACACCCAGCTTCCAGTACCTCTCCCACTCTGTATTCCCCCACAAGACAGTCCAAGGCACAGATTCCTCCTACTAGGTGGTAATTCCACACACAGGATAAGCATTGCAATACTCCTTTTCCTGAAAGAAAAAAAAAAAATGATTCAAAGTTGTGAGACTGACCTTAGATTTCAACCTCTGTCTTGGTTCCAAAACACGTAAAAGCAAGGAATATGTCAAGTAAATTGAAACAGAAGGGTGAATTGATTGAGGATGTGATAAAAAAAAAAATCTACTACACACCAAATGAAGACCTAGAAATTATCCAATTATTTCAATCAATGTAAACTTTCAGTCTGGAAATTGAAGATTTGGAGATGATAGATCTTTTATTAAAGCAAGAGGATTTTCAAAATGAGAAATTACATAGAAAGTTTATAAAACCTTCCTTTGTCATTCTGCTAATGTTTAACTAGTATAGAGCACAAAGATGATATCAGCTGATTTGGTTGGGGTGGGGGGTCCCAAAACTTGGTGAATAAATTACGATTAGGCAGTTTGTAATTGAGAAATAACACTAGACTTGGAACTTAAAATGCTAAGGCTAAAAGGAGCTAACAGATCATTTTGTCCAGGGATTCTTACTTGTGGGAATGGTGGTGATAGTTTCCTTTAAAATTCTTTGGAAAATTATAAACTCTCTTCTCAGAAATTTGACATCCTATTTGTTTATTATTCATTCATTCATTCATTCATTCATTCATTTATTGGGGGATACTAAGTGACATTTAATTCTTAGGTCAGGGAAGCAAAAAACAAAGTACTCTGGAATTAAACAAACATAGCAAATGATGTCTTAGAAATAACCTGTTTGCTGCTTAAAATGAAACCTACACCAATACCCTAACCCAAACAAGAACAGACAATTGTTTAGCTTTTGTTTCATAACCATAAACTTAACTCTGCAACCCAGCTAGATTTGGAGGGGGGGCGAGGAAAATACGGAACCCAACGAACTGCAGTGAGAGCACAACGATTATGGGGTGTTCAAAGCAGATGGGGGTAAGGAGTGCTCTCCTGAGGTACAGAAGGGACGGTCCGGTGGTTAAGATAAAACCAGTCGAATTCATCAGAGTTGTCCACAGTCAGCAATGGCGATTTTCTTGCTCGTCTTGCCATTCCTGGACCCACAGCCTTCCATGGCCTCCACGATATTCAGCCACCTTTCACCTTGCTGCAGACCACGTGCTTGCCATCCAACCCCTCAGTCTTGGCAGTGCAGATGAAAAACTGGGAACCATTTGTGTTGGGTCCAGCATTTGCCACGGACAAGATGCCAGGACCCATATGCTTCAGGGTGAAATTCTTATCATCGAACTTCTGCCCAAGGACGGACTTTCCACCTGTGCCATTATGGCATGTGAAGTCACCATCCTGGCACATAAATCCCGGAATAAATTCTGTGAAAGCTGGAACCTTTATAACCAAATCCTTTCTCCCCAGTGCTCAGAGCAGGAACGTTTTCTGCTGTCTTTGAAACTTTGTCTGCAAACAGCTCAAAAGAGACACATGGCCCAAGGACTCGCGGTGGACAACAATGTGGAAGAACATGGTGGGGTTGATGTGGTTGCGCGCGGAGGCCTCCGGGGCGGCGGCGTCTGGAAGGCCTGTTTATTATTTTTTAAATAAATGAAAACTAAGGCCCAGACATGTGAAGTCACTCATTTGAGGTACATAGGTAATGGTTGAGTCATGATTCAAATTCAGGTTTGTTGACACACACAGTCCAGTGCTCTTTCTATCAGATTTATCTGCCTTAACACATGAACCGCCAAGTAGAGGAGGTCTGAGTCTACAGGCTCTGTTTCCTGTGGTAATCCCTTTCTCTCCTAATTCGGAGACCCCAGGAATGACTGACCCAAGCGTTTCCTTCTGTGCAGACATCAAGGGAGAGCTCTTGGAGAGAGTTTGGAGACAGGAGACCTGAGCCATAGTTTCTTCACTTAGGAAGGCCCTGGTATTTTTGCTGAGGAGTTCCAAACAGACATAAAGGACATGGAATGTGCTTGATATTATGAGTTGGAACTTGTATAGGTCTCCCCATCAGAAGAATATTGTAAATTAAAGAGTGGTTAGTTGAACTTGAATTAGAATTGTGAGTCCTGTCCTTCCCATTCAGTATGGAGTTAAATCCCCTTTTCATGTCTGATCTATGAGCTCAATCGTTTATAATGTTTCTATGGAAAAATGAATTCTGAGCTATGAACAACATCTTAGAGAGTAAAGCTTTATTTCTCAACTGCTTCTTAGACTGGGGGCTGTCTGTAGTGATATAAATTCAAAGCCATTCTATTTTTATTTTACCTCTGGCTTCATACAGAATTTCCCACATGTCTGGAACATAATTGCGGTCTCTGATGAAAGAATCAATCTTCCCCTACTTCCTTCCTCCCTACCCTACATTTTTCTAAAATATAGCTTAGATGTCTTACTCCAATTTTAAAATATAAAAGTGTGGGGTTTGTTTTTGTTTTTGTTTTTCTTTATAAAGAGAATTAAGGGTCGGAAAAATTAAAAGAGGGGGAAAAGGCAGCAAAAAGTTAGGTTACAAAATGTGTGCTTTAAGGTTGGTTACATTTTTTTCAGACCAGCAGCCATTTGGCTGAGGCCTAGATCCTGGGCCATCCTTAAAGGTACTACCTGTCATCTTGGGTAACAAATCAGCAACTCCATTTACATCTCCTACATTCATTTATTACAAAACCTCCACACTGAGGGCACCCAGAGTCTTGCAAGAGGCAGTTTGTTAGATTCCAGAATGTTCTCTATTGTTTTCAAGTTTAGCAGTCTACATTTATCATTGCTTCTAAGGATCTGCAGGAGCCTTGGGATCTATAAAGACAGCTGTGGTGTTTCCTTAGAATTCAGAGCAGCTCACCATCTGTTCTCCCTTGGACTGACCCCCATGGGATGAATTCACCAATGCAGAGCAATCCCTGGGGGCAATTCATGGCATCATTCACACAGAAAGAGAGGCAGCTCAGGAGAGGTGGGAGGGTTTGGCTACCCAGCCTGGATTTTTATTTCAAAGAGTTTTGTGAGGAGAATAAGTAAAAAGTTAAATGTATGAAGGCAAGGAATGAGCTAAATATGGAAGAATCAGTTGCCTATGAAGACATATACATAGTAGGCCTTAGTGTGCTATCCCCTGACCTACCGTTCCCCTGTACCTCAGTGCTTTTAATATTTTTTAACACCCTAATATTACTGGGCAGTCAAATGTGAATGACATACAATGTAATTGGCAAATTACTTATGTAGGTTGCTGAATTTTTCTTGTATCTTTCATGCATGCATGATGAAATGCATGATGGCTAATGTTTTAAGGAGGAAGGAATTCATACTTTTTTTTTTTCACCCAGTACGAAGCTCAAGAGAAAACCTTTCCCCAAATTTTGTAATCTATAAATTGCAAAACCAGAAGACAGCACGAAGATTCACCAACCAGAAAAGGACAGGTGTGTATGGTGAAGAAAGGACAACAGAAAAAATGAGTGTCAAAAATTGAAAGCTTCAACTTGGCAGGTTCGAGGTTCAGGTCAAATACAGGAAGGGGAGGCACAAACACTCAGGATGGCCTCAAGATTTACCCAAATATGCCCAGTCATCCCTTAGATACAATCTCAGGGAGATTGTCCCGATGAAAAAAATTGCTTGAGTTGTTTATTTATTTTTAAAATTTATTTTCAATCACAGTTGACATTCGATATTATTTTATATTAGTTTCAGGGGGTTGGGATTATGTTTTACAGAATTAGCAAATCAAAATATAGCAGTTTACCTGGCAATCCTAGTTAGAATAAAAGCCCCACAAATCTAATAATGGTTGTATCAGAGATACCTTCGACTTTTCAAAACACCTTATAGATAGTTAATATTTATCATGACACGGCCAATGACAATGCCAACTTTCCACCACTCTCCCACTGCACCCCCAATTCCATGTATTCTCTCATTTGTTATCTTATTCTGCTTAGAAGTTTTGAGCAGTAACTATACGTGCCTCCAGAATGAAAAAGAGAGAGAGAGAGAGAACACAAATTAATTATTTAATGCAGTTGGTTTGGAAGGGTTTCTTTCAAAGTTTAAAGTCAATTGGAAATGGGTGAAGAGTGGGAACCACTGGAAAGAGTGGGGAAGGGCCAATGGGAGGCATCAGATGGGTCTCTAAGGTCCCTCTTCTCCAGTCTGCCCAGCTCTGCCCTTGCTCAATTTCATAATAGGATTCAGGCTAAGATTTCATCTAAAGAAGAGGCCTGCTGCTAACAGCCATCTGAACCGATTAGTCTAAATTAGATGTGCTGTCCGGCATAGCAGTCACTAGCCACGTGTGCTATTGAGTACTTGAAATGTGGCTAGTCCAACTTGTGTTGTAAATGTAAAATAAACAGCAGAGCTGAAAGACAGTACAAAAAAAAAAGAATGTAAAAAAATCTCAATTTTTATGTTGATTACATGTTCAAATGACAATATTTTGGGTATATTAGTTAAACAAAGTATATTAAAATTAATTTTTCCTGTATTTTAAAAAATGTTATTACAAAAAATGTAAAAGTATGTGTATAGCTTGCATGACATTTATATTGGATACTGCTGAAACACCATTCTGTGAGATACATAAAATAAATTCTAGGACTGGTATGAATAGCACATGACCATTCTCACGTCAGTTTAGATTGTTCACTAGTGTAAAGCACTTTTCAGCTAGGAGTAATTTAATGTTTGTATTACTGAGAATCACTCTAAAACAATAAAAATATTGTCATTGAGCTCTCTCTCCAAGTTCTGTTTTTTCTTTTTCTTGGTATTAAGACTTAGTTCTTTCGGTTACAGTTGCAACCAGCTCAGGAAATTGGGGGCTGTGACTCTGGCCCTCTGTTTCAGAGAAACGCACGGATCCCCGCCCAAAGCAGGAAGAGGAGGCCCCGGTGCAGAACATCAAGACCAACCGCCCTGCAGCAGGTACCTCAGCCCTGCTCAGCTGCCCGGCAGGTAGCCTGATGGGCGGCAGGGGCCTCTGAGCCAGTAGCAGCTTCCACTCTTCCAGTTTTATTTTTTCTTGTAGCTTTTTCGGCTCCTCTGATTGTAGCTTCTCAAGCTTTTTTTTTTTCCTGATTCCGACGGAGTGCATAATTCCTCTGTTTTTATTCCCTCTTGTGAATCTCCCTTCTTTTTCTTTCTCTAGTTCTTGCTTTTTTTATTTTATTTTATTTTATTGGGGAAGGGGAACAGGACTTTATTGGGGAACAGTTTGTACTTCTAGGACTTTTCCAAGTCAAGTTGTTGTCCTTTCAGTCTTAGTTGTGGAGGGCACAGCTCAGCTCCAGGTCCAGTTGCCCTAGTTGCAGGGGGCGCAGCCCACCATCCCTTGCGGGAGTCGAACTGGCAACCTTGTGGTTGAGAGCCCACTGGCCCATGGGGGAATCCAACCGGCAGCCTTTGGAGTTAGGAGCATGGAGCTCTAACTGCCTGAGCCACCGGGCTGGCCCTCTAGTTTTTTTTTTTTTCTTTCTGTTTCCTTTGTTTGCTTCTCCTTTGCCTTGTTCTCTTGGCGCTTTTGTTTTCTCTACTGTTGCAGCTCCTAAGGCAGCCCCTCAAGCTGCCGTTTCTTGAGGCTTCACTTAGGGGTTTGGTCGAATCAAAAGAAACCTTAATGTTGCAGGCCACAGCCTCGCCGTCATATGTGAGCTTTGTCCTGCGCAGGTGCTCTTGGCTGGCGTGAAGCCCATGTACTCCAGATGCCGGACCTACACCTCGAAGACCAAGTGCTCCTGGAAACTGAAGGTATGGAAGTTCCTGCCTGTCATATCCCGGTAGGGGGGCAGCACCTCCCGGTAGGGGTCCATGTCTCCGTTTCCCCAAACACCTTGACCAGAACCTCCGTGCCTGGGCTTCTCCAAGCCCGACTCCTTTGGGGAGAACCATTTTTCAGGGTAGCCCCTCCAGGTGAATCGTATCTGCCTATTTTCTGGCAGCATTTCGTTCATATCCTTTTCATTGTGGAAGAAGGAGCCCCAGTCGTGTCAGGTGGGGGAATTGATTGTGAACTTGGTGACGTGCTCCTTGAGGATGGTCTTGCCGTGGAGGCAGGCCAGAAAAGGCTTACGCAGACTCTTGCTCTCCACCTCGCCCTCGAGACAGATGAAGGCCTCGGTGCTCTTGGAAATCTGGAGTGTGGAGAACTGGTGGTTGTGCTCCATGCCCTTCAGTCTTTCTATCACGTCCCAGTGGGATGGACTTCTCTGGCTGCTTCAGCTGCGGGAGGGCCACACTGATGGTCATCTTTGTGATGGGCTTGAGATGGAAGCCAAACAGATGGCAGAGCTGCACTGCCCGAGACGGGTCATGGACTATAGTAGCCGCTGCCATAGCTGGGGCTTTGGGCCTACATCCCTGGCCGCTGCCGCCCTGGCTGCAGCTTGCTGCTATACCCTCATGACCTCAGCAGGTGTGACCTCCCCTACTGGCGCTGCCACCATCTGCTGAGATGCTCTTGATCAGAGGTGCCCCTGATGTGACCCAACACCTCCACCTGCTCCTGTGACAGTGCTGAGAGCTAGAGCTACAAAGATAAGACATTAATTTGTGCCTTTGAGGACCTCAGTCTACCTCAGCGAGGGACAAAGAATAAGTAAACAATTACAAAATATTCTCTCTGGGCTGCAGGGACCTTGACTCTCCTGTTCACAGTTGTGTCGACACTGTCTGGCCATAGTGCTGGATAAATATTTATTGAATAAATAAATAGATGAATGAATGCAGAGTACTAAAGAAACACAGAATGGAGGGGTTAGGGAAGGCTTGCTAGGGGAAATGCTGATTATAAAATTTATTTAGAAAAAGGGCTAGGAGGAGCCAACATAATTTTGAAAAGAGTAACAGGAACGTATCCTACCAGCTATCAATATCAACCTAATAAGTTTTAGCAAAATATTGTAGGAGGTATTTCTTTCCTAAATGCTGAGAAGAATTCACCGTGATCATATTTCTGTGTCAAGCTATGGAAGAAAATGAGCAGATTTGGATTTTAGAAAGATCACTCTGGCAAAAATGTACAGGATGACCTGGGTTGGGGTAAGACCAGAGTTGGGGTGACATGTTGGTTACTTCAGAAAGTCAGCTAAGAGAGGCTGAGAATGAGGATAGTGAGAATGGAGAAAGAGATCTGAGTAGAGAAAGGTTTAGAAGAGAGACTGCTTAGGAGACAGAATCAACAGACCTTGAGATTTACCTCTGCTAGAGGGTAGGTAGGTTGGGCAGGAGGCAAGAGGAGGATGACTCCAAGGTATCACACCTGGGCAATTGGTTGGACAGTGGGTCTATTAACAGAAGGAGTGACTCTCAGAGGAAACCCAGATTGTGTTTACTCTGGGACAGATAAGTAGGTATCTGGAAAGTAAACATGGAACTTGGGAGAATCTGAGGCAGACGTCTTAAGTAGTTGTTGAAGTAATGAAAGATTTCTCTAGGGAGATTCCAAGCTCAACAGGTAGAGAAGGAAGACAGAATAGGAGGAAAACACTTCCCGGAAGGGCAGAGCTTATATCTGGGCCTTGAAGGATAGGAGAATCTGAAGAGGCAGCAGTGTGGTGCAGGAGCAGCCCATGTCAGAGTCAGATGTGGAAGCTGAGAGAGAGCAAAGGGTGCTGATGCTGGAGAGGACTGGTGATGAGATTGACAAACTAGGAACCTCCAAAGGTGGTGAACAAAAGAGAGGGGCTCAGTAGGATGGAAAACTTTTCATTTTTCCATTTGCACATGCAAAATGATAGCTACACCCTCACCTTTGCATTCTTTGCAAATTGGGTGGCATCTCTCACAGGTGTGCGTGCTGTGGTCTGCAAAGTAATGCTCTGGGCAGGTGCGATGACACTCTCCCTTGGAGTGGAGCAGAAAGAAAAATGTATCGCAAGACAGGCAGTCGCTGGGCTGCGGGCCCCGGCACGCCTTGCAGCTCTTGTTACACCTCTCACACCGTCTAGTGGAGTTTTCTGCATAATACCTGAAACCGAGGAGGGGAGCAAAGACTGAATTCTAAGCTTTGCTTCTAAGTGGAGTGTGGTGGAAGAATCATGGTTACTCAGACAGTATTCATTTACAAGCTGGGTTACTTTAGACTCTTTACTCGTTAGCTTCATTACTAATTATATTCACAAATCTAATGATTCTCAGGTTTCTTACCCTTAAATTGGGCATGACAATCCCTTCCCTGCTATTTGTGAGGATTAAATTAGATAATACATATGAGAGGACCTAGTACTTATCTCACGTAGTAGTGCCACATTGACTGGTCACTACCTTTGCTTTCTGTATACCCACCTGCTTTTCCACTTGAAAATTCAAGCTTTAAGTTGCATTGAATGGGATCAGGGAATGGGAGACATGTTAAATGTACCTCTGAATTCTTCTAATTTCTCAATTTAAAAAAACATCTTGAAATAGAAGGTGACATGAGTGATATTTATGTCTTCATAATAATAGCTGTAACCTCTATTGAAAAGATTTCTGGGGGCTGACTATAACTTCATTAAGTTTCTATAATACTATATACCTGATAGTACACTAGGGACTTCATCAATTTAGTATTTCACCTTGTTGAACCTAAAAATGAGACACTAGAGTGCGGCAGTTAGGAACTTGCCCTTTGGAACAAGACTGCATGGGGTCAAAGCCCAGCCATCCCACTTATGAGCTGTGCAACCTTGGGCAAATCACATAACATCTCTGTGTCTCAGGTCTATAATACGGGGATTACTGTAAGTACCTAAAATTAAACAAGTTATTACTGAGAAATTTATTAAAATAGTGCCTGACATATTATTGATTAATGTATGTTAGTGATAATTATGAATTTTATGATTAATCCTTATAGCAAACCATATGATTTACATATTATGATTTCTATTTTACACGTGTAAAAATTGAAGCTCAGGGAATTTAGACAACTTGCGTAACGGTAAACAGCTAGTAAAGTGGGCAATGTGATTTGAATTTACCTGTTAAGTACCATTGTAACAGCAGTGCATTATTTGAAGGAAAATTAAACATTTTCAAGTAAGATAGAAGAGAGAAAAGGAATCATTGTCCAAGATGAACTTCTAGAGGTCATATGACACATGTTGGCATCTCTGGACATCTCACACTGAAGCTTTGGTTTCTCTGGCACAAAACTATTAGCTTCATTAGGTTTTGTTTTGTTTCATTTTGTTTTATTTCATTTGTTTGTTTCATTTGTTTATTTTTTTCATTTGTTTCATTTGTTTCATTTTGTTTAAGTTCTACTAACTTGTTGAAAACTAACACCATGGCTAGATAAAGTTGAGCCTGCTTCTACGTAGCCATTTGTCATTGGTCTGAATGAGTACACTTGTACCTCAGTGGCCCAGTTAGTGGCAAATCAAGGCTGGTTTCACCTTCTGCAGTTAGGTGGAGAACAATTAATGCTACAAGTCAATCACTGAGATTCGGAGGTATTTGAGTGACAAGGTGATGAAAAGAGAACGAAAGAAAGCACCAACAATGAATTGAATTATTGATAAAGATCACATAAGATTCAAAACAGAAAGCAACAGGGAAAAGTATAAACCCACACAAAACAGAGGGAATACACAGGATTGAAGTCAGAAGATCTGATTTTTAGTTTTGACTCCACCATGTATTAGTAACTGTGACTTTGGGCAAGTCATTCAACCTCTCTGAGCCTTGCTTTCCTCATCTGTGAAATGGAGAGAATATTAACATCATAGGATTGTTGTAGAATCAAATCATAACGTAAAGATACATAGTGAGTGGAAATACTATGTAAACTCTAAAGCAGCATACAAACATTCTTTACTAATGTTATGAAGATGAAGAGAATCAGTAGAAACTGTGGGAAAGAAAGATTATCAATGCCAAGTAGGTTTTAAAAATAATCAAAGGGTAGTGCTAAAAGAAAGAATGAAGACTTTAGTAGATCAGTTTAAAAGAAGAATATAGTGCCAATGCTTACTTTGGTGACTCTTGCATGAAAATCTCTTGAGCCTTACAGCCTTGAAGAGGATCTTGTGCAAAAGTACAAATAATAACAGACCTCTAAGATCCTGCTCTGAGGTTAAACACCAAAATAACTGTGTATGTTGGGACAGGGTGCAGAGAATTACATACCTGCCTTTCCAAGGGAAAGAGATTTAACATCTGAAGTTTATGCAATGCATGTGAATCATTGGTTTTACAAGAGGAACCATTTCAGTTTAATATGTGCACTTCTACTTCATTCATACCCTATTCATTCCCCATTAAAGAGATTTATGGCAACCCATGCCTCTCTTCTGAATGGGCAACTTCGCACACCATGGAACAATTGTCTTCTTAATTCCATGGTCGCAATCTATTTAGATCACAGGATTTTACCCCTTTATTGTGCTTTAGAATATTTAATGACTTGATTTGAGGAAGATGGATATTCTTTACATGGGATCCACATTTCTTCAGGCACTTATTAGAATGAAGGGGAAGGGCTCAGGCAGGCCGCCCCATAACCTCTCTTGTCTGGCAGGGTCCTATCTTCATTGATCTATATGGCTGGTGTGTTTTGGGTACTACTAACGTGTGTGCTTCTTTTCTGGGTGTTGTAGTAACATGTGTGAAAAATAAGAGGTGATTTTCTTCTAGGAGCTTGTAACTTTCTTGGGAAGAGATATATAAGAAGAATAAGTTCTTGAAGGTCAACGTCTGTCTTACTCTTTTTATACATACAAGGTGTTCTTCATTAAGCATGTGTTGAATGAATGGGTGAATGAATGAGGCAAATCAAAACATAAGGCAGTGCATAGTACTAAAATGAGTCATCTAGCAGTGATTGCTTAGAACTGAAGAGATGTGCCAATTTGGGCGAAAGCATTTGGGGAAAGTCTAAGGTTACAACCTTTCAATTTGGGTCTGGAAACTCTCAATGCTCTAGTTTACTCACTGGGAAGGAAGAGTTAGCAACAGGCCTGTAATCAATCTTTCTCTTTACTGGGATGCCTGTGGATAAAAAAGGGATGACCCAGTCAAATCCTCTTCCAAGTATGCTTGTAAGAAGACCTGGTAAATACACTGGTAGTTTCTCCTAGCAAAAAAATAATAGAGAGTGCTTAACTGTAAAATGCTTTTGAAGGATACATCTGTGTGTCTAGGTTGCTTATAATAATGAATCCTGGAATTTGTGGGTTTATGAGGGCATGGCAGGTTGAAGAATTAGTGGAGAATTAAATAGAGATATTTAACTGAAATTGTTCCTTTTGTGAAATCTACGTTCCACATGCATCACTTAGACCTCTCATATTAAATCTGATCAAAATAAATCCTAATGAAGATGAGAAAGCACCTACATTCATGGTCTTGGACTTCTCTAAAGGAAGAATACTTCACCTCTGTCTTGTGATTGCTTATATCCTTTGAATTATTAGTGAAGTTTGGCCTGTGAGTTTGATTTGACAATCTGTCCCTTTGTGTACTTTCACTGGGTCACTCGCCTTTCCTGTTTCCTTTTCCATTAGTATGAACTGGCTGAAATCCTTTAGAGACTGTTAGACCTGGGTTCAACTCTCATCGTTATCCCTTGCTAGCAGTGAGAATTCAATCTGGTTATATACACGTTCTCAGACTTAGCTTCCTCAGCTGCAAAATAGGTTTGCTAATAGTGAGATCTGGAGTGGTTATGCGATTAAATTAGGGAAAAGTCTGTTGAGCAGCTTACCCTTCCCTGCACTGGGGCAGGCACTCCTTTCCCAGCTGGAACCAGCCTGGTGGGCAGGAGAGACACTGCATGCTGTGTCTTCCTTCACATGTCCTACAAGAGCTGTGGCAGGGGGCACACCGGTGGCTGTCCTCATCAGCATAATAGCCCTCGGGGCAGTCCTGCACACAGGTTGTGTCTGCCAAAGGAAGAAAAGACTCTGTCTTGGTATCAAGTATGACACGTGTCTCCCAAACCTCCTCTCTTTGCTCCCCACTGTGCACCATGGAGAGAGGAGAGGATGCAGGAGAATTGAGACAATGTCCCTGGGGCTGATGGATATCGTGGGGAGCTAACGTGAATGTCCAAGAAATAGAATCAACCATAAGGCCATTAGGAGTTGAAAGAAAAGAGAGGTCAGAGTGGACTGGCTGTGTTGGGCAGGACAGAAACCACAGCCTGTCAAACATCGAAATGAGCTAGAGTATGTGTGGGTCTCCCAGGAGAGGGAGTACATTGAAAGCAGGGCCTGGGGTAGCAAGAGTCAGGACTCCATCAAAGAAAGCAGAAAGTGTGATGACACGTTCCCACAATTTTAATTCTCCATTTCCAGCCTTGAATATATGCCCTCTAATAATGTATAAGATTTTACCCTCAGTCTGCTGTGCTGTCCACAGTGTGACTCTTGAAATTTAAATGAATTCAAATAAAATAAAATTAAAACTTCAGTTCCTCAGTTGTATGAGCACAGACAGAGACCATTTCCATCATGACAGAAAGTTCTATGGACATTGAGACTGTTTTGCCCATGTATTTAACAATTAGATTAAAACCTCAAATCCTGAGCTCTATACAGCAAGAAGGGTTGGAGCCGGGGTGTTCAGCCCCACACCAGCCCAGTCTGTCCTCCACCAACCCCAGTGGAGCTGCTGATTCTTGCCTTTTCTTCTTCCCGAACAATATTTAGGGGTGGAAATTGAGGGTGGTTTAATTAGAAAGTAAAAACCTGAGGTTTGCTGGCTTTGCAGGTCAGCACGCAGTTCTTAGAGGTAACTTCTTCCCCAGATTCTGCTTAATCTCACTGAATGGAAGTCAGGCTCTCCTGAATTTTTAGTGTGAGCCACTGGCGAATTCTAGGCCAGAAGCCAGTTTGTCTCCGTAACTCCAGTGGGTGAAGTGGGTAAAGGGCATATGTGCAATGTTCCTTGTACTATTCTCACTCTTGCATTTTTTCTGTAGGTTTGAAAATTTTCCAAACACAAAGTAAAACATTAAAAAGAAAGACACCAATATCTACTGGGCACCAGGCATTGTGAAAGGTAGTTTCCCAGATGGAGGGAAAGACAAAACCCGCCTCAGAGGAAAGTGACTCACTGAGAAGGAGGCTGTGCCTCTGGCAGGTGAGACACTGGTCCTCGGAGGGTCCTGAGCAGCGGAAGCACTTAGCGTGACAGGGCTTGCATCCCACAGCCCCCTCCTCCCAGTACTCGGAGGGGGCGCATTCTTTGTGAGGCACACACTTCCCGTGGTTGTTCACTCTCAGGCCTTCCTGACAGGTCGTGCAGGTCCCAGAGGATGAGCAGGACTGGCAGGACTTGTGGCAATCTGTGGGTGGGTGGGAGCAGCAGGAAGAGAGTGAGAGAGGGCCAGGTCGCCCAGTTCCCCTGGAAGGAGTATTCACATTCCTTCCTCTTTTCTTCTCGAGATTTCTAGGGCTCTGTGCCAAGGGTGTGGAGCTAGGAGTTGGGTACAGCTCTTGGACTCTGGGTAGAGCATTCTTGTTGCAAATTGAGAAAAAATTCTCTGTAATAATTAGACATCCCATTCCTGCAGCAGCCACCTCAGAAACTTTAGTAAGACTTACTGTAATTACCCAAACTGCAACAAAATGATAATAAGCAATTCTGCAGCATCACGGGCAGACACTCGTTTGTGGCCCGACTTTCACCACAATAACTCCTCTATTTTGCGGTCCTCCGGTGACTTCCCAGAATACCTTGAACTTACCATAACATTGATATGTATTATACTTACCTATTGACAAAAAAGGCCTCTTTTATATTCATTTACAAATGCACAATGCCTATGAGAGAGCCTGGCATATAATAGGCACTCAGAAAATATTTGTTAGACAAAGAAAATAAAAGCAGTTAACCTAGGCATTTTAGCAGTGCCATTAACCTCTGACTAGAATTTTCTTTTCCCAGATCTATGTGTGGTTTGCTTCCTGCATTTATCAGTGATATGTTCCAGGCCTCCCTCTCTAATTTCATCTCCATTCTGCCCAATTTCCTGTCCCCCTTCCCTGCCTTATTTTCCTGTTGATTTATCTTCTTTAGAGTCTGCCTTCCCCAAAAGAACGTAAACTCTAAGAGGGCAGAATTCTGTCCGTATTGTCCCCAGCTGTTCCTTAGGCCTGGAAGAGCACATGGCACATAGTAGGCCCCCAGTAAGCACTCCCTGTTTGACTCGACACATAATATTACTACGGTGATTGGCATCATCTCATTCTATCTAGATCAGGAAACTGAGGCTATATGTGCTAAGTCACTTCACTGGAAAAGGGAGGGTCGGGAGTGAAACACAGGACCCTAATTAACGTTAGCTCTTGCTATTTCTGCTCCAGTGCTTTGGGAAAGGTATGGGATTCTTAGAGGTGTCTATGCTATCTCGTAGGGGATAATTCAGGGTGATCAGAATGGATCCCAAGTCCTTGTGTTTCTTAGAGGAGATCCTGTTTGGAGATTGCATGGTTCTGGATGCTTTTCTACATCCACCCAGATCTTAATGTTTAGCTCAGGTCCTTTGTTTCTTCTTTCTGGAAAAGAAGGTGGTCACCCTTTTTTTTCCTAGTGCCAGCTTCCCTCAGCCTCCCTCTGGACTGGTGGAAGGAAGATGCAATAACATTGCAGGGAGAGACCTGAAGACAGTTTCCAACAGTAGAGTTGGTCTGAATGAGCCCAGGCACCTGCATTTGTCCAAAGGTCCTTAGTTTATTCGAATGGGCAACCATGGGATGAGAACCAGGGTCCTTTCTCAATGACAAAAATAAATCTGGTAAGTTAAGTAAATGTACTCTGAGACCTGTAAAATTCTCTATATGCAAATTACTTTTATTTTTGAACACCAGAGAAAGGTCAGAAGTTGAACCCCATTTCCTGCCCTAGTACAGGTAAGATGGCACTGCAGGCCTTTGGCTGAGTCTCTAAACCTCTTGTGGGAACAGGTCCCCAGCTCCCATACATCCCATGCTGACTCCTGTCTCTTCTGCTTCGCAGGCACAGTGGCCCATCTTCAAGTCCATGTTCTTTGGGACATTGACACTAAAGAGTGCTTTACTAAAACACACAACGCGTATATCTGGATCATAAGGCTAGAGCAGAAAGCCTTCAGGAGTGAGATACATCTTCATGTCCTGCCAAAAAACATTTCTCTGAATCCGTTCTGGGACATAGGTGGCCCAAAGTTTCTCCTGCCATGTGAGTTCACCCTCGAACTCGCACTATGCTCAAGGGGCCTGCTTCTCAATCTTTTGTTTGCTTGGAGGCAACCCTGGGGGCTAAATTACCACGGGTTGCCTAGTTTGAGTGAATCCTATGACTGTAGTTAACAATGCTGTATTGTATACTGGAAAGTTGCTAAGAGAGTAGATCTTAAATGTTCTTACCAAAAAAAAAAAAAAAGTAACTATGTGAGGTGATGGATGTGTTAACTGACCTTATTGTAGTCATAATTTTTCAATATATATGTATATCAAGTCATCATGCTCTATACCTTAAACTTACACAAATGAAGTATAACATGTCAATTATGTCTCAGAAAAAAAAAATGGGGGGAGAAGGAGATAAGTCCCTTTTCCCAGAATGCTTCTCTCACTTGCTTGAGCATTCCTCTAGTAATGGGCAATTTGTTCAGTTTTTCTGTTTCCTGATAATTAGTAAGAAGAAAAGAACCCATGCCCAGAGGAAACATAAGGACACATAAATAATAGCAGATTCTTTCTCGAATGTGTAGAGGTTGATGTGCTGAGTGGGAGATGGAATAGGGGACCCACGGCAGGAGGAGCCGAGGGTGATGAGGAGGGAAGGAGGGCAGCTTTCGGAGGCAAATGATGAAGGGAGATAGAGGCACCGAGAAAATCCTCTGTGGCTCGCCATTCCTTATGCTGCTATAAACCTTTACGAGTTAAAGTTTTCGGAAAAAATCTTTCATTTTGGCTGACTTTTGAAGGCCCATTATCTGTGTTGTAAACATTCATGTGAGAATCCTTTTTGATCAGCTACTGTTGTGAGAAGTGTCAACATGATTCATTGCTGATAAAAGGTACATGATCAAAGGTAACAAATGATTCATTTAAAGAAAAACAATAAATTAGAGCAGATTGAAAATATGAGGGAAAGGGGTGGAACATCAGCTCTGGAGCTGGAACTGTGCAAACCCTGCTTTGTCTTGGCAGAAACCCATCATCCCATTAGGCTCCCTGGGATGCGGCCCTCGGCCGTGTACCCTGAATCTTTACCTTTGCAATCTTTAGTCTCTTTTTCATAGTAAGTCCCTGCTGGACACTCATTCAAACATTGTCCATCATAGAGAACCAAGGATGAGTCAGCACAGAGGTCACAGTCGTCCGCTGAGGGGCCACTGCACTCCAGACAGTCTTCATGGCAGGGAACGCACTGGTGCTCGTCTGCATAGAAGTGTTGGGGACAGGACTGATGGCAAGTATCCTCATATAGGAAGGACCCAGGCATACAGTCTGTGGGGGAGGGGAATACAGCAGGTTACCCCCAGGAGATAGGAGAAAGGCATTCACTTCTTCCACAGTGGCTAGCCCATCGCCCACTACTTTGGCTCACTTGACCTGAGTGTACACTTGCCCCACCCCCATCCCACCAGGACACATCCTCCATGTCACACAAGCCCTGCCTTGGGTTTGGAGACTACATATGGAGGCCCCATTAGATGGTGCTGGGTTTATATCCTGAAATGCTTAGAAGTGCAAAAGATTATAGTGCTGTGGCAGACAAGTGATAGCTGAGATGCTGGAGGTATTGTTCTGGAAACCCGAAAAGCATTACCAGATTTTTCAAGCTGTATTGAGCACCTCAGGCTCTATTTAATACTGAAAGCAGTTTAGGAATTCTTAGATTAATTTTTCATTCGCTGATAGGGTAGACCAATGAAATATACATGGTTAATCAGTATGAAGAATGCATTGCGTGTTTATGTTCATTCTCTTCTTTTGGAGGGAATTCTGGAAAACACTATAGGTTACCCCAAAAGAATCCTTTGGATAGGACAGCATCAGTTAAACGAATCTGTCTTATTCTGCAGAGGAAATAAGCCTTTCTTGGGAGATAATTCCAGAGAAAAACTCCTAATCAGAATGCTATTCTTAGAGTTGCTGGTAACTTGGGACAGTGCTTGGCACACCTAAATGCGCAGTACATACATGTGGAAGAAATCACGTACAATGGGCTTTTGTCTGTCTTAACTTACAGAATCCATAATGGAAAGGCTTTATCTCACCCTCACTTTCCTCAGTGACGTGCACAGAAGTATATAAGTTTCAGTAAAGGTAGGGACACTGGTTCCCCTAGTCCTGCTTGGATATCCCACCCTCCAATAGTTGGCCCCAGCCAGGTGGCTTGGCAGAGCCACACTCTCTCCCGAGATGCTCCAAGATACCTTTGCACGTTTTCTCATGGATGCACTCCTGACACATCTCTGGGCAATGCTTGCACACCCCCTCCACGGCCACGTGCCTCTCGGAGCATGTTTCCTGGCACACTCCCTGGTGCAGGACAAGGCCTCCTTCACAAGAGTGGCAGTTGGTGGCATTTCCATTACATGTTCTGCAAGGGGAGCTACAGCGTCCACATGTGCCATCTTCTGCATAGAAGCCCCTGTAGGGAGAAGAGAGATGGGCTGGAGAAGCCTTCCAAGTAGGGAAATTATTCACACCTGATGGCAAAGGAGGTAGGACTGAAAATGGAAGGAGTGCTACTATTGTGGACCAACATGAATCCATCAGATTTCCTGAGGAGGTGTGGTCAAACATCAAGTCTGGAAAAATAAAATGAAAGGGTAGATAGCATCCTTGTGAATTTGGTTTGTTTGAAAACAACTTTTGTTAATTTATATTTAATTTAGTCATCTTCTGATTTCCCTATTTTGTCCCCTAATTTTCACTTCTTTTTTTGTTAGAGCCTTATGTTTGAGTAGAAAATGTTTTTTATTCCATTTTATATGTGTTTAATGAAAAAAATTCAATTTAACAAATTCAAAACATTATTTTTAAAAGGCTCAAAAGGTTTAATTCCCTGTAAAATCGGAAGCACTTTGCTTTTGGATATTCTCAACCAACCTCTAATGGCTTTTTCAAACATACACATATAACATTTGCACACAGCATCAAACATATTTGGAGCACTGCTATTGGAGGATTTGTTTGTGTGCTTCACTTCTTCCAGGTGGAGTTCTATGTCTGTATATATAAGAAAGGCTCCGTGTGACACATTGCTTCTGGTATGGCAGTTTCTGTCAAATAAAAACATGTGGTGTGTCCTCATCCTCCTTATTCACTGGATCTGGCATCATGCAACTTCTGGCTGTTCCCCAAAGTCAAAATGACCATGAAAGGTAAATTTTTTTAATCGATTCAGGACATTGAGGCAGCGACAACAGCACAACAAAAGATACTCACGAAAGAGGACTTTCAGAACTGCTTCAGAAAATGGCAAGAATGATGGGATAAGTGTGTTCAAAGTGAGGGGTGAATATTTTGATGGGGATTAATGGCAATGTGTCTTACTGTAATAAATTTTTAAAAATTTAAACATTCACTATAATTTTTTATCACACCTTGTAAATCTGCCCAGTAATTTGTCCTCCTGTCTTTTCCTTGCATTAACAAAACTTATTTGTGGATACTTTATTTCACTGTTATTTTTATTTAAGAAGATAGATGTTTCTTTTTGGGAGAAACGGCCACCTATATTAAGCTGTTAAATTCAAAGTACTTTATATTGAAGTCTTGGCTCAGGTAAATATGTAATGTGAAAGCTGTGTCTGGAAGGTTCTGGAGCTTTGCCTATAATTTAGACACCCAGAGTGACAGTGCTTAAAGGAAGACCATTTTTCTTCTACCAGAGCTTCAAATCTGTTCATATTTGGTGACTATGAACGCAACTTATGTTTTACATTGTCTTTTGAACAATCACTATAATGATGTATCTTACTACCGAAACTTTCTTTTCATGAATATATATATATATATACTATATTTGAACAAGTAGTGGCCACTAATGCTGACTTATATATAATTCTGAATACCTGGATGCTGTTTTAGTGCAGGTTATGTTGCTGTTATAAATCTTGTTGCTGTTTTAGGATGGATCACACCCAAAAGGGCAATTTCTCAGAAATGTCAACAACTTGAAAATACGCTGTATAAAAGAAGCCAGTCAAAAAGATCATATTTTTCAGCATTCTATTTATGTGAAATATTCAAGAATAGGCACATCTATAGGGACAGAAAATAAATTAGTTTTTGCTTAGGGCTGGGGGAAATTGGGAGTAATGGCTCAAAAGGTACATACAGAGTTTTGGTTTTTGGGGGTGATGGAAGTATTTTAAAATCAATTGTGATGATCACACAACTGTATGAATATACTAAAAAGCATTGAAGTGTACACCTATATGGCTGAATTGTGTGGTGTGTGAATTATATGTCAATAAAGCTGTTATTTAAAAAAAGAAAACCCAGTTGGATGAGAAAGTGGCATTGTGCAATGACAGTACACATGTACTTCAGTGCTGGAGAGATTTGGAAATCTGGACTGTACTGTGTATTAGTTGTGTGATATTGGGCGTGCTACCCCTGTCCGCATCTGTAAAGTGGGGGAAATAATGGTGTCTGCATAAGAGGATGCATGTGAGGATTCATGGAGTGTACATTCGAAGCGCGTAGCGTAGTGCCTAGGTATCACAGACACTCAACCAGCAGCTGTTTCTAAATGGGTTCTTTTCCCTTGGAATTTCTTAGCTCTTTGCGTACTTAGGCTCTAAGAAGTACAATGGTGGTTTTTTTTTTTTTTTTTTTTTAGATAAATAAGCCATTTATTTGTGGCTAGAAAATAGAAATTGGTTGTTTATATTAATTAAATATTGGCAAGAATTGCCAAATTTGCCATTGTACTTCATTATGTATAAATTATCCTACTTAGATTATATCTTTTTTAAAATTAATTAATTAATTTTTTATTAATTTCAGGTGTACAAAACAATGTAATAGACATTTATCATTTATATCCCTCACACAGTGATAACCCCCCCAATCTACTACCCCTCTGACATTGCATGCGACCATTACATTTCCACTGTCTCTATTCCTAATACTGTACTCCACTTCTTGTAACTACATATATATGTACACATATATATACATACATATATATACGTATATGTATATATATATATATATATATATATATATATATATATATATATATAAAATTGTAGTTGGCATTCATTATTGTTCAGCTTCAGCTTCAGGTGTACAGTGCAGTGATCAGGCATCTACACCATCCCTGAGGTGGTCTCCCTAATGGGACAAGTGTCCATCAGATACCCTACAAAATCTTTACAACATTATTGATTATATTCCCCCAATTGACTTCCGTATCCCCGTGGCCATCTTGTGGTTACCGATTGTGCTTTCTAATCCCCTCCCCTTCTCCCTTGTCTCCACCCCCCCTCCTAGAGAACATTATGCTAAGTGAAATAAGTCAGACAGAGAAAGACAAATACCATATGATCTCACTTATATGTGGAATCTAAAGAAAAGAATAAATGAATGAACTAATCAGAAACAGTCTCAGAGACATCGAGGAAAAACTGAGGATTACAATGGTGATCGATGTAAACCTCCCCTACTGTGTTGTCGGCCTTTTGCAGGCTCAGACCTCCTTCAGTTGATCTCAGTGTAGCTTCCAATATCAATTCTCACACCCAGTAGATGCTGAATATATGTCTATAGAACTGAATTGAATATGTGAAGGGAAGACTGAGGAAATTGTCTTTCCTCTTACAAAGAGATAAACTAGGAGAAACGTGCCCTTTCCCATCTCCAATAGTTACAGCGTGAGGTGGTGATGTGTGGAGATGGGGCAGATAATGTGCGTCAGGGGAGGAAAAGCTAAGGAAGATACAAGAGCAAAATGGAAAGATTGTGCGTTTTTAAGGACGTGAAAGGAGCCAATACTGGATTTCTAAATGCTTTGTTAGGTACGATAATAAACCCTGAATTGTCTCAGTTATTCTACTTGGCATTTTTGTTGCTTGTCACTGGAAAGTTGCCTGATATATCCCCACTTCCCATTTGATATCCCCACTTCCCTTTCAGTAAATCCTGGAGGTGGGAATAGTGATAGGAAGAGTGAAGGAATTATAAACCAGGGGACTAAGGAAGCCATGAAAAAATCCATAAATAATTAACCGGGTATTTATTTATTATCTGTGATTCATATCTCATCTACTTTCAACAGTTAGAAGAGGTTCACATGTTCCACGCCTATCACAGTCTTACTTCTGTGATGGAAAAAAGACAATTACTTAATCATAAATACAAGGTAGAAAAAGAACATGTTTTCACAAAAGTAAAAATATATCCATATAATCACAAGAGAGGTGTGCATCTGGCGTGATGTAAGTTTTGGCTGCCGTGGCGCACCGTGATAGTAGACAGTCAAGAAGGGGTACTTATGTAGGCACGGGAACCAGGGAAGAGAAGAGTACTTTGGTGAATGAGAAGGAATTGTCCCTAAAGTACTGCAGGAGAATGAACATGAGCTGGAAGTCAAAGGAAGAGGGAAACTTACTCAGGGCACTTGGTGTAGCACCTGCCTTCGTGGAGGAAGAGAGGGTATTCTGCCTGAGTCTGGCACTTTTCGCAAAGATTGGCTCCTGAGCAAGAGGCACAATCCTCTGTACAGTTCTCACAGCTGCCACTCCTCACTGAGGGCCACATGCCTTGGGGACAGGCAGAGACGCAGGCCTGAGCCAACAGATATGAGCCTAGAAAACCAGGGAAGAAGGCAGGTCAGGCGGTCATTGTGGGTCTGCTCAAACAGCCCACACATGCATGCTGAGAACCGACGCTCGCAACAGCTTTTTCAACTGCTCCAAAGACCCAACAATCTGAAAGACTTATTTAGGTATACCAAAATGTATCAGTGATGTTGTGTCTTGCAGGATGAGTTAAATCTCTAGAAAGGAAATTCACAACAGGAGACTTTTGCCCTGTTTGTTTTTCGTTTTGTTTTGCTTTGTTTTGCTTTGCTTCCTACTGAGACTGGGTCACTCTGGGGCTTCGCTTTGCCCAGCGGATCAGGCTCTTACCACCTTGTCTTCCTGGGATAAGGCAGTTACACAGGCACAGCGTGATGGGATCAATTCTGTTCCCCAAAGCCTATCTTGTTAGGACACTAACATAGTAGCAAGTCTTCCACCCAATGGAGGATCTGTCTATTTATTTTTAATTGAAAAAAATCAGATAACATCATTATTAAAGAAAACAATTTTAAAATCCCACTCAACTGCAAAATTCCAAGAAAATTCCTTCAATTTTTGTGTGTAAACATCTATATTTTGAAAGCGCAGGATCATGGTACACCTATTATTTTAAATTCTGTTATTTTTGCATCCCATCTCACTGTTAACATTGCATATTCCAACATAATGATCACCTGAATGGGAGCATAGCATTCTTTTTTTTTTTTTATTTCTAGTTTTAATTATTTATTTATTTATTTATTTATTTATTTATTTATTTATTTTATACTTTAATTTTATTTTTTTAATTTATTGGGGTGACAATTGTTAGTAAAATTACATAGATTTCAGGTGTGCAATTCTGTATCACATCATCCATAAATCACACTGTGTGTTCACCACCCAGAGTCAGCTCCCCTTCCATCACCATACATTTGATCCCCCTCACCCTCATCCCCCACCCCCCAACCCCCTTACCCTCTGGTAACCACCAAATTACGTTCCCCAGATTAATTTTCAAACCCGTGGCCATCCTGTGGTCACCGACTGCCCTCCAATCCCCTCACCCTCCCCCCCACACCCCACCCCTCCCGCCCATCTAGCAACCCTCAGTTTTTCCTCTTTGTCTCCAAAACTAACATTCTTAATTCTTAATGTTAATGCACCATGTGAATAAAATATCCCCCTAATTCAGGAAGTTGTTATTTCTGATGTTTTGTTTTTACAGACAATGAAGCAATTAATTTAAGTTGTTATGTTGTTGCCTTTTTTTTTTTTTTTTTGCTCCCAGAAATGTATTAGAAATGAAGAAAGAAATAACAGGTAGACTATTTATTCCCACTTAGATTCTGTAAATACTCTTGTTTTCGGTTAATGCACTTGAAAAGAGCAGTGTAACCTCTAGAAATGTCAAGTACCCAGAAACCCTAACAAATTCTGTAGCCAAAGCCATCACTAACGTCATCATGCTTTTGGATAGGAAGCATTTCTTTTTTTTGTTTTGGTCTCTTGAAAGCCAGCTTGTATTACAGGTCAGGGTTTGGGTCCCTGTATTTCTCCAGTGTAGCCACTGTGAGAGGAACACATGAGGGGACTAGATCGTGTCCTGCAAACCCCTTACCTAAAGATGATAATATACATGAGTTACAATGAATTGGCTTGGCCACTGCCACCTCCTGTCACACTAACCTTTCGGACATGAAGAACACAGGGTTGCAGATCCATTGCAGGTTTTACAAGAAGAATGACAAGGCTGGTATTCTCTTAAAATGTCTGTGTAGGGAAAGAAACAAGAAGTCAGATTCCTTTGAGCAGGCTCATAGCATTACAGTGTTGGAGAAGATCTCACGGATAATCTTGTCTCCCTTCCTGCCCCAAATAGAATCCCTTCAATTTTATATTACCTACATGTGGACACCCGCCCATTGCCTATTATGTGGATTTCATTCATTCATTTTTTTTCTCTTACTCCTTCATTGACAACTGATAATCAAGACTTTCTCAGCAAAATTCCAGAGACAGGATAGCCTTAAACAGTAAGCAGATATTTAAGCTAACAAACGTTACTTCTTTCATATATTAAAAATATGTGGAGCGAGTGTTTGTGTACTTGTGTGTGTGCATGCATGAGAGAATTTTCAACTCAAAAGTAATCATTTATTTCCCCAAGATTCTTAGATGACCACTTCTCTTCACTCCAAGATGATAATAACTGAGACGTTATTGTGTCTTTCATGGAGAAACATTTTGTTTTTATTTTTGTTTTCTTCATTCTTTGAAACCAGATCTCATAATTGGTCAATGTTTGGGTCTCTGTATTCTTTAGAGTACCCATGGTGGAATGCAGCCTAAATTTATCTCATCTTAAATTTGTCCCAAATTATTGTTAAAAATCACCAAAATGGAGCCACTCATGAGCGTTCTGGTTGGTCACGTGATAAGCAGGCCATCCCAGGTTAATATTAACCTGGGAAACATTAGAGCTGTTCCCCCTCTCTCTTTCCCTCTAAGAACATTCAATGAGCAGGCTTTTCCAGGAAGTCAGCAACTCCACGGGAAAGTTTCAGAGACATACATAACAGCCTCAAAGACATCACCCAATCAATATACATCAAGATCGTGACTAAATTTCCGTAATTGCTTAGAAATGAGCAGACTGACACAGGGGAAAATTAGAAAAAGAAGTTCTAGCTCAGAATATGTGATACGAATGACCCTGAGCCTCAGTCAGTTGTTCTTGTTGGTACCTTACCATCCCCCCTCACATCGTCCCTCCTTCCCTCTTTTCTTCCTTCCCTCCCTCCTTCCCTCCTTTCCTTTCCTCCTTCCCTCTCCTGCCTTACAAGTCCTTTCTTCTATTCCCGAGAGTCAGTCTGGTAGAGTTGGCTCTCTAGGCACACCTGCCTTCAGATCCCAGCTGTGCTGCTTATGGGTAGGGTAACCATGGTTACAGTAATTAAATCTCAGAGTCCTACTTTTCCATGTCTCTAAAATGAGAGAAAATGATTCTTCCCTCCTAGGACTGTTGTGAAGACTAAATGAGGTACTGTGTGTAAAGTGTGCACACACAGCTCAGTAAATGGCATTTCGGAACTTCTGCTTTCTTCTCTCTCCCAAGCCCCTCGTTTGTTTCCATTCCACCACATTTCTCAGGCTTCTGTTTTATTTCCCTCTCTCTTTCCTCTGTTCTATACCTGGAGTGGCACCGGGAGGCTTGGCTTGGTTTCTATGATGGCACTCATGGTTAATGAGCTGGTGAGCCTTGTTAAGGAGAAAACTAGATTCAAAGGTAGGTATGGATATAGATACAGAGATATAAATGATTGTCCATCCTGTCATGCTGAGTGGCAGTCTTTTTTCCTAGTTTGGAGAGAAAACTTTGCCCTGGTTTTCCAGACTGACTGACTGACTGATGTATTTACTCTCCATGGAGGATCTGTAAAGAGCTAAATTAGCCCTGGGCAGAGCTATGCTAGTCACAGTATTTTCACAAAAGAGGTCCGAGAGACTCTCAACACAACTGAGTCTTTTCACAAAGGCTTTTTTTTTTAACCCGATGATATCATTTAACCCAAAAAAAAGGGCAACAGAGAGATGAGCAACATTTCTGTTGTTAACATCAGTTCTCACTAATCAATAGGAAAATTCAAATCAAAACCACAACGTGATATCACGTCATGCCTGTTAGAATGGCTGTTATCAGAAAGACAAGAGAGAGCAAGTGTTGGTGAGGATGTGGAGAAAAGGGAACCCTCGTGCACTGTTGGTGGGATTGCAAATTTGTGCAGCCACTATGGAAAACAGTATGGAGGTTCCTCAAAAAGTTAAAAAATAGAGCTACCATATGACCCAGCAATCCCACTTCTGGGTATGTAAGTAAAGGAAATTAAATCACTACCTAAAAGAGATATGCACACAGTGTTCATTGCAGCATTATTTACAGTAGCTAAGACATGGGAACAACCTAGGTGTCCATTGATAGATGAATGGATAAAAAAGATGTGGCATATATGGGCAATGGACTATTATTCAGCCATAAAAAGAAGGAAATCCTGTCACTTGCAACAACATGGATGAACATTGAGGGCATTATGCTAAGAAAAACACAGAGAAAGACAGATTCCACATATATGTGGAATCTAAAAGAAAAACCAAACTCATAGAAACAGTTGCCAGGGCTGCTCGTGGGTAGGGTGGAGGGAAGGATGAAGGTGGTCAAAGGGTACAAACTACCAACTATAAGATGAATAAATTCTGCAGATATAATGTACAGCCTGGTGACTATAGTTAACAGTACTATATTGTATAATTGAAAGTTGCTAAGAGAGTAGATCTTAAAAGTTCTTACCACAAAAAAATAACTATGGACGTGATGGATATGTTAACTAACCTTACTGTAGTGATCATTTTGCATTGTATGCATGTATCAAATTATCATCTTATACACATTTAACCTACACAATGTCATGTGTCAGTTATATCTCAATGAAGATGAGAAAAAAGATACTTAATGGCTGAGAGGAATTATTCAAAAAATAATAACAAAATAATATTCAGCAGACATCGAGCTCCTTGAAAATCTTTAATATATGTCCAGGCAGTGGGTTGATTTTCTTTTGGTTTTATTATTTTTAAATTCAAATGTTGTAGTCACAAAGATATGAGCTTTCATTAATGTTTTCATATTTGTATAAAATATGATGCATATATCTACACATTCACATGTATTTATAATTACATATATCTCACATTTTGGCAATTGGAGATTTTACTGCGCTACACTTGGTGTAAAATTTTTTGTAATGCCCCCATATTTCCACTAGAGGGTGCTCTGCACACACAGTTGACAGCAATTAAGCATGGGCAATGAATAGACCCACTGCGAGGGCTCTTTATCATAAAAGATTATTAATGACTGTCTCAACAAGGAAATTTTGACTTTGATCACAGTTTTTCTTTTTCTCCACTCTATAAATTCTATACTGGACATGATCTCAAAAACAAAAATCACCTTGACCAAGGAAATGTAGTGTCTGTCCTTCAAAAATAATTATAGCTCTATCTTATAAAACGGGTTCTTTTTTATTAAACAAGTAATACTCACATGGTTCAGATGTAGAAAAGGCATATACTGTGAAGTCTCCCTCCTAATCCCTTCTTCACTCTTCTTATACAAACTGTATCTATTCACACTGTTTATCACATTGACTTTGTTGTTGTTGTTGATAACAGTATATTTAGAAGACCTCCCGTTCTTGTTTATGGCTCCATAGTGTGCCATGGCATAGATGTATCATACTTCATTTTTCTAGTCTCCTATTGATAATCATTTAGTTTTTTTCTAATCTTTGCTATTTCAAATAATGCTGCAGTGACTAAGGAAGTAAAAGGTGCTTTTTCAGGCTATTAAAGAGCTGCAAGGACAGAGGCTTTTCTTGACAGCCTCCCTCTCCCCGGCATAACCACTTAGCACATCAGAAACATCTTTAAATGTTCTAGAAGTCTCCACTCCTGAATTTCTTCCCAGTCTTTCCTTTTTGAGCACGCACTTATATTTTACGCTGTGGCACCCTCCTCTCTCTGTTTCTCTCTTATGACTTCTTCATCCCATTTGTTCCTCACCACCCAGCTTCTTGGGTTGGTTTCTACATCACAGAGACTCTCTTAATTTATTGTGATTATCTTCTCCTCCCTATTTCCCTGTTACCTCTTTTGATTTGAAACTTCCACCTTCGTCGCTCCTGCAGCACGCTCTTCACCAAAGATGGGCTTGAAGTGGGCACAGGCTCTTTTTTATTAGAAAAAATAAAGTTTTATTTTTTTTTAATGCAAAAGGATAAAGGAGATAAAGTTTGCCTATAATCTTACCACCCAGAAATGTCTGCTCTGCATATTTTGGCACATAGGTTTCCTATCTGTCTATTGAATGTGTGAGTATCATTACATATGTATATATGTGTGTAATCACTTACATCTTCTGCATGTATAATACCTACATTTTGCACTTAATATGAATCTTATAGGATTTTCTCTTGCCACTGAAATTCCTTGTAAACATTATTTTGAATGGTTTGTGTATTTATTTGCATGAACCATAATTCACTTGATTTCATTTTTCTTTGTTAGTATAAATAAGCTGCCATCAACATCTGTGCGAGTGTATATTCCTGGTTAAGTCAGGACTCTGCCTGGCTATCAGGCATCCCAACTGACCAATATTTGCTGCCTTCTTTCTGGGACTACTTTTCCCAGACTTGTATGCTCTCTAGGTCCCCCAAATTGCTTCTTTCATGAGCTAGGGAAGTGAATGTGTTTTGAAAGTGAACGCGTGTTTCATGCGTTAAAACTAGATCAGGTTAAAGAGTTAGGGAACAGATTAACTTTTATCATCATTACGTGCCTGGAGCTTTATAAGTGTCCTCTCATTTAATTTTCAAAATGCCCCAGTGTGAAGTCGTTTCATGCTCTCATTTTATAGATGAGGAAACTGAGGCTCAGAGAAGATTAGTGACTTGTTCAGGGTCACATACTGTGTTTCCCTGAAACTAAGTCCCAGCTGGACCATCAGCTCTAATGCAGATTTTGGAGCAAAAATTAATATAAGACCGGGTCTTATTTTATTATACTATAAGACCCGGTATAATATAATGTAATATAATATAATACCAGGTCTTATATTAATTTTTGCTCCAAAAGACGCATTAGAGCTGACTGTCCTGCTAGGTCTTATTTTTGGGGAAACACGGTAGCTAGTAAAGAACAGAGCCAGGACTTGATTCAGATATGCGTAACTCTAACGTCTACATCCACTAGAGAGATATTTTAGTAATTAATTTGGATTGTAAAATCATTTGGTAGAGGCCAAAGCAGTGGGATACTAGTAAAATGGTTCTTTGGAAAACAAAACAAAACAAAAAACTTGATTTTTTTTTCATGTTTGCCAATTTCTGTGGTATAAATACTTCCAACATAGCTGATTTCAAGCTGCCAATGATTTTACAATCCACTTATAAAATTCCTGGATATTTAACAATCAGTGAAAGTGGATACACTTGGCTTCTTTATACCACTAGACTAAAGATTTAATTACTTACCCAGACACGTATGTTTTCTGCACTCTGAGTTCTGATTGGTTAATTAAGTAAACATGATGTCCTCATTTGTGAGTGAGGCAACTGTATACATGTAAAAGTCCTTCAAACAATCAGATTTTCATGGCATCTTTTAAAGTTCTCTAACGTTCAGTTCTATTAGGGCAACATGTCTCCTACTCTTGAGACTTTTTTTCACGCGTGAGTGGCTTTCAGTGTTTGTGACTGACTCTGGATTGGTAGTCTTTCTCAGAGCATAGGAATTAAGATCAAAAGACGGTGTAAGTGATAAATGATTAGGACGTAGTCAAAGATAGAAAGTTGATTCACTATGTCTATGCTTTGTAAGTCAGACTACCTTCAGAATATGTAATTAGAGCCCACTACAAACATGGTTTTAATCAAAGATGGGACTAGGTGGGTAGGGGAAATGTGCAGGAATTATTCCTAGGACTTTCCAATACTACCAGGAGGAAAACCACTTAAGAAAATCCAAATGATTTAACAGTAATGGAGTAAACTGTTGCCATTGCCAACAATGGTTTCAGGAAACCAGCTGAAGCCATGATCTTCTTTCAAAGCCCGTGGCCTGCCACACCTGAACATTTCTACCAGTGGTGGCTCGGTATGATCGCTGAGTCACTGCTGAAGCCATTAGCAGCCTGCTTAATATTGGTTCTGTGACTGCCACATAGCAACACTGGACTAAGTAATCTTTACAATATATTAGAATCGGGGACAAGGGACCTGGGGATAATCTATACTTCTGTGCAGTGGCTTTCTGGTGGAGTGAAGAACAATGAGTTGAGCAGCCATCTTTGGAGATTACTTAGTCTTGGCTGGAGGATTTGCCAGGCATGGTCTGATGTGTAGGAAAATCTCCATCCTTGGGCTAAGATAGGAGGTATTTCCGCTCTGTTGATAGTTGATGAAGAATGATGGCTCTGTCATCATTGTCACTCTCATTGTGAATAGCCACCTTATTCAAAGAGCTGTTCAGGGAACTCTAGTTGGATTTTTATTTCCAGGGGATTTCCCTAGTACATGCTGACATAGACAATGGGGGCAAAAATAAGATGCAAAAATGAATCTTATTGTTTCCACTGGGGAGTAGTGTGTGTGAAGGAGTGGACGGAAGTTTGTCTCATCTTACCTTTCCTACCTGGATCTGCATCTGTGTTTAAAACACCACCACCACCTTGTAGGTATCACCTATGCAGCTACATTCTCTCATAAACATTCTGTAATCGGTCTGGGTTCCCTCAAAGTTGACCGAGGTGACTGCAATCTGCTTTCCATCATCTGAAAGGTGTGGTTAATTAGTACTTTTCTCTGGAACCCGCCACTCTCCTGTTACACCCTCGACTGTGTGTGTGTGAGTGTGTGTGTGTGTGTGTGTGTGTGTTTAAGGAAAAGGTCAGGAGAAAGATGTAGGCCTTGGCTCAAATACTCCCAGGACTTTATGGACTGCATTTCCATTTACTATCCACTTCAGTGGTGCCTAACCTATGCTGAGGAAGCTGAGTCTTACCTTGTTCAATGAAGGAACAGTTTTTTCTCACTGTTAATAGTCTGTATGTCTTATTTCCTAGATCATAGAAGTGGAAAAGTGTAGCCATGTCATTGGCTTTATTGCTTTTGTCCAGCCATGAGAAACATTCTCATCTGCTTCGCGCATCCCTTCTTAGTGCTAAATCCCCAAATGGACTAATTCCTTCCTCTCTTCACAAACATTACATTTTGACAGTAGAAAATACAGAGGAGTGTGTGTGGTGCTTCGACAAAGGGGAGCAATCAAGGCCTGGTTTCTGCTTGCAAAGTGCGTAGTCCAGTTGAAAGGGACGTGTAATCATTTGGGGGATCAAGTCTGCTTTGCCACTTGGCTCCCTGGACTTTTTTCATCATCTGGATACCAGATAAAATACAGATGTTCTGAGCTAGGAACACAGCACCAGACTATTTTCCCCTTGGCCTGCACTGCCTCTTAAATGCTTGAATGGCATACAAACTTGTTTTCAGCATTTTGGTTCAGCTATAATTCACGGGAAATATCCCAGTCTGGATTGAATGATTTTCTTCCCAGCTCTGTCTCTGAAATCAGCCTGTGTTCTCTGTGGCCTTTGGCTGCTGGGTTTGCCATGGTCTCTGAGATGCTTTTCCTTTAAGTCACATATGCAGTGCTGTTGTAGTAGTCAGCAGCCACAAACGTCTCTCCTCTGAAACCCAGCAGGAGCCTTTTCTCCTATCCCAGATCTCTCACTCTCACGAGCCCTTAGAAGACCTGTCCCAAGCAGACCGCCTTTCAGCTGCTGTTGTTTCTGTACTGAAATAACCTTTTAAACAAATCCTAGCCTTGAAATCAAGCAGAGAGCATCTCTTGTTTTCGTGAGGGTCTCTGCATAGAATGTGAGTCAGATTTTTCCAGCAGGAAGAGGATTTTGTTTTTCAACCACCTCAGACATGGAGAGGCCACTGAAGTTTATAATTGCTTTACAAGGAAGCCTGTGACTGTGGCTCTAGGGTGAGGAGGCCTGTTCTGAAGACTCAGGTGGCAATGCATATATGCAGGCCTTTACTGTTAGATTCCAAGTTTCCTCCATCTTGCCCCTTCTCAGGACCCCCGCTTTCCCATTTGCAACTGGAGAGGGCAAGTTTTAGAAGGCAAGCTTGAATGATGGCAATTTCTAATAAGCCAGCCAGACAGATAAGTTGTTTTAGCTTAAGTTCCAACACTTTAGAGTTTTTCCTTGCCTAACTGAAAAACTTACTCTACTGGCTGTTTTCCTTTATTTCAGAATAGCTTCTATAACATTCGTGTATCTTTCTTTGGTAAAGAGATGCACGAATGTGATAGAAGCTATTCTGAAGTCTTCAAGAAAATGGTAGTTTAGCCATTTCTCTGGAGGTCTGTTCCATCTTAGTAGAAACCCAAATGGCCAGACCAATTGTAAATTGCCCTTTGGGTTTTCCCTCCTTGCCAAATGCCAGTTACAGCCTCCTTCCCTCTCCTGCCCAGAGCACCAAAGAGACCCAAGCTTGATTCTCATTCCAAGTGTTTCAATGCCCAGCCTTCATCTAATGGATATTTCAAAAGCAAGGGTTAAAGAGGGAAGGAGGGAGGCAAGAAGACAGCTAGACACCTGCGATCTCTTTTGGGAGGCACATACCATTCCAGAAGTTGCCTTCCATCTGGGTCTTGGTGGGACCCACACACGTCCCATGCAGCAGCTGCAGTCCCCCTCGGCAGCTGCTGCACTTGTTGTAGCCAAGGCCGGTGCAGGTTTCACAGGATCGGTGGCAGGGCTCACATTCACCCATCTCTGCGTCGCCGTAGAAGCCAGGGCCACATTTCCTCACACAACTGCCGCCTACATAAGAACACAGAGAGGCAACGTGAAGGTGGGATGAACCCTGGTGGCTTAGCTTGGTGCTCTCTGCAGGGCCAAGTTCTAAACGGGCTAAAGGGAGTCTAAGGGACATTTTTATTTGAATTTGTTTTTAAAGAAAGCAAGGTGGTGTTAGCTTATTTCAACCGAGAAATGTGTTTTTAAGAAAATCTAACACTTTAAATCCTCTTTTAAGTGAGAATTTAAATTGGCTATCAGTTCAAAGAGTTAAGAGCATAGAATAAAGAACTTGACACGCTCGATGCCTTGAAAAACTGTACATAAAATGAATTCTATAGAGAACACCCAGAGGTCCTCGTGGGCTTTCTGCCCCACTCTCTCTCCCATAAGCATCCAAGAGCACTGGACTAGTAGCTCTTTAACTGGAAGCCTCACAGTGTATTTCTTTCCTAAACATCCATTACCATCAGAGTCAACGAATTGACCAAAACCCAAGACAAAGGATCTTGTTTAACTTTTACAGCGCTCAGGAATAAAACGTGGATCACGTCTCAAGGAACAAGTCATGGTTCTGAACAGTCCAGGCGACTTGGATTCCAAAGCATTTGCCTTCATCCTCCCGCAGCCCCCACAGTCACTCTTGTTTCCATCAGCTTGGAGATATTTGAGATTAATTAGTGAAATAGGAACTATGCTTCAGTAATCAAAGCAGAAGGAAGTAGTCCTGGCTAATGTTTATTTTCAAACCAAATTAAAATTCCTCCTTGGACAAGAGGCGCCAGCACACAGAGAGAGACCCTGAAGCCAATCGAATGGCCCTCCTATTTCTGGATGGAGTTCTGGAGCCCTGTCTTCACGTTGTTCCATGCCCTTTTCAGGCTTACCCAAGAGAAAGAAGCCCTCCTCACACCAGTAGCACTCATTCTGGTCACAGTTGCCACAGTTGGTATCACACGCTTTGCATTCAAATTCTTCAGTGTAGGTCTTCTCAGGACAGAGTTTATAACAGCGGTGTTCAAACCTAGGGGAAAAGATAGAGTTTCTTCCATGAGCTATGTTGATGTATTTCTTTTAACCACCATAATTTAATCTCCTTAGATATGCATCGTTTTAAAAAAGTGGGTTTCAAGGGAGAAAACTTCCTCCTGGTCTGTGTGTACCCTCTAAACAAGTCATTAACCACCTCTCTCGGGACCTCCGAGGCCCTGATCTCAGGGCAGCTGGGAGGAGGCTGGGGAGAAGGAAATGGGTCCCGATATTAATTTATGAAGTACTGATTATGTGTCAAGTATTAGTTCATTAAAACTTCGGCACACTCCCCATACAAGTAGCTGTTACTTATCTTTAATTTCTAAATAAGAGAACTGAGTCTCAAGGTTAAGTGCTCAAAGCTAATAAGTAGTTAAAAGTAGAACTGGGATTTTAGCCAAGATCTGTTTGAACAGACCGTTTGTGTACTTTTGCTACCTGGTACCAGCAAGGTCTGAAACAGCTGTGTTGAGTTCCAGAAGCTTACCAAAATGTCTGTAACCAGATTATTAACATCAATACTGAAGTGCCTTAGCTTTTATCTGGATGTATTTTTATGTATTACGTCCATTATTTTTATTCTACAGTAAAATGTGTTTCAGACTCAACTGAATTACCGTTTCATTTGAAGGGGAAGTGGAAGAAGTTGACCTTCGCCCTTTGATAAATTTTATACCATTAACGAGATATCAGAGGAAGGCTTTGCATTTCTTACTTAACAACTTTTATTGTACAGTGTTGTATTAGCTGTATTCAAAGTCGGTAAATATTCTGAAGGGTTATAAATGTGTGTTCTACCCTTAGAAATATCAGGCATGTTCTTTTTAGCAAACAGTAGGTCCTCACTTAATGTGGTTGATAGATTCTTCGACTTCAAGTGAAATGATGTATAATGAAACCAATTTTACCGTAGGCTAATTTATATAAACAAGAGTTAAGTTTCTACAGCATCTTAGTGTTATAATGAAATGACATTGTACGGAATGATGTTATTTAAAGATCTGTTGTGTTCGTTTCTCAAAGGGTTTTATGAAACATTCTCATTAGTGGGCAGTGGTGAGTTGGAGAGGCTGACAGGTCTGGCTCCAGTTTAACAGAGGATGCTCTCAAGTGACAAAGGAAGTAGGTGCAGGTCAAAGGGGATGTTCTAGAATCAAAATGAAGAAGGGTAGTTAGGCTGGAGGGATGCAGAGTCATAAGGGGGATAAAGAGGAGAATTCCTCATCCACTTCTACACGGTCACTATTTCTTTGAGTCTAAGTCCTTCTTCATTGGTTCTCCAAGGAACATTTTGTGCCCCTAACCATGTGACATCACCAAGGATGTTTATCTCTGCTGTTTATCTCTGCTTGGGGTGTCTGTGGCAGGCCATATGCTGGGTAAATGCCAACTATGGACATGCTGACAAATTTCTGACTAATTTACTGTCATCTGGTCTACCTTCTAATAGTCGAGTCTGGGGGCCTCTTCTCCACCCCTCTGCCCCTGTTTAAATGGAACAGTAACTTAAATCAGTATGTCAGGAGTGCAGGGATGTAGAGACATGGTCAATGTAGAGAATAATAGTCTACTCTGCGAAAGCTGAGTTAACACCGTAAGTTAAGTAATGATAAGGGTAACTGACTGTTTTTAATACGTTTCAGCTTGCTGAGTTTCCCTTTCCCTCCCATCCACCTCCTCCCTTTTAATGTCCTCTTACACACTGCCACATTTCAAGTCTGTTGGGATTGAGCCCACATTTTGGTGCAATGTGAGGGAACCCACAGCCTCTCTGAGCTTCAGTTTTCTCTTCTGGAGAATAACATTGATCCTGTGTCCGACGATGTTCATGGAAAGGTGAAGAGGAAAAAGGGATGAGAGTTTGTTAATCACAAAACTCCCTAGTTCTTAGGATGACAGGGAGGAATAATACAGCCTATGCATTATGTGGGCCTTCCCTTTCTTTTCGTCTCCCTTCTTTACTTAGTTTTTCTCCCAAGATAGGCACCAATGTACCCTGGAAGAGAGACTAGAATAGGAAGGGGTGGTAACGCTGAAGCATACCATGTTTGATTTGTAGGTTTGTATTAGAGAACTTGAGGGTGATGGTTGTCTGTGTTTCATTTAACATAGCTAATGTGGCACCTGGCTTCATCCTGGACAGTCCAACTCTTGGTAAGGAGTAGGTGTCCATGCAGACATATGGAAACAGCTTGCCTGGGGTTGGGTATTTTATCAAGGTCTGTCCAGAACCAGCAAGGTCTGGATCTTGGTAACCCATGGCAAGATTCCTAGACACCAGTGTCAGGTTGGGTGACTTCCAGGACCAAGAAAGAGAAGGCCTCCTTTTGAGGCAAGAAAACAGCTGGGCTCTTATTGCTGAATCCAAGAACTGTTCATTAAGAGGCTGACAGGGCAGAGTTGCCTCAGGCTATAGGGCCTCTTTCCTTTAATCACTGATTTAGGATTAAGTCAGTAATGCTTTAACTGCAGAAAAGTTAGTGCCATGAAAAAGAAGGCCAGACTTACATGTAATACCCTGTAGCGCATGATGTGCAGGTTCCTGGATCATCTGGAAAAAAATTATAATAATGAAAAATAATAATCACCAAGAGTTCATTTGGAAAAATTTTGGCTTGAGACAAATAATCTTCTAGGATAGTTTTATGAAATGTACTATCCAGAAATTGTATTTGAACAGATTGAACCATTTTTAATTAGTAACAAGATGTACGCTATGATTTATCTTTATCAAAACTAGAAAAGTAAGAAGTCTTATAAGTAGTTGGCCTTAACTTTCAAGGAGGAATAGGCCCAAGCTACTGGGTTTTCAAATTACAGCTCAGAAACCATCCACTTTGAGAAACTCCAGGCTTCTGCTAATGTAAAGGCATCACACACACACGCACACACATACTTGGAAGGGGCTTCAGGCTTCTACCCCTGAATATTGGGTTTTCCGTGAATTACCCAAATGCCTGCCAATGTGAGGAATTATTGGGAGGCTCCTTTGAAACCTGGACAATTTTTTCTCCCCAATACAGTATCTACTTTGTGTTCTACACTTCACAACCCCCTTAAAGAAACTGTCCTGTTCTCCTTAGGTATAATGATTCAATGTTTCTTTGTTGACTCAGAGAAGGACTCTTTCCTGCAGCTTTCAGGGGACTTAATGAGAGAGAAAGGACTTTGAGAATCACTGACTCAGTCTATTTTCCTCCTTCCTAACCCTCCCTGAAAGATGCCAAATCCCAGATCCAATGATTTAGGAAATGCTATGACTTCCTCTGGTCTGCAATCCTTCTGAGTGAGAGTTACCTCGAGCACGTTCTTTCTATCTGTTATATTCCAGTCCTGCTCTTGTCATTCTAAGAGGAGATGGAAAACAACTGCTCCTCTTTAAAACATTCCTCTTGGTATATGAAGATTTTATGTTACGTTTAACTATATTTAAACAAAACAAAATAATGTCCTTTGAACTTGGTGCATAGATTTCCTTTCTGATCTACTCTAGGCTGTTTTGGTTTCACAAAGTCTGCCTCTTGGTGGTAGACCTTTGCCCGGATCTTTAGCCAAACAATCACCTTGGGTCCTCCTAGGGTTGTCAAAAGACAACACTACTATATGTTACACATAATACAACCAATACATTGCACCGAAAGTAATGGTGGAAACATTTCTAGAAGAGGCTCTACCATTTACACAGGGATCCTCAGAACCTTCTGGAAATAGCCTAGTGATCATGCAGTGGTGTGGACATTGGCCTGGGAACTGGGCTGCGTGTTTCTAGTTTGAAGTTTTAACCCTGGGTAAGTATCGTGTGAACTTGCATAAACATCACTCTACTTGCTGGGTCCTGATTTCTGCAGCTGTGAAATGATCTGGTTGGGTAACATGGTTGCTAAGCCTTCCCAAAAGTTAAAAGTTCTGAAGTTGAGTCTAGCAGGAGTTGGCAAACTGTCCACCCCAGGGTCAAATCTGGCCATGCTCTTTCATTTGCATGTTGCATATGAATACTTCCATGCTACAGCGTAAGTGCTGAGTAGTTGCAACAGAAATAGAAAATACTTGCCATCTGTCACTTTACTGTACAGAAAATGTTTGCTGATCCCTGGTTAGAGCAGTAGTGGCTCATGACTTTGTCATACTGACTTTCGTTCGGTAATATGGTTGTAAACGTTATTTTTTTTTACAGCTGGCTGCAAAGTTCGTTTTAGGGAGAAAACTATCTATATTAATACCTTGTAAAACTATTTGGGGTAGAAGTTTAATCAGAAGGATTGAACAAGAGCCAAGACAACCAAGGAGATAGCCAGGCCTTTTGTAGGAGGCCATGATTTGCTTCTGGGAAGAAAATGGTTATCATGTCTGGGTCAACATGGTTTGTTATAGGGTGACCAGAGCAGGACAGTGAAATGAACCATGAGCCAGGCTAATTAAGTGGAACCAGAAATCTGAAGCTTGAGGTACCATAAGAAAGAAGAGCTCACTGAAATTCTTCGAATTCTTGGGGGAGGGCTTTCTGCTTCCACAGTCTATGGATTGGGGATCAGAATCCATTTGAATCCAATGGGGTTGCAAAGACCCCATTAACACTAGTGGTTCCACTAGGTAAATTTTTAACCTGCCCAAATGTTAGCTGTCCCCAATGAACAGATTTGACTCTGACAGTTTTGCTAATTTGGCAAGGGCTGGGGAATATCTAATCCTATTCTTTCATGTTCTGGCCGTCCCTCCCACCTAGGAACTTAATGAGTTTGCTCTCTGCTCCTTTAAGCAGGTCAATGATGAAAATGTTAAATAGAAGCAAGCCTCAGAAATATGCATAACAATGTCATCTTGAGTCCAGGGACTTTTCCAGCCCAGTTGCTCAGTGAATTGGTACCTTGACAACAGTTTGCGTAAATGAATAATGCATAGAACAGGAACTGTGCCTTATAACAGCTTATGAATGCCCATTAGTCTTTCTCATTATTACCAGTTGTTCTATAGAGTAAGACTTATTTAAAAAAAAAATTGTACTCCATAAGACCCATGAGTCAGATATGAACTAAATGGATTTAGCTTGCCCACTGAGAGGCAGCTGTCATGGAATGGAGGAAAGACAACGATCTTAAACCTAAAAATTGACTCTAAGTCAAGTTGGCATTTGGATGGTAAGGAGGGGTGGCTGAAGGAGAAAAGATGAATTTTCCTGGCTTCGTGTGTGTGTGTGTGTGTGTGTGTGTGTGTGTGTATTTGTGTGTGGTGGGAGGTGAGGAATGGAAGAGTCTAAACAAGCTAGAATTGTTAACTGTTTTGGAAGGTGTTATCCAAAGTAGGATGTTTAAACAGCTCTGGTTATTTGATCTTGTCAAACTTTTGAGCTGAGAGAGCATATTTTGAGGAGGGAGGAGGCAAGTTCAGTTAGAATTCAGAGAGAGAGCCTCACACATTTGGAAAAAAGCCTTCAGAAACAGTTACTGGCTTCCAGCTACTCACATTCTCACTAAGGAGAATGTGTGTGCAGATGCCTTGTCAAGTTGGGGAAAGAGCCTTCCTTCCTTGAGAAAATTCATTTTTCTGATTTCATGTTTATGGGATGGGGTGGGCAGGACCACAGACAGTGTCTACTGTTTCTGGAGAGGTTTCCATGATTCTCCGCATCACCTTTGCGTGGTTTCATTGGCGATCATCGGTGCTGGAACTCATGGTACACTTGCTGTCCTTATGGAGACATCGATTCCTTCAGTGGTTCACTGACATTCTTTGCCGTTTTATTATGTTTTTAGAAATACCTATTGCTTTCGACGTTGAATATGGAGGGATCAGGGCTACATTAGGAGTTATGTACATCTTACTTACAAAATGTATTGGAAAGGGGATATTTTAAAATTGAGGTGGAACTGAGCATTTTAAAATGTCTAGAGAAAAAGAATTTATTTTTATGGTTCACATAAACTTTGAATCACACAATTAAGGAGACATACAAGCTAAAATGACTCTAGTTTGCTGTTTCTAAATTTGTTGTTCTTATTGTATGTTTATTTTTCATTTGGGGGAGACAGAAGAAACTTGGTGTCTTAAGAATAGCCCTTAATCATATAATACCTAGATATGCCAGAATTAGCCGTGGGTTAAATATATTGTTTAGGCAGAACTGACTGTCTGCAAAAGTGTGGGGAGAAGTTAATGTGAGGCTGTGCCTACCTTACCTTTGGCTGCTTCTTTCAAGATTCATTTTCAGGCTTCTAGGTCTTTCATTCATACCCCATGCTGGCCAGGCCTCCGTCTGCCACTGCCTATTGAAACCTCTCTGCCCTGAGTCCCATTGCTGCAGAGACCTTCTAGGTTACTGCCTGGGCTGATGACTAATGGGCATGTTAAACTTGTGCTCCTGGGAGGCTGCTGCGCTCTGACCTCCCTCAGTCCGTTGTCAGGTATCCTAGACTCATTAGGCTCCTTCTACCTTGACCTCTAAGGCCACAACTGTAAATGTTTCGTAAAACAGCACCCATCTTGTTGTAATTCAGTATACTCTGCTTTTTCCATATGATCTCAAGCCTTTTGGTTCAATTACCTTCCCCGTCTGATCACTAATATCCTAGGCTAGACCAAACTTGGGACTCTATTTGCCTTCCCATTGCCTCCCACACTTAGGTAAAGTATCGAACCAAACTGATGCTCCGCCCATAGTTCATAGGTTTCTAGCCCCAATGACTCTCCAAGCTCCATGAGAACAGAAATCTAACGCAGTAATCTCCATGCTTTTTTGATTGATCACCCAAAAACTAGCAGGTGCCTGCAATGCATATACAGAGGGTGCCAAAAAAATGTATACACATTTTAAGAAAGGAAAACTGTACTAAAATTGTAACACTCGATATATATTGATAACAAAAGATGAATACAAGTCACGTTTGACTTCTGCAGTTACAAGAGGTGCTCAAAGTGGTTACCATCAGCGTCCAGACACGTCTGATTATGGCGAACTACTGCTTGAGCAACGTTGACCAAAGTGTCCACTTGTATACATTTTTTTGGCACCCCCGGTGTTTCTATACTTTTTTATAAATATTGAATTAATTAGAATTAATTAGAATAAAAATTGCTATTAAGGAAAGAAAGTGCTCAAATTATGAGTTTCAGGAGTCATTAAGGCCATGAGTTTGGAAAGTCTCCTCCCATAGATCTTCCCTGAGGAAGCTGGCCTTTGGGTTATCTTCTTCATTTTCTGTCCCACTCCTGCCCACTTCTGTTTTCTCATCTCTCCGTTTTGTTTCTCAGCAATTCCCCAATCCCACATCACCAGGACAAGACTGACGTTCTTCCATGGGATGTGCTTAAAACAGTGGCAGATGTTTGTGCAAACTCCCTTTTAAAAATTCACTTTTAATATGAATTGTTTTTTTCTGATAGGATTTTGTAAAGGAGGCAGATGACTAGGATAATGGGGTTATTCTTGGCTTTGCCTCGGACTCACTAACCAGACGAGGGGCTGTCACTTGGACCAAGCACTTTTAAACAACTCTCTTTATGAGCATCTGCAGCCTTGTTGGAGCATCAGCAGAATGTCCACACCCTACCGAGATATACTACTGCTTCCTTTGAGGGGACAGAAGAATTACAAGCAGCCAATACTTAAATTGTTTTGGGGAGATAATTAAGCACATTGTCAATAATGCATATGCTCCCAGAGTAAATATGTGCTTAGTTATTAGATGATGGTGTACACATTTTTAGGAGAGTCACTGACATTTTTCAGTCCACCCGAGTATAATGAACTGGGTAAGAGATTTATATGCCCAAAGAGTGCAACTAATTATAAGCCCCAAATAGCACGAAAAATTAGTACATAATTCAAATAGGCCTTGTACTTAGAATTGCTTCAAATAATTAACACTCAAATATAAAATGGGCCCTCTGATAGCTTTGCCAAAGCAGAAGATTTTTCTGGAAAGTTTAATGGTGCTGGGATACAGAGTATTTGGTTAGGAGACTTTTGATGATTTTCAATCATTTTGTTCTCACTGGTGTCCAAGGACAATGAATAAATATTTGAATTGGAAGTAGTGCAAATGGTGCAGCTGACAATGGGGCACAGCCCCCTGGAGCTACACAGTCGTAGAAGAGACCTGAATAAATAATCTAGATCATTGTCTGCAAATGTTGGTTAAAAGAGGGCTCAGTTCTTTATTGGACTCTAGTTCTCCACCTAGTCCTCTGATTCCAATAGTGGAATATCATAATAGGCATGCTGTTTCTGGATTTCCATCCTTGTCTAGACCAACTAGAAGTGGAAGTGTTGGATGAATATATACAGCTGAGTTCCTATAAGGATCACTCACTACAGCTGTATGTTCATTCACTTATTCACTCATTCTGGAGCTTACATTTTAGGGTGAAGACAGACAATAAAAGGAAAATTGGATAGTTATTAGATATAAATTAAATGCAAATCTTCAATAAATGCAAGAAACAGCCACTAAAATGCAAGCTCCATGAGGACAAGTTGTTTTGTTTTGTTTCCCTACACTTCAATACCAAGAGTATTGCCTGGCACATAGCAGATATCCCAGGAATATTCACTGAATGAAGAACACATACATAAGCACATAAATTCAGATACAGGCTTAGGGAGTGATGAGACTAGAGTGGAGAAGAGAAGCCTCAATGTAGATAGGCTAGTTAGGGAGAGAGCTTTTCAAGCATTGACATTTGAGTAGAGATTTGAATGATAACAAGGAGCGAGCCACGAGAAGTTCTGAATGCAGAGTGTTCCAGACAGAGGCCAAGAAAAGCTTGATCATTTCAAGGAACATTAAGAAGGTCAGTGACGCTGGAGGGGATAAAGAAAAAGGGAGAGTCTGGAGATGAGGCCAGGGCCGTGTACAGGATCAGATCAAATACAGTCTTACAGGCTAGGGCAAGAGGTTTGCATTCTAATCTAAGAATAATGAGAAGCTTTATAGAAAAAGATCTGATGTGATCGGATTTAATTAAAAGATCATTGTGGGTGCTATGTGGAAAATGAGTTATTTAACTGTAGAGATGGTTTCATCTATTGCATCTTGTAAAACTAGGTTTCTATGTAACACATTTTAGAATCACTCTTTTAAGGAATATACTAGAGGAGAAATGAGGAGCGCTCAGCAGTAAAATGGACTTGGCACAATAAACAAGTACTTAACTGATTCTGTACTATAGTTCATACACTGCTTTGGATATTATAAGGAATATATACAGATAAGAAAGGCAATCGCTACCCTCAAGGAGTTTGCAATCTAGTGAGGGGATAATAAATAACAAAGCTATTTAGAGAAGAAACCATGATGTGGCAAAATGTAGCATAAAAAAACCTCTAATCTGGTACACCACAGAAATACTTGTTTAGGACCTAAGAGAAACGAAGGTATGATTCTCCTTATGTTTTCCCACTTAAGTAGGTTTTAATATCTCTTTTTGAATAGAAAAATTCAGAGCATTTTTGCTATATATTTAGGGCTGCCAGATAAAATACAGCACTAAAATAGGAACCCAAGGACTATAGTTTTTGTGTAAGTTTGAATGAAAAATAAACTTGCCAGGAAAAGGGACAGGAAAAACACCATCCTGGTCTTAGCCTTGGCCTTGGGTAGATTAAACAACAACAATGGCAACTTTTCTGAGAGTTTGTAACTGGACACTGGATCTCCTGTAGATTTATAATCAGAATTCACGTCATCTCAGTGTTCTGGAACATCTCAAAAGGAAAATTCAAAATAAATAGTCCCAAGTAGGTAGTGTCCCAGGGCAATTGCTAGAAACAAATGTAAGTCCTCTCTAGAGAAATGTCATTTTAACTTAGATCTCAAAGTATTCTCACAGACAAATTTTCAAGGGAAACAGTCACAGTTTAAAATAAGACATAAACTACACAAGGAAATCAGGCACTATGAGAGAGAGTCAGCAGAAATAACAGCAGCAGGATCTTTTTGTTGTTAAAGAGCATCTTCTTCAAGTGAAAGACATAAAAATTTGAATTTAAAACTCAATGGTTAGATTAAACTGTAATATTTAGGCATAACAGAAAGAGAATTAGTAAACTCAAAGAAAAAAGAAAAGATAAAAAAAAAAATTTCAGTCAGAGAGACAAAACCAAAACAGAAAAGAGTGGTAAGAGATATGGAGGTTAGGAAGAGAAGGAGTTGAAATAAATGTGTTGAAGTTCTAAAGAGAGATAATAGAGAGAATGGGAAAGAGACACTAGTGAAACACAGTACAATGCCTGAGAATTTTCTAGAACTGTTAAAAGATACCAATCACCAGTCCCAAGAAACAGCATTAACATATATATTATTTTTTTAATCTACAAAAAGACCTATCACAGTGAAATTGCAGAATAACCAAGAAAACAAACAGCTCTTAGTCTGTGGAGAAGGATAAAAAGACGTTACATGTGAAAAGAAGAAAAACACCTTGAGAAGAGGACTTGAAAATTTAGTGGATAAAAGAATATGAGTCTTCAGAAAGATGCTAACATAGTGGCAGAAAGTTCTTTAAAATTTTGATGAAAGACCAGGAATCATAAAATATAAGAGCCAGAAGGGAACTTTGGCTCCAGGCCCAGCTCAAATATCCTAAGAGTATGAAGCATTTTATTTGTTTGTTTTGAGGCCTCTAGTTCTGACAGAAGGAGTCTTTTTTCTGAGCTTCCAGTAAACTTCATATTAATACTGTGGCTATTATCCACTTGAGGTACAGTGAATTGTTAATGATCTGCCATAGCCAGGAATATATCTTACTCACCTCCGCAACCCTATTGCCTAGTTTTATGCCCACCGTTAATTCATTCCTTCAGCAATTATACTTTGAGTCCTTCTATATGCTAGAGCTACAATGATGACTAATTCCTAGGACAATGTGGACCTAGATTCAGGGTCCAGTGGGGAAAGCAGAAAATAAAGAGACCTTGCAACAAATGTGTGATCAATGTCAGTAATGGGATTATGAACAATTTACTAAGAAGAAAATAGGGTGATAATCTAAACCAGGCCGTGTGTGTGGAGGGGGAAGGCAATAATAGAAGGGTTCCCTGAGGAAGTGAAGGCTTAGATGAGACCTGAAAAAACGAGTTTGAGGGGTGGGAGGAGAGAAAGTAAAATCCTTTCTATGTGGAAGGCCTGAGGGAGAGAGAACTAAATCTATGGAGACAACTCCTTTAGTAAAAGGACTCGTGAGAGTCCCATCGAAGTAATTGCAGAGGGAGTGACAAGATCTTAGAATACAGCACAGTTGCCTTCACCTTAAAAACATATTGTTTTTTAAAGAAAAACATAGGAAAAATGCAAAAGTGGATTGCAAAGATTTGGCATAGCTAGAGTAAAGAGTAGACGTTGGAGCTAGAGGAAAAGAAAAGGGACTGGAGAGAGAAGACTGAAGAGACCAGTGGCTAGATCGTGAAAGAAGCTTGTATGTCATGCTTTGTAGTACAGACTTTATTCAGAGCCCTGGGAAATCATTTTAGGTTTGTAGACTTGCTTGGTACAAGGTTGCCACAAATCTTTCTAAAAAATGCAGTGTCTGTGAAGTGCAATAAAGTGGAGGGCAATAAAATGAGGTATGCCTGTATACATCGCTGTTGTTTTAGGTCACTCAGTTTGTGGTACTTTGTTAGAGAAGCCCTAGGAAACTAATACCGTGATACAGTGAGTAGTTACGAGGCACCATTTTCCTCTGTGTTCTGCTTTGATTGTTAAAATATTTGAAAGATAGCTACTAGAGCTTCTTTCTAATCCACCTACTTCTTTTTAACAGAAAGGGGAATGCTGTATCCTATGTGACTGGTGAGTTTGAGAGAAGGAACTCAACATGTCTGGTGTGACGGGAAGTTTAATATAGGCCTTGAGACACTTCCGTTGGGCCTCGCACCAACAGTTTACCCAAATCATTCGATTAAGAGCTCTCCGCCCTGTGCATAAGGGGTCCCCAGATATTTCATCATTGCAGTTTTCAAGACCTTGCTTGGAATCTCCAATCTATTCAGGATACCCTGCCAAAGTTGAACTGCCTAGAGCAAAACAGAATAATCCTTTTGATAGTGAAATAAGAGTCCCGGGTTGCAGGAGCCAAGCTGGAGAAGGCCAAGGGACTGAGCCTGCAGTCCCACTGACATCATATTTCTTGTTACCTCTCAATTCAGACAATGGAAGAAGGTTACAGAAAGCATAATCTCTCATTTTCTGACTCTGCTTAGGTGCATTTCACATTCTCAGCATTCAAGGAAACTCTCCAACTAAATATATTGTTAGAAAAAAGGAAAACCAAGGCAACATACATTTATCTCCCTTGCTGCCTAAACAGAAACAAAACTGCTGAAAAACAAATTTTATTCTCCAACAGACATATTTTCTGGTCATTACTTTTTTACCCAAATTGCTGGTTTGTGTAAACAAACTGAAGCTTGTGTAACCAATTTCTGTTATCTGGGGGGGAAAAAATCTAAGAGCCATTCTGTGTGATACGCTCTTAAAAAAAAAAAAACTACAATTTTAAAAAGATATTTTGAAAGACTCTGCCTATTCATCATCAGGAATATTTTAAAGAAGTGATGTTTTCTTTTGTGTATCTTCAAGTCTCTATAGCAACTGGATCACTTTCTACTCATTAATCAGGAGGCACCAGCCAGAGAATCTATCCTTCCCCCCTGGGTTTGGAGCCTTTGTCTATTACTCTACCTTATAAAAACTTCACAGATTTTGCAAATCGTTTTCTTCAAAAAGGTTTCCCTTGATCTGACTGTTTTGCTGTGTTCAATACCTTATTCATTACTGTACATTTTCTCTTCTGTGCTATTTGATGGCTTCTGTGGACTACTAGGTACGTTTTGATTGCTTCTTTCTCTGTACTCCTGTGCTTTTATTTCTTAGAGCCATGGGAGGTTTTGCTAAGTCTCCAGAGCCATATGGTAAATTATACCAAAATCCTTCCACTTCCTCTTCCTCGTGTATATCATCAGCCAGAAGTGCGGTGTCCAGTTAAAAATGGAGTTTTGTTTCCTTTAATGTTCTTTCTAAGCTCCTCCTCAAAATTCAGCAATCCCATCCCGATTTTCATCAGTAACACTTGGACCTGCTGAAACAGCGATGAGTGATGAGCACAATTTGGAGGGATTCAGTGACCATCTTTCCCAGCCACTGAATAGTTGGTGTGTCTGCCAGTTGCTGGATGGCTCTAGTGGTCATGCAAAACAGGGACGGAGGACCTCGGAGTGCCTTTAGTGCAGAAGCTGCTGACTGGAATCTAGTTTACAGAAATGTTTTGTTGGCCAGCATGGTGTAGACCCATACTCTGTTTCAAGAAATCAAAAGATTTCCCATAAAAAGTCTGGATTACCTCAAGTTCTGCCTGCAACAATTGATGGGCTGAACAGCAAATGAGTCCTCTAGATGGGTACGCCGCTGTGGACCTGAGTCCCCAGTTGGCACCTGACCATGGTACCTGCCTACCACCTGTAGGTATTTGAATTTAGGACACTTGTTCTTGTTTGATTTCCACCCCTCTCCCCAACTTTTACAGATAAAGATACCGAGACTTAGAGTTTGCAGGGCTTGATCTCCTACAGAATGGAGTAGACTAAGTGCTCAGGAAATGCATTTTAAACTGACTGTGACTGTAACCATACAAATCCACACAGATAATCATCAAGAAATGTTGCAGCAACTCTTGTCAATGTGGGCTTTTGGAAAAACGCTGTGTGTTAGTTAGAATAAGAAGGAAATTCTTTTTCAGGTATAGAGAAACACTTGACCAGGTGCTGAGCATGTGTATGTTTATGTATATATGTGTGGGATGGAGTGGGCAAGAAGGGAGAGACCCTTTGAGTACATTCTCCAAAAGTGGCAGCTTTTCAAGATTCTTCAATAGTAATAGATTGAGCTGAGAACTGGGAATTATGAACAAGACGAAAGAGTGTTAGAAGCCACACTATGAGCACAGCATTGATTTATCTAGAGAAAGCACTGAAAGATTAGAAACATTTTTATGTCATTTGTTCCCCGCCAATTAATGAATGTCTCCAGCACACAGAGTCTATCTATTCTTTTGGTTCCATGTTAGAACAATGCTATGTGTATGGTGTAAGCCTGGGCCCCCCAGCGTGTGTGTGTGTGTGTGTGTGTGTGAGTGTGTACCCACAAGCACGCAAGTTTTGTGAGCAATGAAATACTGATCAAAAGGTAATACTCTTCAATTTTTAAGAACGCCTTCTCCTTGAAACCATTCCCATAGAGAACAAAAATTAATAAATCTTGATTGTTTTGATCCTACAGAAAATAAAGCAAAACGTTGGCCATAAAAAAGAGCTTAGGCTGTGGTAATATTTTAAGCAATTCATGGAGAAACGAACCCATTATCATAATAAAAATGAAAGCTTAGCACCCGCCAATGAGGCAGGTCCCCCACCCACCACTGAGACACAGTGTCTTGTGGTGACTGGGGAAGCAGCAGATGCTCTCCTGTAAGAGCCTCCAAGAGCCTTAACACAGGAGCTTTGTGATGACGGAGAAAAGATTTTGTGGAACAGCCAAACACCCCGTTTCCACCAAGCCAAGCTCTTCTTCTTAATGAACCTCATGTGACCACTCTAACAGCATTCCAGTGGCACTTAGGTCTGAAAACAAGAGGGGTTTCACAGTATGATTATGTCTACACAATAGCACATAATGTAGAAAGCAGGCTGAGAATTATCTGCCACATTTGGGGGAGAGCTCTGCCCCACCATGAAATACCTTATATTGGCTGTCTATCTAGTATGATTCTTTCAGATAATTGCTGGCTGTGTCTTCCTTTCATTTCATGTTTTATAGGCCTGATTGTTCTATGAAAGCTCTTCTATTTTCCTTCTCCATGGCATGGACACATCCCAGGACTAGCTTGCAGGGTGCAGTTAGAATAAGGGCTCCATTTCATAAAGCTGGTTGTTTTGCAGTCGGCTGATTCCTCTCTCAGACACTATAAAGATTCTCTCCCCAAAGCCATTGTTCCTCCTGCTATTTCACAGCTCTCCAGGGGCCTTCATTCATATTGGCAGGTGATAAGCTATTTTCAAGTCATGGGTAATCATAGTAATTCAGCAGTTTTCCTTATTAGCACTTTTGAATGGAGAAAGTACATGGAAGCTGCTCATCTGTGCTGTCTCTTTTCTCTAGGTTTAGAGCTTTTATGCTCCAGATGGGCTATGTTGTTCGTCCAAAGGGATTAAATGAAAGAGTGTCTACCGATCTTTCTAATGGTCACAAATTACATGGACGAGAATGCTCAGCATTTCTTTCGTCGCTTTGAGAGAAGCCGCTGGCTGTGTGGGACAGCCATTGTTATTTTCATTCCTGGTTCTTGAGACATTATTGAAGGAGACATTATCAAATGACAGACGCACATGTGGGTGCCTAAGTGTAGGAGTGTTCCTTCTTGGTGATGAAGCAATTTTCTAAAGTATTGATACCTTTTAGGAATCTCCAATATTTTCTAAAAATTTTTAATAGTGATGGAAGGGGGGCAAGCTTGAACACGGGAAGAGCAAAAGCTCATATATTTTGGTATGTGTCTAAAAGGGGACAGGATTCAATTTGCATAAAAACCCCACCACAAACACCAATGGTCTTTACTAATGCTGAACGATTAAAGGGCTTATTTTGCAGTGAGAACTAAATAGGTACACATTTAGAAACATTTAGAGACACCTGTGATTTACCCAAGCCACCGTGATTCCTCCTGTAGGGCCATTATTGTCTATTATGTCTACGTGTAGTAAGTACATGTAATTATTTCTTACAATGGACTATTTACTTCATTCATCTAACATTTTGACTGATAGCTTTGCTACCTTTTTCAGGAAACACATTTATTTAGCTTACTATATAGATATTTCTAAGCACTATGCTAGTGTTTCAGCGTCTAATAGATTATTTGAAAATTGTACTTTCTTTGACCAGGGCTACATTTAATGTACCTAAAGGGAAGTGTGAGGAAATTTTTTGTCTTTATGCTAATTTGCGAAGCTATACATTCTAAAAGTCTGAAACAATGGGCAGACATGATAATATAGGTATCAGATGGAATTACAAATCAGAAGAAAATATGCAGCTTGAATTGGCACCAAGTGCTAACAATTTGTTCTCTTTATGGGATTGCAAACTTGGATAGTTTTTCTTTTAACATTTTATTTGAAAATAACGTCAAGCTTCCAGAAAAGTTATAAGAATAAAACCACTTACCCTTTATCCTGATTCACCTATTAGCATTCCATCTATTTGCTGTATAATTTGTTCACTTGCTCTCACGGTGTGTCTGTGTGTGTGTGTGTGTGTGTGTGTGTGTGTGGTTTTTTCACTGAATCATTGAAAATAAGACACATACATTATGGCCCTTTACCCCTAAATATTTCAACATATATTTCCCCTAAAAATAAGTACATTCTCTTATATAGCCACAGTATAGTCTTCAACTTAAGGAAATTCAATGTTAGTAAATATACCTATCTAATCTACTGTCTGTATTCCTTTTTTTTCAATTTACCCAATAATGTCTGATAGGGATCTTTTCTTGGATCAAATATTGCATTTAGTCACCTTGTCTCTTTAGTCTCCTCTAATCTAAAACAACAACTTGGGTCTTCTCTGTCTTTTGTGACAATGACATTTTTCAAAGGTAACAGTACCTTTTTTATAACCTGTTTCTTATTTGTCATTTGCCTATTATTTCCTCTTGTTTAGATTCAGGTTAAGTGTTCCCAGTCAAAGTACTGTATAGGTCATGTGGTATCCTTTTCAAGATATCATACCCAAAAGTACCCAATTCTATCTGTCCATCTTTAGTTATGTTAATTTGGTTTTGCATCTCAAGAAATTTCCTCCTACTTCAATCCAGAACAATACTCAGCCCCTGAAGCTGGAGAACAATTCCTTTAAAACAACTGAAAAGGAAGCTATTCCAGGAGAGGTAGAAAGAGGGATTTCAGAATTCAGCATCAAGGCAGAAAGAGATTTTTGAGATAATGAAACAATATTAATAATTATGTCATTAATAATATTTGTAAGAATTGCTAACATTTGAGTCCTTCCCATGTGCCAAGCATTTCGTTACATATTTAAATGATGTATTAGTTTTCTATTGTTGTCTAAATAAATTACCACAAATTTAGTAGCTTAAAACATCACAGATTTATCATTTTACAGTTCTGTGAGTCAGAAACTGGTTTGGGTCTCACTAAGGTAAAATCAGAGTCATGCCAGGGCTGGGTTCCTTTCTGGAGCTCTAGGAGAGGATCTGGTTCCTTGCTCAGATCAGTTCGTTACAGTTGTAGGACTGAGATCCATTCCCTTGCTGGCTGTCAGCTGAGGAATGTATCCAGCTTTTAGAGGCCACCTGCATTCTTCACCGTGGGGGTGCGGGGGAGGTTCCCTTCAGCTAGTTTCAAAGCTAGCAATGATGGCTTTCTCCTTCTGTCTCCTCTCTCTCCTTGCAGCTGGAAAGGGTATCTACTTTTACAGACTCACGTGCTTAGATTTAGCCCAGCTGGATAATCTAGGATACCATTCCCATCTTAAAATCTTTAACCTTAATCACATCTCCAAAGTCCCTTGTGCTGTGTAAGGCAACACAGTTATAGGTTCCAGGGATTAGGGTGTGGACTTGGTTGGAGGAACCATTCTTCTGCCAACCACAGATGGATTACCTCATTTAATACTCACAAGATGCTTTGAGGAAGATACTGAAATTATCCCCTGTATCCATTATGCTACCAAAGCTTAGAGAAGTTAAATGAATTTTTCTCAGAATCATACAACTGGTAAGAGGCTAGGGCAGGATTATCTTTAAGCAGAAGTGTTTATCTAATCTGGAGGATTAAAATTTTTATTTTAGCAGCAAAATCCTTTACCAAATGGAAAGTTAGGAAAAATCAAATACATGAAAAAGATGAAAGCAAAGCTGTTTTGGCTAAATTGGGAGAAGTGGATGGTGGGAGAGGGAGAGGCTTTACAGAATAAGGGTCAGGACCACTGATCCATCCAATCCCTTTGTTTCTAGATGAGGATGTAAATTCTGGATACAAACGTGAAATGACTTGCCTGGAGCAAGTTCTGGGACTGGAGTCTGGCTCTTTCACTCCCCACAAGGACTCTTTGAAACCATGCACCACAGATTTACCAGTTAGCAGTTGGCGCATTTATTTGTTCAAAAATTATGCATTCAGCATCTGCATATAGTCGGCAGGGTTCTAGATGCTGATGATACAACAGTAAAGCTAATATAAAGTCCCTGACTGCCTGCCTGGGAGTTACATTTTAGTAAAGAAAGAAATACAGCAAATAAGTTTTAAAAGTAAATAACAAATTAAAATATCAGATAACTGTGTTTCATCTGTCAGAATTAAAATAAGGTGATTGATCCATCCAATCCACACAATTGATGTGTGTATTGTGGACGGTAGGGTGGGGAAGAGGAGACCAAGCGACAGAGATAGTGTGGCTTCTTTAGATTGGGTGCTGAGGGGAAGCCTCTTAGCAGATGATATTTAAACTGAGATGTGATGATAGGGAGGAGCCAGCTACATTAATACCTCAGAAAGAGCATTCCAGGCGGGGGGAAGAACGGCTAGTGCACGGCCTGGAGACAAAAATGGGCTGGAAGTAACCAAGACCAGGACCCTCTAGTGTAACGAGCGGGTGAGGATAAGGGGAGAGAGGTAAGGATGAGGTGTGGAGGAGACTAAAATTAGTAAGGCTCCTTTGATGAACACACACATCTTTCGGTTGTCAAGCATCATTTACCAGTTCTAGCTTGAGCCAAACATAGAATTCTCAAGTAAAGGACCGCTGGCTTGTTGGCAGAGCAAAAACATAATGCCCAACCAATGAGGTATTTGTTCATTGGACAAGGTTCCAGTGCTTTTCCCCAGGTACTTGCTAAGTTCCCAAGTGGTCCATCCCAATAACGCACAGTTGGGCACATAATGTGACAGTTGGACAATGGCTTTGCGTAATTGTCATTAGCCATGGTAAAGTTAAGCTGTTACTGAGTTCCTGATTCTGATTTACATTTTAGTATTCAAGGGTGTAATTACTATACCCAGTCCCAAGGAATAATTGACAGATTTTATGTTTGAAATCTCAGTAGGTCAAACTTCCCATTTGTAAAACTTTTCAGTTGCTCCTTTGACTAGCACATAAAAGGAATTTACTTCTGAACTGAGACCTTTTATGCCAAATTTTTACATCCTTAAATATAGTATTTTATCACTACCATAAATGGTTCTTAACTCACCTCCCACAGACCCTTCAGTGCGAAAAGCATGAGGCCTCCCTAATTCACTTGTTTCAATTCATAGAAGATTTCTAAGTTGAAGCCAGGTCATTTGGATAATATTTCAAATGTACAGGCTCCCTTTCTGCTAAACATAATAAATCTGCAATTTTACAATTGGCTTGGTCAGCTAGTGTGATTCTACTAGGCTTTCCAAAAAGCATCCCTTCAAAACGACCTCCTTTCTCTTTCAACACTCACCTCCAGACCTCACCCAAAGGCTTGATGTTATCACTGAAATGTTGGGGACATGGTAATATGGAGACTGCATTTTTAGGTTGATTTATTTTTTCTAGTGGAACATCCAGACTTCTAGCAATTATTTTAGGGCATAAAATTCCATTATGATGATAAATCAAGCTGTCAGCTCTTTCTGGTCCAAATTAGGGGGTGGAGAGATTGAGAAACTTTTGTACTCTAATATTCCAACCTTTGCATTTCCGGCTTATACATGTTACCCCTCTGGAAGTAATGCCATGTCTGCCCTTGGATTTTTTCTTGTCCTGCTGACCTGATTGAATGGGGACCGCTCAAGAAGAAATGCTCCTTGCCCAGTGGTCTCATGGGCCTCCCAGTTCCTGGTGGCCACGGAACAAGGGACTGAGAGGTAGATAGCCCTGGGCTGCCTGCCTGGTTCATACAAAATATTTACTTGTCTTGCCTAGTGGTAGATAGTTTATAGATAGTCAGAACACACTGTTTTTATGGAAAAAATGTGAAAGAAAAAAAGAAAAGTTGGCTGCTATGGAAGGTCCATAAGCACAGCTGGGAGGAACAAAGGTTCGACTGGCCCGGTCATATGACCAGTGAGAACATGACTAATGTTTGGAGATGTCAGCATGGATACCCCTAGCCTTCCAGTGCTTCAACTTTGAGGACTTGACCAAGAGGTGGTATCTGGAGCATGGCCCTGCCCAGACCGTGTTCCTGAGCCCACTACCTTCTCCAGCTTGCTCTGCTGTTTGGTCCCCATGGTGCTTCTCAAGCCCTGGGCTGGCCCACTGTGCTGGAAGCTGAACTGAAGGCTGTTGGTAGGGCTGCAGCCAAGGTTTCCCTGGTGGGAGGTGCAGGGAGACTTCATGGAAAGGATGAGCCTGGACTCCTACCAAATTATCCTCCTGTTGACTTTTAGAAGGCTGGAATTTCAGGCTGTCGATATGCAGAGGCAGTTTACTGACACTCATTGTTGGCCCAACTCTTAGTTGGAGACCTGCCTTTTGAGCAGCTGGGTATCAACATGCAGATACTCCTGCCTCACCCACATTCAGCTTCTGTCTATTCTGGTGTCAGCTCTGTGACTTAAATCAATTTTTTTCTCCTCAACCAGTGGAGCTGGAAGCTCTTCCGACCATCTGGTAAAGGACTGTGAAATGGCTATGTGGCAGTGGCACTGGGAGATGGAGTGTTGGAGGTGAGATGAGGACAACTAACAATAGGCACACAAGCCACAGATCCCGTATGTCTGAGTGCCTACTTGGTACCTGGTGACAGGCACTAGCTAAGTGCTTATGACACAATGGCACACAAGTTAGATGTGTGGCCTCAGCTATACCAACAGGCCTACTGATGATGGCAGATATGACAGGGAAGAAAAGGGTAGAAATGGAGAGAAAGCAAATTACATTTTATCTTGCTATAAATAATAGAACCTCTTGGTTTCTCTCTCTTAGCCTAAAATATGATCATCTTTCTAGTTTTCATTATAATCTCTAGGGCCATATTAGGAGGTAAAAGGAAGGGCATTTGTGGATGTTTTCCTTTATAAAACAGGATGGAATTAGAAATAAAAAGTGTATGGGACTTGCCCAAATATTTCCATTGTGGTTGGGGAAGGATAAAGATAGATACTAAGATTTCAGACTCCATTTCCCACAATGCCACAAAATCAAATAAGACCTAACCATTCAAAATTCTAGTCTCTACCGCTGATCTCACTTTTATTTTTGTTTTAAACCTGATGGACAGACATAAGCTGAGGTCTTGTTTGCTGAAAAGATTTCAGAAATATCAAACATATTTCGCTACCAAAAAGTAATTTGGCAACAATTTTCCATCTTGTTATTTTTAAACACGCACACGAGACATTCTGGTTGGTTTCTAAGTAGTTCTGTAAAGGTGAAATCCATCCAGCAGTCCAACTGCCCCTTGCCTCCAGACCCTGAAAGTTTAGTGTTGCAGACGGCACATTGCTTTCAGGAACGGCAGCCGGTCTGCTGAATCTCTCACCCTGTATGCTGTGCTCAGCCACACTCTGTGCTTTTGTTTGACTACTAGGTTTGTTTTGAAAGTAATTGGCTCAGTTCTCTTTCTGCAAGTATACGTGATCCAGACAGCCTTGGCTTGCAGCTAGACTTCACAGGTCAGTTACACAACAAGTAGGAGGAACTTTGATTATACCCGGCTCCGGGGGAAAATAGCGTAATAACAAAAAGAGCCAAGATGATGAGCTAATTGCTCTAGAAATTGAACTCAGGATACCTCACCACTATTTTTTTCTACCCCATAACTGTAAGAATATGAACTTGAATGCAGGAGAAGAAGAATAGGGAAGTTTCAGGAGACATAACAAAGGAGCATAAGAGTACAACCAAGAATGAAATAAATATGGCAGATTGACCTTTTCACAAAAAGGGTGTCTGAGTGCAATCTGGAAAAAGAGCAAATATTTGGATAGTCTATGGATTTAGAGCCAGACAGTTCTAAGTTTGGATTTGGCTCTAAAACTTGCTAACTATGTGACTCAGGGCAAATTACATAAGCTCTTTGTGCCTTGGTTTTCTCTTCTATAAAATGGGGATAAGCATTTGAACAGAGAAGACAGTATCAGAATTAGAGTCCGTGTTTGTAAAGTGCTGGCCTAGCTGAGGACCTAGCATGGAATGGACAGCAAGTTGTAATTATTGTAATACAATGTATCTGTCTCTGCTCCAGCTTCCATCCTCAACAAAGTATTTTAAACATGATGTTGAAAATATCTGTTTATATACCCATGTTGACCAGTGGTTTATATACCCATCTTAATCAACTCTGATTGCACATCAGAATCAGTTGGGAGTTTTTCAAAAACACAGATGCCTTACCGCAGACAAATGAAATCAGAAACACTGGGAGTGGGTCTCAGCACTGCATTGTGTAGCCCCCTCAGTGATTTTGATGTACAGCTATGGCTGGGAACCACTGGCCTTTCCCAGGTACCTGTGAGCCCTTTGACAGCAGAGAACGTGTTTTCTTCTCCTTTATATCTCCATGCTTAGCCTGTTGTAGATGCTCAGTAAATATTTCTTGAACCAAATTAAAAAAAATTAGAGAAAGTTGTCCAAATTCCCCAAACTAGGTTCATATGAGCTCATTTCTGAGGTAGCTGACAAAGGCAAGAGATACCAGCATATTGTTATTCTCACAATAAGGATTTGGAAGAGTGGGGTAAAGAATGTCAAAGTCCTTTCAGCTGGCACCTATAATGACACCTATTGACTACATGTCATTTATCACTGGTCCTCTTTTTGACTCTTCAGTTGCCAAGGGATCAGAGAAGTGAGACAGCAGAATATTTTGGGAAACTCCATCAGTTAAAAAAATAGCTACTTCTTTAGAAAAATTCCTTTGAAAGAAAGAGAAAGTCAAACACTGCCAAGGTATGATAATGGGAAAGATCAGAGAGGCAGAAGAGAGAAGTCAGTGGAACAGAGTGGGCACATGTTTGTGACTATTTCATGTACAAACATATGACGTGAGACCACGGAATATACCCATAACAGTCCCAGGCATTACCATGGTGAGAATGTCATTAGGGTGTTCACAATATCTGTTTCTCTTTTACAGGCACGTGACAAGATTGCCTCTCCCTACTCTGTGATCTTGGGCATGTACGTGTGACTTGCTTTGACCCAAAATAAATGAGTGGGAGTTACAAGTGTCGCATCCTGGGGACGCCTTTAAGAGCCGGTGTACTTTTCTTCTGCCACAACAAGGAGATGGCTGCTCCATCACCCTGGATCCTGGATTGAGGACCATGTAGAGCACTCAGCTGACTCGTGATGGAGATGTAGCATGAATGAGCGAGAAATAAACCTTTGTTGTTTTAAGTTCTTGAGATTTAGGAGTCATCTGTTCTCAGAGCACAACCCTGCCTATCATAGTGCATACATATTACAAAGAGCTCCTAAGCCAACTACTTCCTGTGAAAAGTGTAAATAAAGTTAAGCAGAAGGTTGCTTGAAATTGTTTAGCAACTCGATCACTTCCCATAAGCATTAAATTGGTCAAGTTTTAAAGCTTCTCTAATCCTCAGTTTCCCTATCTGTAAAAATTGTTGGATTGTAGATGTGAAAACACATCATCTACTTTAAGTGTTTAGCCGAGTGCCTGGTGAACGATGATGCTTGATAAATATCAGGTTATGCAGACCTATTATTTGTGGAATAAGTGAAACAAACGATGGGAAAATAGAAAGGACAAAACAATGCAATAAATATTTGCTAAGTGAATTAATGAAGAAAGCCAGGATGAATAAGGGACCATGAAACTGCAAAACTTCTGCTAATTCTTCCGACATTGGGTTCTTTTTTAAGGTTTTGTTTATGCTAAACCCCATGTTTGAAATGAAGTATCATTTAGAAAATGCTGGGAGAGGGAAGCTCTAATGATTGAAAAATAAAAAGTTATTTTATGTGTTTTTTAAGACAGCATTGCCTAATGGAGTTTGCTTGTCTCTCTTTAGCAAGTGGTGACAAAGCATTTAGATTCCAATTCTCCCTCTGAAGCTGGCTTGAGTTTGGCCTTTTAAAGAAAAGAGGCATCCTGAACTGCCCTTCCCCATCTATCCCTGGATATGATGATAGCTAACCACCTGGGTCACGCGCTGAGGTTGGTGTGACAGGGACTGATGCACTAGGTCACTGGAGAGAAGGTCCTTTATGAATGTTGAATTTTACTTTTATAATCAGCAACTTCTTTCCAATTCAAAGGAGACACCAGCCTAGTATACGTTTTATTCTGCAATGTCTTTGGTTTGGAAGGTACCAGAACAGTTTGGCACTGCTCTTGTTCCCCTGAAAATTTGTGGAAAAGGTCCAATGGGAGATCGGGGTAGAAGTGAAATAAATAGTGATCCATGACTACAATATTTGATTTGAGAAATTCTGTATGTCTGCCCCACTGGGAAACTAAGCCATCAATTTCACGTCTCAGATATCTTGATTTCTCTCTTCTATGAATGAGGTCTCACTCCTTAATAGAAAGATAAGGGAGTAAGAAGAAATGAGGTTGGTTCTCTAATTCCTGGATCTGAAGCTTGAATTTAACGTGGGGTCAGGGTAGAAAGAGTGAACCTCATATTCGCGTGGAGGAGAGAGGGGTGTCTCCTGCCAATTACACCTTGTAATGGATCCCACTTTCCAGAGAGGAAAAGAGTTCCCGTGCAGGGGAATGAAACTGAAGGGAGGTAAAGTGGCAGAGATGAATTCAGAGTAAGTGGAACTGTACCTGCCTACTCTCAGACTTGCTGTTGTGAGGGTCCCCCTATCTGGCCTGCCCCATCGCACAACATTCCAGAGGTAGGTCCTGAAGCTGACAGCTTCAGGGGAACAGTGACCCAAACCAATTTGCATGACTACTATGAACACTTTCACTGTTTGACTAGTAAATTCAGATATGTCATAGAGCATAAAGTTGTAGCCAAACAAAGTACAATGTAAAGGGGCAGAAAATAAGGTTTTCTTTTATCTTTTTATTATTCCATAAAGTATAATACTCTTTGCTCTAGAATTAGAAGGGAAGAACATTAGGTGGTATGGACAGAATAGTCATAAAACACATGGATTTTGGTGTTATGCTACCTAGAATTTAGTCCCTTCAAAGTAGCATTTTGGGTTTCTTCAGATAAATACCCAGAAGTGGTATTACTGGGTCCTTTTGTCTCTTGTTATAGTCTTTGTTTCAAAGTCTATTTTGTCTGGTATAAGTATTGCTACCCCAGATTTTGTTTTTTTTTCATTTCCATTTCTATGAAATATCTTTTTCCCATCTCTTTACTTTCAGTCTTTGTGTGTCTTTCAATCTAAAGTGAGCCTCTTGTAGGTAGCATAGGGAAGGGTCTTGTTTTCTTATCTGTTCAGCCACCTTGTCTTTTGATTGGACCATTTAATTCATTTACATTTAAAGTAATTGTTGATAGATGTGTAGTATTGCCATTTTATCAGTCATATTTTTTATCTTTTTTTTCACCTCAAAAAAGTCTCTCTAACATTCCTTGTATTAGGTTGGTGTAAAAGTAATTGTGGTTTAAAAGGTTAAAAACAATTGTAAAAACCACAATTACTTTCGCACCAACCCAATAATACTGGTTTGGTGGTGATGAACTCCTTTAGCTTTTTCTTGTCTGGGAATCTCTTTATCTTTCCTTCGATTTTCAATGATAGCTTTGCTGGGTAGAGTCATCTTGGTTGTAGGTCCTTGCTTTTCATCACTTTGAATATTTTGTGCCAGTCCCTTTTGGCCTGCAAAGTTTCCATTGAGAAATCAGCTGATGATATTATGGAAGCTCCCTTGTAGGTAACTAACTGCTTTTCTCTTGCAGCTTTTAAGATTTTTTTTTCTTTGTCTTTAATTTTTGGCATTTTAATTATGAGGTATCTTGTGTCTTCTTGTGGGACTCTTTGGGTTCCACTGATTCCATCCTCTGCTTCATATAATCTGATTGATTCCCTCTAATGTATTCGTCATTTCAGTTATTGTGTTTTTCATTTATGACTAGTTCTTTTTTTTTTTTTTTTTTGAAGAATCAGATAGGAGCAATCAGGGTGTCGCAAGACCTGATTACGCAGAGACGTTAATCACGAATCATGCGAACTCCAATCATCATGTTCTAATCTGCCCTCCAAAAGGAGGAACAGGTCAGGATCATCCTACCTGACAATGAATGGTTCTTTTTAATGTTTTCTATCTCCAATTTTAGTTTCCTTTCTCTTATGTTTCCTATCTCTTCTCCCTGAGGTCATTGAGTGTCCTTATAACCAGTGTTTTGAACTCTGCATCTGGTAGATTGTGTGTCTCCATTTTGTTTAGTTCTTTTTCTAGAGCTTTGCATATGTTCTTTTAATTTGGATATGTTTTTTTGTCTCCCCATTTTGTTTGCATGCCTGTATTTGTTTCTATGTATTAGGTAAGGCTGCTATGTCTTCCAGTCTTATTAGAGTGGCCTTATGCAGTAGGTGTCCTGTGGGGCCCACTGGTGCATTCTCCCTGTTCACCAGAACCAGGTGTTCCAGGTGTGTCCCTTGTGTGGGTTGTGTGTACCTTCCTGTTGTTGTTGAGTCTTGGTTGCTGTTTGCATGTCTATGGGAGAGATTCACACTTGCTGTTGTGAGAGCTGTTGGGTTTGGTTGTGAGGACTGGCCATGACTACAGTGGAGGAGCTGTGGTGCAGGGGCTGGCCCTACAGAGCAGGATTCATTTTAGCAGGACTCTGGTGTCTGCCTATTCTACCCTTTGGATGTGTCATCCTAGGAGGTGGCTGGGTGATGTTCCAGCTCAGTCCAAAGCTGGTCACCAGGTGTGCCAGCCCTGGGATCTCCTGGGAGGGGACACGCTGCAGGTCACGTTCAGCCACTGCCTGTTATCTGCCTGAGGCCACCTGGCATGAGCCACAAAGCAATTTGCAGATGGCTGCCACCTGCACTGGGCCTGGTGGTATCTTGAGAGGCCAAGCCATGAACCAAGACCAGCTGTTGCTAGTGCCAGGCTTAGGTCTGCTCAGACAGAGATACAGGACACGCTGAAACCATATGCTGGTTGTTTGGGTTCTGTGAAAGTTTGAGAGATTTTAGGAAATTCTGCAGCATGTGCCAAGAAAGGAAAAACCAGTGGAAGCAGCTTGGGTGTTCTTGAAAGTTGGGGGGAGCAGGATCTCAGGGAATCACCTGGGTTGGGGCAAATGAAAGGTGTTAGCCAGGTTGATGGAGACATAGATATGTTGGCCACCTGTGTCTGCACGCTGGGAAGGCGTAGGGCTCACCAAAGAAACAATGGTTTTTGCCAGCTCCTCTGTCTGGAAGAAAGCATCTCCTCTTGCCCTCATCCTGAAGTCACACAACTCAGTTCATCCTCTACATCCCTGGTGACTTTCAAGCCACTGCCCTAGCACTGGGACTCAGAGCCAATGATTCGGTTAGTGAGTAAGTCTGTGTGTGGGCCCTTTAAGAGGAGCACCTGGGACTACAGCCACTCTCTGTCTCACTCAGCCACAATCTTTGCTGGTTTTCATAGCCAGAAGTTATGGGGATTTCTCTCCCTGGCAGTGGAACCCTGGGCTGGGGAGCCTGGTGTGGGGCTGGGACCCCTTGTTCCTCCTTTTGGGGGGCCTCTGCAGCTGAGATATCCCTCCTGATTTTTAATGGCCACACATAGGTGTGGGATTAGACTGTTCTGCATCTCTGTCCCTCCTACCAGTCTTGAGGTGGCTGCTTCTGAATATCTTTAGTTGTAGGGCTTTTGTTCACCTAGACTTCAGGTGATAATCAAAGATGGTTGTTCTGTAGTTTAGTTGTAATTTTGATGTGGTCTTGAGGCAAGCACAGCATTTACCTACTCTGCCATCTTGACCCAAAAGTGCTACAGAATACTTTTACACTCATTAGTCCAGATTTCAAGGTACGTGTTTTCAACCACTTCTCCAAACTTCCCTTTGCCTATTCCCTTATATTTATTTATTCCTTCTGGAGAATCGGTACATTCAGTGTCCTGAAACTCATGACAGAAATTCTTCCCTCCGAACCTTTATCCTGCTATTGTCTAGGTCCAAAGCCCCTCCATAGTGTAACTCTTCCCACTTATCTATCTAAATTCCATGGAAACTCCAAGGCTTATCTCAAGTCCCATCTTCTGGAAGCCTTCCTTGACTACTTCTGTGCCCAGGGATTCCCTCCTTTTCTAAATTCTGTTGGTACAAACATTTGTCCCCTTTTTAGCGGTTAATTTATATGGCCTCTTTCTTCTTCTTTTTTTTTTATTTTGCATTTACTTAAATTTAAGAATTTGTGTATATTTTTTCCCCAAGACTAGGGACTATAGCCACTTTAGTGACCAAATGTTTAACGGATTTTCATCACCTACTTATGAGCCAAGATAAAAGCACACTAACCTCTATTTTATTGACAAGATAAGGAAGTAAAGAGCTCTTATGCAATTTAATTAAATCTACCATTGAGTCATTGGTGACGTAGGTATGGACCCCAAATCTTAGGTCACACTTAATACCACATTTCTTAAATTAAAATCATAAAGGATGCCTTAAAACATTAGGTAAAAATGATTCCATTTCCTTATATTTTCAATTAATGAACAAACATAATTTATTACACTTAGATTTATCTCAGTTGAAATTTCCATTTAAAATACCAATTAGAAAGACAAAGAATTCAACATCAAATACTCTTGAGACAAAATGGTATTATATAAAATGCTATTTGTTTTCATCCTGATAAAAGGCTCATAAACAAATCTGATTAGAGAAAACATGGAAACTGCATGAAGAGAAATTATTCCTTCAATCTTTAATTTAGGTTGGGTTTCCTTTCAACGATCCACAGACCCAAATGCTAATTAGTTTCAATATCTTGCCTAAATTTACACCAAAATACATTCCTGGAATTTAGTGGCTTCCCTATTTTTCATTTCACATACAATCCAATGGTGCTGTGTGGTACAGACTGTTACTACCACCCTTTCCACAGGAGAATCAGGCAGGCCTGGGGGGAAAGGAAGAGTCAGTGATGTGAACCAGTGAATTATGTGAAGACTGACAAGTGCTTTCTATTATATGATGGGGATTTCAACTCACTGTCACCACATTGCTTTCTTCTTTAAGGATAGTCTTAGGTTTGAAGCAATAGAGTCATTTTTGCAAAGGAAAACTTCCAACTCCTGACAGACTTTTGTGTTTTACATACCAAGTGAGTTAGAATAATTAAGCATTTCTTAGGTCGAGTTTATTTCTCTCGCATCATTGTTCATCTTCAAATTTGTGACCTTGAGAAGCTAAGGAGAGGCCAAGTCCCTGCACTGTGAAACATAGCTGCTGTAGGTATCCCCTGCCAATTAGCCAACAACCAGAGGAAAAAATGCCTGTTCTTTCCTAAACCTGAATTTCTTGAACACAAGTGACCTATCCATTGCTTCAAAGGGGAGCGTTTCTTAATGAGACCCTGTTTGTATGGGAGTGAGTCTATTTAATGGATATTGATGATGACACGGATCATGACAACAATGACAAGAGTCCCTGCGGAAGGAATGACAGGATAAGGATGTGTGAAAACAGACACAACTATTTCAACTCTTTAACCAGCAAAGAAAGATGACATACCCAAGCTGCATCCCAGACATCCTTCTTCACAAGGTATGCATTCTTCATAGTCTGGGTCTTGAACTTCATCTATACAGTGAGAAGAGTGAAAAACAATTCACTTTCACTGAGTGGAGACACATCAGTTGCTACGTTGGTGCATAGCTTATTTTTAAGCAAGTCATAGAGCAATTATGAAACCCAAAACCATCTTTAAGAATCTTTGTGTTACACATTTTTATCTCCTTTATTAATTCAATCAATTAGATCAGCTTGATTGGTGCAAATAGTAGAACAAAATTGAACTATGTGCCATGCAACTTGTGTTAAAGTCAAGCAAGTGGCTTTTATTTATGAAAGAAATAAGTTCTGCTTCTGGGAATATGGAATTGGGTATATAAATGAACAGGCTCTATCTCTTTTAATCTGTCCTTCTAAATACTTTTCTGTTAATTTTTAAATCCTGTGCAATATTAGTAAACATTAAGAAGAAAAAGAATGTGTTTCAATTATTCTGGAACTATCTTGGGGCTCTCTTCAGCATCAGATTAGGCATAAGTCTTATACAAAGCAGTGAAAGTCTGCAGCATTCCCGCATGGAAGAGAACAATAACTGTAAGTGCTGTTTTTAAATCTCCCTCTTCCCACGTGAGACAAGGAATTAGGCAATAACAATAACATATGATTCACACACCATTTTAATATTTTTAGGTAGTTTAGGTAGCTGATCCTCATTGGCTTCTCCCAGCAGCCGTCTTGGTGCTATGAAGAAACCAAGCAAGGCATAGAGAAATCACACTAATTTTGCCCAGAATCTCATAACGAGTAATGAGGAAGGAGAAAATTGTCAGCCAGGTTTTCTGATTCTAATCTCATTTTCTCTCCAGTATACCCTGACCTCAAATCCTTCAACTCAAGATCAATTTCTATGTGATCAGCTGCACTCCTATGCCCTTGGATTGTGTCTGGGGAAACCCAGAGAACAGGTGTGTGGGGGAAGAGAGAGGAGCAACTGTCATTGTCCCCACTTGACATATAGTCACTCAGTTATCCCAGGCAGTGACAGTAAACCAAGAAGACAGTTCACATCTGTGGGACATCTAGGGGTGCAGTTCCTCATGTCACCTCCTGGTGGAGGGAGGGCAGTGGCCCCAAAGCAGCGTTACCTTGTCCACACTCTAACTTCTGGCAGGTGTGGTTGGTGGGTACTATGAAGTAGCCATTGATACATCGTGTGCAGATGTGTGCGCTGTGGCAAAGCTCACAGTTTTCTGGGCAGTGCTGGCAGGTGTGTCCCTCAGCAGGGTAGTGCCCCACTGGGCAGCTCTCTCGACACTCCCCCTGGTACAAGAAGCGTTCCCGGCCGTATTTATCTGAATAAACAGGGACAACAAAAGAGGGAAAATGTACACAATTAACCATGAAGCTAATATAACTAAGACCTTTTATTAAAAAAAAAAAAGATATGACTGACTGCTTAGGCTCCTTGGGGACTAGATGTATAAGAATGGATTTAGTGAAAAATGTAGTATCTGTATACTTGTATTATAGTTGAAAAGTTTTTCTTGGGCTCCTTTTGGTATCTGTGGAAGCTCGAAGACTTGGGGGCTATAGAGATCCCATGAGAATAAGTAAATGTTTACTGATAAACAGGTTTTATGACAGTGCAATCTTTAAGAATGATTTTGACTTCTGTTATCAAAATCACACACTTGTGTTAACTAAGGTCCGAACATTTGCACAGCTGCCAATTTCTATAATGGCAGCCTATTGAAGCACAAGACCAAGCACTCCTCTTTGACTCCTTTTGCAGCATTCCTGAAACTTCCTGAGCGTCTGTCATGTCAAGACTGGACTCTCCGAGGAAAGAATCAGCAGTACCCGTAGCATGAAACTGGAAATTTGTTCCTAGATAAAATGGAAAATTCTAATTCTATAAACAATTGCAATTAATGAAAATTAATTATTTTTCATTACAAAAGTATATATTAAAAGACAAGATTAATATGGTACACCGAGGTTTCCTGCCCCCACCCTCCTGGAGGTTTTGTTTGTGCTGAGTGTGTTTAGAACATCCATCTTCTCTGAATCAGGTCTCCCATATGCTCCAGTCTCAGAAGAACAGCTGATCTATGCTACCCAAAATAACTGGGGTCTAGTGTTCACTCATCATGTGATATACCACATGTGGATCCAGAATCATCGACCTTCAAAAGGCAAGGCTGCTGGTTTTGTGGACAAAGATAGCACAGACCCTGTGTTGCAAGTTCAGAAACTGAAAGTCAGTATAAGATTGAACCACATGAAACTGCCAACATTCAACTACCTTTTTTTTACCCGTAAACTCAGCATTCTGAAATGGTTTAATGTAATGTTTCTTATTTAATTAAAACCTTTGTTAAAATAGAATTTAAAAACCACACGCATGGATTTGGACTCTGAAGCTGCCTGTTTTCTGATGGTGATTTCATGCCAAAAGTCTACTGTTCCTGTGGGAACAAAGAAAATAAAGAGGGCTTCCGTAGAGGTGATGCAAAACAATGTCTGCGGTCTCTCAGTTTGAGTTAAGAGAACATTATCCTCTAAAGGAAGGCGTGTTTGGGAGGATGTAATGTGCATTTGGTGATTCTACTGCTATAGGTCAACATTGTGGAGCATAAAATCCGGATCTGTTGGAACTGGAATCTCAGGAGACTACAAAAGGGTTGACCTTCCGAGATATGTTCTTCTCAGGCACATCATGAAACTAGCAACCCCCATTTTCTTGACTCATTCAGAAAAGATCCTTTTTTTCTGAGAGCTAAACTTCTCAGCTACAGGTGGGAAGATCTAAGGGAGAGCAGTGAGTAACCTACTCTCCTCTTTATCCACAGTTATAATTCTCTGTATCTTCCCCTGACATTAAGTCAGGATTCAGAGGCCGGGGGGCAACCTGGCATAGAATGTGTTGTAAATATATATTCGCTGAATGATTGAATGATTGAACGAGTGAGTGAGTGAATTAATATTCGGCAATATTCCTATTTTTCCAACACATCCAACTGGATCTTAAAATAAAACTTTAGGATGATTGAGTCAGATATCAGAGGAAATGGGACTCTGTCCCACGTGGGTCAAAGCGGGACGGGGCTGTGAAGGGAGGCTGGAGAGGAGTCAACGTCACACTGCAGACGACCTTCGAGATCATGGGATATAATCCAATGACAGCAGGAACTTGGAGTTATTAAAACTGGGACAGAGAAGGCCATATTTGTGTTTGGAAATGGTTACTTTGTTCCCACAGGGATTTGACAACTCCTAAATGGCATAACTCATGGCTGGGGAGACCCGGACACAACATCTATTACAGTATTTCTCTTAAAGACTGAATGTGTCTGTCTTAATTTCCTAGCTTTTCACTTTTACCTCAACAAATCTTAGCTTTACTGTCTATCTCATGTCTGACGTCACATTTGCATGCCCTTTCTTTCCCCTTCTCTGGAAAGACACCTCTTAGCTCCTCTCTCATTTCCTCAGGGGCAGCGAGTCTGTGTCTACAATAATGTAAACTTGTGTCCTGACAACAAGCAGAAACTTCAAGGTTGTACATACTCTCGAATGAACAGCTGTCTAATCTCAACCCCTTGTCCCCAGAGATGAAGCTTCTGAATCAAACCAACTAATGTCCCATGGGAGAACAGGGTTGAAACAACAAAGACCAAGTGAGCAACCCGACTCCCTCACCGACTCCACAGGAGGTACAGCTGGAAGGCTCATTTCCTTGGCATTCTTGGCAGGTGTAGTGGCAGAGATGGCATTGGTTCATAAATTCAAATTTGCCTGAGGGACAGTTCAAAACGCAGCGGCCATCATCAAAAACCCTAGAGGAAAAGCAGACTTTTAGAGTTTGTAAGGGTGACTTTCTGGAATAGCCTTAAGTGTTAGAACATGTGGTGTTCATGTTTCATTGCACAAACTCGGTTTCATTGTTCCAGAAACCAGGGAGATGCCTGGGACTGATCATCTTAGACCATGTGGAACATTAGTCACGTACCCATCCTTGTCCCAAGGTTTGGACCAAACAGCAGGGATACCAGAAACTGGCTGGGGATGCAATCCTGATTCTGGTTCCAAACTAACCAGTGCCTACAGGAATGAAACGCATAACGTAGGCCCCAGCCAAACCCAGCCCACAGTCCGATGATGGTCTCTGAACTTTCAGGACACTCAATGGGACTTTGAATCCAGAGGCCTTGGAGAAAATATTCTTTCTTTAGTTATCAGAATGCCCACACTTTGCAAGGAAAAGGTCAACTCCAAGGTCTTTCAAAGGGTAGAATGAAGGACTATCCTATAGCTTAGGTGCTATACATAAAGTTGGTGCATAAGGCAAGTAATCAGTGAACTCAGATTTTGAGTGTCATTTTTGCAAGCATTCCTGATGTATAGGGTACTACAGTCTCTATTTTCTGACCATGTTTGCAGTCACCTACAAGAGCACTGCACATAAGTTAGCATGTGGGCTTCTAGGACCTTTGGCTTTATACACATACAATATATATCATAACATGGTGGTTAATATTTTTGTAGTTTTGCTTCTCTTTTGCCTTTGCAGAGTAATCCCAAGGGCAAATGTGATAAAGTGCATCTAAGATATTTGCTCAGAAAAAAATGAAACCGTTTCCCAAGTGCAAGAGTCAGATAGGTAATATGAATGATGACGTGAGCTGGGGGGCTCCATCCCTAGAGTTTTTAATCTGCAGGTCTTGGCGGGAGAGAGCTGAGAATTTATACTTTTGACAGGTTCCTGGGTGATGCGCATGCTGCTGGTCTGGGGAACACACTTGCAGAACGGGAGCTCCATGTGGTGCTCACTGATAGTCTGGATTACTACGGAACTGGTCCAATGATTCCTAAGTAATACAGGTGGTGCCCAATTGGTGCTTTGTGGAGCTTCTTTTGAGTAGTAGTTCTTGTATCAGTTGGAAGGTTAACTGAGCACGTAGCACATACATGGCCCCCGAAGACATAACACATAACACTGGCATCCAGGCCTGAGATTGCTGAGGGCCTGCAAACGAAGGTAGGGTTTCCTTCTCTCTCCACCACCTCTCTCCACTCAGACCGGATGTCACATGGAAGGCCAGGGAGAGGGCTCATGCAACTTGTTCTTGGAGTGGCACTGGCTTGTCTAAATCCCACTGTTTCCTACTGTTTCCATAGCGAGAGCCAGCCCTAAACTGGAGATAAGCATTTTCATTCCCAGGCGTGGAGGAAATTGGGGTGGGGCAAGGCATCCTGAATAATGTGTTACTTGCAATCTTCCATCTTATTCCTACTCCCTCCCAGTCTGTGTCATTTGCATCTGTTTGGAGACAGAATGGGATTAAAGCCAAGGGCAGAAGATAGAAGTCCACCTCATTCTTTTCCCCCCAGGTTCTGGTCACCATACCCAGCACCACTGTAGAGAACAATCTATTGGCCTATTACAGAGCATGGAGTCCCAGCCCTAACCAGACACACACACACATCTGGTTGTCCATGTCAAAACAGATCCCCTGCACCCTGGTGTATACTGAGAAGACTGTGTGCCCAGTCCAGAATTTTAGCGGATGGCACTAATGCCAACTGGACTATCCTGGCCCCACCCTCCCTCTGCCTTCTGAGCTAGAAGATTTTTCAAGGAATAATTTGGATGTGGCTAGTTAAAAAAACAAAACGCAAAAAGCTGCCTTTAAGAAAAACTGTGCAAGAACTTTCTGAGGATTTTAAACAAGGAAGCTACTCAATGTTCTGCCCAAAAGGAGAATGGGGTATGTTTATTTGTGAGGATTCATTTACTTGCTAAATTCGGTTGAAAAAGAGATGGAAAGTACATCATAATTTTGTCCTTTATAGAAAGAGATGACAAATTGGGGGAAATTATTTCTATTGAGTGAGGCGATCTAATACTCTCAATGAAGGGAAACATTTAAAATTATCCAGAAACTGGGAAGAGGAGTGAAATAGATAGTGTAATACTTCCATGTTTATGTGGGGAAGGAGCTGCCTTTTTTATGTGAGTGCTTGATTTTAAGAAAGTATCAAGCACATACGTGTGCTTTAAATCACTTCTCTTCACCTCTACCCTAAGGACAGCACAGGTAACACACCCAGTTTTTGTAAGAGCATGATTCTTTCTAAAGATCGAAAGATCTAGAAAACAGTCATGCTGAAGTGCAGCCACGGAATTGCGTCATCTCCCACGCTTCCCCCAGCACCCTCAAGAAAACTTGCTAAGGAACTTGAAGAAAAGTACCATTTCAAGTGGCACAGATTTCCACCGAAAGCAACAAATTTTCTCTAGTAGAGGAGAATACATACCTTATTCTGGACTCCATTGGGCTTATGCAAATTTTCTTTAAAGGCAACTCAAGCCATCTCTGGGACCACCAGTCACACAATTTGTGGATTTCTGAGGCATTCGGGCAAGCTAAGCTCTATAAGGGATGCACTTCTCTCCCCAAGTCACACATGCTCTTGGCATTTTTATAAGCAGTGAATCATTCCAGGTCCAACAGGGCTCATGGAAAGAAAGGAAGCGGCAAAACCAAGTGCTAAAGATCTGGGCAGAGGTGATGTTCTCAACATTGGCACGAAAATTTCCAGAAGCCGCAGAGTGTGTGTGTGTGTGTGTGTGTGTGTGTGTGTGTGTGTGTGTGTGATGTGAGCTGGAACAGAAGAGATGTCAAGTCAGGGTTAGCTGGTCCTCTGTGCTGATTGTTCATTTGGCCCAACTAAAGTCATCACAAGGGCACTTAATGTAATTTCTTGGTACTTCAATGTTTGAACAGAGTGAAATCTGGCAAAACGTCTTTTTTTTCCTGAATTCATTGAAGCAGATCAAATAAAATATTTGAGGGTGGGTCAGAACAGAGAAAGCTTTTAAATGCTTTTAATTAGTTCATTGACTCTGTAACTCCTTCAGGACTGGGATGAGAGATCAGCTTGGGTAATGCAGACTACGACATTACAGAGCTCTACATGGTATAGAGCAGAGGCAAACTTCCTCCAAGTTTTCCGTTGTCTTTAAGGAGTTAAACTGAAGGGTTGATGGAAATGTAAAGGGAAAACTAGAAAGTGAAGAGAGGGCTTTTTAAATTTTGATTTGTTGTAAAACAACTTCAGGGTTCAATTATTTTAAAAAATCATTATGGAAAAATTTAAATATATATAAACATATGTGCAAGAAATAACAGTACACCCCCATTGTATTCATCATTCAACTTCAATAATTATCAACACATGGCCAATCTTATTTCATTTCTATCCCCACAGATTTACTTCCCTCCCATGTTGTTTTGAAGCAAACCTCTAAACTCTTTTAAGGGTGAAAATGATTCTACCAGGACTGGAGATTTCCAAAAACTTAAGAATAGGAAGAAACTCAGACAGACCAACTGTGCTGGTTATTCTGTTTGTCTCCCTTTACCCTTGCCCCAGATCCATTTTCAGCATCCTGTCGTGCTGTGTCCTGGAAGTGTGCCCAGGAGGGACTGCATCTCCAAGTTCACTTCCCTCACTTGTGGTGTTTCCCATTGGCCTCCAGTTAGTTTCAGACAAGGGGAAACACCAGCAGGAGATCTGAGAGTGAGAGGAGAGGTTAGGGTATTTATTCCTCCTGAAGTCACAACTCTGCTTCTTCCTTCCATGGTCTGGAGTGCCTGTGTCCTCTGTAGCTCTAGTTTCCATAACGCATCCTCTTGTCCAGTGCAGATTTGGCGTGCAGATCAGGCCTAGGGTGTTAAAGCTGCCCCACTATTGCTTGTCCCTGAGGGCTTCACTATCCCTTGACTTTGAGCTCCTGAGTCACCTATAAGAATTTACGGGCCTTGTACCTAACATAGAGCCAGACATAAACCAAATGCTCAAGACTATCTTGAATGGACCTGATTCCACTGAAAGAAATACTTGGGAAAATACTTTGCTGCCCTTTCAAGAACAAATAAGTCAACATTATCATCTTTCAAAATAGTCTCTGTCTCCTCATCTTCTCAATCCCCTTTCAGGAAAATGCAGACAAGAAGTCAGGTAGTTCATTGTTATGATACAATGCCCTTTCTTGGACACATTTGCATATTGACATCAAGGAGGAGAGATGGGGAAAGAAATGGAGTGCTCAGGGAAGAAAATTGTTCCTGTGGAACAAGGAAAGATCCATACACATACTTTTCTCTCTTCAAAAGCTAAAGAATGGGCTGCTTAAACAAGTTAAATGACCCAAATGTCCCAGGAGGTGCATCTCTGATCTTATACCAATGGACTGTGATGGTTTTTTTTTTAATTTTTTTTTTTTATTGCGGAATATTGGGGAGCAGTGTGTTTTTCCAGGACCCATCAGCTCCATGTCCAGTTGTTGTTCTTTTTTCAATCCAGTTGTGGAGGGTGCAGCCCCATGTGGGCATTGAACTGGCGACATTGGTGTTAGGAACACCGTGCTCCAATCGGCCGCCTGAGATTTTTTAAATGGCCGTTTATGGTAGTAGAATTTGTTTCTCACTTCTTGTGAGCCTGAGACAATCATGACTTCTGCAATATACACTGGATGATGGTAGCTCCCTTATAAAACAAATGCTGAAAAGTTCCCTTAGTTTGAAGATGTCCAAACATGCAATGGAATTTGATTATTGATAGCGTGAGGAGTTAGACGAGAAATAGGACCCATTTCGGAATGCTGTCTGTATCTGATAGTATGCCCTGAAGCTGGTTTAAAGCACATTCAACATTTAGAGGCATAGATAAAGAGACACTTGGAAAATGGTATCACAGTTATCATTGAATATCTTTTTCCTGGAATATAAAGCTCTTTTCAATTAAAGTATATTTGACATACAATATTATATTAGTCTCAGGTATACAACATAGTGATTTGACATTTATATACCTTACGAAGTGATCACCATGAGAAGTCTGGTAACCATCAGTCACCATGCAGTTGTTGCGATGTTGACAGTATCACCTATGCTATACATTACATCCCCATGACTTATTTGTGTTATAATTATAAGTTTGTACCTATTAATCCCCTTCAGCTTTTTTGTCCATCCCCCCACCGCCCAACACTCTGACAACTATCAGTTTGTTCTCTGTATCTATGAGTCTGTTGGTTTTATTTTGTTTGTTCATTTGTTTAGTTTTTTTTAGATTCCACATATAAGTGAACTGATACAATTTTTGTCTTTCTCTGACTTATTTCACTTAGTATAATACCCTCTAGGTCCATCCATGTTGTCACAAATAGCAAGATTTCTTTTTTATTGCTGAGTATTGAAAGTTCTTAAGACTTTTGTTATTTTGTGTCTCCTTCCTTCTGTTCCTCCTTTTCTCCCTCCCTCTCTCCTTCTCTCTATTTCTCTTTTCCTTCCTTCTTTCTCTTTTTGAGGGAGCTATTTAGAGAGCCAAGCTCATGATTGAATTATTATTATATGCTGATCACTGTGGGGGAATAAAGAGACAAATATACCACAGTTCCTACTCAGGATATTACAATCCTGTGGAAGAATTAGATGAAATGACCGTGTGTAAGGCAGAGAGAACGTCCAACCTAGAGATTCACCTGCCACTGGAGCAGCCTGGTCATACTGGACTCTGGGAAGAGACTCTGCTTCCTATGCGTTTAGCAGAACAATGATGAGGCCATTCAAACCCTCGGTCAGCCAACAAGTAGTAAGTGCTAGACTCAGAGGAGTGTTGACTAAAAATTCAATAGGCTTCCAACTCTCCTCATCAGCAGTTCCCAGTGTATAGCAGAGATGCCCATTCCATTTGGATACTTGCTATTTCCTCATTCATTCAGCTATCAAAAATATATTGTGTACCTACTATTTTCCTAGCACCGTGGTTCTTTGTGATAGAGATACAAAGATGAGTATTTTAAGGGGTGTACAGTCTAATGAAGAGATAGATTTGTAAATGAATGTCTTAAAATGTTGCATTTTTGGAAGTTTATACAGTGTACAGGGGAACATAAAAAGGAAGAGGTTAATTCTCCTGGGAAGAGGTCAAAAATGCCTTCATAGAAGAGTTTACCCTTGAACTGATTCTAGAAATAGGAGTAGATATTTGTTCGGCAGATGGAGGTGATGGTTGAGGGATTGGATGTGCAGAAAGGAATGAGATTCCAGGCATCAAAGGCAGCACCATTTCATCAATGAGAAAGCACCTCTAGTGTCCAGGGTGCTGATTCTTGTAGTGGGTACTGGGCATCATAAGGAAAAGACACTGCAGAGATGGGCTGTGGTCAGACCACAGAGGGTTACTATGTCATGGGAAGGAGTTTTTTCTTTGTCTTGTAGACCCAATAGGTGCCTCTAAGGTGGTAAGCACCACCTTCTCTATCCTGCAACCTGTAAGCTCTCAACCATAGGAAATACTGAGAGGCCACTCACCTTGTGTCAGGGCAGCCAGTGCAGTTTTCCTGACTTGGCCCCCAGCACTTGGCACACGAGGCTTCACAGATCTGGCAGCGTCCATGCTCATCAAAGTATTCTCCTAGGGAACAAAATGTAGTTGTTTACGTCATTTCTACATGGCAGTGCTGCCTGGGCTGTCAGTCTGAGAGCAGCCAGATCTCTCTGTGGCTGCCGAGAAGCAATAGAGACAACACAGAGAGGAGAGACCTTGAAGAGCTTCAGTTGCCAGTCCTAAATCCTGACCTTATAATAACAACTGCTCCTCGCCCAAGGGCCTTGGAATTTGGAACCTCAAAAAGTTATGAAGCAATGACATAATTTTGGATCTAGTCAACATGTGCTCCAGATTTTATAAATAGAGAGAAGCCAAGGGGGGCTTCCTGCAGGACCCTTTTATGAGCTCCGACTGACTTTCATGTTAAAGGCTGAAGGCTTATGGCCCACAGAGACCCCACTTATAGCCTTGGTTCAAGTCAAACAACAAGCCGGACCTACCCAGATCTTGTCCCATCACTCTGGGGAGTATTGTGGTTACTAGTCAAGAATGGGAGTTGAAGCTTGGCTGACATTTGACAGATGTCAGCTGCATCTCACCCTGAAAGAGTAACAATGAAGAGATAGCCAGAGAATTCTTCATTTAACTGGAAAACTTATCTTTCCGAAGGAAAAGCACATATGAGGCCTTTCCATAGAAGCAAGTCCAGCCTCACAAACTTCTTGTGAACAAGTTTGTTTTGAATTGAAAAATTACACCTATGGCAGGGTGGTGGAGAGAGGCCAACCTCCTTGAAGGTGATAACCCAGTGATCAGTCTCTACTCTTTGAATTCAACCCTCTGCTCGCACGACACTCATCCTCTCTTCCCATTTTCGTAAAAGAAATTGACAAGTTCCTTCAGTCTGATCCAAAGAGCCACTTTGTATGGTTTAGAAATTGATCATGTTCAGGAATTATAGATTCAGATTTCAGCAGAGTCACAACCTTCACTTGCCTCCCATCCCAACTTTCACAGCCCTTGTAAGTGTGTTTGAAAATTGTCAACCTGAGATTCAGCCAGAATAGTGAGGTAGCAGAACTCGCCCATGGTTTAATCAAGTGGTATTACTGAAACTCTAAGATTCACTTACTAGACCATTGTAGTTGCATGGAAAAAAAAAAAGCCCTGGAAACACAGGCTTGATTGGTAAGGAATGGAGGGAAATTCACTCCATACTTTTTTACCACAGCTTTACTGAATGAGTACAATTGGGAAAGGTAAAACTTACATACATAAATCTCCCACTTGCTAGCACTAAACCCCAAACATGAAAACAAAGAGATAGCTAGAGTTTGTCCTTATATAGCACAAAAAGCCTTTCATATAGAGTTATCCTATTAGCTTCATTACTACAGGAGAAATCACACATTCCGAGCAATGCAAGTGTCTGACAGTGGCACACCCTGCACAGCCTGGACTCTGCTCTTCTGTCTTCCAGTTGTTGCCAAGGTACAGTGTGGATCCGGAATCTGAAATAGAACTTTTAGAATGGGACTGTTGTTCTTAGCCCAGGAGTAACTCTCAGGAGCACTAGCCCCCAAAGAGTGAGTACCAGTGGTGGCAAAACATGCAGATGTACAAGTTGTTTACTGCACAAGGTGCCTGCCCACATGGCCAAACGGGAGTGGAAATCCAGCCATGCACTCTGGTGTTGGCTGCCTCTGCCTCTGTAGGGGGCATGTTTTACTAATTCACACAAAGGTGTTAGAATGGACTAATTGCATTCTTGGTAATCAGCGGTCCCAAGGCAGGAAAAAACGGGGATTTCTGTCCAGTAGGAGTGGTGATTTCAAGTTGGGACTGTCTCACACAATGTAGGCATCATATTTATGTAGCCTTCTTTGTATTTATTCAGGCTCCCCTATTCCTCCTCTTAATTACTGTCCTTGTGTAATCTCTTCCACTCTTGGTGTAGGAGCCACAACTAATTGAGCTGTGTGATTATCAGTCCAGGCATCAGCAAGATAAAGAACAGAGGATCCGGGGCTGACCTGGTAGGAAGAAGTAGATCTTGCCTACATTGCCAATGCTAATAATTTGCTAATAATGGGTGACAGCAATGGTGCTTATAGAAACTGACATAGTGGTTTGGTACTCCTAACTACTGATATCCATCCACCTTAATATCCATGGTGTATTAGATCCAATACTAGGGTGGGATTTTAAACTAAGTACACCTTGCTCTGCTAAATTCAGTGCTACTGAGATGGTTCAGTGAGTTAAACCATTCTATACCCAAAGTCTCCTTTGTGATTACAGTGATTCATGGCTAGGTCAACCAAGGGCTATTCAGATATTACTGTGGAAATTTTCAGTTCTCCACTGTATCTCTTCTTTGCCTCCTCATTGGCTTTCATAAGCCAGTAGGTGGCACTGATTACTTGGCCTTGTATTTCCTCGGTCTGCTCAACGATAATGGCCTCTACTGGCACTCACAAAGACAATCATGTTAGATATAATCCTTACTCAGAGTTGCCCCATGTCTGAGATTTCAAATATTACTTCCAAACACAACCTTCTTATGCCCACTGTGACTAGGTCACCCCCACTTTGTCATCCTTTCATTCATCTTTTTCGTCCCTTTTTGCATTTCTCACTGGAGCGAAGCTGAATCTTCCCAAGACCCTAGCTCCACCCATTCTTTCCCAGAAGGTGACCTCATTACCAAATTTGCTGATAAGATACCGACTTTCCTCAGCATACAGTTTCTCACGGTCAAAATTGTTTTCTATCTTCTCAACTGTTCATTTGTCTCTGAGGAAAGTATGTTTCTCTTCCTGGCCATTGTCAGCTCTCCATCTAATGATCTTAATCTTTCCTCAGGATATTTCTTCATCAGTCTCTCTGTCTTCAATCTTTTCTTCACATCTCCTTTCATCCTCAAAAGTTTTCCCCAATCTAAAGCATGGCCAAGCACATTTCTTCCCTGATAAGTGACCCTTAAAACATGTTTTTTCCCTCCTACCATTTGGAAACAAAATAGAGAAAACCTCATAAACGTCAAGCTTATGTAAGAAAGTCAGCGTAGGACAGCTTAACTGCACCTCTCTCAAGTCTGCATGCCTCTTAACTGTGGAGCAAACTCTGGCTTTAGAACAGATGAGAATAGAGGGACCTGCCCCAATTTTCATATTTATGTAGATGTCCAATTAGTTACATAAACAACGGCCCCTAGCCCTCGCAGGCACAAGTTTTCTGCTGCACATTTGAAACCAAAGAAGCCAGATTCCAAGGACATAGTGAAGTTGCTTTTTTTTGGTTGTTGGAGCAGCAAATTCTTCTCATCTGTCTTTATTGCACAACGAAGCTGAATGTTTATTACAAGAGTGATATACAAAATTCTTAGAAAAAAATCACTTTTAGCACAGACGTCAGGGGCCAATATTTTATTCTCCATCCCATCCGACAAGCTCTTCCTTCTGGTGTCTTCATCCATTATTATTATGTCCAAATTGTCTTTCTCCTGTGATAAAAAAATTTTTTCCATTCCCCTTCTAGATCCTTTCTCATTTCCTTCTACAATAGTTCAAAGGATGTTGAAGAAGTGGTGTCTCATGGGGAGGAGTAGTGTCTCAAATGTTGAAGCCACAGCTTAAAAATCAATACTTGTAAATCTAAAAAATTACAAGTAAATGGCATGCTCTGCCTGTTCCACCTCTGCTAATACTGCAGCACGTGTTTGCGTCAACAGGTCTACGTTACAAATAAACCTTGTAAAACCATCCAGAATTCGTAAACCTTTATTATATCATCCACAGCTACGAAACATGGTTGAAACTAACCTAGGAATATTTTTTTTTTAGGCTTATCTAGCCAGACGAGCTTCGTTTCTCCTGCAAAGATGCCATGTGTTCCTTTGTACCTCGTAATATTTCCTTATTGATTAGAGCCGATTTTGTTGTAGAGTTTAAGCAAATAAATATATAAAGTAAATAAATTAATAAACACATAAGTAGATAGATTATGATGTGTGAGTCCAAAACAACTTTTGTTTTAGCAAGGGTGATTAGTACGAGAAAATGGGAGGAACATTTGATGAGAAATGAGCCATTCGATTTGTGATCTGGTTATTTCAGTGAGCAACCTTGGGGGATTGAATTATCTGCAGACCTCTCTTTATGTGCCTCATCACTCAGATTACAGAAATCATAGAGTGCGACTTTCCTGAATGACTACAACCACAAGTGCTAATCAAATAATGTTATCTTTTTGCAAGGAGGCCAATACCTAGTTTTCACCTTAACATACCACTGTATAAAGCCAGTTTTTATGAAAAGAATTCCATACATTTATTAATTTCCCCCATCTACAATTAATACTCAGCTATACTTTCAACTAGTTATATACTAATGAAATAATTCAATTTTTAAAGCATCATTAAATGTGGAATTTTACAAAGGCAGAATGAATATCAGGGAGATAGAAGGAGAGTTCTCCTTCCACAGACTGGAGGTATATAGAGGCCACCACTTTTCTATCTCATCCTTTCAACAACAACTTTCTCTTTTCTTCCCCGACAGGGTTTTCTGATTGACAAGCCTCATCCTTCCTGGTCTCATGGTTTTTTCATTCCTAAGTGCTGGGGTTCACCTGTGTGGTTTGCGCAGACACCCTGAAACACTACTCTGGCATCCTCATGGGTTGACACTCCTGTAAAAAAGATGGAGTGAAGAAATTGTGGGTCCAATACACTTGCAAATGTTTAGCTTCCTTTAGTCTGCACTAAAGCACAAGGAATTAAGACTTGATCCTTTTCGTTTCTACTGTTGTTTTGGGCCCTAACCACAGTCAGGCTGCTAAGAAAAAAACGAGTATCTTAAGTGAAGTCTTGGCCAACACACCTCAAATATAGTGGTGATGTAGCAGTCACACAGGCTCCCATTCATTGACACCTACCGTGTTACAAATGTTTTTCTTTGTAATGTTTAATTCAGACAACAGCCCATTTTATAAATGAGAAACAGAGGCTCAGAAAGATAAAAAATCTTGCATAAATTCATTCAAATAGGCAAGTGGCAGAGTTGGGCCGTGACACAGAGGTGTCTGAGCCTGAGCCTGAGCCTATGCTCTTTCTGCAATATTTCCCTGGTACAGATTCATTTCCCATTTTGCTGTTCCAAGTAGCTTTGCTATTTATAAAAAGACAGAACTGAGCACATGCCTTGTCTAAACCTCTTGGTGAGGTAAGGGTATCAAAAAGGAATTCACTGTGAAAATAAATAAACTTTGAGCAGGAATATTGCACAAAGTAGATTTACTCTAATGATTGAATATACCCTCCAAATTTATTTTCTCTGATAAAATGGCCCTCCATTTATTAAAAGGCAATTCTGCTTATCAAATTCAGATTTTACAAGCTGTTTGCTCTGTCCATTAGGTTAGACGCTCCTAAGAGGAACACAGAATTTTTTTTTTTTAATGAATAAAATAATTGGTTGGAGTTCTGCACAGGGATTTTCTGCTTAACTGCTGTCTGAAAACAAAATAAACTGGCTCTTCAGATGTAACTTATAACCAGAATTATAGTAACCTCTTTCTGGTCATTTATATGAAAATCTAGTACATATGAATTGGTTCCTGCATATCTTGTTCCCAAGTAAGATAATTTTGCATTGTCTCTGTGTTAGTGCACAGTCACTGTAAGTCCTAACTTAAAGATGCTAAAATTAAAAAAGCTGAACTGTTGGTAGCAAGACCAGACACAAGGGGGGACAAAAGGCATGAGTGTGATTATTATCTGCAATTAAAATTAATTTACAAATTCTATCATTGACTAATAAGGAAATCATGAGGAAAATCATGAACACTTTCCTGTAAGCAGGGTATGGTAGATGGAAATGCATTTATTGCCTATCTGCCACTCTGTTTATTTAGGGGTTGTCTTTGTTATTCCTGTAAGTGAGCCTAGAATTTCTATAGATTCTCTAGTGCACTCAATCCCCTTACTCCTGAGGGGTAAGATTTTATCCTCCAATGTTCCCACCATGTGTAGCTTCAGAAGGACCACTCTCATGTACAGTATCTGATGTACAGTATTTGATGCATTCACAGTGAGGGGATATGTGGGGTTCAGGACATGGTGGCCGGTGTAAGTGACCATAACGTGAGAGAATAACTCATTTACCTTTGGGAAAACATTACTGATAACCCGAGGCAGGTTACACTTGGGAGACACTGCGAAAGGGGATGACTGGAGAGGACAGGTTGTTGACTAGAGTTTCCGTGTAAACCCATGAGTGAGCACAGCACAAGGACTAAAGGCTGTATCACTTCCTTTCACTTTGGAGGTGATGAAGATGGCAGGATTGCCGCCCACAGAGCCTTCCTGACACTTTCGAACTAAACAAGCGTCCTTGAACGTGCATGGGATAAAGTCCAGAATCCTTCCCGAGGAGCTTAAAATGATCAAAATATTCCCTGTGATGATGTGGCCTGTGATGGTGTGAGTCCTAAAACACAGGTACAAGAATGAGACTTGTTATCATCCACTTGCATTTCTATGGTGACCAAAGAGCCTCCCTAACGGCTTTTACAACTTGCTCTTAAACCCTTCAAAGTACCACTGCTGTCACTTCCCGTACTCCAGTGGCCCATGGGAGGGAACATCCTCAATCCACCCTCCTTCTCTTCCTCTACATTCCACTCCCAAAGTGCTGACTTTATCTTTCCTCTTCCACACTCGCTTAGTCTTTCCTCAAGCCCTGCCGGCTCGTGCTAAACCAGTGCAGCCTAATCACTAATTAAGAGAAAAGAGATACTCTTGGGAAGAGAATGAAGTTGCATTCCAAGGCCTAGGGCTCCATCTGCGCTGTAGCTGATCCTTGACTGTAGCGGGTAATTGAAAATTTTGTCTTTTATTGGGTCATCATTAACACTGCCGATCCATGGGCAGTAGATACTGCCTTCTAAGAAATCTGTTGGTTTGTCTAGTGACAGGTCTGAGGGGCACCCAGAACCCCTCAGTCCCATAGTGACTGGGGAGGCATTTGATTAGTCAGGCTGCCATATGTTTTATTGGGAGTGACCAAATAGTGCTTTTTAAAAAGCCTAAGTGTGGAAGTAAAGCAAGGAACCAAAGTTTGTAGTGTGCCTCCTGAGAGCCAGCCTGGTAGGAAACACTATGTTGGGTAAATGCATACGTTTTGGAGTCATCGCTACCTGGGGTTTGATTTTAGTTTCCTTCTCAGGCCGTCTGACATTAATCACTTGTTCCCTGATGTTCCTCTTCTGTGTATTGTGGATAATACTCTCATTCTCAGAATGTGGCTGGGTTCAAATGAGAAAATAGACCACAGAACCCAGCATAATGGATGACAGAATATTAGTAATAATTATCAGGTACTTTGAATATGTCATCTCACTAAACCTCCAATAATAATGTGGGGTAGGAGCCGTCAGCTCCATTTGACCAAATAAGGAAATAAAGCATCAAAATGTTAGCTCTCTGTACATCACTCGAACCTGGTCTGACTGGATTACAAATTGTGCCTTTTCTACCACCCCTGAGGGGACTTGAAGAATGTATTGGCTGCATATGTTGGTGATAACGAGGCACCTGAAATTAATGACCCTGAGAACAATGACCTCTGAAAGTAATTCGGCTGCAAGATGCAATCCACGGAAGTTAACCTTTATAACTGGCAGCCCCTGGGAGACAGCTTCCCTGGGAGACAGTTCCAGAGCAAAGGCAGCTTCCCCTGCACTTCGCTGTGGAAAATTTCAGAGCCAGGGCGATGCCCTTCTCAGGGTACTGAGGTAAAAGTGTGTAGGAAATAGGTGAATCTCTGTGAAAAGGGGCACACAAAGCTCCTCAGCAGAGTTTCACCGAGTAGGTTCAGAACGTGGCCCCACTGTGGAATGGACACTGCGCTTGGACTAAATGCTGCTTCTTTAGGTGAGTGGCCGGGAGGGACTTTGCTTCCTTACTTGGTGGGTATTGGGACAAATTGCAGTTTCCTCTCTCTCTCTCTCTCTCTCTCAGTGAGGGTGAAGCACATAAACAGATGAAAATGAAAATGGGGTCAGTGTCATATATTATGAATGTGTGTGTGTGTTGTATGGGTGGGGTGGACGTGGGGGCTTAGTGTTGTGAGGCAAGAGGCCTCAGAATCCCTCAATGTCAGGGAAAACGTCTCAGATATTTCCCTGCCTACCAACCTCCTCCCACACGGTTTGCATCCTATCAGAGCTTTAGACTCTGTCCAAAGCATGGCATCCAGGACTGGAACCTCACCTGGCACCACCTTAGAACGTCACTTCCCCCACCTTAGAGATTCCTCTCATTCACACTGTGTGCTTAGATGACCTCGAGCTGTCCTCTGCCCACTCAGAAAGGAGTGAGGCAGGTACACGTGAACTGCACGTATCCTTCATGTGGATTCCAGTGCTGCCTTGTGCTAGCTGTGTGAATGTGCACAAGTTATAAAGCTTCTCTGAGCCTCAGTCAACTCATCTGTAAAATGGAAATAATCACAGCTATGTCATTAGAGTGTCAGCAGGATTAACTTAGTTAACATGTGAAAAGAGACTAGCACACAGTAAGTGCTTCATCAAGCACTTTTATTTTTAGCTGTTGCTGCTTCAGGGAGCAAAGCGGTTCCCTCAGATAAGCAGCACGAGAGAGTGAAAGAGCTTTAGAGATACTCAAACCTCAACTCACTCCTTCTGGTGTAGATGGCTTTGAACATTTCTTAACCTTTCTTTAGATTTGTAAGTTAAATGGCCCCAAACGTTGCAGTTCCCTGTTCTTTTCCTGATTATTATCAGGTAATGACTTTATATTGAGGTTGACTTAGAAATGCATGGTAAACATAAATAAAATATCTAGAAAAGATTTCCTTTCTCCACAACTGTTCAGGGACTACTTAGAGGAGTGGACTCCAATTTTATTAACCTTTTTATTAACTTTAAACCACTCAATAGGCACGGTCCTGTTTGATTGGTACCAAAGTGTAGTCAGTTTGTCAGGAAAATGGCAACCCTCTGCCCTCTCACCCTCCACCATCAATCCACCATTCTAGGATTATTAACTTGCTAAAAAAAATTGTGAGCTCCCCAAAGCAATATGTGACAGAAAGGCAGGTCAGTTATTCCTCTGTTGCCCAATGGTATCCCTCTTGTCGTCTCACGGAGACATCTCTCAGGAATAACATAAAGTTGTGACTATAACTGGTCTTCACTCAGCTCTTAACACAGTGGTCAGGAATTGGTTACGAATTAATTTGTATGCCCTTGATGTGAACCCAAGGAATGACTCAGACGTTAATAATTTCATGAGAGGATTCTGGCCCCATCAAAACATTCCAGAATGGTGTGACTCAATGTGCTCATGTCTTACCTGGTACCTCAATGCCTTGATATCTCCTTTAGATGCCCTACACGCATCCCTCCACCCCTTCTCTGCCAGTGGTTCTGCAGTGAAATTGCAGCCTCTGCATCCTTCCACCATATGGAACTGAGAACTTGCCTTCCCAACCGAGTCATACAGGGAAGTCATGCTGACAACAGAGGAAGACCTTGCAAAACAACTCTGCATTCACTGGAGACAAAAATAGCTCAGAAAGTCTACAGGAGCCCTGAGAACAATTCATTTCCTCTGGGAGAAGCACAGCCTTGGCTAGAAGGTAAGCAAGTCAGTACATATTTGAGTTTGCAGTCTCCTCCCTTGGGCCTGACTTCCAGTCTCCATAGCCAAGCCCCCTGGAAGCAGACCCTCGGCGTCTCCCCAGGGCGCAACAGTGCCTTCCTTCACTAGTCACATCGCTGTCCTGGGTGGGGTGCGCGGTGCTCTTCAGCATCGTTTCTAGGAAATAGGCAACCAAGGCAACCAGTCTGGTCCCCATGTTAGGAGTTCTGGGCCCTCAGCGCCCAGCCCGTGGCTGAGGTCTGCGGCCACCAGGCAGTGAGGCGGGGCTCAGCATCCAGGACTGGGAAGCCTGCCTTTCTGAGGACACTCAGTTCCGTGATCCCCACAGGCAGAGCGGGTGAGTCAGGCTCTCCGCCCCTCCCCAAACTCCCTCCGGCGGCCGTCTGACCTGCTTTGACTCTTCTTGCTTTCAAGGCTGCTCTGGAAATTCGTCTTAACCACATTTTATACGGTATAATGTGCCTGGGGTCCCGGACCCTCCCAGAGAGGGCCAATTCATCTTCCTGCTGTTCATATTGGCTAAAATAGGCAGGGACTGGCTGTTGAAAAGCTGCCTGTGGGCTCAGGGAGTTTGAAGTCTTTTGCTTATGCAATCATCTAGTGTAATTTAGGTTGCAATTTTCTAAAGATGAATTTATAAGATGCCAAGATTTTCTATGGGATAAAAACAAGTGCTTACTACAGTAGCACGAATGAGGGACATGTGAAACTGATATAAGGAGCAGAGTCAGGAGAAAGATGTGTTGTTTGGACATTAGAAATCTAGGCCTTGGGGTCAAAGATCAGGAAACCTTTCCTGGGAAAGCTGGGTGCTTTTTCAATGCTTTCACATTTAATTCTCAGAGCCAGCTTGTGGAGATGAACACTTCTCATTTAAAGATGAGAAAACTGAGGCTCAGGAAATTTAAGAACTTTGTCTAAAGTCACCCAATCAGTGATACTAAGAACAGCTATGACTTATTCAGTTATGACTGTATGCTAAGAATTGTCCTGAGTGCTTTACTAGTGTTAACTCAGTCCTTACACCAGTAACCGCATGAGGGGAAGAAGGGTACTGGGAACCACCGTTCTCTATCATCTTCATTTTTCTGTTGAGAAAGTCGAGGCAATGAGATAGCAAGGGACCTACTAAAGTCACCCAGGTGATGGCAGAGCCCAAGACGTCAGACTCCAAACTCTAGTCCTTTGACCCAGCTTTTGCTGCACTCCCTTTCCCAGAAAGTAATGGAGATGGGATTTATCCCAGGCCCAGCTAATTTAAATGCCACGTGCCCTTTCCACTATGCTGGAAATTCAAGTAATTGGTGGGTGGTTGCATGTGCATATGTGTATGTGTGCGAGAATATGGGGGTAAGGTCAAAATATTGCAATCCTAGATACCTCAATCATGCATCCTGTAACTGTTGCTTGCTTACCATTTTCTGGGGAATGTGTTGGAAGAAGGTCCAGTAACTACCCTCCAGGAGACAGAATCAGCTCACAGAAAATACCAAGAACATAAGCCAATATAGAAACAAGTGTTCAAAATCTAATGGTTGCACAGGGCAGCTGATTGTACCCCAGCAGGGTTATTTTTAGGGTCCCCATGGCCTTGCTGCATGACTAGAAGATTGGTTCTAAACTTGCTTTGTGTTTTGGGGAAGAAATTCATTAAAGTTTTTTGTTGTACTGAAATAAAATAGACTTAGGTTTGAAAAGAAAGGGGACGTGTCTAGGGGGACAAGGGGGGAAAGTGGAGACTGTTTCTAGAGAGGGGAGCCAAGAAAGCAAAGGCTGAAACAAGCGTGACGTCTCTGTGACTCAGGCAAATAATTGGGCAAATAACTGACGCAGAAATTGGGGGAAATGAAAAAGGAGTTGGGATAGAGGATATAGATAAATCACGGAACATCACACAGAATATCAAATGGGTGCAATTGGCAAAGGGAGCCATTGAAGAAAGTCACTGACGGGAACAACTTCCGCGGACGATCACCGTTGTCAAGGGAGACTGGATGAATTGGAAGGGAGAGTTCAGGAAGTCAGTTAGGAGATGGCTTCAGTAAACCAGGCGGGAGGGAATGGAGCTAATACAACCAAAATGAAGACAGAGTGGTTCCCAGAAAGCAGTTATAGGGTCTCAGGGAGATAGGGGTCTTAGAGCTCTTCTACTCTATCTACCTTCTTCTCCCCTCTTCCAGGGATTAGGCATAATTATGCTTTTCTAGTCCAGTGACTGCCCAGGGTTTGAATGAAAATAGAAAGGGATAGGGAACTCATTTCCTCCTGTTTGATTTTTGGAAAACTCTGATTATCAGAAATGTCTTTGTAGAAAGCCAAAATTGGCCTCCTAGTAAATGTCATACATTGGCCATTTCAAAAGAAGAAATAGCTACTCTGAGCAAAGAGTATGATATTTATGGGAATAGTGAGAAAAGTCAGAAGAGCTGAGTCCGAGGCTCAGACACAGGTGGATTTAAGCAAGTCAGGTAAACTCTTGAGTCTTAGTCACTTCTGTGAAAATGGGATAAGATATGTCCTGCCGAGTTCTCTGCTCTATTTGGAGGAAGAAATGATATGCCTTGTGAGAATGCTTTGTAAACTTCAAAATGCCTCATAAATAAAAGAAATGATTATTAATGCTGCACAGGAGGGAAAGAGAAAGCTGGATTCAAATGCCAGCTCTGCCACTTTCTCTAGCTGTGTGATTTGGGGCTACTTCTTCAATCCTCATTTCCATCGCTGTAAAGTGGGATAAAAACAGTCCTATCTCAGAAAGTTGTTGTAACAACCATATTTGATAAAATACAAGCACTTGGCACAATCTACCTGATATATAATAAGTGATAAATAAATACTATTATTGATAAATGATGACTGCTTGCATTCAGGAGATGAATGGAGAAAGAGAAGGCTCAAGACATGGTCTTGAGCAAGTAAAGAAATGAAGGTAATATTGACAGGGCCTGAGAATGGGAGGGAAGCTGGTTGGGATGATCTGGCAGATGTTTTGAAACTGCAACTCCTGGCATAGCTTGGTATGTTTATATACATGCCACAGGCACTATTTTGACAGTAGCTGTTTTTTTGGGGGGCTGTTCAACGTCAAGTGGCTTTGTTGTCTCTCTGATACACATGTAACAAGAGTTGGTAGAGTAAGAGAAAGTGTAGGCGTTCACAGCTCATTCAGCCTAGAGCCATGCCATAAACAATCAGGAGCTCAATGCATTGTTACCAGATAGAGTATCATGTTTAGATGCCAAGACGGTGAAAGAAATGTCACCACCTACACTTTCCTGTGGAGGGGACATGCGTCCTTGGCCAGGGTGACTGGCAGGAAAGCCATGCATCTCAAATGTAAAGCCCATGCCGAAGGAAGGTAAATTGTTACACATGGTGCTTATCACAGAGGTTTTAGCCTCTGACATGGATTTTGTGACCATTCTAAAAGATGCTTTTCAATCAATTACCAAGTCTTAGGTAAAAGATGAACTAGCATCAGCAGGTTAAAGACACGTGTAGTGGAGACAAAGCTGTGGGAGTTTTGAGGAGCAGTGAGAATTGTCCTTATACCAACCAGGCTAAGTGCCTGGTAAGGTAAGAGCATCAGATTGATATCTTTTGTGTTCAGGAGAGAGTGCGCTTCGGAAAGTCTCTCTCTCTCTCAAGAAAGTTTCTTCTATTGACGATTAGACAAGCTGATCTCCACCTAGGAGTTCCCTTTTTACAAATGAAGAAGCTGACAATGAGAGTTTACACAGCTTGCTCCAAATCTTACAATTTATCTTGTTTCCTCTCCATATCCAACTATGCTGAGGGGAAATAAAATTGTCTTGGGAAGATGTAGAGAGAAATAAAGGCAAATAATACCCAGAGATGATAGAAACCATGCCATCTCTAAGTTGGCAACGGACTTGAGACTGAAAGGATGTTGACAGTAACATTCAACTAACTCATCTCATATGATAAACTTCTAGTTACTTATTTTAGAATTTCTTTTTACCGATCTTCAAGTGTCTTCTATAAAGTGGTGATTCCTAAATAGCTCTTCCCGGTCCAGATCTATCTCCTGAGTTCAATAATCCTATCTCCTATTGCCCACGATACTGTCCACCTGGATGCTTTTCAGTTATTTCCAATTCAACACGTTCAACAAGACTAATCTTACCCCAGTACTGACATCCATCCTGCACTCCCTGTCTAGGTGAGTGCCACCAGCACCCAGTCAGGAGAGCCAGCATAGGGAACTCATCCTGTACCCCGTGTCTCCCTCACAATTTCTGTCAGTTCTATCTCCTGAACATCTCTCAGTTCTATCTCCTCATCCCCATTTCCAGCACCATCACATGACTTCTCGCCCGATCTTTCCCATCCCATGTGCTAGATTTATCTTTCTAATTGGTCTCCTGGATTCATTATCTGCTCCCTGCCCCCATTCTGTCCACTCTGTAACCAGAATGGTCTTTCTCAAATTCAAAATTTCTACTACTCTCCTACTTAAAATCTTCCAATGCTGCTCCCTCAATACAGAATAAAGCCCCAAGGAAAGACTTGCAAGATCCTTCAAAATTTGGCCCTTGCCTCAATCTCTAGCCTCCTCCCCTGCTGCTCTCCTTATGAATGGTAGGAAATTCTTTTGGGGCCCCACACGTATCCCTTGGCCATGTCACCGTGCAGAAACCAACTTCCAGGGGGCGTATTGCTGATATTAGTATGATGTTTTCTTCAGTGCTTCGGAGTGCAGGCCAGAAGAACCAGGGAACTGATTCTTAAGAGTTTTTCCTAACCAATGAATGATGGGGATTTGGTGTATGGAGACCACAGTTCCATTGCTCCTCCCGTGAGATAACTCTGAGGCTTGTGCTCTATATCATTTTCCAGAGTTTCCCCATGGGACTGAGCTCCAGTTACCCTGTGTGGTAGTTGGCTTAATAACATGACTTTTATTGGCTGACTTTTCTTTCTTCTCTCGCTTTCCCACTCCACCACTGGCACTTTCTTTTATTTCCCAAATAAATCTCTTACACTTGAATCTTTGTCTTAAGGTTGGTTCCTGGGGGAGACCAACTAAAACACATCTTTCTTAGAATATCCATTTGGTTTGTACCTAATCCCTTCTCTCTTCTTCCAGAGAAACTTCTCTTTATTTACAACTCAAGTTGCCTCCTCTATGAAGCTTTCTCTGTGTCTTTCCACCACACCATTATGCAGCTGAACTGTTTTTTTTTTTCTGTGCTGTGTAGTGATTTGTACATATTTTAAATTTGTCCTACTTATCAACTGGTATTTCTGCCAACATGTGCCTCCTCCACAGGACTAGTTCAGTTTTGAAGTCAGGAATGATTTCCATGACCTGGACCACTACGTGCCACATGATAAAGTGGTCAAAACATTTTGGTAAATAAATACGTTAACATGTTTTGAGTTAGGGATGTAAAAAAAAAATAAAGTCGCTTGATAGCTGCAAGTTCCATGGAAATGTATTAATTCACTCGATATATAATTGTTGAGTACCGACTACATGCCAGGCACTATTTCAGGAATTTGGAAATAATAGTGGGCACGACAGAAATCTCTTCCCTGGTAGAGGTTACATTATAATACAGTTATAATGGAGTTAAAGGGTAAGCCATAAATATAATAAACCAGAAAATTTTGTGTGATTAGTGTAGTTAGAAGCTAATCAATGCTGTGGAAGAGAAAGGCGAAGAGGAGAGGAGTGTTGGAGAGGGACAGTGAGGAGAAGGAAGGATGCAAGTAGAATATAATGGGACCCAGAGACCACAGCAATAGAACCCAAGAAGAAGGTGTGTGCATTAGGCTGCAGTTGTTCTGAACGTTATTTGACAGGGTTAATTACGAACATGCAGTACAGCAACTTTTCTTACAGGAGACTAGACATTTGTACTTCAGAGTACACTAGCCCTATTCTAGTTCGGCTTGTAATATCCTTAGTTTAAAATGACTGCTTTCCTAGACATGTGGTCCCCAGGCCGATTGCCTGCTGTGAATCCAATTTTCAATGCAAAATGTCTTTCCAGCACAGAAGTGCACTGCCAATTTATTGAAGTTCACGGAGAGAATGTATCAGTTGACAATAGCGTATTAGAGAGGGAGCTCTGGTTCAGGCAGTAAAGTGGAAGGATGAAGCAGACCAGGGACTGTGCATCCAGAAAAGCAGAAATTCTCAACTAAATTCACATCACAGTTACCGTGAATCTGCTTTTCAGCAAAACCACCCAGATTGGGGGGGGGGGGGAAATCGCATGAACAATCAAAATGATTGTGTTCTATCTAATGCACTAATAGTTAATATAGCCAAATTTACCCTTTGAATATTCTCACATAAAAAGAGCCACAAAGAGTAGGGGATTAATGAGGTCCAGGGGGGACGTAAGAATATTTTTAGGAGTGAATGACTTAAAAATGAGATCGACAGAGATTCAAAGGGAGATGACGGCTCACTATAAAGGGAGGCTCTAAAAATAAAATTCTGAAAATATAAATCACAAAGGGGCTCGATGATGAAGAAGAAAAGGCAAGGGGTACTTAAAGAAGCCAGAACCACTTCCCAGAAAACTCTCTGCTGAGAGTTTGTTATTTAAATATCTGTCAGGAGGCTGGAACTTGCAGGATTTCCTGCTAGGAGCCCCCATCACTGCAGGGGATGGGATATCGAGGAAAGCCGCTTACACCTCTCAGCGGCTCCCTGGAGCACGTGAAACAATCCAGATCCTTTACAGTCAGACCCCAGTCTGCCGTGTTAGCTCATGTCTCTCTCACTGCACCGCAGCTCCTATTACCCAAGGCTCCAACAGGGTGAAACTGGCACTTTCTAGATGCTCTAGGCTGTTTCACACATCCCTGTGCCTTTCTAGTCCCTTTCTCCAGCTCTATCCTTCCACTCCTACCTCCAGCCAGAGGGCTGACAACCCTCTCCATTATATCTCTTTAGAACGTTTATGGAGCACTTCCTCTCCAATTTCTTTTCACAGCACATGTTGACACCTCAGGGAATTTTCTCTCCAGCATTTGTGTGTCTTCATTACAGTACAGAACTCATACAGGTGGGATTGCTCATATTACATCCCTTGAGCCTAGCACAATACTTGGTTGGCACATAGAAAACGTTTAATAAAAGGTGAGTAAATGAAGAGTTAATAAATTAATGTAAGATAAACACAAAAGAGTAGCAGGAAGCACGTAACAATCTAATGAACATTTCTTTAGTGATTTAAAGGGGACCACACTGCAACATCCTCCTGAGGGTGTATTATTAATTCTGTTTTACTGAGGAACAAATGGTGGCTCAGAGAGGGTCAGACAACCTGTGTAAATGTAGTGGGCTGAACAAGGGCTCCCAGAGACAGCCAGGTCCTCTTCCATGGAACCTATGGATGTTATGTTGTATGGTAAAAGGGACTTTTGTAAATATGACTAAATTAAAGATCTTGGGGTGGGCAGATTATTCTGCATTATCAAGATGGGCCCACATATTCTTATAAGAGGGAGGTAGAGGAAGATTTCACTGCAGAAGAAGGTGATCTAATGACTTCAGCAAAGAAATTTAAAAATGCTACTGCTGGCTTTGAAGATGGAGGAAGGGGCCACAAGCCAAGGCGTTACCACTTAGCAGGAGCAGTAGCAATGAATGTAGTGCTAGACACTGCAAGACAAGGAAACAAATTCTTCCCTAGACACTCTGGGAGGCTGGTACTACTGACACCTTTTCTACCCAGTAAACCCATTGCCTACTTCTGAACTCCAGACCTGTAAGAGAATAAATACGTATTGTTTTAAGCCACCAAGTTGTGGTCATTTGTTACAGCAGGTATAGGAAACTAATACACAAATATTCCAAATGCAAGTCAGAAAAAGAAGAGTCAGCTGATGTGTTGTCCTGACTCAGGAGCTCCACCATTAAGACCTGTGTAGTATTGTTTTTTGTTTTGTTTTGTTTTGTTTTTTAAGGAGGGTGCAGCTCACAGTGGCCCATGCAGGGATCGAACCAGCAAACTCGGTATTATCAGCACCATGCTCTAACCAGCTGAGCTAACCAGTCAGCCCCAAGACCTGTTGATTTTGGATGAGTCATTTAACCTCTTCGTCTTAGGGCACCATTTTTGTAGGACAAGTGTCAGACAGTAGCCTTTTTCCTTGTGTGTAAGGTGAGTGGAGAAGCAGCCAATGCTCCCTTTATCACTGACTTTGCAGGCAGGACGGTTCTGGAAAGAGGCAGCTGGAGGCTGAGTTTGCTGTGCCCTGCCCACCATGCCAATGTCCCAGAGCAGCCCTGCTAGGGAGAGTCACATGGAGCACCCTGCAGCCCTGCGAGAGTGGGAACGAGGTATATGGGGCCGGGAAAGAGGTTCCCTTAGTAATTTATATGCACCCACATGCAGCACCGTGTATCATCTTGTTTACGCTTCAGTAGTGATGCCATTACTTCTTTTTTATAGATGAGGAAAGTGAGGATTAGAGGGATTAAGCAATTTATCCAAGGTTAAAGTGACCAAGCTGGAACTTAAACCCAGGTCTCTCCAATCTAATTACTAGGTCTTTGCCAGTGGTTCACCTCAGTGCCAGTGGTTCTCAAGGTGGGAACAGCAGCATTGGCATCACCTGGGAATTTATTAGAAATGTAAATTCTCAGCTTCACTTTGAACCTACTGAATCAGAAATACTGGGGTGAGGGTGGGATCTGTGTTTGAACAACCTCTCTAAGTGATTGTGAAGCACTGTTTGAGAAGCACTGTTCTTCTTAGAGTCCTTTGGAAGGATAAATTGCCCTTCTGGCCCAGGCCCAGGATGCTTGCTGCTCTGAGTAACCACTTAGCATGAGCAGTAGCAGGTGGCCAGTGTACACGGACATTTCAGATTTGCCATCCTGAACTGTGGCTGTGGTATAAGCAGTTTTGATCAGAGGTGTAGGAGAGAGGAGGAGGCACCAATACAGTCAGAAATTCTGCTGACTGCCTAGAGAGTGGGTTTAATATGAAACACTTAGTAAGGTACAGATAAGTGTCATCTCTATTCTATATAAAAACTGGTAATTAGCCTGAAACAACAAAAGGAGACTGATGCTGTTTTTGTTGGCATCATTAGCTACATTTTAAAAGCACCTGCCTGTATCTGGAATTCTCAATGCTAGATATGGTCCCTGTGTTCTTGGAGCTTACAAGACAGAATGAACTAAAATAATCAGTAGCCCAGAGAACAGATATCACAGAATGGGGAAGGGCCAGAAATTAGGTTCTGGAGGAGGGTTTCAGGCCTGCATGTTCTCCCAGCCTCATGAAGGAGTTAGTGTGCTTAGACATTCCTGGATGATATATCTATTAGCTCCTTTTTTGGCACACATATCAGAGGTCAAGTTGCCCCAGTCCACTCCCAAGAAGCCCTCCATGGTCTGTGAATGTCTAGCCACCTCCTCACACTGTTCTGTGGGAACAGAATAGGCGGGTCTTCCTTCTCCAGTTCTGGATCGTCGTGTTTTATGCCCACAGAGCTGGAGTGGGGGGTGGAGGGTTGATTAAGGACAAAGGACAGTAAGGTCTAACCTAGTAGTGACATAGGAACAAACCAATGTGTGTATATTTTGGTGGAGAAAAAAGATCACAATCTTCCTAGACAGTAGCCCTATGAAATAATAGGTATTAAGTGATGAGAATGTGGAAAGACGATTTTTCAGCTTCCGGTTTTCTATAATCCTTGAGAGTTACATATTTTAAGATAACACCTTTGCTGAAACAACTTTTGGTTGCTCCTCCCGTGCTGGCTCAGCTGCTTCCAACACTGTTTGCACCATTCAGGCAAAGGTTACATCAACTCAACACTTATCCAGCCTGTGACTTAAAGATTCGATCTTACATAATTTAATCTTCACCCTCCCTCATCCCAAGCAGGAGATAAACCAACAGAATCACCAATGCCTTATTTGTCCTGCTTCTATAATTGTGCCACAATATTTTATTTTATTTCATTCATTCATTCATTCATTCATTCATTCAAAAACTATTGAGTAAATATTATGTGCCAGTAACTGTGCTAAGTATGAACGATAACATGGTTGAAAATGCCCTCATGGAGCTTACAGTCTAGAGTAGGAGACAGACCTCAATCAAATAATCACAAAAACAAATGTGAAACTGTAACTGACAACATTGAGGGAGGAGTTAAACAGACATGGAGGGTGGGGGTGTGGGTACAATGTCTGCAAAGGCTCCACATGAAAGAGGCTTGGCCAACTTGGCCGATGAGAGGGACTGAAAGGAGGCCAGAGGACAGAGAGAGAGAAGCAACTGGGGGAGGGGAGCAGAATTGGCCAGGTTTTGCAAGTCCTTCAAGGATCCTGTATTTACCCAAAAAAACGACAGGTTTCAGCAGGAGAGTGTTTTGATCAGATGTGCGTTTTGAAAATTCCACTTTGGCTTCTTTGGTAAAGCAGGGACTGGAGAGCGTGCAGGAGAATGGTTTGCAGATTGCTTTTGGCAAGTGACAATGGTAGCTAACCTAGTGTGTTAGTGGTGGGAATGCAGGGAAGAGAAGAGACTAAACTGATACTCAAGAGGGAAGTTAACTAGATTTGGTGATAGATTAAGATACAGGGCAAGAGGGAAGGACCAAGGTTGAATCCCAAGTTTCTGGCTTAGGTAACAATGATAACCAACACATATTGTGCCTAAGACATACAGGCACTGTTCTCAGTGCTTTCATCATTTTAAGTCATTACTCCTCACAACATCCCTAGGAAAGAGGTGTGATTATAATCATCCTCGTTTTACAAATGGGAAAGCAGAGGCACAGAGAGACGAAGAGTAATTCCTAAGATCACTAGTAAGTGACAGAAGCAGGATTTGAATCCAGGCAGCCTCTCTCCAGATTTTGTGATTGGAACTATGACATTGAACTCTCTTGAAAAGGATGGATAGAAGCACATTTATATAGAGATGGATAGAAACTTATCTAGTAATATATTCTAGGTTCCACCTAGTCTCCTTCACTCATAATCACATAGATAGGTGGGGTCGGTAGGGGATGCACTGCTTGACTAGAAGGAAGGCTGAGATGTGGAAAGGAGAGAACAGTTAGGGGCAGCTGTGCCATCAGAAAAAGAGTGCTGGACTCTGGAGCAGGAATACTTCCCTAATTACATGACCTTGAGAGAGCGATGGACCACTCTAATCTTCTGATTCCTCACCTTCAAATGGGGACAACCACATTCCGTTGCTAAGTAATGAACACAGAAAGTCGTAGCACCGTGCCTGACCTAAAATAGGTGATCAGTAAGTGAATAATAAATTTGAATTTGCAGTAAGGGAAGTAAAGAAGAATAAGGCTCACACTTGTCCATCTGCCAAAAATATGGTTAATCGTGTAGCTCATTTAAAAGAACAGGCATGGAAAATGTTCACAGGACAGAAGTGAGTCTTTCATCTCAGTGAACACAAATGGTGCCAAGGCAGAGCTTAATGATGAGATGGCTGGGTGGTTGTTAAAGCAGGTACAGACGGACTTTGTTGACTGATCAGCTGCAGAGAGTCAGTGCTTGGAGCCTATAAACAAACCTCCAATTCAGGGAAATAGTGCAGGCTCGCAGGCTGGGGTCAGAACACCCTAGCTGCCCAATAGTTGTTTCCTTGGCCTAATGTGCTGCTACCTTGCCTCAGCTCTGCTGGTTAACGGCCAGCCAAGCACTGGCTCTGAGCTGCCTAATTCCTCGGTGTGCATCCTTTAAAGATGTGAAGTTTGCAATAGTGGCTCTCAACAAATCAAGGGTAGGCTTCTTAAACTTTGATGTGCTCACAGATCATCTTGGGATCTTGCAAAAGTGCATATTCTGCTTGAGTAGGTCTGATCTAATTGTATTCGTTTTCTTCTTATTAATTTTTATGTTTTTGAGGTATCATTGACATATAACATTAGTTTCAGTATACAACATAATGATTCGATATTTGTGTATATTGCAGAATGATCACCACGAGAAGTCTAGTTAACATCTGTCACCATAGTTAGAAAAATTTTTTCTTGCAATGAGAACTTTTAAGATCTCTCTTAGCAACTTTCAAACATGCAATTCAGTATTATTAACTATAGTCACCATGCTATGTATTATATCTCCATGACTCATATATTTTATAACTGGAAGTTTGTACCTTTTGACCCCGCTCACCTATTTCACCCACCTGCCACCTCTGGCAACCACCATTCTGTTCTCTGTATCTATGAATTCATTTTTGTTTTTGTTTTTTTTTTTGGTTTCCAGCATATAAGTGAGAACGTATAATATTTGTCTTTCTCTGTCTGACTTTTTTCACGAAATACAATGTCTTCAAGGTCCATTCCTGTTGTTGCAAATATGTATCTCACATTTCTTTTATTCATTTATCCATTGATCGACACTTAGATTGTTTCCATGTCTTGGTTATTTTGAATAATGCTGCAATGAACATGGTGCACATACCTCTTCAAGATACAGATTTCATTTCCTTCTGTTATATACACAAAAGTGAGATTGGTGGGTCATATGGTAATTCTATTTTTAATTTTTGGAGAAAATTTCATACTGTTTTCCATAGTGGCTGCACCAGTTTATAATCCTCCGAACAGTGCCAAGGGCTCTCTTTTCTGTAAATCCTTTCTAGCACTTGTTACTTCTTGTCTTTTTGATAATAGTCTTTCTAACAGGTGTGAGGTGATGCCTTATGGGGTTATGATTTTAGTTTCCCTGATGGTTAGTGATATTGAGCACATTTTATGTATTTATTGGCTGTCTGTATGTCACCTTTGGAACAATATCTATTCGGATCTTCTGCCCATTTTTTAATTGGATTGTCTGATTGCTATGGCGAGGACTTCCAATACTATGTTGAATAAAAATGGTGAGTGTGCATATGATTGTCTTGTTCCTGATCTTAAAGAAAATGCTTTCAGCTTTTCGTCATTGAATATGATGTTAGTTGTATGTTTGTCATATATGGCCTTTATTATGTTGAGGTATGTTCACTCTATCCCTGCTTTGATGAGAGTTTTTATCATAAATAGATGCTGATTTTGTCAAATGCCTTTTCTGTATCTATTGGTATGGTCATATGATGAATTTTATCCTTCATATTGTTTACATGGTGTATCCCATTAATTGATTTGTGGATATCAAACCTACCTTGCATCTCAGGAATAAATCCCACCTGATCATTGTATATGGTCCTTTTGGTTTTTTTTTAAGATTTTTTTGGGGAAGGGGAACAGAACTTTATTGGGGAACAGTGTGTACTTCCAGGACTTTTTTTTCCAAGTCAAGTTGTTGTCCTTTCAGTCTTAGTTGTGGAGGGCGCAGCTCAGCTCCAGGTCCAGTTGCCGTTGCTAGTTGCAGGGGGCGCAGCCCACCATCCCTTGCGGGAGTCGAGGAATCGAACTGGCAACCTTGTGGTTGAGAGGAGGCGCTCCAACCAACTGAGCCATCCTGGAGCTCAGCAGCAGCTCAGCTCAAAGTGCCGTGTTCAATCTTAGTTTCAGGGGGCGCTGCCCACCATCCCTTGCGGGACTCGAGGAGTTGAACCGGCAACTTTGTGGTTGAGAGAGCCCACTGGCCCATGTGGGAATCGAACCGGCAGCCTTAGGAGTTAGGAGCACGGAGCTCCAACCACCTGAGCCACCAGGCCGGCCGTGTATGGTCCTTTTAATGTATTGCTGAATTTGGTTTGCTAACGTTTTGTTGAGGATTTTTGCATCTATGTTCATAGGATATTGGCCTATAATTTTTTTTTTTTTTTGAAATGCCTTCTGCTTTTGGTATCAGGGTAATTCTGGCCTCGTAAAATGAGTTTGGAGCCTACTGTCCTCTTCAATTTTGTTTGTATAGTTTGAGAAGGATAAATATTAATTTTTGTGAATGTTTGGTAAAATTCACCTGTGAAACTATGTTGTCTGGGACTTTTGTTTTTGGGGGGTTTGTTTTTGATTACTGATTTGATTGTTAGTAGTTATCAGTCTGTTCAGATTTTTGTTTCTTCCTCATTCAGTCTTGGAAGATTTTATGTTTCTAGGAATTTGTCATTTTGTCCAGGTTGTCCAATTTTTGGCATATATTTCTTGTTTATAGTATTTCTTGATAATCCTATTTCTGTGGTGTTTGCTATCACTTCTTCTCTTACATTTCTGATTTTATTTATTTGGGCCCTCTCTCTTTTTTTTTTTTTAATGAGTCTAGCTGAAGGTTAATTTTAGTTATCTTTTCAATGATGCAGCTCTTGGTTTCATTGATCTTTTCTATCTTTTTTTTTTAAGACTCTTTCATTTATTTTTGCTCTGATCTTTATTATTTCTTCTATTCACTTTGGGCTTAGTTTTTCTTTTTCTAGTTTCTAGTGTAAGTTTAGATTGATTATTTGAGATTTTTCTTCTTTAGGTAAGCATATGTTGCTATAATTTTTCCCCTTAGAGCTGCTTTGGTTGTGTCTCATAGACTTCGGGTCATTTTGTTTTCATTTTCATTTGTCTCAAGGTATCTTTGGATTTCTTCCTTGATCTTGTTATTAACCCATTCATTGTTTATTACATGTTATTTAGCTTCCCTGTGTTTGTGTGTTTTTCAGTTTTCTTCTTCTAATTGATTTCTAGTTTCATATCACTGTGATCAAAGAGGATGCTTGATATGATTTCAGTTTTTTAAAATTTATTGAGACCCGTTTTGTGGTCTAACGTGATCTATCTTGGAAAATGTTCCACGTGCTCTTGAAAAGAATGTATATTCTGCTGCTTTTGTGTGAAATGTCCTAAATATATCAGTTAAGTCCATTTGGCCTAATGTGTCATGTAAGGCCACTGTTTTCTTACTGATTTTTCTGTCTAGATGATATATCCATTGATGTCAATGGTGTGTTAAAGTCCCTATTATTACTGTATTACTGTCAATCTCTCCCTTTATGTCTGTCAATATTTGCTTCATGTACTTAGGTGCTCGTATGTTGTGTGTGTGATGTCTATGAGAGTCATATCTTCTCATTGGATTGAACCCTTTATCATTATGAAATGCTGTTCTTTATCTCTGTTTATAGCCTTTGTTTTAAAGTCTATTTTGTCTGACATAAATATTGCTACCCCAGATTTTTTTTTTTCATTTGCATAAAACATATTTTTTCATCTGTCTGTGTCTGTCATTTGACCTGATGTGGATCTCTTGTAGGCAGCATATGTATGGTTTTTTTTTTTTTTTTAAAAATCCATTTGGATACCATATGTCTTTTCATTGAAGCATTTGGTCCATTTACATTTAAAGTAATTATTGATAGGTATGTAATTATTGCTATTTTATTAATTGTTTTCTGATTGTTTTTGTAGTTTTTCTCTGTTCCTTTCTTACTCTCTTGCTTTCTTCTCTAGCATGTTTATGATTTTCTATAGTGTTGTGTTCAGATTCCTTTTCTTTATTTCTTATATATCTCTTCTAGATTTTTGGATTATGGTTACCATGTGCTTCATATATAACATGCTATGTTGATAACAGTCTATTTTAAGTTGATGGTTGCTTAAATTCAAACACATTCCAAAATCACTACCATTTTTATTTACACCCTCCACAATTTTTTTTGTCATTATTTTTTAATTGTTTGTGTGTTGTGTATCTCTTACTTTATTGTTGTAATTACACATAGTATTCCTACTTTTGTCTTTTAGCCTTTGTACTAGCTTTATTGTTGGTTGATCCACTGCTTTTATTAAGTGTCTTTGAAAGTGAGAATTGTTTTCTTTCTTATATTTTCTTTTTCATATTTTTGTTCATTCCTTCTACAAGACGTCCCTTTAACATTTCTTGTAATACAGTTTTAGTGGTGATGAACTCCTTTAGTTTTATTCTCTTGTTTAGGAAGCTTTTAATTTCTCCTTCAGCTCTAAAAGATGGCATTGCTGGCTAGAGCAATCTTGGTTTAGGTTTTTGCCTTTCATCTCTTTGAATATTTTCAAAGAGAAAATATTCCCTTCTGGCCTGCAAAACTTCTGTTGAGAAATCAGCTGACATTCTTATGGGAGCTCCCTTGTACGCAACTAACTGCTTTTCTCTTGCTTCTTTTAAGATTCTTTCTTGGCCTTTAACCTTTGGCATTTTAATTATGATGTGTCTTGGTGTGGGCTTCTTTGGGTTCATCTTGTTTGAGACTCTCTGTGTCTTTTGCCAGTGTAGGGAAGTTTTGTTATTATTTCTTCAAATAAATTTTCAGTCACTTGCTCACTCTTTTCTTTCTGGTACCCTTATGGTGTAAATGTTGGTATGCTAGATGTTGTTTCAGAGGTCCCTTAAATTAACTTCATTTTTTTCCCTTCTTTTTGCTGTTCCAATTGGGTGTTTTCTGCTACCTTGACTTCCAGGTTGCTGATTTGATCATCTGCTTCACCTAATCTGCAGTTGTTTTTCTCTAGTGTATTCTTTATTTCAGTTACTATATTCTTCATTTCTGAGTGGTCCTTTTTATGCTTTCTATCTCTTTGTTGAAGTTCTCACTGAGTTAATCTATTTTTACCTGAAATTCATTGAGCATCCTTATAACCAGTGTTTGAGCTCTGTAGATTGTTTGTCTCCATTTTGTTTAGTTCTTTTTCTGATTTTTGACCTGTTCTTTCATTTGGTACATTTTTCTTTGTGTCCTCATTTTGGCTGACTCCCTGAGTTTCTTTCTGTGTATTAGGTAGGTCTTCTACCAGCCTTGATACTGTGGGCCTTATGTACACGGTGTCTTGCAGAGCCTCCCTGGTCAGTCTCCCTGGTCACCTGAGCTGGGTGCTCCAGTGGTGTTCCCTGTGTGGGTCGTTTTCTCTCTCCTGTTGTAGTTGGGCCTCAGTTGGTGTTGGCATATCAGTGGGTGGGTTTAACCCTTAGGCTGACTGGGTGTGAGGGCTGGCAGTGACTATAGTGTACAAGTTGTTATGCAGGGGCTGTCCCCACGGAGTGGGAGTCACATTAGCAGGGGTATGGTGCCAGCCAGTCTGCCCTTTGCGTGTGTCATTTGTGGAGTTAGTTGGTGGTTCATTTGGAACATATTTCTATGTTTCTTCATTTTCCTTGATTCTCTGTGTTGGTTTCTAGTCATATGATAAAACAGCCACCTCTCCCAGTCTCTAAGAAGTGGCCTTGCAGAGGAGATTAACCTTATTATTTAGCCCTGATCTAGCTCTTGGTTGTCTCTCAATTCTTTGTGATTATGCATGCTGCATATTTTATTTTTACTGGATCCCAGTAGTTTTGGGTGTGCCACGAACTGTCACTATCTCAAAAGGGAGGATTTCAGGCAGCACCTAGATTCAGGGTGAATAGAAGCCAGATCCAAAAGCCAGACCTGAGCTTTAAAAGCTCAGGCAACAGCTTTTAATGTATGCAAATATATACGTTTTGTGGGACCGCAAGCATACATCCCATTGGCTGCTAGAGCCAGGCTATCTAGAGATATCCCCTGGGTGGTAGGAATAAAAATCAGCGCACCAACAAGTATACAAGTTCTTTCCCCTGAGGTACTAACCACTTGGAGTGAGGCAGAAGGAGAGTGCATAGATGGCGTCCATCAACCTCCATTCCAGTTGTGCATCTAAGTAAGCCCCTAGATGTGTGTCAAACCAGAAGCCTGCCCCTCAGGGAAAGCTCCAAACAAACATATAGGCTTTTTTCACAGAAATACTGGGGGTGTGTTTCAGTCTGCTGTCTGCACAGGTACCTGGGGATGGTAGACAATCAATAACTGTCTGTTTATTACAGTCCCTTGGACCTAGGAACACAAGCCCTGCTTGCCATCAGAGCTAGGTGATCAAGGTGATCAAGGGGTGTATCTTGGGCTGCAGCCACAAAAAGAGGGGCACCAGACATGTGTAAAAGCTCCTCTCTGGGAGATATTGGCCTTCTGGCCGTGGCAGAGGAAGAACACTAAAATAACAACCACCCTCCAAGGTCTGGTGAAGATTACAGCGGGCCCTTTTGTATGTATTTAATTAGAAGCCTGCCCCTCAGGCAGGAGTCAGGCAGATAAGCTAATATGTATTTGTTTTCTGTTGCTGTAACAAGTTACCATGAATTTTGTGACTTAACAATACCTGTACTTATTTTCTCAGAGTTCTGTAGGTCGGAAGCCTGGGCACAGTGTAGCTCAGCTACTTCTCTCCTCCAGGTTTTACAATGTTGAAATCAAGGTGTCTCAGGTTGCATTCTTTCTGGAGGCTCTGGGGATGAATCCGCTCCAAGTACATTCATGTTGATGGCAGAATTCAGGACTGAGTGCCCCGTTTCCTTGTCACCTGTGGGCTGGGGAATTGTTCTCAGCTTCTAGAGGCTCCATGCATTTCTTGGCTCATGGCACCCTTCCTGTATCTTCAAAGCCAGTAACTGTGGGTTAAACCTTTCTCCCTTCTTGAATCTCTCTGATCTCCTTCTCTGCCTCATGCCATCCTTGCCTCCTTCCACTGCATCTTTCTGACTGACTCTACCTTGGGCCCATATGGATGATCTCATTTTAAAGTCAGTTGATAATATCCATTAATTCCATCTGCAGAGTCCCTTCACAGCAGTGAATAACTTGTAGATGGGACACTTGGGACACTTTAGAACTCTGCTACCACAATATCCAACTCCCAGCTTCTGTTGCCACTGCATACTTTTCATGGCAAGATCTTAAAGCATTAGCTTTATTGAGTTTGTGTGGAGGTTTTGTGTGTGTTTTAGGGCTAGTGATAGACTCTCCATAAAACCTATTGGGATTTTCTTTTGACATTGAATAGAATGGCTGGAAGGGTCACAGGGATGATGTTGCAGATGGGGAAACTGATGTATAGCCACATAGAGGGCTATACTGAAGTTATACAGAATCAAGATTAGAACTTAGCTGTCTCAGTGTCGGTGCCAGGCCTCTCTCCTCCCTGTCACTTACTCAGTTCACTCAATTATTCATTCATTGATTTATTCATCTATTGATCAAAGAGTTGTCAAGTACCTATTCTGTAAGAGACATTCCGCTAGATTCATGAGATGTAAGACAGTTATAGACTTTGCCCCCAAGGAGCAAACTTTGTGGTGAGAATTACATACATCAAATAAGTACTCCTACAATTGACTAGATATTTATAATATAATTGATATGATAGTAAAGTAGAGGCTTCTATGAGAGTTTATAATAAGGAGATCTAACTTTGTCTAGAAGGATCAGAAAATGAAGAAGTGACATTTAAACTGAGGTCCAGATAATAAATAAATGTTAGCCAGGTATAGATGATTAGGAATGGGATAGTATTAAAGCAGGTCAAATGGGATGTGGGAAAGTCTAAGGCACAAAGCAGAATAGACAAATCAAGGAAATTCAGTGTGGATGAAAATATGAAGAGAGGGAGAGAATGGCATGAGATGGATTTGAGAGTTGGGATGGGTCAGACTGACCATGGCCTTGACGGCCATGGAAAGGATTTCAACTTTATCCTAGTGAAATGGGAAGCGATGGGAGGGTTTTATACAGTGGAGTCTTGCGTGAGCTTTGAATTTTTAAAAAGAGCACTCTGGCTGCTGTGTATATTAGATTGGAGGAAGAAGGTGAGCACCAGTGGAGTGTGGACACAAAGGGTGTATATTCAGTGAGGCTAATTAGGCGGTGTTGCAACAGCCCGGGTGAGAAGCAGCTTGACCCAGGATTGTGAGAAGTAAGATAGGGACAGTAAAGGTGAAGGACAGAAAACGGATCTCAGATATATTTTGGAGGTGGAATTGTCTTGACTTGCTGATGGATCAGATGTGGGAGTGGGAGAGAAGAAGGGAAGAAAATGACTTCTGCTTTCGGTCATATTTGTGGCTCTTATGACACAAGTCAATTTAAAATCACATTCCTATACATACTAAAAAGCCTTACATTTTCTTAAGGTTTAACTTTTATTATATTGTAACAGTTATGATTCATGTGGCAAGAAAATCCTGTTTAATACCACCTGGAAAAAAATTTATGTTTTACCAGATTTGTCAAAGAAGCTCACAGAATTTCTATTATGTGATGACTTCAGCATTGTAATGTTTCTCCATGTTCCCTGTATCTCCATTCTGTTTCTTCATTTCATCTGGGGCGAGAGAATGCAAATGATGGTTTCCCAGACAAAGATAAATTTGCACAAAAGGAGGCATCACATCCTCATTTCTTAACAGCCACTGCCTCATTTCTCTTAGGTCCATTCTGACTTCTTTTGCTCACACGGCCCATTGGTCGCTACTAATTCTAATGATATCCAATCCTAGCTTGGTCACACAAAGCGCTATGTGGCCATGGTGTGTGACCCGGGGTGGATGTTGCTGTATTCATAAGAGGTAACATGAACCCTGGACCATATATCGTCAGCTAAAATGTATATAGTTGTCCCTCGATATCACGGGAGATTGGTTCCAGGAACCCCCAGATTCCCAAATCAGTGGATTCTCAGGTCCCTTATATAAAATGGTGTAGTATTTGCATATAACCTACACACATTCTCTGGTATACTTTAAATTATCTCTAGATTACTTATAATGACAAGAAAAAAAATTCTGTACATGTTCAGTACAGATGTAACCATCATAGGCCAAACTACATAGTACATGTCAGCAACAACGTAACTTTTCTAAAATATTTTCAATTCCTGATTGGTTGAATCTGTGGATGCAGAATCTGTGGATATGGAGGGCCCCTATAATCCTGATGCAAGCTCCATAGTCACGGCCTGCAGGTTGTTTTTTGACACATCTTCCTGGCTGTTATATTTCTCCTTCTGGAGACTCTGATATCAGATTGTCTGGGTTTAAGTTAATCCCAGCTCTTCCATTTACTACTGGGGTGCCTCACACATTTATCTCATTTGCTTCCTCATTTGTAGAAAGAAGATAAAATTAAGCTATTAGGAGTCTTGAATGAAAAAAACCCATATAAGGCATTTAGCAGTGTTTAGCAAATAGGAAGTACTCCAAAATGGGAGTTGTTAGTATTGTTTTCAATGTTTGGGATGTGAGATACTAGTGTATCACTTCCTTCCCTTTTGCTCTTCTCTGGTAAGGACAACTCAGGAGGTTTTGTCTTAGAAAGAAAAGAAAATTCTGAGCAGGCCCTTGTTCCCAAGTCTAAGCTTGCCAAATTTATTGCTCTGGTCATGGATACCACTGCTAAGAGACGCTATGGGCTGCCTCCCATACGTGAGTTCATCTGACAGCTGAGCTCTGCTTAGTACCCTGTCCTTTCATTTAGTTGGCTCAGTGTAGCCATCAATTAATTCGCGGGGGACAGAAGCATTCTGTCTGAATGAATGCTTCTCAAATATGTTGGCAGGAGGCCATGAGTTGACTTGATGGAGTCCTTGAATAAGTCAGTTAACCTCTCTGAAAGGAGGGTTGATGGCAATGATAACAGGGAGGTGGAGGAAGGGCAACAGCCCATCCAAGCTCCTTTACAAGTTGACCTCAGTCGTTTTTCCATCTTCTCCCTCCAGCTGCCTATCCTGCCCACTCTCTGCCATCTCAGTTCATAAGCCCATGGAGGGTTTTTTTGTCTCTTATCTCTCGAGATTTCTTCCTCAACATCCTTGCCTTCTTTGATTTACGAATTCCTGCTTATTTTTCAAGACTCTGGTCAAATGTCATTTCTCTCTTATGTCTTTTTATTCATTCATTCTACAAATATTTATTAAGCAAGGCACTGTCCTAACCATATAAGATAGACTGTGAACAAGATGGACAAAGCCCCAGCTCTCATGGTGCTGATGTTATAGTGGGAGAGACTGACAATAAATAAGTAAATGAACCATAGAATGTCATGTTGTGATAAGTGCTGTGAAAAGACCAAAGGCTGGCAGATGTGGGGTGAGTGGTGAAGGGAGCTGCTTTCCAAGGAAGTGGTTTTTGAATTAAGACCTATAGGATGATAAGAAACCAGCCAGGTGAAGAGCAGGGGTTTTGATGCACAAACAAGTTGATTGTGTTTGAAGAATAAAAAGAAAGTTGGTATGACTAAAACATGAGGAGCAATGGGGAAGAGGGCATGAGAAGAGGTCAGAAGATCTAATGTAAAGAGGTCAGATTTTATTCTGAGTGAATAGGCAGAGGTGAAATCTGATTTTGAATTTGTAATAGCACTCTCTGCTATCCATGTAGAGAATGGATGGAGAAGGAGAGAAAAAAGAGAAAAGAGGAAAAGACAGGAAGAGAAGCAGGGAGCCTAGTTAGGAGGCTCCTGCAGTAATACAGGCTGGAGATGATGGTGGTGTGACCCAGAATTCCAACTATGAAGTGGGGAGTAGACCCTTTAGAGATACATGGTAGAGGTGTCATTAAAGGAACCTTGCTAATGGATTGGATTTGGGGGTGAAGAAAAGAATAATCTTAAATTTTAGGTTTGAGCAATTGGGTGGATGAATTATAATGCCATTTACTGTGATGGCAGACATTTGGTGATAATAATGTTTAGGGGACTGGAGAGTCTGAAGGCTGTTTTGGACATGTTAATTTTGAAATGCCTATTAGACATCTGAAGGGAAATGTCAAGTAGCTGTTTGAATCTACAGGAGGGAATCCTGAGGAAAGAGATCAGGAAGGTATATATATATGTATGTATGTGTGTGTATATATATATATATATACACATATGTATATATATATATATACACACACACATATATATGTATATATATATTCTTTAAGAGTTGCAATTGGCTAGTTTGACCTGTTGCATTTTGTAGATATTTAATGAAAAAATCATTGACTTTTGTTCGTTTTACAGGGGACTAAACTGATTTTTTAAAAAAATGTTTCAAGCTACTTTTGGATGCCCTTGGAAAGCTTGTAGTGCAAAGGCAGAGAACCTTTAGTACTTAATTGGTAAACGAGCTGCTTCTTCCTCTGGATTCCCAACAATATTTTTTATGACCCTTTGAAGGCACTTAAATAGTTTCATATTATAACCATGTGTTTTTGTGTCTTTGTCCTCCATTAGACTGTAAGATTGAAGAGGGCAAGAAGCACCTCAAAGCTTGGTATATGACCGGGACTCAGTGTTTATTTATGGAAGCATTAATTTGAGCTCAAAAGGAGAAAAAGCCAAGTCCAGAGATACAATGCCCTTTCTATCTGCACTTGGGAAAAGACTCTTACTCCCTGCCTTGCAACATATGCAATATGGACTTGTTTATTCTCTGGCACTCTTAAAAAGGGAGGCAGTGTTGTGCAGAAGGTTGAGGCTGTGTGGGCTTGAATTCCCGCCACTCCCTCTTACTAGTTGTGAATCTTGCATCAGAGAGTTCATCTCTATAGGCCTTTGATTTTTGTGTGGGCCAAATTAAATAAAGCTATTTTAGTAAAACTCTTGTCAGCCTTAAAACACTAAGGCTGTTCTTAAGCTAATGTGTTCTTTTCTAAAATGTGAAAAGGTCTTAGAATTCAGGCCTTAGGGAATGTTTCTGGTAATTCCTAGTGAGTGGGGATGCAAAATATCTTTTGTTGCCTGACACCTGGCCCTGAAAAAGCAACAACTGCCCCCAAACAATGGCCCTTTAGAGAAGACCTTGTAAGAAAATCCTTCAGTAATAAGACAGTCAAACATCCTTCGAAGTCACTTGAAGGTATACAGTGGGAAGGAACTGCTGGCATTCCCAGGTCCCAGACTGGCCCTGTGAGACTTAGTGATGCTGCATAACTGCATCCTTCTTGTCCAGGAATTGACTCTGGACCAGATTTTCACCTCTCATGATGAAGAGGAGACATGATATATGGATTACAGCCTCACTTCTAGGTTCCAAGTAGCCCCAACAAGCTACAGTGAAATTAAGTCCATTCTGGCTGTGCCCTGCTAAAGTTGTCAATGGCTCCAAAGTATTCTGCTGAGAACTTCAGATTTTATGGGTTTGTGACAAATATAACATTTGGAAACGGATGTCAACCAGGGAAGAGAAGCAGGTTTATACATTGTCGAGACATATTGAATCTGGGGCCCAGGGCTCAGCTTGTGCTGAGGTCAAGCTGTAGCTGGCCTTCGTGTGCCCTTGCTATTTTGTATTAGATGATGGAAGGAGGGCGTGTTGAACTGGCCAGGCCAAGTTAAAATTGCCTCCAGTTTTGTCCATACTCGTCAACCTGCTGTCTGTCATTGCCCGTTGGGTGAAGCTGAACGATAATATGAAAGCAGTTAAGAATGCATGCCTACTTATGTTTTAGCTACATGACATTCGTTTTACGTGAGGGGGAAAAGGTGTTAAATATTTCCATGCTCAGATGTGCCTAAAGTGCTGATCACTTGACTGAGGAATTTTAAGTTAATAGTTACTACAATATTCACTTCCTCTTCTCTACCAAGCACTCAGTTTGTGAGTTCCTGAAAATGAAGGGTAGACTATTGAGGGGAAAACAATGAGTCTGATAGCAATCAGCAGCATGATGATAAGTCCCTGATGCTGGGGGCTGGGGGAGACTAAGAAAATTCCAATCCATCCATAGATGATGTCGATTATTACCAAGGTCTTCCACAGGTGGGGAGGTTGAGGAGGATGGGTACACAGTCTTCTGGAAAGTATAACAATGTAGATTCTTCTTGATGAATCTATCAAATGTTGACTCATTGTCCTTTGTGGCAATGGACTAATTAAAACCATGAAAACAATTCACTTGCTTCCTTGCACATCTCTTAGGCAACAAGATTGCTGGCAATGTTCTTACTGCACTCGTTCCATCTGCTTAGTGAAGCCTCATCCTCCTAGATCTAATTCTAGTTCCACCTGCTCTAGGAAACTCACCCTGAACAGTCCAATTCAAAGGAATTTCTGCCTGTCTGAACTTAATAACTTAGTGTCCCATTGTAGGTTTCGAATTCACTACTTACTGTTGTCTTACAGTTTAATTCTATTATTGAGTTGGGCTACATAATCTCAACTTAAGTCCATATGCCTCAGCTTTTTATTTGTAAACAGAGGATAATGCATGGACGTCTGCTCCAGAGTTTTTGTGAGAATTAAGAGAGGATATGTTTCCATCAGTACGTATATACTCTGTATTCCCATACTGTGAAGCACACGCACGTGGTAAGATTAATTTCTCCCCATCCCTATAATGGGATTTCACGACAGCAGAGGCTCTCTCTTAGGTCTTTATCCCCAGATCTTTAAACCTAATTGGAACTCAATTTGTTTGTTGCTTTTCCTGATTTCTCATTTCTTTTCCCAGAAGGCAGGGCACTGAATCTTCAGAGCTAGAGATTGCAGCTCAAGCAGGGCTCAAAAAGATCTATAATCCGTGTGTGTGTGTGTGTGTGTGTGTGTGTGTGTGTGTGTGTGTGTGTGTCTTTTTCTAACTATTCAGTCCTACCTCGTGGTAGGAACTGGAGATTTATTTTAGACAAAGGCACCTTCTAGGCATCCAGGGATACAGCCACGGTCAGTTTTATACAGGATGTCATTAAATTGTACAAGGCCATCTTTTAACAGTGTTCACACTGACACCAACTTGTGGCCAGCCCCGTGGTCCCCACCTCTCTATACACTGTTCTCCACAGCCTGGGGAAGCCCAGGGAAAGAAGCAGGCCCAGAAGGCTGATACATGCAGATGACATCTGCACAATCCGGTAGAAACTGTACGAAGCTTTTATAGAAGTTTTTCACAACCTTTCTAAAAATAGGATTTTAAATACATTCATGACCAAACCTAAACTGTTCCTTTCATATCCTGCTGTTACTTTTCCCCTCCTTTTCAATTCCCACCTCTGCTCACCTTTTCTTTTCCAACTTTATGTAGATGCTTCATTCCTCCCTGCCCTTTCCTTCATATTCAGCTTCTATGTGGAAACAGAAGTTTCTCATTACCTCACCCTTTCAGAGGTGTTTACACATGGGTATCGACAGATCAAATAAACAGGAACTTAGGTTAATTTAATAGAAAAAATAAAATATGGAATAACATTGATTTTGGCCAGTATCAATTACAACCGTTCTACTATATTTTACAAAAAAACAACTGAACATTTTACACATGTACAGTATTTTTCAGTAAAAGTGGATTTGGATTTAACAATGGATCACTAATTAAGAATAAAAAGACAAAAGAAAACAGAAGATAGGACTTTTGTCTCTAGACGGTTAGAGCATTTGTTATGTCTCCAAACTTTGTACTATCCATTACATATATCTCATTATGAATATATATATTTATACATAATATATAACATTAACTTAAACTTTGAAAGCATTATGTTCTAGTTAATAATATTCTGTAGATAAACGAGGCAGTAACACACTAGTAGTTAAACCAGTATTTCCATGATGTGCACCTGCATGGCCAGTGGGAAATGGAACACACATTGGTGGACCTGATGAACTTGGCTGTCGTATCGATGGCTATTTCTCTAAGAACACACACATCATTTTTATCTTTCCTATTATAGTAACTTTGTGCCTGAAATATTATGGGATGGTTCATTAAATGGATTCCTTCGCAGGCAAATCTGGTTTTGTCACCTGCTTGAACTTGCTTTAGGCTTGTGCTTACATTTGTCCATTTAAAGACTGTGTCTTTATATGACTCTATATGCCGTACCCAGGATTAACTTGCTTTCTTTGGGTCAGAAGGGCCTGCGGTTTTATGAAGAGGAAAACTTCCTGGCAAATCAGTTGATTCCCTAGTTACTTATACATCATGTGACTCATTACCCCTCCGATGCTAAGTAAGAAGTTCATTAAACTATTTACTTATTTATTATTCACCTTGGGTTGGATGATAACTTTGATGTCTGGAATGAATATTTTCAAGGTAGGCTTTTTCCTAGCTTGTTGCTTAGATGGGGACCTTAGCATGTATGTCCCAGCTCCTTCCTAGGATAATCTTTATTGATATCATTCCTCTTCTCAGTTGTGAGGCCAGTGACATTGAGGAAGTAAAAATAAAGGCTGTGAGATGGCTAGTCACACTCAAAGCAAATGAGGTCACCAATGGAGCTTTGATATGAAAATATGAGGAAACTTGATTAGTCTACCTTTCCCTAAACAGAGAAACTCAGAATTGGTAAAAAGATCTATCAGGCTTCCTCATTTTTGACCACTGATCCAAAATAGTTTTTACATAATTCGGTCTTCTAAATTCCAGGACGTGTTTAAGGAGTCATAGAAAACCAGGGAAGACATTTCCAAGAAAACAGATGATCTCAATGACATTCAGTGTACAGGTGTAACATAGCACAGTTATAGAGGGATAGAGGAGTGGGAAAATAACAGAACCAAGAGGGTACAATCATGCCGCCCATATTCAATTTCCAGTTTTATTTTCTGAAAATGAGAAGATGAAAAAACTTCTAATAAGCACCATTGAAAAATGTGGCCCGGCCAATGTGGGCACGAGCTTAAATATTATTTAAATAAATTCCATTTCTTAAAAAATACAGGACCTTTTAGAAACTTTTGACTCCAGGAAAAAAATTTCCTACATCAAATCCAAAATGCTTCCCACCACAACAAATGGAATTTCTGATGGCCTTTTAAAAAATGCTATGGGGATAATGGCTAGATAGCACCAAGAGATTGTGCAGGGACTACGAAGTGAACACTCTGGACTTCAGGGGAGGTGGACCTGTCTCGCTATTTTGTGTAACTTTGCATTCTGTCCATCACCAATTTGACTATGCAGAGTGATCCCATTTGACCAGCTACGTGTAAAATAACCCAATCTACACTGGAAAAGCCAGTAGCAGCAAGTCTATCTGATGAAACCAGTGGAGCAGACTTATCAAGTGAGCATAATGCCAAAACTACATAATGCACGAAGTCAATTACGTGTGGGAAGTTTCAATGTTCAACTGTGAAAAACTAAGACAAATGACACAGAACACAACTCTACGGGATGTTCTTAATGCCCGTAGGTCCAGTTTTCTGCCATTTCCCCCATTGATGGACTCAAGCATGGAAGACGACTAATGCAAGAAGAGCTTTTTGTTTCATTTTGATCTATGTCTACGCTTGTGATTTTTTGAAAGGTATTTTTAGGCGTCTCAAAGGCGGGAAACAAGCAAGTAATGCAAAAGGGAAAACATGGACCTTCAAAACCAGGGCAGGAAATCAAACCATTACTTTAACGTCAAATTTTGGCATCGAATGCTTTGGTCATACAATACTGTCTCTGTGGTCCTGGCTGTTTAGCACTAAACACCCAGTTATAAAAGGTAGGCTTGTTGTAGGTTTATTATTTTTTTTTCCATTTAAGTTCTGACAAAACAGTTCACCATCTCCCTGCACAAATTTGAGAGAGAGAGAGAGAAAAAGAGAGCAAGAAAGAGAGAGGTGGCTTGCTTTTTTTTTTTTTTTTGCTTTTTTTTTCTTTTTAATAATAATATGGAGTAATCTATAAGTCTACAGGAACAAAGAAATCTAGGATGGCAGCTCAGCCTTGGAATGTACATGTTTTGCAGCAAAGTTGTTGAAGAACCTTCCGTTGGCACAGATTATTCTTTTTCACTAGCATACAGAAGCCTCCTTCCGCCCAGGACTCTTCCGTTGCTTTTCCAGGAAGTCAGCAAGAGAGAGGGGGAGTTGAGGACGAGAGCAGCATGATGTACACACACGGAAGAAGGTTTTGATTGGCCAGAGAGGCAGATTGAGGGATTGGAAGAGATCATTCAGGAGCAGTCAACAGGGAGGAAATTTGGTCCACCCAAAGTGATTTCAGTCAACAGCATTGTTTTTCAAGGAGAGATATTGCAGTCCAACGGGAAATGTGATTGGTATCCATTTGTAAAAGGAAAAAAAAAGATTAGAAAAAAGAATAAATTAGAAATCAATAATAATCAAGGAATTTTCATTTTTAGAATTACCTAGAGCAGAGAGTATACAGTCGTTTATACTATATTTCATTGGCTCTAAGACATTGGATTTAAGATGCACCACTATTTTAAGTACTACCATGACAAAAATGCTTTTTATTAATTGCTGACACAATACTCACATACAAATTAGAATTTTAATTTTATGCTTATTGAAAGTATTTTTTAAAACGGATATAACATGCTGTTTTGTTTCTGTGCATGTGCAGTAACTTTCCTTTGAATATTGGACAAATTTTTTGAAGCAATTTTGAACTGTAATTAAATTCAATGCAAGAAGTAGTAACAGTATGCCTCAGTTGACCAGACATCTCTGTGACTATATTCACAGGCAATGACAACTATGTCACGTCAACCTGCTAGGTCAAAAGCAGTTGTGACCTGCCATGAATTATAAGATGCTTATGATTTCAGAGATGATAAAATGTAAAACATGTTGTCTTAGAATCACTGAAATATGACAGTTGAAAGAGAATAAATAGTACATCCTAAATGAACTCGCCAAGTGATTTGAAAAGCCTGGTGAGCCATCAATAATACCCTTTCTTCCCAGAGTCAGACTCTGGGTGGTGAACACACAATGTGAGATATAGATAGTGTATTACAGAATTGTACACCTGAAATCTATGCAATTTTACTAACAATTGTCACCCCAATAAACTTTAAAAAGAAAAAGAATACCCTTTTTCTTTTTCTTTCTTTTACAAGTTTAATGGTCTTTATAATGGTAATATGTAATATCTGAGATCTACACAGAATATATAACATAAGAAAGCATAATAGTATGAACATCCATGAACCCATCACCCAGAATGTGAGTGTTTCTGATTCTTTTGGATCTGTCATGTACTTATTTTTCTTCTTCACTTTTAGAAGTAAACTCTGAAATTTGTGGTTACCATTCCCTTGCTTTAAAATTTTTTTTTCAATTACAGTTCACATACAATATTATATTAGTTTCAGGTGTAAAACATAGTGATTAAACATTTATGTACCTTACGAAGTGATCCCCCTGATAAGTCTAGTACCCATCTGACACCATAATTATTACAATATTATTGACTACGTTGCCTATGCTGTACTTTACATCCCCATGACTATTTTTATAACTGCCGATTTGTACTTCTTAATCCCTTTCACCTTTTCCACCCATGTCCCCAATCCCCTTCCTGGAAATTATCAATTAGTTCTCTGTATCTATGAGTTTGTTTCTGTTTTGTTAATTTATTTTGTTTTTTAGATTCCACATATAAGTGAAATCATACAGTGTTTCTGACTTATTTCACTTAACAAAATACTCTTGAGGTCCATCCATGTTGTCACAAATGGCAAGATTTCGTTTTTTCTATGGCCGAGTAATATTCCATTGTATATACGTACAACTTCTTTATCCATTTGTCTATCGATGGACACCTAGGTTGCTTCCATATCTTGGCGATTGTAAATAATGCTGCAATGAACATAGGAGTGCATGTATTGTTTTGAATTAGTGTGGATTTCTTCAGATAAATACCCAGAAGTGAAATTGCTGGGTTATATGGTAGTTCTATTTTTAATTTTTCAAGGAATCTCCATACTGTTTTCCATAGTGGCTGCACCAATTTACAATCTCACCAACTGTGCGTGAGGGTTCCTTTTTCTCCACATCCTTGCCAAGACTTGTTTGTTGATTTATCGACAATGGCCTTTCTGACATAGATTAGGTGGTATCTCATGGTTTTAATTAGTATTTCTCTGATGGTTAGTAATGTTGAGCATCTTTTTACATGTCTATTGGCCATCTGTATATCCTCTTTGGAGAAATGTCTACTCAGGTCTATTTTCTAATTGGATTGTTTGTTCAGTTGTATGAGTTGCTTATGTGTTTTGGATATTAAGCCCTTATCTGATGTATCATTGACGAATATTTTCTCCCATTGGATAGGTTGTCTTTTTGTTTTGTTGATGATTTCCTTCACTGTGCAAAAACTCTTTAGATTGATATAGTCCCATTTGTTTATTTTTTTTCTTTCCCTTGCCTAAGGAAACATATCCAAAAATATATTACTAAGAATGATGTCAAAGAGTTTACTGCCCAAATTTTCTTCTAGGAGTTTTATGGTTTCGGATCTTACATTTAAGCCTATAATCCATTCGGAGTTCATTCTTATATATGGAGTAAGCAGGTGGTCCAGTTTCATTCTTTTGCATATATCTGTCTAGTTTTCTCAACACCATTTATTGAATAGACTCTCTTTACCCCAGTGTATATTTCTGCCTCCTTTGTCATAGATTAAATGACTAGATAGGCATGGGTTTATTTCTGGGCTCTCTGTTCTGTTCCACTGATCTATGTGTCTGTTTTTATGCCAGTATTGTGCTATTTTGATTATTATGGCCTTGTAGTATAGTTTGATATCAGGTAGCATGATACCTCCAACTTTGTTCTTTCTCAAGATTGCCATTGCTTTTTGAGGTCTTTTATGGTTCTTTATAAATTATTCTGTGAAAAAAGTCATTGGTATTTTCTTAGGGATTTTATTGAATCTGTAGATTGCTTTGCATAGTATGGACATTTTAATATTCTTCCTATCCACGAGCATGGTATATCCTTCCATTTGTTTGTATTTTCTTCAGTTTCTTTCTTCAATTTGTCTTATAGTTTTCAGGGTATGGGTCTTTTGCCTCCTTGGTTAAATTATTCCTAGGTATTTTATTCTTATTGATTCAATTGTAAATGGGATTGTTTTCTTAATTTCTCTTTCTGATAGTTTGTTATTGGTGTACAAAAATGCAACTCATTTCTGAATATTAATTTTGTATCTTGCTATTTTACTGAATACATTTATTAGTTCTTTCTTAGAACTGCTTTGGCTGTGTCACATAGATTTTGAGTTACATTTTCATTTTCATTTATCTCAAGGTATCATTTGATTTCTTTCTTGATCTCATTGTGAACCCATTAATATTATAGGTGTAATTTATTTAACCTCCGTGTGTTTGAGTATTTTTCAGTTTTTCAGTATTTTTCAGTATTTTTTGTAATTGATGTCTAGTTTCATACCACGGTGATCGGAGAAGATGCTTGATATGATTTCAGTCTTCTTAAATTTATTGCAACTTGTTTTGTGACCTAATGTGGTCTGTCTTGGAAAATGTTCCATGTGCACTTGAAAAGATTGTACATTTTGCTGCTTTTGGGTAAAATGTCTTAAGTGTATCAATTAAGTCCATCTGGTCTAATGTGTCATTTACGGCCACTGTTTCCTTGTGGATTATCTGTCTGGATGATCTATTCATTAATGTCAATGAGGTGTTCAAGTCCTCTACTATTACTTTATTACTGTTGATCTCTCCCTTTATGTCATCGATATTATGTCATTATATATTTAGGTGCTTCTATGTTGGATGCATAAATGTTTATGAAATGTCCTTCTTTGTCTCTTCGTATAGTCTTTGGTCTATTTTGTCTGATATAAGTGTTGCTACCCCAGTGTTTTTGTTGTTTCCATTTGCATGAAAATCTTTTTCCGTTCCTTTACATTCAGTTTGTGTACGTCTTTTAATCTGAAGTGGATCTCTTATAGGCAGCAAATATACAGGTCTTGTTTTCTTTTTATCCATTCAGCAACCCTATGTCTTTTGATTGGAACATTTAGTCTACTTACATTTAAAATAATGACTGATAGGGTTTTAATTTTTTTAATAAGCTTTTAATTTTTTTCTGTTTTTGTAGTTCTTCTCTGTTCCTTTCTTATTCTTTTGCTCACTTCTCATGTATGTTTATGAGTTTCTCTACTGTCATGTTCACGTTCCTTTCTCTTTATTTCTTGTATATCTCTTGCAGATTTTTGGATTGTGGTTACCATGTGCTTCATATATGTTTATAGCAGTCTATTTTAAGTTGATGGTGGCTTAAGTTCAAACACATTCTAAAATCACTACCATTTTTGCACATACCCTCCACGTTTGTTTTTGTCATTATATTTTAATTCTTTATGAGTGAGATTTTGTGAGTATCCCTTAATTTATTGTTGTAATTACACATTATCTTCCTACTTTTGTCTTTTAATCTTTGTACTCGCTTTATAGTTGGTTAATCTATTGGTTTTTACCAAGAGTTTTCCTATCAGTGAGAATTGTTTTCTTTCCTATATTTTCTTATGCATATTTTTGATCATCTCTTCCAAATGAAGTCGTTTTAACTTTTCTTGTAATACTGTCTTAGTGGTGATGAACTCTTTTAGCTTTTTCTTGTCTGGGAAGCAATTTATATCTCCTTTGATTCTACATAATAGCCTTGTTGGGTAGAGTAATCTTGGTTTTAGGTCTTTGCCTTTCATCACTTTGAATATTTCATGCCAATCCCTTGTGGACTGCAAAGTTTCAGTTGAGAAATCAGCTGATGATCTTATGGGAGTTCCATGTACATAACTAACTGCTTTTCTCTTGCTACTTTTAAGATTCTCTCTTTGTCTTTAACCTTTGGTATTTTAATCATGATGTGTCCTGGTGTGTACCTTGTTTGAGTTCATCTTGTTTCAGACTTTCTGCGCTTCCTGTTTCCTTCACCAAGGTAGGGAAGTTTTCAGTCATTATTTCTTCAAATAGGTTTTCAATCCATTGCTCTCCCTCTTCTCCTTCTGGTATCCCAGTGATGCAAATGTTGGTATGCTTAATGTTGTCTCAGAGGTCTCTTAAAAATATATATATATTTTGATTCATTTTTTCCTTTTTTCTGTTCCATTGGGTGTTTTCTGCTACCTTGTCTCCCAGATCGCCACTTTGATTGTCTGCTTCATACAATCAGTTGATTCCCTCTAATATGTTCTTCATTTCTGACTTTTTTTGTTTGTTTTCTATTTTTTTGTTGAAGCTCTCACTGAGTTTATCTATTCTTACCTTAAGTTCACTGAACATCCTTATAACCATTGTTTTGAGCTCTGCATCTGGTAGATTATTTGTCTCCATTTCGTTTAGTTCTTTTTCTAGAGTTTTGTTCTATTCTTTCATTTGAGAAACATTTCTTTGTCTCCTCGTTTTGGCTAACTCTCTGTGTTTCTTTCTATGTATTGGGTAGATCTCCTACTGACCTTGATAGAGTGGCTTTATGTGGAAGGTGTTTTGCAGAACCCAATGTGCAGTCTCCCTTGTCACTCAACTGGGTGCTCCATAGGTGTCCCCTGTGTGGGCCCTCCTGTTGTAGTTTAGCCTTGATTGCTATTGGCATGTCAGTGGGGGGATTGACCCTCAGGCTGACTGGCTGTGAGAAGTGGCCATGACTATAGGGATGAGTTCTTGTGTGGGGAGGGGCTGACCTCACGGAGCAGGAGATAGTTTAGTGTGGCTCTGGTGCCTGGCAAGTCTGCTATTTGGATGTGTAGATTATGTAGCTGCTTGGGTGGTGCTTTTGTTTGGTCTGAAGCTGGCCACCAGGTATTTGGTTCTGGGGTCTCTTGGGAGGGGCTCTGGTGCAGGCCACAGCCAGCTCTTGCCGGTGCATAGCTTGGGGCCACCTGGTAGGAGCTACAAAGTGATCTGTGGTTGGTTGCCACCTGTGCTGGGCTTGGAGGTGCCTGGGAGAGGCCATGTTGTGAACCAACACTGGCTCCCTTAGTGTCAGGTTTGGGGCTGCTTAACAAGAGGTACAGGGCACACTGAGGCCAACCACTGCTTGTTTGGGGTTTGTGAACCTTTGAGAAATGTTAGGAACATCTTCAGTGCAAGTCCAGACAGTCAGCTTGTGTAGAAAAGCCACGGAAATAGGTTCTTACTGGGTGTGTGAGTTGGGTGGAGCCCCAGGGTATCACCAGAGCAGGTTAATGCAGAACTCAGATTTGGTGCATGCTGGCTGGGTTGGGACAGAATTCAACAAAGGAACAATGGTGTCTATAGCATTTCCAGTCCTTGTCTTGAAGCTAGTGAATTTAGTTCTTCCTTCTATGTCTCTGCTGCTTTTTGAGCTGCTGCCCCTGTACTGGAGCTCTGAGTGAGTGAATCTGTGCTTGGGCCTTTTAAGACCTGGAATGCCTAAGTCTCTAGCAGCCTGTTGTCTTTCTTGAATACAATCCCTACTGGTTTGCACAGCCAGATGTTACAGGCACTTCTCTTCCTGGCACCAGTGCCCCAGGCTGGGGAGCCCGGTGTGGGTCTGAGATGCCTAGCTCTTCAGGGTGGGCCTCCATAGCTGAACTATTCTTCCCAATTAATTCCTTGTTGCCACACTGAGGGTGTGGGACCTGCTTGTTCCACATCTCTGCCCCTTGTACCAGTCTCGGCATGGCTGTTTCTTTATATCCTTAGTTATAAGAATTCTGTTCAGCTAGTCTTCAGGTAGTTATTAATGATGGTTCTATAATTTAGTTGTAATTTTGATGTGGTCATGGGAGGAGGTGAGCACAGCATTTACCTACTCTTCCATCTTGACAGAGTCCAATACTCTCCTTTAACTGACCTGAAAATGGACTCATCACAAATTATTTCTTTTCTACTACTGCCCACAATCCTGACACTACACTTTACCAAAGCACCATTTGGCATACCTTCTCACATACTTACCATGGTTTCAGGAAATTAGTTAAAGCATCACAAACATTGAAATGACTGGTACCAACTGCTAAGGGTGAAAATTTCAAGTCATAGATCAATCACTTAAAAATCTTCATCTGCTTTCAGATATGAACTTATGAAAATTCTAGTCATATTCAGATGTAGGAGAACCCTGTTTTTAAGTAATGGTAAGGAGTACTTGTTGGTAACTAAAAAGTGATACTTACATGGTCCTGGGGGTGCCATCACCTAATCGTCTCACCACAATATTGTGCTGTGAGAATCGGCCCTAGCCAAGAAACCTTGTAACACAAAGCCTGAGTGGGCCTGTCCTTTCCCTGCCAGACCTGTCATACATCAGAAAAGCTATGAAGATGCAGTTACCTATGACACTCCATGGAAACGAGACCCTAAATGATGTTTTATCAGTGCCACTGCCTGCCCAGTTTTTTGATGTTTTTTGACATTCCTAATAGTGAGTTGTAGAATAACCATACGAGGTCAGTAATATTATCCTCCTCATTTTTACTTAGGAGGGAAGTAAGGCACAGAGAAATTCATAACCTGCCCAAAGTCTGGAGCCCAGATATGAATAACAGTGTTTTGACTCCTGAATCCACATTCTCCCAGCCTTAGTTCTATTCTCCTTTTTGTGAAATTTCTAGAAGAGGAGTTATTCATAGGAAAACAAAGAGTAAACCCAGGGGAATGATCTTTCAGGGAAGACTGTCCAAATACATATTTTTTATTTCTCTATTTACATAATAATCCAAAGATGTTTAGAAGAGCAAAGGTTCAAAACAATTTCTACATCATTGACATGTACTGTGTGTATAAACTTTAGGCACAAATTTTAGGACCCCTTCAGAGTGAACTATAAGGACAGTTTAAGTTCACAAAATGTTGCAATTGGAATAATTTGAAATAATTCATTTTACAGATGGGGAAACTGAGGTTAGAGAAGTGAGCAAACCTGGCATTTGCCAAATTGTCAGGGGGATTGCAGTAGAGTCAGAGGTTCCCAAACCTGACTGTACATTAGAATCACTTGAGACGCTTCTAAGAATATCCATACTCAGGCAACACCCCAAGACCAATTCAATCAATATTTAGGGAAGGTGTGGGGGTCCTGGCGTTTGGTAGAAAAGAAAAGACAAATGGAGCAACATTCAGAAGTTTTAAGCTCTATACCTGGTTCTATCATTAATTCCTAGCCTCATGGGCTTAATGAACCATTCAGCTATCATTTGATTGTTATTCACATATCAAAATTATAGACAAGTCAAATAATACACAACCTAATAAACTATAGCATCTCCATGAATTTTATGCTGTTATTAAAAATGTAGTTTCTAAAGACTTTATAAAAACAGGATTATATTTATATCTAATGCTCAGTGTAAAAAGCAGGATATAAAATTTCCTGTACATATTGCAAAAGACAGGAAAGAAATATATCAGAGACTAACTGGAAAAGACTACATTATATGATTGCAACTATATGACATTCTGGAAAAGGCAAATCTATGGAGGAGTAAAAAAATTAGTGGTTTCCAGCGGTTGGGGGGAGGGAAGGATGACGCAGAGCAGAGGATTTTTAGGGCAGTGAAACTGTCCTTTATGATACTAAAATGGTAGATATGTCATTATACATTTGTCCAAACCCATAGCATGTACAAGACCAAGAATGAACCCTAATGTAAACTATGGACTTTGGCTGATAATGGTGTGTCCATGTAGGTTTATCGACTGTAACAAATGTTATCACTCTAGTGCAGGATATTGATCATGGGAGAGGCTATGTGTGTTTTGAGGGGATATATGGGACCTCTCTGTACTTAGTGCTCCATTATGCTGTACATCTAAAACTACAAGGTTTATATTAATTAAAAAAATGTTAACTGGCGCCATCTTGGCCAGTGGGACTATAGGTGATTTATTTTTTCTTGCAATTAAAAATACCTCCCTCCCCCAAACCAAAAAATAAACCCCATTGAAGTCATAAGTTCAAGATGAATGCCAACAAGATATTGGCCATGTCCTATCTGACCCACGCTTGATAGTTTCTTTTTTAAGTGGAAATATATTAGGCCTTAAAGTACAAAGATCACACTTTGCTCAGAAGATCAAAAACGGCAGTTGTACTCACCATCCTTGCAGATGGCTCCCATCTGACACATTCCTAAGTCTAGGAGATACCCACTGGGGCAGCTTGTACAGTTTTTGAACCCTGGACCATTGCACGTTAAACAGCTGGTGTCACATCTATGGGAAAAACATACAATTTGTCATCCTTTCACACATCAGGCACAAGAAAAGATGTGTTTACTATCAACCTCTTAATTTCTTAAGCTTAAGTCTCTCTTTGAAGATGACACAAAAATGTTTTCTTAAAGTAATTGCTAGGTTTGACAACATTAAAGAAAACCTAACAGGTAGATAGTATGATTTTATAAAGCAGTAAGCATGTACTTAAAAGAGATATATTACCTTAAAGGTTTACTGTAAAGGTTTTAAAGTGCTCCTCATGCAAAAAAAAAAAAAAAAATCAAAGATAAATTGTTCAAGTTTCAGGGCAGTGTCCATAGGTAAATGTTTGCACCTTATTTTATCATTAATAATTCTAAGTTCCATATTATTTATGAAGCCAGTCAAATAAGGAACCCAGTAACTAAATGCAGGACTTGAGGTGTGGATCCACTTACTTTTTGCAGGATTTATATCCATGCTCTGAAGAGTGGTCAAAGTAATAGCTGATACTACAGCTCTGCACACATCTTCCATCCTCCATGAAGTAGCCCTCTGTGCAGTTAATGCACCCATCAGCACCTGCCCCTGAAAAGCCAAACAAATGCAGGAAACAGAAACAAAACCTCAGAAGAGGTTGCATGATGGATTGCTTGTTGCAGTTTATGAAAATGCCGTTAATATGCTGTCATTTTAAGAGTTGTAATTCAGTATTTGTGCTTTTTTCTTACATTCCTTGGGGGAAAAAAAACCCGTTTTAAATTGAACCGATTTGCCAAGAGCATCTCATCTTTTGGAAAGAGAAGCAGATATCACTGGGGTTTTTAAGTTTCTCAATGAGAATAGGCTGCTGAGGACTGATTTTCAATGAGAATACAAACATGCATGATTAGTGGAAAAGAAATATGCTTCCCTAGCATTTGCTTTAAACATGTCAAGTGGGTTTGCATGAGTGATGGCTAAAAACAGATAAAGGCCAAACCAAAGCCAGAAGAATACACGGAAGGACTGGGGGAGAGGGTACCAGCACAAGTGGCACAGAAGCGGTGGCAGGGCTGACAGTCCTGGCCATTGAAGTATTGTCCGTCCTCACAGGCGATGGAACACCGGGATCCCTGCAGGCTGAAGACACAGACTTCTGTGAGCAAGGCAAAGAGGTCATGATTCCCCAACTCCATATGTAACAAATATAGCTTCCCCCAGAGACCTGTGGGTTTGGCAAAGCTTCAAAGCAGGGGAAATAGCCCTTGTACCCTCTTTATTTTTTTCCCTCTCGATGCCTACAATGCTTCTCTGTGCCTTATTATAATGTCTGTAGCATATACATGTGTTGCAAGCTTTGGGGACATTCCTTTGAATTGTTAGACTGGCCTACACATCTTACACCCTGGAGGTTTTAAGTATTTTATGGATAAAACAATCACATTACCTAGTAATATGCCTAACAATTCCCTGATATCCAGACCTACTACATAATAAATTTAAAAGTTGTTTCATAATTATAAGTGCAATAGGAACACATGGTAAATGAATTAGAACTGAATAATAGCACACAACCACCCTTACCCAAACTCCCAGGAGTAGCTTTTCTATTTTTGTTTTTAAGTGTTTCTGATTTACTTCTTGTTGGTTCCCACAACAGAATTCTAATATACTTTTGCCTCTGTTTCTTGATTTATTTTAAACTCTAATGAATAATTTAGCATAATTACCTACCTACATTTCTGCTTCCACAAACATCTCAACTTTTCTTAGTTATATTAATATTTAGTGTTTCTAGGCATTATCTGTACCACATTTTCTCTAGCTAGCACTCTTAATATTGAATGAGTTGCTAGAATGTCGAATGAGGAATGTATATTTTCTTCACTCTCTTAATTTTTATCAGCTATGATATTTCTTATAGTCTACTGACTGATTCTTAAAATTCAAAACAAATACATAAAATTTGCAATATTTAACATATAAATATCTCTCACTGAATAACTAAGTAGTATGACTACTACCAGGGTGAAAAACATGTGATTCTATGTCAGCCAATGGGTGATACCAGAAGAAAGGTATCTACAGTAAGCAACAGGGTCTGATGGGTTCTATTTTATTAGACACTTTATATTGCTCCAATTCACATCTGGACTTTGCTCTGTATATGGGTCATACCAATTTTATAAAGTAAAATTTATTTCAGTAAAGAAATATACCCAGTAAAGAAATTTGGAAAGAACAAAACCAAAGTAGATGAAAAAGAATCCCAAACAGTGCTGTTAATATTTTAATCTGTTTCCTTCCAGTATTTTATCCATAGATGTTTTTCCATGTTTGTTCTTACCCACTATTTAAAAATTTACAGGTCTCTTGAGACAAAATGGTCAACCCTAGAAGCCCCTAACAAAAATAGAGGGAGCCTCACGGAGACCGAGGGCAGCATAAGTGGAAGTGTACTCCATTCATAAATATCCTCACTGTCCAGAGAGAGCTGTCATTTACAAAGAGAATCCCTTCCCTTTCCAGAGAGCTGGAAAAAGGACAATTGCATCAAATAGATCCTTTTGTGGAAGGAGACAGGACCACCAAAAAACTTATCAACGTTTTTAAAAAGCTGCGTAGTTTTTCTAATACAACTCATTACTTCTGAGGTTGGCATTTATTCAGGAGACAGAGGCTGCACTGTGTGGGGAAGGAACAAACTAAGTGGGATGTGCAACTACTGTGAACCCTGAAGCTTTCTGCTGCTTCCACCATACAGGGCTGACATAGTTAACGGACCTGGTCCCATGAACACCTGGGTTCTTTCTGGGATAAGCCAGCTAGGTTAGAGCTATGCTTGTCCCACATGCTCTGGCATCCGTGGCTCCTGAGCACTTTAAATGTGACTAGTGTCGCCAAGGAATGGAATTTAAAATTTTAATTTCAATTAATTTCAGTCTAAGTTTTATAAATTGGCAGTTGATTCAGTTCTTGGAAAAATTTTGAGTAATTTTAGAACACGTTGGCTACTTTCAGCTAAATTTTATAAAATCTAAATACAGATCAAAAAAATTACTGTCTGAATTGAGATATGGTTTAGAGGTAAAATACACACCAGATTTCCAAGACTTGGTACAATAACAGCAAAAAAATGTAAAATATCTCACCAAGCATCTTTTATATTAATTACACATTGAAATGATAATATTTTGGATAGATTCAGTAAAATAATTTTTTTAAAGTAAACCTCACCTATATCTTTTTACTTCTTTTAATGTAGCTACTGGCATATTTAAAATTAACATATGTGGCTCTCATTTCTATTGGAGAACACTGGTTACCTTACTGTATAAATTGTTCCTTAAGAAATATAGAAAATAATCTTTATTAAATAACCTTTTATTTCTCATGGACCAATTGTGTATCAGACATTGGAATAAGTGCTCTGGAAATGTTATCAGTTAATCCTTATCATAATCCAGCAACATAGGGGTGATTATCACCATTTTATAGATGAGAAAATCGAAACTCAGAGTGGCTAAGTGACTTGGCCAAGACCACACAGCTGGTAAACAGCAGAGGGGGATTTTGGTCCATATCTATCTTCTTTCTTTTTATTATACCAATCTGCTCCTTCTCCAAAACGTATTAGGCTGACTAGACTGATATTTGTCAAGACTGTCTTGAGATGAAAGGTGCTAAGCAAACTAACACTGAAAGCAATTATGAAAAATAAGTAAAGCCACAAATTAATAAATCGAAATAAAAATGATGTTGTAATATTAACTAATGTGAAGAATTAAACCTGTCTAGACTCTAACTATTTCAACTCTGATCAAAGGTGGAAATAGAGGTACCATAAGTACTCAAAAGAGATTGAGTGCAGCAGACCTCTAGCTCTATGTAAACCCACATTCCAACTCCTCACTCAACAGAGGATGGTCTGACCTTCTCTATGGAAATCAAGAGACTGCCTAGTTCCCTTGAGGGGCATGTTGTTCTCTTACAGAATCTATCAACTATAGTAAGGTCCTCACTTAACGTCATCGATAGGTTCTGTGACTCAGTGAAATGATGTATAATTTGGGGCTGTATAAAATGATGTATAAAATGAGGCTAACTGATATAAGCAAGAGTTATTTGAGGACCTGCTGTATCTGGCTTTAGCAGTCATCCATTAAAGCCATCCATTCAAGGAAAACATCTCTAGGTGTTAAATCTATGTGCATACCATAGCATAATGGAACCAAACCTGAGGTACTTAAGAGCACGATTGAAATAATAATAAAGAAGAAATAATAAAGATAAGGGAACAGTTTCTGACCATCAAAAGAATGAATCAGGAGGATTAAAATTACCTACAGTAATTTTACTGACAGTAATCCTTGCCTGGCACACTGCCAGTTAAAAGGAATGAAGAAAGCTTTTCAGATGGCCATTTTTATTTATTTGTATCTGAGCCATCTTTTCTAAAGAGAATTTTATTTGATTTATAAACCTTCCTTAGTCAAGATGGCATTCAATTTTTCACATATAATGGTAGAGGTAATGTTAAGTAGCAATCAAATGTTTGAATAAAAGTCAAACCAGGTAAGAGGGTTATTTATATTGAGAAGCTCCTTGGACAGTGTTACTTGACTGTCTTACCTTAACCCATCCCTACATTCTGTACAGTTGTGGGATTCAGTACAAGTCTTGCAGTTTTCACTACATTTCCGGCAAAGATTTTTCTCTGTTAAAAAAAAAAAGTAACAAGGTTATAAATCAGTTGGTCAATTGGATTCCATAAAAGCATGTGGAGATATTCCAATGTTTGCTATACTACACATGGCCTTGAGCAGAAAATTGCTGGAAAAGCCCCACAGTCAACATTTGCTATCACTTCTCAGCAAACCAAATATAGGTAGGAATTGTAGCACTTACAAATACCTTAGAGACAGCCACCATTTTGCAGACAAGAGAACTACAGCCCACTTAATTCTTAGTTGAATACTTTATTAGCGTTTTCCCTCTTCTTCCCATTCTTTTTCTCAAGCAGGGTTTCCTAACTTCCAACAACAAAAATCCCAATGAAGCTGGAGCAATGCTACTATAAAAGGGTGAGAAGCAACGCTTGTGGCCGTGGAATGGCATGCTAGATCCCCGGGCTCACAGCTTTCAGGACTACTCTGATGAACTATACTAGAAAAGGGAACCTACATTTAAGATGGCAAGGTAAGAATTATTTCTTTCATTGTCTAGAATAGTGTCTTGTACTTTACAGCTACTGTGGAATTGATATCAATATTACATTTCAGATAATACCTGTATTCTGGAGAATAGAAATGTATTCGATTGAAGAAATACACTGTGAATGCTGGCTTTGTTTAATACCAAACACAGATCCCCATTAAGAAAAAAATGGCAAATGCATGATTGCTCTATAGTGTGAAAAACGGTGATTTATCATATTAAGTAAGACTTTTTACCTTAGGTGAAACTTTTCTGGAGACGTGATACCTTTTCTGAGATGCAAATAGATTATAACCACATTTATGTGTAGACTTGAATGAAGCTTTGTTCCTAGGCTTCTCTTCCTCTATCTGCTCTTGAAATGTTGGTATTCTTCAGAGTTCCACAGAGAAACAATGCTTTTATAGATCCCTATAAGGTCCTCCTGGAGGTCCATCTCCTTTCTCAAGTTTAAGCCCCTCGGCATAAAATATAAGTCTTTTACAACCTTTCGGTAGTTATCACATGGTCTCCCCTCACTGTGTCACCGAGAATACTGGACGTGGCATAGGATCTGTAGTCTGAGGACCTAGATTTGCATTCTGTTTTCTGCATTTCCTGTTGGAAGGTTCAAGGTCTTTGTTCGTCCATTTATTAAATTCACGTTACAATAATGTCTACCTCTCAGCCTGTCTTGAGGACTTAATGAAATTATTCAAGAGAACTGTATGAATTTGAAAGCACTGTAAATGTGCTGTCAATAATTATTACTAGTCATGCTCATACATGATCACTATGTTGTATGTAAATGAACCCACTGATGAGGAAACTTTAGGCAATAACAAAAGACAACTACACAGAAGAAGAGAGATGCATAGACCACTCTTATCAGCAAAGTAATTGTTTGAGCCGCCTTCCTTAGAACCAAATTTCTTTTCCAAGGCTCATCCTTCTTGATAGAATTTTTACTTTTTTTATTTTCAAGGAATACCGCTTATTTCTGTGGATCTCTTATTAACCCTCCCCTCCCCCACTTTCTCCTTTCTTCATCAAGTTGTAACTCATATTCCAAATTTTGGGGAAAATAAGAACTACAGGGGAATCCCCACCCATTGCTCCAGGGTACACTGAGAGAGCCCATCTGCCACGTAAAGGAATGCCTGCCTTTGAATCAAGAGAGAATTTGACTTCTTTAAAAGCAGGTGTATTCACTTTAGCATTGTTGCCTCATTTAAAAAAATAAAAAAAAACAACAACTTTTGTTCCTTTACTCTTGGGTTTTCTTCTTTCTTAGGTTGTACAGAAACATGAAATTTTAGTGTCACCATATACCATGGTGGGATACCCTTCTTGAGACAAACTATCGAGAATTCAGAAATAAAGCAAAAGTAACTGCAGCCCTTTTCAGGGTTATCCCAGAGTACTAACAGGTAGGCACGCCCAAGGATTATTTAATTCTCCAGAGAATGTACCTTTGTCTGTTTACTAATGATAGATAATTAGGACCCAAACTCTGTGAAGTACATGTTAATTTATAGATTTTTGTTTGGTAAAGTTGCAAATGATATCTATCCATTTGAAAAAATAAACTAAAAATTCTAGTTGTAGTGGCATGTAGGAAAGTATTCAGTTTAGTCTCTAACTCAGCAAACGGATTTCATTTTGCCTTTCCTCGTGGACTACAACACTCGATAATCTCTGAACCTATTTGTTATCTTGTAGTTTCTCTCATTAATGGGTTAAAAAAGTATAAGTGTTCATTCTACATTTACATGAAAGTCATGTCTTGAAAACTTTTTGAAAAGTATACTTTGCTATCATATAGGCCTGGTGCTTTTGGTTAGTGTGCAGGAAAGAGCAGGCCTGGTTGCTATCTTCTGAAAGCCTGCTTGTAAGGTTGGTAATTTAGGTTGGGAACATAGATTGCAGGAGGGTTTACTCCATTCTTACTGATAAGAGATGCCTAAACGGTTTGTACAAACAATATGGTTCATGCTGAACACGAACTTTCCTTCTAGAGTCTGGAATTTTGTTAAGTGCCCGTCAGAAGATGCCTTCCTGACCCAATAACAACTATGGGCACCGAGACCCTAAGGAGGTTCCCTGGTGGACTACATTTCACACATGTTGTCACACATTGTTGCTGAGGAAACCAAATGTATCCTGTGTGACTCCACTGGGAAAAAACTCTTGGAAGCTTAGGCCCGGCTTCCGATGGAGTTTGTCCCATGAGCCTTTTCCCTTTGCTGATTTTACTTTGTATTCTTTTGCTGTAATTAATCATAATTGTGCATATATGAGCACAACTATTAGGTTGGTGCAAAAGTAATTGTGGTTTAAAAGGTTAGAAAAATTGCAAAAACCACAATTACTTTTGCACCAACCTAATAATATGTTGAGTCTTATGGGTACTCTTAGCAAATCACTACCTCTGGGTAGTGGGCTTGAGGACGCTCAGTTAGTTACAGGCATTTTTACATAAATTCTTCTTTTACAAAACAATTCTAAATTGTTCTCTTTAAAAAATTGGCTAGATCCTGGCTGATATTAAGCAAGGCCTCGATTTCATTGAGGAGGAATATTCCTCCCAAGGTCATGCAAATGAAAACCTTACATTTGTTCTCTAAAACACAAATATTTGAAATCAACTCACTGGTGTCCTGATATGATCCGTCAGGGCAGTGAGTAACACAGCTGTTGGTTTCTTCATTCAGGAAGTATCCATGTTTACAGGACAGGCACTGGTCACCATGGCTGCCAAAGCAGGCCTCGCAGTTGGGAGCACACTTTCTGCATCGCTTCTTGTCGGCGTGGTAGTGGCCAGGGGGGCAGCTGGAGACACAGATTCTGCATTGTGGGATGATAAGAAAGAAGGGCAACGTCACCAATGACTGAGTCCTCCAAATAGCTGTCCTTGGTCTCAACATCCTTTTTAAACCATGATGGTAAGTAACAGCACATCCAAAGGGCCAAATTCTGTTGGTTAAAGCATTTTCCTGTGTTGGGTGCTGAAGTAGCAATCTAGTTACACAACACCAAATCCACCAAGGTGTTTCTTGGTCCAAACCACCTTCCAGTTTGGGTCTAGCTCTTTAAAGGGGATGATGGTTAGCAATTGAGTCTCAAGAGGAAAGTTATGGCATTGAGTTGAAGGGAAAATATGTGGGAACCATGATTTTATTCAAAAAGGTCACCAATAAGGGGTTACTTCTATTTTTGTGTGTGTATCATATGGAGTGTGTATGTGTGGGGTTGACAGTGGTGGTTTTTTTTTGTTATCCAAATTAATATAAATATATTTAAATTTATGTTGCTTATGATAAACTTTTTTAGAAATAACTTCCTTGTTTAATTGAAGGACAGGCTTTATTTATTCACTCAACAAATATTTACTGAGTACCAATTAAATGGCAGGCTTTTTGCTAACAAGTCTCAGAGAGATAACAGAGGTGCAGGGATAGCCAAGGGCCTTTCCTTTAAGGAATTTAAACTCCAGCATGGATGTAAACAGGAATCAGGACATGTCTGTGTCTGTCTGGATGAATGGAGTGTGGAATCACCACAAGTCAGACCCCTATAGTGAGTTTTTGCCTGAAGGAAGAGGGAGAAGGTGGCAGGCAGTGAAAGTCATGGCTGGAGAGCATAGCCTCTGAGGGGACAGTCACTGTTCCATGGCCCTTACCTTTAGACACATACTTGCAGAGTTTGCGGCAGAAGCCAGGGGCTCAGAGGCACACGGTCCAAGGAGGTCTTTAGTGCCCAAAACGCAACAGTGAGGATGAACAGCGACTAGCACCTTTGCCACATTAAGGGCTTGCACATGGGGGAATATGGGAGAGCATCCATTTGGCCCATGCACTGACATTTTCACAAAGGGAAAGTGCAGCTGTAGCATCAAACATCAACAGCATGGAAAAGCATGGAGGGGAAGACCAGGCATGTGTATAGATATGTCTCCCCCCCCATCCTTCCAAATGTGAGAAAGACATTTGCAGTATTATAGCATGTGTGTATTCCTTGCTGTTGAGTTAGCTCTGAGTCCTAGTGACCTGGTAAATGCGTGATGTCTACAATGTCCTGTCCTCAACAGCTCTGCTCAGCTTCTGTAGACTCATGCCTATGGTTTCTTTTCTGGAGTCAATCCATCTCCTATCTGCTCTTCCTCTTTTCCTGCTGCCTTCTGTTCTTCCAGCATTAGTATCTTTTCCCAAGAAGCCTGCCTTCTCATGACATGCCCAAAGTAGGATAGCGTCAGTTTTGTCATTTTTGTCCCTAACAATGATTGAGGCTTAATTTGCTCTGGAACCCACTTGTTCGTCTTTCTGGTGGTCTAGGGTATCCGTAGAGCTCTCCTTCAACACTATATTTTAAATGAATCATTTTTTTTTTCTTTACAGGTACATTTTGTGTTTTGTGATTCAGTATTGGTTTCACCATGTGACTTAGACAAAGAGGCAGTGGGCTTGTGCAGCAGCATCTTGCCTGTGAGTAGGTCCGGAACACGGGGATGTCTGGACCACGGTGACCCTGCGGGAACTCCTGGAAATACGTGGGGCGTGGTGTGGAGGATCTGACTCGGCCTGTCTCTTACCTGGTGTTGTTTTTCAGCTTGTAGTAGTAGTGCAGACAGTCATTGCAGTGGTCCGGTCCTGGCCCGTCACAGCCGACCTCACTGCACTCAGGGTCACAGGGACCTTTCCAAAAGAAATGAGAACAACACTTAGAAAACAATGATTTGAAGTACTTTGGCTTTACCTTGACTTGGGTATAAATTTTTTTTTTCTATCCAGTGAAAGTTTCTTTAAGATAGAAGGATAATATAATGCTCAATGTGGCGGTAAGCCCAGAGATAAACGCTACACATTTTTTGGGGAAACCAGTTACCTAAGTATCAAGAATGTACATCCTAGTCATGGCCTGGTCTTTAAAGCACATATGGCTGCCTTGTGGGAGATAACAAAAATTTCAGAATTCAAATGAACAATGCCACTGTAGCAACTGGGAAAACACCAACTGCAATTAAAAATGCATATTGATAAAAATGTCAGATTTATAGAAAAATGAGAAGTTAAGCTGTTGACAAAAAAGGAAGAAAAAGATTATTATTCAATCTTGGACCAGCTTGCCTGTCTCCTCCAAGGTCATTAACGCCACTGAATACCTCTGCGATACCGTAGCTAGCAAGAAACATCATTATGGCATCTGGCACAAGCTTCGCAGTTTGTAGTCTTGGATTACAAAACAGGTACTTCAGGCACAGATAATAGATTTAAAATTGCATCCTACCCATACGCCAATGGGCAACTCAACAAAAGAAAACTATACATAAATTTTAGAAATGCGAGCAAGCTTAAAGAATTCCAGACTTGGCATGAAGGCTCCTAATCTCTCTTGTTACATATTCTTTGATACAGAACTAGAGAGAATGCATAGTCTGAAAAAAATGCCAAAAAGATGGAGCTATTTGGTGATTGACGAAAAGCTTTCTAATGACATGTGATAGTTATAGACATTTTGCTTTATTGAACTAACTCCCTTTTTCCTTGTTCTCCATATTTTGGGACATTTAGCCTCTCAATCTTCAAGCTCTTTCCCACTGAAAATTCACGTGATTTTAACTAGCAATAAACATATTGCATGTAATGTACAAACAGTAAGTCAATGGTGCCAGAAATGTTTTAAGCCATACTTACTTTAATCAAAAGGACTTACTGTGGAACTTTGGTCTCCTTTAGTTATTATGTGACTATGTTCTACAGTTACTGAATCACAGGAACATAAAATGGTAGAACTGGGGAAGAGAGACTCAGAGAAAAATATAGTAGTCAAACACCCTCACTTTAATGATGAGAAAACAGATTTTCCAAGAGTTACATTGATTGCCCAGTATCATACAGCTAGAAGAGTTGGAATCAACATATGTCCTGATTCTTAGTCCATGTCTCCTGCTTAGAGTAAATCATGTACTGGAGATGACCTTTTGATCTGAATGGAAATGAGTCATTTTGAAATTCTGCAAACTTGAAATATGTTTCTGATTAATTGCAACAAGAGTCATTTGATGGCACTGTTTACCTCTATTTTCCCAAAAGCCTTAAAATTGATATCTAAACTAAATTCCATAGTTAGTACAACTTGGGACATTTCAGCTGTCTTCTGCTATGATACTCGAAAAGTGTGTGCCTGCTGTGTAAGGGTTGAAGTTCAGCTGGCTCTGAGTACCCTAGTCCCTGGAATTCAATGATACAGTACAGGGATCTGGTTATGATAATGCCATCTGTGCCTCTAGGCTAGGGGTGTCCAAACTGCGGCCCACAATCCATTTTTTATTGGCCCGCAGCAAATTCCAAAAATATATTTAGTTTACTTAAATAAACCAGGTGAGGCAATACGTACTTCACCTCGAGTGAGTGGCCCGGCTGTTTGTGTGTTTTACCGCATATGGCCCTTGGTGAAAAACGTTGAAAAAAGTTTGGACACCCCTGCTCTAGGCAGCCCGACTTCTTAATAAAGGTGAAAATCATAGCTCAGAAGAAAAGAAGTCATGGGTGGCCCTAAATTTTCACCAGATGATTTCTACAATTAAAAAGCCCTCCCAAAACATTTATTTTTGATATGTGCCAAGGGGTCTGCATGGCAACTTCACATACTGTTTCTTTCATAATCTTAAACTGTCCCAGATGCAATTTAGTATTTTAGGTTGCAGTATAATAACGAAACAATTGTTTTTGTTCTCTCACAAGTGCCAATATGGACATTTTGAAGATGTAATGAGAAAAAACCCACAAAGATGTGTAACTGTTCAGAATTTTAACATTATCAAAATTTTAATTGGAAACATACCATAAGGCACATAGTAATAGGTTACTCTTATATTCCATTTATGTTTTTAGATCTATTTTCTCTTAACAGAGAAGGCAAAATGGTCTGATAGTTATAACATGAATACTAATGTTACAAGCTCAAAGCAAAATAAGGAAAGCTAACAGAGTCTAGCTCTGGTTAGCTCAATTGGTCTGAATTATCTTAGCTTATTATTGGTTCTGTAATACTACCTGTTTAGAATAAAAGGTACTACATACATATTTAAGTTATTCTGTTATGGTTATAAACAAAGTACTTTTATCTTTAGTATCTATAAAAAGAATCTCAGAGAGCTACAGGAAAAAATATTTCTCCTTTAAAGGTACAGTAAACTGCTATTTACAAACAGTTCTGCATTAGGAGAAGCTTTGCTCATTAAGTGTCATATTTTAGAAGGATTGAATGCTTCTGGAAACGGTAGCCAATGCAACAAAACAGGAATCAGAAATATATTGGGGAGGAGAAAAACAATTTGCAGATGATATGGCTACAGTACCTAAATTGTCTCAAAAAATGAACTTAGAACGTATGAATTGGTAAGAGAGTTAAGCCAAATGGTCAGATAGTTATAAGATAAATATGCAACAGCCAACAGATTTCCTAATTTCCAGCATATTAACTAGGTAGAAAATATGGAATATTTTCCATTACAATAGCAATGAGACCGAAAATAGGAATAACACTAATGAGAATACCACTACATAAAATTAAAATATTTCAGTAAAATAAAAACATGGTCTATTGTTTTGAATGGAAAGATTATATATTTCAAAAACAGTTCATCCATTAGAGTGAATGTAAATTCAAATTACATTCCAATGGGATTTTTAATGGGGAACTTAAGACTTGCTATGAAAAGAAGCAGATATATATTCATCATATTTTAAAATATATCATGATATTAAAAAAGTGTGGGTGCTATTGGCTTAAGAATTATTAGTTTGATAAATCGGAAAAGGTGGTACCATAAGAACTTAGATATATTTTTATAAAGGAAATATCCTAAACTATTAAAAGAAGGTAACTCAGCCAATGATATTAGTCTATTTGGAAAACAAAGACAGAACTTCACTTCACACCTATATAACATAAACCAAAATAAGTTCCAGATGAATTAATGGCTGAATGTAAAAATCAGAGATTATAAGAAATTCATGTGACTATTTAGCTGATTTTAGGGCTAAAACAACGATTTTAAAAAATCACAAATGTTATTATCTGAAAATATAAACCTTACTCTCCAATTTTCTTCGTCTGTCAAAACAACACAAAACAAAAACTACATTTCAGAAGCAAGTGATAATTAAAAAATGTTTTCAGCAAATATGAGATAATGTGAGAGACAAGAACATACAAAGAATTCTTATAAATAGATAAGAAAATTGCTGCCAGTTTGAACAGAAAATTGCTGCCAGTTTGAACAGAATGGGTAAAAGACACTTTTATTTAAATCAGAGAACTACAGTAAGTCCTCACTTAAAGTCGTTGATAAATTCTTGGAACTGTGGCAAAAGAACATATAAGGAAATCAATTTTACCATAGGCTAGTCGATATAAACAAGAGTGAAATTCCTAACTCATCAATGTTATAACAAAACAACGTTGAATGAAACAACGTTATCTGTCGACCAACTGTACAGAAAAAAAAATGTTTAGATTTACTAGCAATCAAAACTATAAAAATTTGAAAGTGTTCTTTTCTTTTTTTAGACTTTTCCTTCTACTCAATACCGGCAGGAATGAGTTCAATAAACACATAGCTGTCACAGTGCAGACTGGTATATCTTTGTCTGGAAAGCAATGTTTTAAAATTTATCCAAGTCCTAAAACTGATTATTCCATTTGATGCAATAATTCTCAGAAATAATTACAGGTATAGACAAAGACTGATTAATAATGATGTTCATCCAAACCTTGTTTAAACTAGTGTAAAACTCTAAGCAAACTACGTATCTTGAGTCATGGATTAAATATATTACAATGTGATCACAGGATGGACAATTAAGAGCACAGGGAAATATGCTCTTAAGATCTTTAATGGAGAAAAGAATAAGAAAACTCTATATACAGTGTGGTTTTAGCTTTGAAGGAAAAACACATGGATATTTGTGTATATGAATATATACATACAAATATTTGAGGGGATAGAAAAGAAGATGACGGAAATATATTAGAATATGGGTGGAAGTTTGTCTCTGCATGGTGGGATGCATGAGCTTTCTTTCCTTAGCCTATGTCCCTGTAGGAAGTCAGCTCACCTGCATAATCCTCTGTGCCATAGTCATCGGTAGGGTCCTCCACTCGGCTATAACGGACACGCTCCACTTTAGGAAACTCGTTGGTTGGTGAGTATGGCTGCACAGAGGTGCCGTAGAGTACCAAAGACCATTCTTTCAATTTACCTTGGGAAACAATAAAACCAAATCATGATCAAACATTTACTCTTTAGCTTCATAATTTCTTTAATTCCTTCTTACCTAAGAAAAAGCATCAGTAGAAGAATTGTGGGAAGCAGATTCATATGAATCATTGCATCAGGTACAGGGCTAGAAAGGTATATTTGCCATTGTTTGCAGAGTTATTAACTATTTATTCACACAGCACATATTTACCGAGCACCAACTACAGGACAGGCCTTAATTTAATCAGTATTCATAGGAAGACCAAGAAACAAACACAGCTCAGCTTGCTGGGCTGAATTTCAAATTATGGTTATTGAAGAGAATCCTAGAATTTTACAGAGCTTTTGTTTCTCTAGGTAGAAAAGTCTTATTTGAATTTGACACAAATGTTTGGTGATACCTGACTTGTTTATCAGTAAAAAGATAACAACAACTGTTTTGTTCCACCGGATTCCTGACTCAGTCATTCGATGTTATCCTGTTTATATTATCCCATAGAGTAATATTATCCCTATTTATATTATCCTGTAGGCCTGTACTGTCCAATCACAGCCACTAGACACCTGTGGCTATTGAAATTTAAATGAACTAAAATTGGAAAATTAAGTCCCTCTAACTACATGTCAATTGCTCAGTAGCCAAGTGTCTTTGGTGAATACTGTAATGGACAGCACAGATGTAGAACCCTTCAACACTGCAGAGTGTTCTACTGACCAGCGCTGCAATAGAGCATTTTCTGGTCAAGGGTGCCTTGACCAATGAGACAAACGACAAGTGTTTACCCTCATCTGGATGGTATGCTCACAAGGAACACTGTGCTTTAGTTTTAGTCCATATTCATTTATTTCTTAGATTTATACAACTGAAGTCTTTAATGCAAAAAAAACAAAAACAAAACACAAAAAACCACATACACACACACACACACACACAACAAAACAAATGAAAAACTGCCCCCAGGCCATTAAGTTTAATCAGATTCACATAAAAAAGAATTGACCATAAACAGAAATTAGTAAGAGAAAACCATTAAAAACATGGAAATATGCTGGCAGAAAGGATACTCCTTAGGACCCGTCCCCTCCTTGGCTTAAAACAAAGAATCCAGGCATGGTCCAGGGCTAGGGCTCTACTACAGCCAGAGAATGGTGAACTTCAGGTGTTACCTAATTCATCTATTAGCATCTATCATCACCATCAAATTGATGCTTACCATTTCTAAGTGCTTACTACTGTGTTTCCCCCCAAATTAGACCTAGACGGACCATCAGCTCTAGTGCGTCTTTTGGAGAAAAATTAATATAAGACCCGGTCTTATTTTAATACAAGGATGTCTTATATTTTAATATAAGACCAGGTCTTAATATAATATAATATAATATAATATAATATAATACAATGTAATATAATATAATGTAATACCGGGTTTTATATTAATTTTTGCTCCAAAAGACGCATTAGAGCTGATGGTCTGGCTAGGTCTTATTTTCGGGGAAACACCATATACGCTAAGTAAGTTTTATCCCGTTAAATGTTCATAACAAGATAGGTACTTGTATTCCCAATATAGTTGATATAAACAATGATGAAGAAACTGAGGCATGGAGGTTGATAACTTTCCCAAAGGCAGTCAGAGGACAGACTGATGTGAAAACCCATCTGGGGATTCCAGTTTAAGATGGCAATATAGGAAGATCCTGAACCCACCTCCTCCCATGGACACAGCAAATTGGTGGCTACATATGGAACAATTTCCTCTGAAAGAAACCCCAAAATCAGCTGAGTGGCTCCTATACATTGGGCAAACAAGAATAAACCCATATCCAAGCGGGTAGGAGAGGCTGAGACACAATCTCACCATAAATCCCACTGCTGGTTTGGTGACCAAGAAATGGGAAGGAACTCGAAACCCCAAGCTTCTCCCTGAGGAGCAAAAGGTTTGAACTCCACATTGGGCAACCCAATTTTTAAGACCAGCACCTGAGAGAGGAGCTTCCTCCCCTTACCCCCCCAAAAAATCCAGCTTTGAAAACCAATGCAGCTTATGTAAACAAGTCCTGCAAAGCTATAGCAAACTGAGAAACAGTTCTTAAAGGGCTCCAGTGGACTCACCCATCTCAGGGCCCAGTACAAAGATAGCTGACTGAAAAGCACCTGGACTTTTTGTAAAACAGGCTTATTTGCTTATTTTAAATCACCTGCCTGGGGGCGGGCATCTAATTTAACATACATCTAGAGGTCTACTGAAATACTCTCCAAAGATGGAGCCCAGCAGGTGCCATCTTTGCACTCTCCCTCTGCCTCACTGGTATCTATCTTCAAGAAAGGAGTTTGTACTTTTATCTGGCACTGCAATTTTTGAGGCTGCCACCCAGGAGACACCTCTCGGTTGCCTGTCTCTAGTGACCAGCAGGGCTTATACTTGCTGGTCCCATAGGACTGCAAAGAAAATTGACAAGCCTTTAGTTAAGATTCACTAAGGAGAAATAAGAGAGAAATCAAATAAATAAAATCAGAAGTGAAAGAGGAGATGTTATAACAGATACCACAGAAATAAAAAAAGGATCATAAAAGACTATTATGAACAATTATACACCAACAAATTAGACAACATAAAATAAATGGATAAATTTCTAGAAACATACAACCTACCAAGACTGAACCATGAAAAAATAGAAAGTCTGAACTGACCAATTAAAGGTAAAAAGATTGAATCAGTAATCAAAAACCTCCCAACAAACAAAAGTCTAGGACCAGACAGCTTCCCTAGTGAATTCTATCAAATATTTAAAGAAAAATTATACCAATCCTTCTCAAACTCTTCCAAAAACAAAGAAACAAAAAATAGAAAAGGAGGATACACTTCATAACTCATATGAGGCCAGCATTAACTTGATACCAAAATCAGACAAGGATGACAATATTCCTGATAAACACAGATGTAAAAATCCTCAATGAAATTATTAGCAAACCAAATTCATCAACAGATTTAAAAGATCATACACCATGATTAAGTGGGATTTATTCCCAGGATGCAAGGATGGTTTAACATTTGAAAATCAATCAATGTTATCCACCACATTAACAAAATGAAAGATTAAAATCTTATTACCTCAATAGATGTAGAAAAAGCGTTTGACAAAATTCAACATCGACGTGTGATAAAAACTCTCAATAAAGAGGATATAGAGGGAACATACCTCAACATAGTGAAGGACATATATGATAGCTAACTCAATGGTAAAAAGCTAAAAGCTTTGCCTTTAAGATCATGAACGAAACAAGGATGCCTGCTCTTGCCACCTTTCGTCAACACAGAATTGGAAGTCCTAGCCAGAATAATTAGTCAAGAAAAAGAAATAAAAGGCATACAAATCGAAAAGAAGTAAAACTGTCACTATTTGCAGATGACATGATATATATATCCTTAAATACACCACCAAAAAACTGTTAGAACTAGTCAACAAATTCAGTTTCCCAGACTCTGTTTCCTTCACTCACAATAGTTCTCACAGAGTGGCCCAGGGAGGTGTGGCTTGGTTTCTATGTTGGGACTCACAGTTAATAAGCTGCTCAGCCTTGCTACAGAGGAAGCTAGATTGGTAGACATAAATATAAATATATATGGGTATATAAATGACTGTCCATCCCGTCATGCTGAGCGGCAGTCTTTTTGCTAGTTGGGAGAGAAAACTTTGCCCTGGTTTTTCCAATAGACTGACTGATTGATATACTCTCTCCCTGGGGGGATCTGTTAAGAGCTCAATTAACCCTGGGCAGAAAAATGCTAGTCACAGGATTTTCACAAAAGTGGTCTGATAATTCTCAACATGACTCTTGTCCCAAAGACCTTTTTAACCTGACAATATCACTTAACCCAAAAGAGAAGGCAGCAGAGAGATAAGCAACAATTCTGTTGCTAATATCAGTCCTCAGTAGTCAACAGAGAAATGCAAATCAAACCCAAAATGTGATATCATCTCACACCTGTTAGAATGGTTATTATCAAAAATGTTAAGAAACAATAAGTGTTGGTGAAGATGTGAAGAAAAGTTAAACCTTGTGCTGTTGGTGGGAATGTAAAGTGGTACAGCCACTATGGAAAATGGTATGGAGGTTCCTCAAAAAATTAAAATAGAACTACCATATGGTCCAGCAATGCCTCTTCTGGGTATTTATCTGAAGAAACAAAAATACTAACTCAAAAAAATACCTAGACCCTCATGTTTACTGCAGCTTTATCTATGATAGCCAAGAAATGGAAGCAACCTGTTCCCATCAATTGATGAATGGATAAAGAAAATGTGGTACATATTACACACATACACACACACACACACACACACACACACAGAGGAATATTAGCCATAAAAAAGAAGGAAATCTTGCCATTTGTGACAGCATGATGGACTTTGAGTGCATTATGCTAAGTGAAAGAAGTCAGAGAAAGACAAATACCATATGATCTCACTCACATGTGGAATCTTAAAGAAAACAAAACCAAAAACGACGCACACAGAAGAACCAAGCTTCACAGATACAGAGAACAGGTTGTGGGTTGCCAGAGATGGGGAACAGGGGTTTGGCAAAATGGGTGAAAAGGGTCAAAAGGTACAAACTTCCAGTTATAAAATAGTAAGACCTGGGGATGTAATGTATAGCATGATGACTAAGTTAATAATACTGTATTGCATATTTGAAAGTTGCTAAAAGTAAATGTTCAAAGTTCTATCACACACACAAAAAATTGTTACTATGAGGTGATGGATGTTAACTAGACTTATCTGTGGTGAACACTTCACAATATACACAAATCTCGAACCATTTTGTGGTTCACCTGAAACTAATTATGTTATATATCAATTATATCTCAATTAATAAAAAACATTCTGGATCCAAATCCTGTGATCTTAAACCATTATATAATAACACTGCCTTTCTGTTCATTTCCGGAAGTTTAGGAACCTGATAGTTAAAACCGAACATATTCTGTGCCGCATTGTTTTCTGACATTTGCTTTGGGCCAGTATGTTGGTTAACATGTGGTTTGTCCTCTGTCAGCTTTTCTTTGGATTCACTTGTTAGGGAATATTCTTTTCATAATCAGGGTGTTGTTTGGTCTGAGAATTTAAGTAGTGGCAAGAAATGAATGACCACCTGAAACTGATGACCTAGCTGATTGTCTTTAGGTTGCAATGCAGAAGAGAACCCTCTTTCCTTACAGTGTCTCTCAAGTGTACAAGTGGAGCATGTAACACAAGGACGTCACAGGAAATTCAATCCATCAGTCACACTAAGACCTCATTCATTCAACTTACAATTTTTTTGGATCTAAAAATTTACCCTCATAAGTGCTTTGAAGAATGCTGCCTCATAATCAATTATTTCCCTTACTGTCATTTCTGAAGTACATCATTAGCCCAGTGAGGATATCCTTGCTGGGTAATCCATCTCTTTTACTTTTCACTTATTATGTAATTTTATTTCCTTAGAATCTCTGCCACAAATCACATTAAATACAGCCATATTTGAGCCATCATTCCCCCTACCACCACTTTTATCACTTGCTAAATTCTGTAGATTTTGCAGTTGATACTGCAACATTCTGTTAAGAAATAGCTGTGTAAATACAGAATGAGAAAAATCCATTCTAGGTACTTGCTAACATATAAACGCATTCTGCCCAAAGTATAAAACCCACAATAAGCTTAATGTGCAACAAAACAAACAAAAATACTCCTGATGGTTTTGTTAATATGTATTTAAGTACATACACACGCGCCAAAGTCCCTTTCCAAAGTTGTAACTAATCCTGAACCAAAAGGTTGGTTGAAGGAAAGATACTCGAAGATCATATGTTTCTATTAAAAAAAAACATCTCTAAAATGATTGGAGGGGACTGGGGTTAACCATGAACATTTATAAAGGAGAAGTCAATGCTATGACTATAGACTATCTAGATTATCTTGGCTACTGCAGAGAGCTTTCAACACAGGGAATCCTAGTAAACTGGATAGACTCTGAATTCCTTGAGGGCAGAGAGATTTATATTCATAGCCCCTAACTCTTGCACACAAATGCCAGATCAACCAGTAGTGTTCCCCTAGGGCAGTTTGCTCGCTTGGAAAGAACATTTTATCACTGACATTCTTTAGAATTGCTGGTGTATGGTGATAACAAAGAGCAGAATCACTTTTAGTTTTATCACTGTCCTAAATTCTCAACAGAGAAAGCACCCCTGATGTCTGTACTCTATGCTGTATCTCCTGCCCCGAAACTTGGTACACAATTGCCATATTTTGACAGCGTTTATTTCTCTGGGATCTCTGGACACATAAGAGCCCTGTAGTGACACCTGCTGATGGCTCAACAGGGAGCCACCCTTTGGTCAGTGCAGCACAGCCCTGTCACCACACTGCCATTGCCCCTGAGTACCGACTCCATGTGTCTCCACGGGCATAGGGTTAAAAGAGGAGGGAAGGAGAAAGGAAGGTCCTGGGAACTAAGTATACGATAAACAAGTGAAAACGTCTTTGATTTCTGGATAAAACCTTGGCAACCATTATATTCAGGCTGATGCTGGAGGTCAGCTGGACCCAGATACTCTTTAACAAAACTTTATCTTTTTCATCGTGACCTTGCCACCATGATGGTTTTAACCTCTCTGGTTATGGGACCGCTGTGGTAACACAGATGAACCACATCACAGAATTAAGAAAAAGAGATGGCCAAATTACGTGGTCAAAAATGGATCTCTCAGAATGAGTAACTGGTGGACACCTGTGTTCACCTCTGTATTGTGCTGTGTGCCTCCTCCCTACGCAGCCCACCGTACCGAATGGCATACACCTTTATAGTTAATTAAAGAATGTCTGGGTTAATTTATTCTGCCATCAGGAGAGGGCTAGAATTGGATGTCAGTCCTAAAATCATTCTCAGGTCTGATTCTTCTGCAAATGGACTGGACAGAGCATTGAGAAGCATGAATTTTTCAGGCAATTGAAGATGTGTCCACAGCTGCTGGGCGGGGAAGCTGGGTTAGTTATCAAACAGATCATTTGTTACTGAGCCAAGTACCCAATAAGGCTCCATCATAGGCAACATAGGCTACTGCAAAAAATTGTTCAATCTCCCACCCCATGCTGCATTTGTACTTTCCCTTTTATTAGGTTACAAACAAGCTTCCACGAAGAGGGAAATAGGACATAAGCAGCAACAAGAGCCTGAGACCACCTTAAAAGACCTCTGTTAACATCATAATTCATATGTTTTGCCTATCAAGGTTTCCTTTTTCCTTAGCTCTTGGGTTCACGTGGGGCAGAATACCATCACTCATTTTCTTTAGTGTTAACCAGTTTAGCTGGCATAGGCCAGCTTAGTATCTGGCCTGCTCTGAAATTTAAATGTGGAGTAGTAAACTCATAAAACAGACAACTGAGGAAATCTGTTTCCTCTTGTGATCAGGCTGTTTAATCCGTTGCAGGTGGACATGGCTGGCTTGTTTATGGACAAAGAAATTAAGGGAAGCTGGTGAGAGATGTGGATCCTATATTCTGAAAACCAATCAATAGCTGTCATGTTTTATCTTGCACTTATATCTAAACATTTATTTCTTATCCTTAAATTATTATCTCTGAAATCATAATCTTGAGAACTGGAGTATATGCAGACAACTCAACACACAGGATCACATGGAAAAGAATGATGTTGACATATGAATGTGAAACACTCCTTGGCCAAAATAGACTCCATCATGTTTTTTACACAGCAACCCAAATTATAGAAAGGAAGTTCTCACCTGGAGTCTTGAAGTTCCTCAGCTGAGAGGGAGTGTCATAGACTTCAAGGATCCAGTCACCAGCAGCTCGTTCTCCCCAGCAATGAATGGTCATGAACTCCCAGTTTTTAAATCCTTCCATGGAATGATCAAAAAGCCTGAGAGAGAACCATTAAAAATTATTTTATCTATTATTTAAAACCCAGTTAGGGTCAAGTCAAGGCCATGATTAAAGATCTCTTTGTATCCATCAGTCTGTTCAGCTCAACAATGGCGGTTGTAGTCGTCTACATCACTGATTAGTAGATCCAAACATACATCATTTATTATTCCCCCATAAGGAACTGGGCATGGGGCTGGCCATGCAATAGCAAATACAGAAGGCATAACCATTTTGGAATCAGGGAAACTAGGTTGAGACTTTACCCACAAGACTGATTGTACCAAGTGTTGAAGATGTGATGCCACAGAACTCCTTACACTGTTGATGGGAATACAAAACGGTACTGCTGCTCTAGAAAACAGTCTGTCAGTTCTAACCACACAATCCCCCTCCGAGAAATGTATCCAAGAGAAGTGAAGACATATGTCCACTCAAAGAACTCTACGGGAATGTTCACAGCAGCTTTATTCATAAAGGTCAAAAACTGTTAACGACTCAAATGTCCTTCAGTGGGTGAATGGATAACAAATTACAGTATAATCATACAATGAAATACTACCCAGTAATAAAAATTAATGAACTACTAATAAACACAACACCATAAATAAATTTCAAAAGCACTAAGCTGAATGAAATAAGTCAGATACAAAAGACTACATACTATATGATTTAATTTCTATGACATTCTAGAAAAGGCAACAGAAACAGATCAGTGGTTATCAGGCACTGGAGGGAAGTGGGCGGGCCATGGTGGAAGTTTTGGGAGTGATGGAACTGTTGTATATCTTGAAAGTGATGGTGTATGGTTACACAACCATGTAGGTATGATAAAACTCACTCAATTAGTCACATGAGAAAGTGAATTGTATATAAATTATACCTCAGTAAAAAGACTCTACCCACTAATCTTATCTAATTTGAGGAGTCATGCTTGGAACTGCAATCTAGATTCTGCTCTTCCAGCCCTTCCCATAATTTTCTACCTTTTTAATTCCCTACATGAAATCTCTCTCTACTTGAAATAGCTAGAACAATTTCAGTTTCCTGTGATGCAATCCTGAGGGATACAAATATGAGGGAAATAAACAGAATCCTCATCAAGAATAAGATGTTATTAGATAGTATATAAAACTAGCACATTAAGAAATAGGTGTTAAAAAAAAAAGAAATAGGTGTATCATTTATATCAAGATATAATGTAGATTTGACTACCCAAAGAAATAGCCAAAAGATTTCTGTAGAGCTTGGATCTAGAAGGTGGAAAGTAAAAGATGGGACAAGAGGCATATTTTTTAAAAGAACTTTTCTTTTAAAAATTATGTGCATCTATGACCTTTTCTTGAAAATATAATGAAACAAGAAATAGAATTTGAGAGCCATAGAGGGAAACAGAAAGGGAAATATATCTCTGGCATTGTCTTAGGAATAACCATGTCCAGTTACTGGGACATATTTGTCCCTCAGTGGAAACAAATGCAAAGGACACGGCAACTGGATGTTGATGGCTATTCCAAACATGCAGTCAGCTCTTTCTGCTTTAATTTCATGTTCACCAAACAAACTGGTGGTAATACTTTGACTTTCTATGTAGATCTTCCCACTGGGAGAAAATGTGCCCTTTTAAAAACAGAAAAGTAACCACTGTAATCTTGTTATAACTTAATATATTATAAGAATTCTGATTTTTTTCAAGAAAAGTATCTTATCAATGTGTTTGAGGCTCTCTCTAAAATGCCAGCTGGATTCTAAAGCTGAAAGGTTGGGTGGCACAGCTGTGGGCTGTGTTAGGTCAATGGCCAACACTCAGTAGTATTCCGTAGAGACAAGCTGTAAACAGGAAAATCACCTGCTACATGTTCCTGAGCTTTTGAAAGAAAAATAAAAATTATTTAGCAATAGTCTCAAAGTGTCCCATGGTCAAAAAATTTGGAAAAGCCTCAGTTTATGCTGAACAGTTCTCCTTACTGGAGAATATCTCAAATCTTTAGACTATTCAAATATGTTTTGTTAATTTCCACATGGGGTTAATGACAGGCAGTGATTTTCAAACCTTACATGGACAGGAAACCATTTTCCTCCTTTAAAGAATATCTGTATATTATTTATAAAGTTTGCCTCTGTGGCATTTCAATGAGGACCTCATTGGACCTGGCAGTTTTCCCCCATGATAACAGGGATAGAAACAGTGGCTCCTTAAATGCACATTTCCACACTGTAATTGATCTTCAATAGATTAGGCACATTTTATGGAGCTCCTCAATCCATGTGCTATCACGAGAGGGCTCATTTCACAAGGTTATGGCTTAACACTGGACTTGGCCAGGAAGACATCGATGGCTCATTATATAATTGACTTACATATACAATCCTTCATATATGTAGAATGTGTGTATGTGGGATGAGGCGGAGGCACAGAGGTGGGGGAACAGGAGCTTTTCCAAACTGCGCTTCCTGCCAGAGACATGATACTAAGAGGAATATGTTGACCTAGAAATGGATGGAGGCGGAAAACCAGTCTAGAACCACTTCTTAGCCCACAGCTCTAATTTAGGCTCTCATTCATTGAGGCCATTGTGCCATTTGAGGGCACTGAAGCAATAACTTGTCACATAATACCTTTCTAAGAGTGCTGAACTTAAAAGCAATTCCCAAACAGTTTAGACAGAACATTTGGCTCCTTGCCTTATGTCCAGAAACTACAAAGGAGACTTGAGGCTGCCATCACATGAGGGGCAGTCTTGTTTCCACAACCCCAGCCAATTTATAATTACTCATGGGTCAATTATTTCACTGCTGGATTAGCAGACCCTACGTTTCTTTCCTTCCACCCTTTCCTGTCTACCTTTGAAAATCATTCCATTGCTACCAATCACGTTTAAATCATATTGGGAACAAAAATTAAATATAAACTCGGTGCCAAGAATAAATATTCATAAATCAGCATTCAATTAAGTGTTTCAAAGCCCACATATAAACAGGCTCTGTCTATCTGGCTAACCAGTTACCCCGTGGTCTCTTCACTTTATGCAGAGCTGGAATGATCATTACTTTCATACGGACATAAAAGTTGAGGAGAGGAATTAAAATGTGGCCAAACACAATCATTACATTTTGCTAAAAGAGTTGATGGGGAAAGAAATAGACACTGATTACTGCTGTTTCAACTAGCGGGGCATTCAGTTTTCTAATCTCACCCTGTCCTTTAACTCTGATTCAATACTTAAACTATTCCCTATTTTTAGCACTGTAACATTTAAAAACACTGTGTTATCTGCATATAACAAAGAGCAATGTCGCTAGTAGACTAGATTTGTGTTGCAAGGGGCATACTTTCTCAAGACAATCACGTGTCAAACCACTGGACACCTGCTAAGAAGATTCTAATTGTGTGGTCTCTGTACATCAACTTAAAAGTCCAATGCTCAATTTGAACATCAGTGCTGTGCCAACAGTGCAGAAACCAGATACATGCCAACATTATTAGTATGGATAAAATGTCTATCAAGCAGGGCCAGTGTGCTGAAAGCTGAAGCAGATTAACTCCATGCCTGTATCCACGTCTCCTGTTGCAGTGAAACCCTGTTCTGTCCGAGCTGACTTCATAATCTGAGCTTGATGAAATGATATATGCATGTGGTGGCACAAATTATGCATCCAGTTATTAAAACGGTGCCCCACAGCCCTATCCCTGTGAGCGGTTTCAAATAAATTACTTTGGATGATACGTGGTAGAAAAGACTGCCATTAAGTGTAGTACATCCTTTTGAGGAATTAACTCAGGAAATAACTCATATAATTACCATAAGCTTTCCCACCCGCCGCTCTTTCTCACTTAAAGAGCATAGCCAGTCTATCAAGGCTATAACATTCTTCTATGCTGTTATGGCAGTTATTTAACAAGACATTTTATACATACTGACAACTATGTGTTATATAATTATTTCTGAAATTGTAAATGGGTCTTAATTTCAGAATCATCCACTACTAAGCCAACAATATTTATGTTCACTACAGAATTAGACGTTAGACCAATATTTTTGGAAGTTTTCTCTCTTTAAATTTGGTTTTTATAAGTGCTTCATCACAATTTAACTTAGAGCTTATAGAATGCTTCAAGCACTCATTAGGCTCAATTGTACTTCAGTGTTTCATTTTTTTTAGATGTTGGCTTTTTTAAGTTTTAAATACTTTGTTGCTGAAATAGGGTATTTAAAAACACTATTAAGTCATTCTCTTTCATAATCTAAATCACTTCTTTAAGAAAGGTTTAGAGAAAGGTTCTAGAGGTTTGGAATACCTAAAAAGATGAGGTGTTTTTTTTTTTTTTTTTTTACTTTCAACATGCATACTATTAATAACTAACTCAACAATCCCAAAATGCATTACTTTTTGTGGGTATATGATGTAAGTACTTAATATTCTTGAAGATTTATTCCATTGTATAGTCGATGGCTTTTATCTAAGTATCTGCTTTATATTTTAAACTCCTTTGTAACTTGCACAGCATCCAGCACATACTGCTCACAAGTCTTTTGATGACACAAAAATAACAAGAATGTGTACGAAAAAGCTGGATGATCTTTAAAATTGATGCTGCTTAAAGAGTGCTCTGTGGACAGGCAGCCGTCAGCATCACCTGGGAGCTTATTAGAAATGCAAATTCATGGACCTCACCCCAGACCTACAGAAGTAGAATCTCTGGGAAAGGGGCCCAGCCATCTGTGTTGGATTGAGTCATTCACCAGGTGTTTTGAAAAGCACAGCGTAAATAAAGGTTAGCTCTTATTAAATGCTTACTATGCCAGGGGCTGGGCGGAGGACATAGCCTTATGTTATCTTATTTAATACTTGTAACAATCTTGTGACGCAGATACTATTAGGTCTGTTTTCTGGATGAGAGAATCACTGTTCCAAAGTCAAAAGCAAAAATTGGTGAAATCAGGATAAACCCAACTCCATCTAACTCCAAGGCCCGGTACCTCATTTTGAATGAAGGAAGAAGGGTCTCATGGGGAGGCCTTACTGGAATGTAAAACTTTCACTGCAAAAGTGTAATTTATACTGCAAGTCACAAATGCATCCGTATTGCATGACACTTTACAAATGTCAGTTTTGTCATTGAACATTTGGGTAGGGCAGTGACAAAAATGATTCAAATATAAACACCGCATTTAAACATAGTTAATTATAGAACGCTATAGGTTTTGCAGTCTAGAAAGTGAACCTCCTCTCTACTTAAGATATAATTAGAAGCAGAGATATTCAGCTGTAATCAAATTTAGAAAGGGAGGCAAAGTTTCAGCTTTCAGTCAGAGGCCAAAATTTGGAACAGAGAGCCAACAAGCTAAACTAAATCTAAAACTCAATGAGTTGGGGGAGGGGGAGACTTAGGGTAGAAAAAAGATGATGACAGCTTTTCATAATTCTACAACAAATGCAGCTGAAGGAAGAACCTGATAGAACAAGCTTTTGTGTGTAAAATTTTACACAGGCAGAATTTGAATATGCCATAGAACAAAGGCTTATATCAAATGTGGCTCTTGTCTAAAAACATTTTAAGGGACTGAAGCCTACCTAGCTCCCCCCACGATGTTGGACTGCTCTCATTTGTGCTGATTATTCAGTCTGGCTTTTTGTTAGGCAGGGTGGGTGTACAGGCCAAGAGGAGGACCAAAAGGGTGGCAGGGCAGGGGAAAACAAAGGGAAGAGAAGGAACTAACCGTTTGTCCATTCTGGGACTGCTCTGTTTATTCAGGGCTCCCACCCACTAAATTATCAACCTGGCTTGCCAAGGGTGCTTGCCTGCTGGGCTAATGGGGCACGGAGCTCAAGTTGGACTAGTTCTGAATGCTGCTGAGTGCCTTCCAGGGCTCAGCACCTGCAGATGTTTGGGTAAACGGCTCCTCCTCCAACAGCTGTTCTCCACAGGAGTTCTAGCAAGTGCCCTGTCAGCCGGGACAGGGGGGCACTGAGGGGCTCCAGACGGCCCACACAAACCTAAATTGTTCAAGGACTTTGTGGAAAATCGACTCCCAAGGAACTTCTGTGGTGAGGGGAAACACAATACTGAAGAAATTCCTCACAGGAATGTCTAGGAAAGTAAGGTCTTCTTGAAAGCTGACCATCGCCCCTTTATTTCCTTTGGGAATTTAATCTTACGACTAACATTTTCAGGTTCCAAGACTATGACACCTATTTTGTCAATATTGAAAAGGAGAACAGTCACAGGTAATAAGGGAGGGGCCGTCACTGTCATCTCAGGTCTTCCTCTCCCTGGTTTTCCCTTATTGTCAATGTGTTTGATTTTTGCACCAGAATGGGGAGATGACACCGAGTGAGCCTCAGATTCGGGGTCTGAGCTGGCTCTCAGCATCCTTCCTTCTCACAGCAGTCAACACACAGTCCACCGTGGGAAAAAAAATCACACCTCATGAAGGAACAGGAGAGATCAAATGGGGATGACCCTTTGGCACCACAGCTCTACCTCTTCATCTCAAGGGACCCCCACTAGGGAAACTTTATATTTTCAACTTTTCAGAATTCCTATCTTTTAACTGCATAGTATTCTTTTCTTTATGTGGTCCTCAGAAATCTTGATTTCTTTGAAGGAAAGATCAGTAAGTATCCAACAGGAGAACTATTTATTGCTCTCATTAATAAATTTGGAGAGAGAAATTACTTTTGAAACCTGACCCCACTCACCTTTTCCTTGAGGTAAAGCGTTATTGCCTTGCAGATGAACAGGAAGGACCCCAGGAGCGAAGGAGGTCTTCCCTTAGCTCCCTCCCCACCTTTTTCTATGCTCCTTGTCCTCCGCTCCCAATCGTGGGAATGTGCTTTGAAACAAGGCCAACGTGACAGGACACAAGGACGCCGTACCACTAGGTCAGAGACTGAGAGGTTTTGAGTAGAGATTTCCTCTCATAAAATTAAAGCTTCAGAATATGCCAGAAGGAGAAAATGCCAAAAGAAACGGTCTTTCCTTAGCTGCCTCGGTAGGAGGGATGCTACTAGTGTCAAGCACAAAAGGACAGGAGAGCCAGGCCCTGGAAGGTGGCCAGATGTGGTTCTGGGACCCGGTGCAGCTGTTTTACATTTAAGGAATCGGCTGCTCAGAACAGTGTTTTTGGGGAACTGTAGACAAATGAATTCATAATATCCTTCACATCTCTCGTCCTCCAGCCCCTTTCCTTTACTCCAATCTGTCGAGCTCTTTTTGGTGGTTACTTACTTTCAGCAGTGAGATGGAAGATATACAAAGAGCAGCACTTTAAGAAATGCTCCAGACCCTGAAGACTTGCACTCTGGGTGCAAATCTTATTCCCAAGGGGTCTTGATCAGGGAAATTGAGGTAAACCTTATGACCGTCAGTCACCGAGCGTCTGAAATGCCTGTTTCTTTTCTCTGACACAGATATGAAGTACTCTTGGGTTCAGCGCTTTGCAAAGAGTAAAGCAGATGTCCGCTGTTGAAGAATGCATGTGCAACTGAAGCCAGTGACCTTGTAATCCACCAAATGCCTGTGACGGAATCCACAGCGCCTCTGCTCACAAGTTTCCTCTCTGAAGTCATTTTGGGGGAAGCCAACAAAAAATTCCAAAATATGCAGGAAGAGCCTGGAAAGTCTGAGGAGGCTGAGTTTTCCAAGCAAACAGCAACTGCGAAAGGGTTGTTTTTCTAGAATGGAGGGGGCTTGAGACATAAGAGCCACAGATGTGTGAAGCAAACCTTTGCACTTCACAGTGTTTCACCTACATAATTTTTCAAGTTCAACACAGATGAGTAGTGGTAAAGAAAAGAAAAGAAAAAAAAAGCAGAGAAAAAAAGATCTTCCCTGGCTTTGGTAATAAGCTGCTGTGATCTCCAAGGAATCATGTAATTGTGCATCTTCAGGCCTTGCTGGCTGGAAAGAAGCATCAGGCAGGTAATGACAACTACCTGGCTGCCAACAGCTGAGACCCCTGTCTGTGGAGGGAGAAGGGCAAGCTCAGCGATCTGATGCCAAAGCATCTGTCTGTTCTGTGCACCAGCACACACTTTTTCTGGCTAAGCTGAGCTTCATAAATACTAAGCCCACGTCTCCCCATGCCCGAATGGAAGACGTTAGGTTTTAAAGAATACAGCAAGTCTTCCAAGCACAGAAGTAAAATGCATTTGAGGATTTTAGAATCTGTACTCCTGGGCGGCATCACCTAGAAGTGCTATTTGTTGCTCTTTCTTTTTTCTCATAATCCTATAGCAGATGAAGTTTGGGGATTTTGAAAAGCAACTGGCAATCGCTCAGTCCCACTTTCGGTTCTGCAGACTTGCACTGGCTCCTGGACTCTCAACTCCTCTGGTCTGACAAAGATCCCTGCTGCCGTGGTCACTGGGCATGTGGACACGTGGCTGTGTCTACATAAAAGGTTGGCTTTCATTTGGACTCTATGTGTCACTGACGATAAGGTTGTTTGCTACCATTAAATGTTCTCTTGGAGAAGAAAATCGAATTAAAGAACCTTTTAGGCTTCTGGTTGTGGTTTTTATTTTAGAACCATAATGGAATGAGGTGTATAGGACAGCCTGACATTTCCCCATCTGGTCCCACTTGCTGACAAGCACCCCCGCCCAAGCTCCCAACCACTCGAAAAGCCAGGGGAGCAAAAGAAAACTTGTGCTAGAACACTCTGGTCTTTCAGCAGGAACCTGGCAATACAATTACCTGCTGGAGAAATGTTTGGAGGGAGTGGGGAGAAGGAAAGAGGCTAAGAAGAGAAACTGAGTGTCCTCCTGCCCCCTTGGGCAATAAAGACTAAAGGGTCAACTTTTAAAACGGGGTCAGCAAACTACAGTCAGTTCTCAAGCCAAAAACAGCCTGCTGCCTGTTTCTGTAAATAAAGTTTTATTGGAACACAGCCACGCCCATTCATTAATATTGTCTACAGTGGCTTTTGCACTCTTAATGGCACAGTTGAGTAGTTGTGACAGAAACATGGCCTGCAAAGCTCAAAACATTTACTAACTGGCTCGTTGCAGAAAAAAATTTGCCAATACCTGTTTTAAAACAAATATAATTTCCTTGAACTTCGGAAAGTGCTTGGGCAAGAGAATTCAGTTAATCTGCCCTAAATGCCAGCAAATGTTTAAGGGCAGGGGAGAGAATCCCAGAGGCCTAAGGAGTTAGTGCTCTGTATTTCTTTTTTAGGATAAAGAACAACAGGTGGCTTTCAATTTTTTTTGCAGCATCGTTTTTATATTACCCAACTATTAAATGTTATATACTGTTTCATGCCTACAGATTCTAGGTAGCTTCCCACTTTGTACTTATGTGTGGACAGTGAGAGCTATGACAGTCCCATCGTGACACCTAAGGGCCCCCTCAGTTCCTAAGTAAGTAAGCAGCAGCTGGCCCTTTCTTCCCTAAAGAATAGCTGAGTGTTGGTGTGATTCCTACACACTGGTGGGCTAAGGACATCATTGTACCTGTTGGCCAAAAGCTGGGACCTGGTTCCTGAGGGCGAGGTCAGGTAGATGGCCAGGTCTCCCCTCCTGGGGTGGGTGATGGTTATGCGCACAACTACATGTTCCAGGTAGTTGACATGGTGGTTGGGGTTATCAGAGCAGCCCGAAGCTTTGTAGATGGAGCGCACTGCACTGTTGGGGCGAATTGTCCTGCAACAGAAAGACAGGGAGTTTGAGCAAAGTCCATGGCAGAGCCTGGCTGAGAGACCCCGCAGGCCTAGCATGAGATTACATGATGTAATGTAAGCAGCTAGTTGCTGGATACTAAAGGACACAGTACTATCACCCAAAAGATTGGGTCATTTAAAGGATTAACACTGGTTAGACAGTGAGAAAGATGCAGGTGAGAGGAAAAGGGGAATTAAGGTTCTTTTATCTTCATGCAGCTAGTGGATATCAAACTTGAGAATCTCACCTTATTAAAATAGAGGTTGCTGGGCCCAGGCCCCAGAGTGTATTCAGTAAGGCTGGGGTGGGTCCCAAGAATGAGCATTGCTAACAAGCTCCCGGGTGACAGTGATGTTGCTGATCTCTGGAATACACTTTGAGAGCCACTGATGTAGGGTACTGTGGTACAGTGAAAGCCTGGGGATTAGCATGGCCTTGGGATTTGAACCTGGTCTACCATTTCCTTGCTCTGTAACCCATGGGTACACTCTTCTTCTTGCCTCCAGGTGCCTGTCTTCTTCAGTAGCTTCCTTCTGTCCCATTGTTCCCAGAACACTGGGCTCCAGCCATACTGGCATCGGTTCAAGTTCTGGGATAATTCAAGTTTCCCACCTCAGGGCCTTTGCACACACTACTCTGTTTCGAGGCCTTTTTGTTTTTGCTGCTGTCCATATGGCTGACTCTTCCTCTTGCTTCATGGTCAAAGCTTAAATTTCACTCTCTGAGACCATCACTGAACCATAGGAAAAATATGCCCCCCCCTTTTTATTTCCGCATTTACTTATTATAATCTGTGATTATCTACTTATTACATTTTTTGGCTTAATTCCCACTCGGCTATAAGCTCCACAGGGCAGGAAGCATTTCTTATTCCCCTTTCTATCCTTTTTCTTTTTGCTTTTTTAATTTCTTTTTTTGTTAAGTTTTTTGTTCCTGTTTGTTATTTCCCCTTTCTATCCTTAACATCTAGCTCAGTGCTTGATATCCAATAAGTGCAAGAAAAATAGTTGCCGAATTGGTAAATGAATTTGTTTATGAATAAACAAATATTCCATTTGACTGCATTTCCTGATTTGTCAACTGGCAATAATACCCAAGTTCTTATAAAGTTTTAATAAGAAAACACACATGAAGTTTCTAGAACTTGGCTTAGCCCATAATAAGTGCTCCATAAATACTGGTTAACTTTTTACTCCTTTATCGTTTCCTCTTATTCTTTGCCACAAGAGTAGAATAGGAAAACAAACAAACAAACAAACAAACAAAACACTTTCGTCTATTTATTTCATCTATTTATATCTGCTTCCTAACAAATTTCCTCAAGAATTATAACGGCTCTGGTTTCACCCCAACCAAACTTCCTAAATTTCTTTCTGGGAGCCAACTCTCTAAAAAGAAAGCCAAAAGCAAAATACCAATAAAATCATGAAGATGAATCCTATTCTTTGAATTCAGCACCTAGGAGAGACTTCACACTACGGCTGGTAAATCCTGCCAGCACAGCCTCCAAGTTTGTGCAGCTGGAACATGGGAATAGGCCCTGAAATCACTGAATAAACTGCAATTTCACTCACTGCGTACTTTGCCACTCTTTGGAGAATTACACGGTATGTAATCACGTTTCCAGTACATAAGGTTTAGCTTTTTGGAGTACAATGACTTTTGGGGAATGCTTGCACCACCAAATAGAAGCACTGACAGAGTAGAAACCTTACGAATGCCCAAACTTTAGGGGTCCCCCCAAATTCTCTCTTAATAGATCTTTTTTTAAAGATCCTTGGGTTCTGCTAGTGTGGATTTAGCAGCCTTGCATATTAGGTATTCTATTAGAATTTTCTAATTACATTAGAAAAAAACTACTCAAAGTTTTAGCTTCCATGCGTAACAAAGGGCTATCTTGAGCACTGGCACTGGCCTGCTCTCTTTAAGGCCCTGTCATGTTGTCTGCTTGCGGCAAATATTACTTGATTTGTCGGTCTGTGCTCTCCACACACACGTGCTGCTGGGGAACAGTGGTCCACTTCTCCGCCTCCATCACCATGGCTTCTGCATCCATCAGTCCGAATCCATAGAGATGGCTCACTACGGAAAGCAAGAGGCTGGTCAGCTTCACCGTGGTTAGGAGCCACCTCGGCTATGCATGTTGACTTACAATTTCACTCAGAAGAGAACCCAGGCACATCCCTAGCTTGCTTTCTAGCCGTGATTTAAAAACAAATAAAACAAGTAAACAATCACAAGAAAATAAGATGAATGTATTATTCATTGATTCTGTATCATTACTAGTGACATGTCTAGCATTTATGAATTGTTACTACATGGCAGGCACTAGCGCATAGTTTTACATTTAATCCTCCCAACAATCTTAAGGTGTTAGTGTTATTATTATCATCATTCATGGATGAGAGACACAGAGAGAAACTTGGCTGGGATTCACTAGCAATTCAGTGGCTGGGCTGGATTCTAAGCCACATAGTTTTCTCAAATGCCTCACAGTTAACCACTTGTAGTCGCGTGATGACGTCATCGATTTCGTAAGATAAAATCATTAATGGTTTAAAGAGCAGTGACAATGTAAACTAGTTCTCCTAGTGCAGTAAGAAATTACATGCAAGAAATACCAGTTTTCTGACATGTCTAGTATTTAGGTTCAATATCCCAGAAGATATAAATTATTACTTCTCCTCTAGCATATGAAAAATTTATTAAACTTTATGCATGAAATATTTGGAGGCTTCTAGACTTTTATGCCACCTTCTTATCCTCACATGCTGTAATCTTTTAGTTCTCAATGAGAATACCTATTGATCTAATGCTGAATTTGACATAACTGTCTCAGAAACTTCAATTACATACAGGAAGATTTTAATGATGATACAGCAAGATCAACTTTCTAAAGGTACTTTGAAATCCCAGTTGAATACTTTAAATCTTCACCTTGTATTAAACTCTCATATCTTCGTATTTAATACAAAGTCATACTTCTACCAGATTTGTTGTCTAAAATATTTTCCTTAAAACATTAATTATATTATACAAAAATTTCCATAGCTGCCCAGGCTTATGGATTATTTAAATACTGCAGCTCAAAATTCAAGATGTTTGATGATTTAGTCCCATTCTACTTTCAAAATAACCTTCTTACCAAACCTTCTGCTTTAGAAAAGTCACTCCTTTTTTTAAAGATATGACACTCAAAGTTATATCTTGCTCTTTCTGTCTCACTGCCTTAGCTCACGCTGAGCCCTTGGCCTGGAAGACCCTCACTCCTCCTCTTTGTATAGTCAAACTGTACTCCTGAAGGCCTAACTATTCTGTCTTCTCTTCCTGAAATAGTCTCTGGCCAATATAAATCAGTAGATATTTACTGAAATTCAACCATCTGTGATGAGTGAACTTTTTTCTTTATAGTCTTATAACTCTAATTAATTTGTCAATCCATCTTCCCTCCTGCCCATCCATCCATCCATCCATCCATCCATCCATCCATCCATCCATCCTTTCTTGAGTGTCTTTATGTTCCAGGTACTGTATTACGCATTGCACTTTTTACCTGTGCCTTCAAATGAATTGCTAATTAACTTTGTCAGCATATGTCTTTTTCCCCCAACTACATTATAAACTGCTTGATGGCAGAACTGGATCTTGTATTTCTTCATATGTTCCATGGGACTTAGCAGAATGTTATACATATTGGAGAAAAAAGATATTATAGCATATATAAAAGAAAAATTGTGCTAGGATTCAGAAATATTGCTCTATTTCTGCTATTTGCTAATTACATAATCCTTGGAAAACAAGATAAAATATCTAACCCACAATTTCCTCACTTTGGGATATTATTATCTATCCCATTACCATTACTGAATTATTATTCTATGTCCCATGTGAAAAAAAAATCTGTTTAAAGAGCTATACAAATATAGTAGGGTTCATTATTATAATATGAGGTACTCAGTCAAGTCAGAACATACTGAATAAAACTGAATAAAATTACTTTACTATGGCAAGGATATATGTATGATTTTTATACGTGTACTTTTGCTAATTTTAGTATAAATTATTTATTTTTTCGATTAAAAAGTAACGCATGTTCATTGTAAAAACTTATAAATAAGTCCAGAAAAGAAGGAAGAAAATAAAACACCAATAACCTCATCATAATTTGGTAACTGCCATTAACAATTCTGTACATATAGTTTTAGTTACAGAATATTATGTGAAGCAATTTTGCCTCCTTAGTTAAAAAAGAGACAGAGTGGCCCACATGATACATGATAAATGTCAAGTTTGGGCTTAAGGAAACCCATCCATGAGGATTTTTTTGTTAAAGTTCATGTAAATCCTATGTTCTCACTTATCACTTAACCATAGCCTATATCATTTCACTGTGAACAGTCTAATGTATCTTCTTTCCCTGGGGGAATTGAAATTGTTGCCAAAGATGCTATCCCAGGCTCTCTAAAGCTGCATAGTACCCAAATACCTCCATGCTAGTGTCAAGTAGTTTCAAACGAGCACAACTTATCATTTTATCTCAGCTTAGGGAAAAAAGATGACATATTTGATTGGTATATGCCGGGGTGGGGAAGAGGGTAGGCGGTGGCTTGGGGAAGACAAGGGCTTTAAATGGTCTGTAAAACTGGGGTTGCCTGGGATCCAGTGAGCTGCTTTGGCTCCTGTATCCCCACCCCAACACCAGTAACTGTCGACCTATCAACCATGAGGACATAAATTAACACAGAGTCATCAAATACAACAAACACATCATGCCTGTTATCCACTTGAGTTAAGTAGAAAAGCACCTTGAGTCTTTACGAAGGCCATAAATTTGTTTCCTTTTCCGATTCAATTCCTAACCTCCAGAGACAATGTCCGTCCATGCAACTCTCAAGGTAGATGTTCAGAAAAGGGGCTCACTAGCTCCATTTAAACTAGACTGGTAAGTCAACAGAAAAAAAGTGCATTAATAGAATATTAATAAATGAGGGAATTAGATTAGATCAATGAAGGCCATTGAATCAGTAAGGGAGACTTTTAGTATTTTAAAACACTGGAAATTATAGGTCTGTCCACAATCATGAAACACAGCCTAAGGAAAAAATGAAATACATTTCTTTCTTTTTTTCAGTTGGGGAGGGTAGTGGCTAGCAATTTATCAGCTCTATGACTTCTGATTGGCTATTTATTTGTTTGGTAAATACTACTGAGAAAATAATTACACAATGAATGTCTTGGGCAGATAAACTCCTTCAAAACATGGTGTCAATAGGGAAAATAGCCATTAAATAGTTTGGAAGCACGAATCATTTTTTGAGATGTAATTATAATTGACATGTAATTTTTTTTTCATATATAGTATACAGCTTTCACACTCTAAAATGACCGACAAATTAAGAAACAGTGATCTGCCTTTTGGTGACCATTCAAATCAAGTCTGTGTTGCCATCACACTGTTACCATGATAGGCCACGGGAAGTACGATTTCCCTCCGGTGGCTGCAGAGCAGCTGGCTTAGAGGACAGCTTCCATAAAGATTTGTGAAGTGAATAAACACAACTGAGAGGAGAAATTTCATTTAATTCACCAAGTGGCATAAAGTGTTTACAAGAGAATGGTTAAGAGGAATTAGGAGGCCTGTTCTTTTTATAACTGACTCCTATAAAGTCATCATTAACCCTCAACATTTATTCAAGTAGAGAGCCCGTATTCACATCTTAAAAATTTATGATTATAGCAAAATATACCTTGGAAACAACTGGCTGTGATATGGTCATTCCATAACTAAAGTAGTTTTATTTATACACATTTCTTATGCCAAGCTCAGAGCAAAACCCGAGCCTGGAAATTACTTGATGCGGATCCAGTGGAACCCTCGCGGTGTAAGCACTGTGCAAAATGCAAAATTCTATGAAGAATTGAATTGTCTGACACTAGATGTATAGCTAGTATTTGTTCAAAGTTATTTAAAGGCTTCCCTGCTTGGACCAGTCAGAGTGACAAGAAAATAATGTTCTTTAGCAGATATATTTTCTTTTTTTGATGGGACAAAAAGTGCTGAGAGAAGCTAATTAATCACTAATCACTAATTAATTAATTACACAAACAAGAAAATGATTGCATAGACTGAAAGCAGATACAGTTAATTTAAATAACAGTTCTAGCGAGGAGGCCTAAAAACCCAATTCTAAAGAAAAGCTAGAAAGCTTAGCACAAAAAAAATAGAAGTTTCTGAGCACAGGAAGCTGTGAACAGGGAAATTTGGTATACTTTCATCTGTTTTAGTTGACTGTCCTTACTGGAGCCAGCTACTTTAAATCTTTTTTTCCTTTTCAAATATACTGAAGGGACATTTCACGATGACTCTAAAATGACTATTAGTAAGGCACTCTCTATATAATAAAGGACTTGGTTAAAAAATATTTTTAAAGAAGTTTCTGAGCTTCCTGAAGTAAACCTTTCTGCTACCAGCTGTCAGATGTACAGACAATGTTATGCAGCTTCCAGTGTAAACTAGGGCAAGCAACCAACAACAAAAACTGTACAAGAAGCCTGTGAGAAATCGAAAATTTTGTTTGTAACTGGAAGAAAAGCAACTAAACAACAGCCATCCATTCCTGAGTATTTAATATAAAAGGACAGCCAATTCCTTCCACTGAGGAAATCATTTCTTATGACTGGCGTGACTAAATGTCTGGGTCTGTCTAGAGTTGTCTTGGTTTTAACCAAGTCCTGTGTCTCAGGAAACCCCCATTCATGGGCAAAGGAGGAGAGTGGCCACCCTACATGGAACTGAGATAATAATGTGATGCTATTTGACTGGCACACAACTCACATCTTTTAATATCAATAATCTCGTAACTACCTAGAGGGTATACAGATATCCTGAACTTAGATTTGTGTTGGTTAAGATATACATAATCAGCAAGATATGGAATGTGGTCAATATATTGGGTTTAATTATTTGATTATTAGAAAGTGTTCATTTCAATACACTTCACCAACACAAGCACCTAACTTATCCCATCAGTTATTAGAGCACTCATGGGGCTACGGAGCACCTACTCTGTATTCAACACCGTGAGGGTCCAAAAGAAACAGAAATGATCTGTGCTCTCAGTCAGGCAGGGGGTGAGACAAGTGTAACTTTATGATTTCCCTAAGAAATAATTAAAAGCACTAACTGTGTAATCACTGTGAGTACAAAAAGACTTCAAAAGAGTAAGAAATCAGTCGAAAAGACAATGGATGTGCAGGAACCTAACAGAGACTGGGGTATAGGAAGTACTCAATAAATGTTAGCTCATGCTTGGAATCAGGTAGGAGGACCCATGAGGGGAAAAGTGAGGTTCGATTGGTGCTTTGGTGCAAGCGTGGGCTTCAGCGAGGTGGAGATGCAGGGAGGACATTCCAGGGGCCAGGACGGAGCCTCCTGGTTAAATAATCAGCACGTCTGCCTGTGGTTCACTGGGGCAGAGAGGAAACCAGCGGCCCTGGAGTGGGCAGTGTGTGGGTGAGTGGTCAACAGGGGATGGGCATTAGTGGTAAACGTGGCAGGAAATAAAGGGATGAGAGCGAACCTGGGGAGAACGAAAAGCCAACCACGATCGACTGTCGGGTATCCTCTGCCATCAACCAGACTGTGGTTGTTCTCATCTACCTACACGTAAACCACCAGACCAAAAGGTAGTTACCCACATTCCTGTCTTGAGGGGGCTGCTTGATCTGTGGGTGGGTAGAAACTCCAACCCGAGATCAAAGAGCTCCTGCAGCTGTGCAGTCCTCACACCTTTGGGTTCTTTGATCCCCAACAGCCCTGAGCCACCTGCTCTGAAATAACAGCTCCCACCAGGGACCCCGTGCCTCCCACACCTATTAATCAAACCAGGCCAAATGTGCAGAATAGGAGGGGGTGAAATATGAGAGGGCCTGCGACACTTTCTTTAGGTCACCCTGTCTCACATGCATAATGTAGATGCTTAAGTACTGCCTTTTTAAAGTAAAAATAAACAGCTAAATATCACAACATAAACCGGAAGATTCGCAAGGATGAAAAAGTGACGTCCTATGTCAGCATTTCTTTCAAACATCTCGGACAGATGAAAAGCCAGGATGCTTCCAGAATTATTCCCTTTCTTCAACATCTATCTCTTCATTACGTACCCTTTGATTTCACTCTGAAAGGCACATAAGCTTCTTAGAGAATCAGAACCACAGTTGCCGTGCTTTCTTCTAAAGCACAGTGCAAAATGCAGACTCCCTCAGGGCAGGAAAACGGAGCAGCTGGCACCTGCCTTATTCTGCATGGTTTGTTTTTATTTTTCTTTTGCTCTTCCTAAAGTCTCAGGCTCTAGTAACAACTCCAGCCAGATCCAAACATGCCAGCCGTCACCAGTGCTACTGAGAACTTGCATGTGGAAAGTTTCCAGACACTGATACTTGGCTGTCTGTGGGGTCTGCACTTCAAAGCTCCTCTCGGGATGGGTTTGGTCAGCAGCTGTAGGTAGTCAGACAGGCTCGTCATTACCCAGATGAAGTAAGGCAAGTTTAGGAAAACACTGCTTAGTCCTTCTTCTCCATGTACAATATACTTCATTATACATGGATGTGTACGCACACTATTATATTACATATGCATATACGAAAATACATATTTATTATTATGTTCATTTACAGAGTTAAGATAAGGAGATATGCCTACTTCTCTCAATGGCCTCTTTACACTTTAAAGAAAGAAGAAAAAAAGTCAAATTATTTTCTTCTTTTTCTGGACATTCCTCTTTTATTTGCTTCCAATATGATTATAATAAGTAAGAAGGTTTTTTTAAGGTAATTGACTAGTATTTCTAGATTGGAGGTAGAAAATCTATTTTACCAGCTTGGGGAGACCCAGCCAGGAATCCAGGGCATATGCAGATCACAATTGTGCTTGTTTTTAGGAAACTAAGCTTGTTTGGACAGAGATGACAAGATAAAAAATGTACGATAAGGCCTTTGGGCAAAAGCTAATTGAAAATTGATTGACCATATGTCAGCTTCCGGCCTCGACCTTCTTGGTGTAAAACTCGAGCCAACAATTACCAGAGGGGGATCTTAATGAGCCAGCAGCTAAAGTTCTTACTTGTGAATTATTCACTTTTTAAATAACTCTTCATTTAATCTTTCCGTTCCTTTTGCTTTTTCCTTACCATAGAATAGAAAATCTGGTTGATATTTATTTCAAGCCTTTTTACACTCAGTGGTTAACAGGGGTTGCAGAGATATGGTCCTTTCATTCACCCACACATCTATGGTTCACGTGATATGGACCCACTACCCACTGTTGATATGATGATCACAAAGCACAAAGAAGAGTGACAACAGAGAAGAAATCATTCTTTACCACAGGAAATACCATCTCATTAGGAAGAAAGCTAACATTTATCCTTGTAAGTTCCAAACACTATGTAAGGCTTCTCGTAACATTCCTTTTCACTTCCATTCAACTCAGAATTGAAGCTTAAGGGACACTAAGGCAATTTCTATTAACATCTCAGAAATACAGACCATTAATGAGAATTACATATGCTCTTAGACGAAATAAGACTTGAGATGGTTCTTAAATCTTTCAGTGAGATTTGGATTCATGGAGGTATAATGGGGGTCAGGGATGAGAACAGGATGCTGGGAATCATGGCTTCCTCAAGGAAGTCAGGTGGACCTGGCTGGAATCACGTGGATGAATTCAATCCAGAGACAATGATTAGTCACTGATCAAGGAAATGACATAATTTAATTGATATTCTAGAAAGTTTTAGGGAGTTGTAAAAGATGATTGATAGATCATGTTTTGGAAGTCCTGAGTTTTAAATGACATAGGGAGAATCTCGTGCAGAGATTCAAGATTAGTAATGGGTGAAATCAGTGTTGAAGATGTAGAACTGAAAATCATTAATAAGGAGGTGAGACTTGTAATTGAAAGGAAGGCAGGGATGCGAAAGAAATGCAGTGAAATTAAAAAATTAAGAGTATGTAAGAGGTAGAGATGAGTGAGGCAGGGAGAGAGCGTGAGGCAGGGAGAAAGGAAGGGAGAGAGCGGCAGTGGTGAGGGAAAGGGACAGGGAGAGGAGAGGGAGAAGAGAGAGAGGGAGAGAGAGGGAGAGAGAGGGAGAGAGAGGGAGAGAAAGGGAAAGAGAGGGAGAGAGAGAGAGAGAGCGAGAGCGCTCAGCATCAGATCTCAGGGAATGGCTAAGGTAAAAGGACGGGAGAGAAAAGAATCAGTCAAGTGTCAAAGAAGAACAGGGTTATATCTTTGCATCACAAAAGGCAAGGAAAGATAGACCTGGACTGGGTAGATCAAAAGCATGAAATCCCAGAGAAAAATAAGCAGCCTTCTGATTTGGCAAGTAGGAATGGCTGAAAGTCTCAAAGAATAATTTCACTTCAAAGGTGGAAGTCAAAACAAAATTGCAGAGAATTACAAAGGGGCTGAACAGTAAGGAAATGGAAGCAGCTAATTTAGACTACTTGTTGGAAATTTTCAGTTGTGTAAGGAAGGACAGAGCTAAGGTAGTAGGATAATGGAAAAGTTTGCCCGCCCTTCCACACCCCCATCCAAGATGGGGGGTACTAAGTTTGAAAACAGAGGATTATGGTCCAATTCACAGAGAGGAGAATTGAATGCAGCTGGGAACAAATGGCTAAGTGACTGACAAGGAATGGGACTTTTTTGAGAGCACCTTCCACAAAAGGTATTCCTTACTCAAACTCCAAAACAACAAAAAACAAACAACTGCTTCCCCCTGCCCCCGCTGATTTGAGAGACTGTTTTCATTTCTTGTTAGGATGGTACTTCATGGACAACATTCAAATGCACAAGAAATAAGTTAATTCATTACATACAGTGGATGACTTGAGCCAGTGGCTCCCAAACTTGCATGTGTACCAGGACGGACTTGTGAAAGCACACATTGCTCAGTCCCACCTGTTAGTTGTAAGTAAGGCCCAGAATTTGCATTTCTAACAAGTTCCCAGGTGATGTTGATATTGTTGGTCCAGGGACCCCACTTTGAGGGTATTAGGGCTAGCTAGCATCTCTCCTAGAAGCCCAGTTGATAAAGACTGGTTATTTAGGCTATCATCTCCAACACAGGACCAGAGTCTCTGGAGGAGTGATTCACAAATACCCTTCCCTCATGCCAATAGCGTAGGAAATGAAAGTTGTTATGCAGTACATCATACTGGCATCTTTTCATATGGGTCACCACACTCATTTTCCTTCTCCTACAGACATGTTAAGAAGATAGTTTTCCTAATTAACCTATGGATACATTATCCCCTACTCTTCAAGGATTGGTTGATCTGGATATTTCTTTTTTTGGATGCACTTTATTCAAGGAGTTAATTTCTATGCATTGTTAGGACATAATAAGGGTTTAACTGATTTGAGATACAAAAGCATGCTTAGTTAAAATGTAGCAACAGTAAATGCACTGAAGTATCTACTTAAATCTATCTATTTTATCTAATCTTTCACAAAAAATGAAGTACATTTAATGTATCAAGCATGCTTCCCAAAATAAGATGTCTAGAAGAAATTTTTGGGGGGAGGTAAAAATAATATCTTACATATGCATTGTATTACATATTAGCTACAGAAATCTTTACAACAATCCTATTGGCAAGATGTTATTCACATTTTACAGCTGAAAAAACTAAAAATCTCATGAACATTAAAATAACTCACCCAAAGTCACAGGGACTCAAAGCCAAATGTTCAGACACTCTTTGTATTGTATTTGTATCCACGGGTTACAACTGTCTATAAGACACACAGTATTTATTTCAACTAATTTCTCAAATCAATCCTCAGCCTCAGAACAACAAGGTGGCAAAGGGGGTAAAACATTTCAGGTATTTATCTATATATCACACATGAACAGTGGACCATTTTTATTCTCTTTGCCTTTTGCAAATCAGCTGCCTAAAAACTGCTCTCTTCTTCAAAACTCATTAAAATATCATGCACAGAAAAAGAAATATGTGGGGCTTGGAAGGAAAGTTAACATCTGGCCCATAACCCTTTCCCCTACTCTTGCTGAGAAATGACCTTCTTCAGTCATTTCTACCATGGATTTTTCCCTGACTGTGGAGATCTTATTAATATGAAAAAGATACTTTATTTTCTATTCATGCTTAGGCCTTTTTTTTTTTTTTAATTGGAGCTAACCAGACATGCACAGATGGAAGAATGGCATTGAGTGGCAAAAGCAACTTCCCATTTGTTAACATCCAGCAGCAATCACAGTACCTTTCTTTTTGGCTCTTTCAAAGATAACTCTGGAAACTTTAGGGTGGACCTTGTCTTTTGGTACAACACCATAAAAAGAAGCCTGTTGAAGCCATTATTGGGATGTGTGATAGAAGTTTAACTGCTTTAAAATGCCTAAGGCTAGCAAGATGTGGACGTGTGTAAAGGGTATGAATTGAGATTCTAAGAAAAATAAAAGTCTGGATCTATTTATTTCACAGAAGATGTATCCAGATGGATTCTGCAAAGCAATCGCCTGGCATGTAACTATACCTTGCTAGATGCAGTGGCCTTAGGAAGTCATGCGTAGAACTAGGGCAGGATTAATTTTCAGGATTTCTTTTTGAATCTTAGAGTCTGGTTTATATTATAGACACTGGCACCAATATAAAGATCTCTTCTGGAGAGGAAAAAAAGGATGGGCTAAGCCATCTTTACTAAAATTGTACTTTAAAAAGATGCAATCATAAAACCCTTAGTTTCTTGTTTATTTGGGCTATCTTACTGATCCTGAACCAGTTTTCACAACTGGAGTAGTGCCCATTTCCCACAGTCTCAACATGGTCACTGCACGTTAGAGTTCTCTGTCCCCGATGGGGGACGGAGAACTGATGCTGCAGCCTGAGCTAGGAATACTCATGTCAGGGTCAAAACTGATACGCATGTACTAATTTCAAAAACAGAGTTTCTTCTATGTACCTCAATCACATCTTTCCCTTTCACATTTAAAGCTCTATTCCTCAGAGGAAAATATGGTGTGTTGGGAGTACCTTCATAAGACAGCTTGATGATAATCACGAAGCTTCAAATAAAGCAAATAAAGACTTAGGCCTGTGCTCAGGTATCCTGTATATGTCAATATTTATAAAGACTTTTCACCCCAAATACAAATTTTCTCCTACTGGCCCCAAATTATACATTTGAATTCATGAAGCATCAATCATTTTTGGTCATGAAAAAGGGAGAATGTAAAAAGAATATGAAAAGAATAATAGATTTGTGCTTGGCACTCACTCTCACATAAAATTCTAAGGTTTTACTTTGAACTGTGTCTAGAGAGCTGAGATAAAGAGAGTGATGAGATCGTCACAGATATTGGAAAACTGTTTGACTCTGGTAACACTGAGTTACTTTACTAAGGAAGTTTCTGTGAAAGTCAAGGTTGAAGCAATAAGTGAAGGTTAAAGGGAACAAATCCATCTCTGAATAGATACCTTTGAAAAGATGCCCATGCCTTTGATAATTGTGGGAAAAATGCAACAGGGTTGCCCCTGTGGGACTTATGTGAATTAGCAAAAGGTGCACCCTTCTTTAAGGTGGACATAATCCCACTCTGAGGAACATGGCTGGGTGAGTGGATCACAGGCTGGATTTCAGTCTCCACTCAAGTTAATAACCTGTGCAACCCACTATGGCATCGCTATCATACAATCACAGACATGTCTTGCATTTTTTAGCGATCTCCTCTGATTCTTTAGTCATATGTGGCTGGAATTCAGTAGGGGTTTTAGGCTTCTAAGATACACAGTATTGAACTCTAAGGCAAAGCTGGCTCTGAAGATACTTCTGAAGGTAAAAGATGAAAAGAAGCAAACGATTTCCAGACAAAACTATCTTGCACACTATATTAAGAAAGCATACACATTGTAGCCTCTGGTGTGCTCAAAAAAAGCATTGCACCTTCCGAGGACTAAACACGATTATAAGTGTGCTTTAAGGCCAAGAAAAAGAATATCAATGAAAATCTTAAGAAAGAGAAAAAGCAATTCATAAACTGTACATGCTTCTGTTACTCTACCTGCAATAGTCTTATAGCAACTCAAGAGGCTCAGCAAAATGTTACTTATTTTCTTTAAATCTCTGCAAAGTCACATGACAAATGCAAAGAATACAACTGTATGTGAAAAATAATTCAAATATTGGAAGTTAAGTGGCTTTCTGAAGGTCATGGTGGACAATAACAACCAGCAAAAAGACTCTCGCCAAAGGAAATTTGTGAAGCCTTCTCAAAGAACAATTTCTTTTGTGACATTTTTCTAGAAGCAATCTTGTCACCACACCCTTTGCCCTGGGTTTATTAAAAAGCCATTTCAAAAATCATTTCTTTCTCTCCTTAAAAATAAAAAGAATTTAGCAAAGATGATTATATCTCCCAACTCTATAACTCTCCATATTTAGAAGGAGGCTAAGAGATGATAAAAAATTTTGCTGAATGTCACAGTCCTTAAGGTCAGGAATACACAATTGCAAAGCAAGATAACATGAAATGATCACTGCGAGAGAATTTTCATCCGTTTTAGCAAGTCAATTTCTTACAGACATGTAATTTGGGAGGACATATCATAGGACCAATGGATTTACACCATCAGTTTAAGAAATAAAACTCTTTCTGACATCAGACAAGCAACTAGAATCAACTTGCTCGAAAGTAATTACTACAATCCAACTCACTTGCTCAAAATCACTGCAGTGGCTCAATGTTTTTCAAATCAGATGAGAACTCCTAATTCTAAGATTGAAGTAGCTTTGCTGTCAGTTCTTTTAAATTACTTTCCTCCTCACACTATACCTGCCCTTTTTGCCCTATGGGTCCTCTCTCTTCTCTCTTACCTTGACTGTTGTTTTCACCATAGCTGTCTTATCCAGTTTTAATACCCAATCCTCCAAGCAATGCAAATAAAATAATGTATCTATTTAAACTGAGCAGCCGCTGTAGAAACTATTTCAGACAAGCTTCAGTTCCCAATAGTAACTCTAAAGTTCTCAAACATCTTGCACCCTCTTATATTTATAACCTAGACCCTCTTCTGGTCTAGGTTATGTAAGTGATATTAATGTAATTCATTAATGATCAGCAGATTATGTTTTTTTCCAATACTTTTAAGCCCATTTATTGTTTTTTGAAATCTAAATAGTCTTATAGAAAAATAGAGAACATAAATAAGGAAGTTAACTCTCTAACCAGAATCATCAACTAAAATCACTGACAAATGAAAACTGTAACTCAGAGAAAACAGACTACAAAGATGAGACTTAAAGATGCTCCAAAAAATGTGTGAATATGAAGTAGTGAGTCTAATATTTGAAAGTGATAGGGAGCTAGTTTCATTTCTAAGCTACACAGAGTATTTTAATTGCCACAGCTCTATGCACATCTATACATATAGATGTGCCCAGTTTATCACACAAAAATCTTAACAGAATATTGCTGTTTATTAATTCAATATTAAATGTTGTATGAGAAGGATGCATGACATGTAGATGATAATTCTACCTGAATGCATATTCTGAATGAAACACTGTGCTAAATTCTGTATATGAAGTATCATATACATTTCTTCATCTTCCCTTCGGCCACACCAATTTGGCTACGATGGCTTCCTGGCTTCTGCTTGAACCAGTGTTTGTGTATGCTGTATGCCTTGCCTGAAATTCTCTACATCTGGTTAGCCATTTGGATTGCTTCATCACACCTCAGGATCTCTATTTAAAAGTGGCCTTTTCTGACTGTCTAATGTTTAAAAAGTTATACATGAATAGCCATACCAGTTTTAATCATTATAAACCCAAACTGGATACAATAAAGACACCCATGAAAAAGTAAGGAAGTAGACAAATTGTGACATGATTCTAGAGTGGAATACTACTTAGCAGTAAAAAGGAATGAACTGCTCCTACACTTAATGATGTGGTATAAACCTCAAAAATATGACACGGAGAGAAAGCAGCCAGTTTCAAATGATTCTATTTATATACAAGTCTACAAAAGACAACCTAATCTATAGTGACAAAAAGTAGATTCCTGGTTGCATAGGATGGGCTGGGGGGCTAAGAGATGAGAAAGGAACACAAAAGAACTTTTTGGGGGGACAGAAATGTTCTATATCTTTCTTGACTGTGGTGATGGTTATAGATGTATACATTTGTACACTTAGAATGGTGCTTTTTAATATATGTAAATTTTCTCCGATAAAGAATGTATGTAGATTACCAGACACACTATTTATTTGTATACTCAGCTGTGCTGTTTTTTATTTTAAATAAATGCAAAACCTCATAAGAAAATGATTGTTAAATTTTCAAAGTCTCTGTAAGAAAATGTGTGTGTGTGTGTGGATTTTGATAAGGGTGTCCTGATTTAAATCCTTTGTGGGTATTTTTTCTTTTTACCTCCTCTTTTATTTTTTTAATTTATTGGGGTGAAAATTGTTAGTGAAATTACATAGATTTCAGGTGTACAATTCTGTATTACATCATCTATAAATCCCATTGTGTGTTCACCACCCAGAGTCAGTTCTCCTTCCATCCTTTGTGGGTATTTTATTTTGGAACTGGATTCAGAATCCAGTTTTCAGTGATTCAAAAAAATCCACTGCATTACTTTATAGTCACAATACACTTTTCGCCTGAGAACAGCATTGACTCTCATTGATCACTCTGTGTAATCACTGGGTTTAGGGCTTGATGATTTTGATATTTGCCTAAAATATCAATAGGAACCATAAAATATCAAGATTTACTACCATTAAGGAGACCAGACTCATATGCTGAAAGAAATTTTAAAATACTTGGGAAGTCCAGCATCATTAAAATTAGTGAAATCAAGTGTCATCAGGTGATCACACAAAAAGAGACATTAACTCTCTTTTACGTGTACAAGCTTTTGCATATTGTTAAAGAATCATATTTTATACTCACAGCTTTTGTATATCAATGACTAGACAGTCAATAAGATGTTGATAGCTACAGATATCTATCAGATATCTAGCAGTTCAGACATCTATCATTAGGTCCTATGTTGGGGCAATTAATTACAACTTTAAGACTTCGTAGGCTGAATTCAAGGTGACATTTAAATGTTACAACTAATTTGCAAAACAGAATTTAAGGATAGTTGTGTTTGAGATATGATTATAATCACTAATATGAGATTATGAGAGAAAAAAGTGTGAAGACATATTAGTGATAATTTTGTTACAAAACCCTTAATACATTTTCTCTAGTGCACTCAAGGTAATTTAATTAATTTCAACCCCCAAACACAGCATTCTAATTCCCAACATAGTTCCACAGCTTTATCCTCATTTCGGGGAGTAGAAGCTATGGTGTATGAAAACATACTTTTAAGATTCTTTTTATGTTTGGTATTTTCCATTTTCAAAGCACTTTTCATTCAACTCAGCTTTCTCATTGTGTTTGGTATTAGTTACCCACATTCTAAAAAAGAACCAAGATATAAAAACGTTAATTGGCTTCCTCAAAGGCCAAAGGAAATATCAACAACAGACTCTCTACTAGAATTTTAAGGTTCTTAAGACTGCGGCAAAACCACAAAACTACTCAAACATAATACTCTTCATTAGCTAATTACATCTGGTATACAGATAACAGTCATATAGTGCAAACACGTTTTAATTCTATTTTGAAGATGGATTTTAAGTGTGAAACCACACACAAGCTTATGTATAAACTTATGTACTTAAGGATAAAAGAAATACAACAAACAAAACAAAACACCCCAAAGTCTAACAAACCTAACACTATCATTCGAAGACCATCACGGAGAAAACATTTTTCATTTGTAGAAAATATTTCTAAACCTCACGTATTTGTAGGCATGAGTCAAACATGCTGATGGTACAAGTGGATATTTTGGATACAAGACACTAGATTAAGCAATGATCAAGCGTTTTGCTGTCAGGGGTTCTATATTACTGTTCCCATGTAGATATTTACATAAATCATCCACCAGACAAAAGAATAAAGGTAAAATATCTATATTATGTGTGATTCACATCTGTTTTGTAATTGAGCAAGAAGATAAGCTCATATATACAATGATGAATACATACAAAATGAAAGGTTTTAAGTTAATACAGATTTAATGACTATGAGTTCATAAAGCACAAGGGTGTAAAACATAAAATATTGAAGGAAAATCAGGTAGCATTTCCAGTGAGCAGATTTAGGTAGAATCAAATGCTTTCATTCCTCTTTTTCTTTACGTAATACAAGAGAAAAACTAAGTGCCTTATTTCTGCAAATAAGATCAGGACTGGAGTGAAACATCTAATTCTATCTCACCTCTGACACTGACTAGATGAATAATATTTCACTTTGACCTTTCTTCAAAGACATGATGGGCAGGTTACCAATTAAGGTGCATCACGTAGCTTTAACATAGCTACCAACATCACATCAGCATGCTAGGTAGCAGAGATGAAATATTATTTGTACTGTGAAATAATGAAGTAAAATACAGCTTTACCCTTTCAAACAGTAACACATCAGATATCACTTTATACCCTCAAAAAAATCCAAACAAACAAAAACCAACCAACCAACCAACCAACCAACCAACAAAAAAACCCAACCACATTTCAAAACCTTTAATTTCAGTTCAACACATGGCATGCTTTAACGATTTCAGCACTTCTAATTCTTTTAATAAATGTTACAAACTGAAAGCAAGGCAAGTAGGTATTAAAAATATATTGGAACATCTTAAAATTACCAGCCCTACCAGTGGAAATAAAATGATGGCAATTAAAAGTAATAAAGGTTATTAAAAGTTAAGACCTTGGAGGCTAAGAAGTCATGTTAGACTGTCAATTGTTTTCCCCATGGTGGGAAATCAGTTAGAAATTAAAAAAACAAAAAATGTAGTAGTTTAGTTGTGGTCAAAGAAAGAGTCAGTGGGGATGGGAAGATTTCAGCAACATGCTGGTAGAAAAAAAGAGACTTACATAGTCTGGGAGGGCAGTGAAATGGAAGGCGTGGTAACCTCGCTCACTTAGTTGTCATTTTTGATTTTCAATGACATTTTTTTCATTCTTTCGCCTAGTAAAGATGACAGAAGGTCCTAATTTATTATCTGATGTCTATTCCTGTTCCTAGATTTAAGAGAGTTTAACTGTATACAGTCATATAATCCAAACACAGACACTTTGAAAAAAAAAACAAACAACTAAAGCACCGATGTGGCATGCATTAAATTATAATTATAACTGTACCTGTTAAACCAGAGATAAGGACTTAGGGGAAAAAGTCAGCCCACACAGCCCAGGCACTTGGGGGAGACAGGGGTGGTGGATTGACAGGTACTTCTGATTAAAGCCGTAGAAAGAAGGGAGGCTATTACAACAAAGAGCTAAATTCTTCCTGAAATGATACCAGCCATGGATTCCAGAAGAATGCAGAATGAAAGTCCTCAGCATGGCTCTATGGTCCACATATCCAATATACACAAACAGAGCTGGTCAAAATGCACATTACACGCCACAATAGATAGTCTCTACGTTAGATGCCTTCTGTGGTTAGGCTGCATTTTACATGATGAGAAAACTATCAGCGACACTTAACATGACTTGGCAGATCATTTGGGCTTGACTGAAGGGGAAATAAAGGTGCAGTGTAAATGTCGTTTTCTGTATATCAATCATACCATGGCCAGATCAGATCAGGCAATGCAATGGGGCCTCTGACATTTCCTTCCACTTTTTGGGTGCACTTCAACATGTGTTCGGTTGGCATGCAGAAGGTGCTCAGAAAATATTTGTGAGTAAATGAAGATACCACATAAATTAAATTCCACAAAGAAAACCACCCAGATGACAAAATCCCTTGATTCTACAGCTGATTTGTACATTTTAAGGAGCACGAGGGGATATTCAAAAAAAGAGAACAGAAAAAAACAAAGAAGACTTTTCATAAGAAGAAACGAAAGAGATCAAGAGAGAAAGAAATAATACTGGAAAAAAAAAAAAACAAAAACCCTCAAAAAACACACCAAACAACTTAATGCCAAAGTCATCTCCTGGCATTGCAGATGTTGGTCAGTAGCAAAATATTGGAATTTGCATTTTAGTTCTCTAGTGGCGACTATCACTTCTGTTCATTTGGTCTCATACAAATACTTCCTTATTCTCATACGTCATCTCAATTAGATTCTTTGATAGGTGGGTGATAGTTACTCCATTTATTTTTAAAGAAATTATCTCTGGAGGAAGTTTTAAAGTCAAAAGGTGTCTGAAATTTAGCTAGGATTATTCACAACATGAACGATGTTTAGTCAGTTTCCATGGGTATGTGTTCATTGGTCTATGTTTATTTTGGAAAACAAATCTTCAAATGACATCTTAACTATAACAGATGATTATTATCATTTAAGAAGCAGCAGGATAGAATGATCTTAGTTCAATTAAAATTGTTAAAAATTAAGGTACCGTTAGCACAAAACTGTTGATGAGTGGCTTTCATCTCCGGGCTCCCTTCACTGTGAACTCATCTCACTACAGGATCACTTACAGAGTGCTACTATAACAAAAGCACAGAGAAAGCAGAAGGAAGTTCTCTGCACCCAGCTCATCATATGCAACTCCAGGTAATCCCGTGCTTCGAGAAAGATGTGGCTGAATCTGCAGAGACACACTCCTCACTTTTTCAAGGCCAACCTCCTACCCTGAATGGGAACCTGTCCATGCTTGTCAACAGGAAGCCAGTAGCTGCTTCTGGAGGGAATCTCTTCCACTTCCCAGGTCCATAATCCATGTGGGTAAGAGTGGAGCAAGTCTACCTTGAGGAGAGACCCACATCAGTCTAGAGCAGGGGTGTTCAAACTTTTTTCAACAGTTTTCACCAAGGGCCAAATGCGGTAAAATATACAAACAGCCGGGCCACTCACTCAAGGTGAAGTATGTATTGCCTCATCTGGTTTATTTAAGTAAACTAAATATATTTTTCGAATTTGCTGCGCCAATTAACAATGGATTGCGAGCTGCAGTTGGCCCGCGGGCCGCAGTTTGGACATCCCGGGACTAGATCATCTGGCTGTGTTCTCTGACTACGATGTACTGAATATGGGTATGTCTGAAGAAATGTTAAGAACTTTGTGTGAAATGGACTTGGCAGGATTTGGTGAGAGATTGTTCTTTAGGATGTTAGTTAGCTTCTTTGAAGTTAAGGTTCTTAAGTCAATGGATGGCGAGACCCCAAACCTGATTTGTTGCTATTCTGAGCTGCTTCTGCTTTACCTGATGAGAAGGAAATCCTGATGATGATACTGACATTCCCATTACAGAAGAGTACGTACCAAGCAATTTGGGAAATTATTTTCTTTTTTTTTTTTTTAAATAAAACACTCTTCAAACAAGTTAAATTGCTCAACATTAGGACGCAAAAACAAGCCCAGGGAAGCACAAGTGTTTTCAAATCCATTTCATGCATTCATCCCACTCAGCATTAGAACCATGTTGCATGGGAAGAGGGTGAGCACCCGTGGCCACATGCTTCTGTTTGCAGGCAACTTCTGTTTTCTTCTGTCTAAGGAGAAATGTTTGGCCATGCGTTCCTGCTAAGGAAGGCCTGCAAAAGCCAGTTGCCCTAATTTAAAATACGGGCTCTTGCTGAGCAATCATTGCATGAACCTCTTCCAAGAATTCACTATTTTTTGTTCGTTCAGTTCTTATTTCATAAAAAGCCCATCTTTCTCCAGTCCCAGTGACCTGCATTCTCTCCTTCCCCAAAGCACGCTGCTTCTACTGCTAGCCTTCGCCTTAATCACTTTTATTTGTAGGACACTGGGGAGGGAATGGTAATGCTTAGAGTAGGAAAGAAATTTTCATTTTTTAAAAAATTCTTCTTATTATGATCATGTTTAGATAAAATATGGGGCTTGCCATCAACAAAATTACAAAACAATTCCTCTGGGAGTCCAAACTGTTCAGGGTAATTCATCTATGAAAAAGGGAACTTTAATTGTTACTCTTGGCAGCAATCTAAGAGAAGAGTGAAATATTATACTAAATATTGCCACGTGCAATAGTAAAATGCTCTTTCCTCCTTGCCAGAAGCAGTGTGCAGCCCCCTTCAGAATCAGGTTTGGATCTGGCGACTTAGTCTAAATCCTCTGTTTCCCTCTCTCCAAAACCAACAGAGGTTTTCAGAAGAGCTGTGTTTTTTATTAGAACCATTTGCTCTTTCTAAGTTGCCAAAAAGGAGTAAGTAAAACTAAGACTTTTATTTGGTCTAAAGTTGATTCCTCAGCTTCATGGAGGTCAATGTACTTAGTCTGTGAACCTTCTGCTACGAAGTTCATTGCAGCGTTGAACCAGCTAAGGTTATGTTTTGGTCCCTTTTTTCCCCCAAGCCCCACCCTCCAGCCTCATGGATTTATATAGTGGGAGTTGGGAGCACGTGGAAGCTAATCAAACTGAAACATACATACAGCAAATTACATCCTGGATTTTCTAGAACAACTGAAATTTCAAATATATTTTTCGTGCCACACGTAACAATTACTGTTTTAGGACCTAGTGTCTTGATTCGGGCTTCAGAAAATGTGATCTCGACAAGTATTTACAACTCTTCAGATTAAAAGTTTATTGAACACTGCTGTGTCAGATAGTTTATGAGCATGGAAATGAATTTGATAATACTCAAAAGCAGAGGGATATTCTTGTTCTAAAAATGGGGGAAGTCTTTTGGTAAAGATGTTAATCAAAAACTATTTTATATGGTGTTGGTTACCTGGTATATTATAGGTTTTTGCTAAGCATGAGACTATAATAAGCTTTTTGCAAATAATTTTTTAAATTACATTTTATATTCCCAGCATGAATATCTGCACACATTGAGTATTATTCACTAAAGATATATTAAAATCGTACGTAAGCTATCATATTTAGATAATATAATTCAACATCTAAAATGTTTAAGTTGAGGCCCAGAAAAATTAAATGATTTGCCCAGGATTATTCATCATATAACCAATGATCTGAAGACCAGAACCTCAATTTTCAAGTAGATATTCTCTATTCTATGAGATGTCATTTTTCATTCATAGGAATATGTAATGATACTAAGATTATTTGGAAGTAAATTTAAGTCTGCAGATAAGACAGAAGGGAATTTTTGTTGTAACTTAAATTAATGGATAAAAATTTAGATCATCTGAAACCTGAGTAAATATACTAAACTTTAGGACATCTGTTTTATATAATTATTTTCTTTTATTATAACATATATTATGAATGACAACAAACAAAATGGCTACAGTTAGACAGTTTGCGGAAACGATAATCTCTATCAATCATGGGAAAAATAGTCAGCACTTAAATATTATGCACAATTTTAAAGACTGCACATTATAAAGCTTCATAAGAACTTTTAATTTATATAATGTCTTAAAAGTATGCCTGTTTTTCTGTTTGTGGAAGTTAAAAAAAAAACAAACCAAAATGTATAGAAAGCATGGCCTGGAAACTAACAGTGATACACTCAAGTAAACAATAAACAGGTATTATGCAAGTAAAGGTAATCACTATAGAAGATGAGAAAATTTTAAATACATTGTTACAAATAGCACTCAGATAATCAATGGCAGCAAATAAAATAATTAGGAGCCCCATAGGTCGACTATAGTTGGAAGTCGGTTGTCTTTTAAGAAATTGACATGCTGTGGGAAGCCAAGGAAATCTGCCTTATATGTATTGCTTTAATTAAAAAAAAAAAAAAGAATCTGCCTTTTATTTACTAAAAGATCAAGTTCTTTGTGTGACAGCACAAAATTTAAAGTTTCTTTTGAGAGGTTCTATTTCCTGCTCTCCATTTAAAATGGGGGGGAAAAAATAAAAATATTTTGCCTGTGACAGAATATGAAAGAAGTTCTCACCCTTAAAACCAGCAGCATTGGTTTTCCAGTCATTAGCGTTCAAATGTCCTGCACGGGAAGTCCTGACAATAACATGCTGCACGTCTCTCCAGGTCAGAAACGGACTGGGGAAAGACAAGGTAAGAATCATTGTACCAAAAAAAAAAAAAAGATGGGGGAAGCAGAGAGTCACAAGCAAATTAAAAAAGCGAAAGCAAAATGGCAAAGTACTAAAAACAAAGGGTCAGCGATTTGGGTTTGAGATAAACAAATGCCAAATGCCGCTCTTGTTCTCAACATGGAGAAGTGACATTAGTCTGAGGGAGGCAGAAAATGTAACCTTAACTTTAAGAAATAATATGATATTTGTCAGTGTAATTTAGGCTTTAAAAGGGTGAGGGTTTCCAGTTTCCTCAACAAAATGGCTCCCAATTTGGGCCCTTTGTGTAAGAGTTTGCATCATCCTCAGAAAATTACAATAAGCTAAAGTCAAACCTGAAGTCCTCTGGAACATCCCTTGTTCAGCTGTATAGACAGGCAATTGATTTGTAATTTAACAAAGAACTTAGTAACGTTTAACATTCTACGTGTGTGTGGAGTGTATGGAAAAAGTCTCAACTCAAACTGAATCCCCATTTTCAGTTTCATAAAAGAAGAGAATATTGTACAGGGCCCAAAGCTGGGCTCCAAGGCAAACACAGCTATGGGAGTATTCTTGATTTGCAATAAATAGTTATTTATTGGGAATCTATTTCTTGTGGTTGTTAGCTCTGAAGAGCACAAACAAACTATTGGACAGGCGATACTTTCACCGGAGAACTGCAATGTTAATCAAAACACAGAAAACAAATCCAAATACATATACACAGACTTTTGTTCTTTTTCAAAGTATATGCATATACCGGAAGGCATTTGAATCAGTGCATGCATGAAATTCTGATAGGATACTTATTGAATTTAGTTTTGAATGTGAGGTGTGACAATCTTTTTCTTGAAGAAATGGCAATTACCACACAGCTTGTGTAGTGATTTTTCTTTTCTTGTTTGCCACATTAATTTTAGAAGGGTATTTGCAAAGGATGGGTCAAAATTTGGGGGAGGGGAGACAATGACTCACTACCTTCCTTGAAGTGTGATGGGCCATGTGGTCATCTCTATGTCCTGACATATGCTCATGGATCAACAGTGGCATCTTCTAGGCGGAGGGAGAACCTGGTACCTATCTTAATTGAAGCTAATTTTCAATGATGGAGTTGCACATTACTTCACTTTATACTACATTTCCCCCATCGCAATCACCATATACATGTTTTTATGGATGGTCATCTAATGAGAAGGGGCCCAGTGATCAGATTCCAGCACTTTCATTTTCTACCTATGTGAAATTGAGTTCTCAAAAATCAGTTTCCCCACTTAAATTACGGATACTAATATCTACTTTACGTCATTGTATTGAATGAATCAAAGTACTACTAAGTACTTAACCTAGTGCCTTGCACATACTAAGCCACGAAGAAGTGGTAGATAGTAAAAAATTATGAGCAAAGTTTTGCAAAATTACAAGCTGTAGATCCTACTTGGTGGTTGAAAATGGAGACAGTTATAGTACTAGAGAGTTCTGATACTTATTTGTTATGACCTCAAATTAAAAACGAAAGGGGAGCTATTACTCTCATTTTCAGAGGGGGCAAGACTGGATCTTGACTATTTTGTAAGGTTTCATTAACAAAAGAACTTAACACTGAGGAAATTAAAACCCATCCACGTAAATTTTTTAAATATAAGAACAATGAAAACATAATCATTTTTGTTTTGTTTTGATACAACCTTCATTAGAAACCAATATAGAACCTAATAAGGCACGAAATTTTCATGAAAGAGATAGATCCCAGGAGGCAGGAAAGTTTTGCTTCTAAAACAAATAGCATGATGTGGCCCTTTGCTGCCTGATACTGAATCCACATAACAATTCAGTAGACTCAATGCACTACTGTGAGGAAAATCAGGCAATGAGCCAAGGGGTAATTCTGAATGTTAGTCGCAACATAAGATGTTCTAGCTCTGCCTGACATGTGATGCTAATCTCCTTTCTCTTTCCCAGTGTAGTTATTGAATGAGGGACAAAAGCAACAGCAAAAACAACAACAATAACAACAGCAGCTCAGTCTGGAAAGACATCCAGCCACTTACTTATGGTAAAGCAGAAGCCTGGAAAAATGTTTGTTTTTTTCATGAGCAAATGGCAAGATACCTAAAAGTATACTGGGATTTGATCAATATCTCTAAACCAACCTAGTGACTTAAAAATAACATGTAACACACAGTTAAAACTTCCATATTTTAAATCTTACCCTTTGGGGAAAAGAAAAAAAAAGAAAAAAGAAGAGAAACAAGTTTTCCATGTTACCTATCATGTGGGGGCAAGATTCCTTCAGAAATATCAAGGGCAAGGTTTTGACTATTGGGAACCTTAGCACGAAAATATAATAATAGTAACAGAACAGGGAACATTTATTTTTTACCTTCAGCAGTTGTATTCAGGTAGATTTGGGAAGCCTCCTGCATTCAACTCAGCCTGAAAAAATAAGTTAGCTGCTCTCATGCTGAGTTACAAAAACTAGTTCTTCTTGGAGTGCTTGTAATTAGAAGGAAGAAATTAGCTTCAGGAAATTAGAATTACACATGGAAAGGAGGCATTCGGATAATTTTACTCTGACGTTTGATAATGTACAAGTTCAGAAATAATTTAATTTCAAAATCCTGATTTTCACCAAAATAAAATGGGAATATAGGAAACCAGTGGTTTCCTATATTGAACCAGTGGTTTTTCTACCTGTAGGAGGATAACAAATGAGATCAGGAAACAGCCATAGGTGAATTTGCTAGTATCCTGAGAGAACTTTTATTGGTGAGGAAGTCTCATTCACATTTTATGATCTGTTGGTATTTATCCTGACAAAGATGATTAAATGTGAAGAAGGCAAACTATTAGACATCTGGTAAACCATGTACAGCGTGAAAGCAGAGGAAGGAAGACTGAATGCCCTGTGCTAGCGCTCTGCAGTTCACAATGGTAGTTTAGGACTCCCTAAAACCTAACCCCTTCTGACAAATACCCCGGACCGACACTTCACTGGCCCCTGAAAACCAAGACCCCTCTCATCTCTAAGAACAGGAAGACTGAGGATCAACAGCTTTGGGGGCAAGCAATAATCAAGAGGCTGAAAATCTAACCAACCTGGAGAAAAAGAGTAGTTTTGCTCAACCCTGAGCCTGGTGACCATTGCCCCAAATACACCACATGCAGTTATGCCACACATCTCTCAGGTTTCTTCTTGGAATTATTGACAAATACCCTTAAATAACAATATACACGAAAACGGTAGCATCTATAAATGCCTGCAAGATGTGGCTAGCTATGTATGACTTTTTAAGCAATAAAATATACGTGATCCTCTGGTGAGTCCTGTATATGTAACCTTTTCCTGTTACGAAGTTTTGCATCCTTTAATGGCCTTGTAATAATAACCAACATTTAGTAAGCACTTGGCCAGGGTCAGGCACTGCATGTTGTATAAACATGATTATTGTGTAATCTGAAAAATTGTATGGCATAGATAATATTTTTACTACCATTTCATAGATAACATAATTGAGGTGTTGAGTTACACACAGTAACTCAAGTACATACAGGTAGTTAGTGGTAGAGCTACAATTCAAACGGCTGCACTTGGCTGCAGAATGTGTGCTATCAATCACTAATTAACACCAATTCCAGATAGACCCACAAAGGTAAAAATAGATATACACACAGTGTTTTGATAGGTGATTCTTTGACAAGTGGATCAGGAAGTCAGGTGTGTCATATCATGTCCTCACGGTGACACAATTTTTGTACCCTCACTGTCTCTCTCAACACAGCTGGCTGATATTTATTTACCACAGCACAGGAGATTCTTGAGTCTTAATTTCATTTTAAGATTCCAGAAGCCTAACATGGGCACACTCTATCAAAGATAAACAGAAAGATATAAAACTAGGAAAATTATATTATGTTTATAATATAATATTTCATAGTTATGTAATGTCATAACATTATTCAATTTTTTTCTTAACACTATTTTTATGAACTTGTCACATTGCCTGACATGCTCACACTTTGATGGGGTTTACAGCCTGGTTAGGTAACTCTTCTCCAGTCAGGGAATCCCAGCTGAACCTCATCCCAAACATTTCTAGTTTCCAGCTGCAAAAACAGGATAATTAATGACACTATCACTACCTGGTGTTGGTATTACATTTTTGTCCTCAGCAGTGCACAGTATTTCATGGGCCCAACAGTAGGTTTAGAAGAAGTAGGACATATCCCAAGAGAAAAATTTTATGTAGTGCTTCTTGTTGGGCCTTTAAGTGCAACTTCTTGTGCTTAAATTTTAAAACAATTCTCTCCCCAAGAGTTTTCCCAGATAATTCTGCACATGTGTTTGAAATAAATCTGTATTTCATGGTCCTTAAAAATAAGGACTAATTTTGAATCTTGAGTGACTCACTCACCTGCATTTATTAAATGAAAAAAGAACTAACCTTCTCCCCAACCCTCAGATAGATTTATCATATAACCATTTAAGGGGAAACTGAGAAACAGGACAACACATACACATCTTAGTACAGAAAGAGAATTTATAAACAACAGGAGCAACAGGAAATCCCAATAATGAAAACTGTTTCCTAAACTGGGCAATGTTCTTTAAATATAAGAGTGACTCCATCTAACGTGGTGTTGAGCAATTATGTGGACCAAACCCACCAGGAAATTGCATGATGAACGAGGAATCAGCCAAATAATCCAACTTTAAATATTAAACAAAAAATCGACAACAAAACCAGTTTCCTTTTATGAGGTGTGATAAAAAAAATATGGTGAATGTTTAAATTAAAAAAATTTATTACAGTAAAAGATATATTGCCATTAATCCCTCTCAATATACACCCCCCTCACTTCGAACACACTTATCCGATTGTTCTTGCCACTTTCTGAAGCAGTTCTGGAAGTCCTGTTTTTGAGTGTCTTTAGTTGTGCTGTCGTGGCTGCCTCAATGTCCTGAATCGATTCAAAACGTTTACGTTTCATGGTCATTTTGACTTTGGGGAAGAGCCAGAAGTCTCAGGGTGCCAGATCCGATGAATAAGGTGGATGAGGACACATTGTAATGTTTTTGACAGAAATTGCTCTATACCAGAAGTGATGTGTGATATGAAGCCTTTCCACTGTGTGATCACAAAATACGGTGAATGCTGCTGCCGAGTGCCATCCGACAGAAAGGCAGGGATCTTCAACATGGGGAGTGGTGCCTGGAACCTTAGTAAGTGTGTGACAAGTTTCGATTTGTTTGGTGTAGTCAGTCGGGTGTGAGCTAGGTTGAGAGAAGGTGTGTTTTAAAGTGCGCCATAAATCATCCTCCATCATGACAACACTCCGTGTCACACATCACTTTTGGTATAAGGCAATTTCTGCCAAATATAAACATTATGGTGTGTCCTTATTCACTGGATCTGGCACTGTGCGACTTCTGCCTCTTCCCCAAAGTTAAAATGATTCAGGACATCAAGGAAGCCACGACAGCAGAACTAAAGACACTCATGAAAAAGGACTTCCAGAACTGCTTCAGAAAGCGGCAAGAACGATGGGATAAGTGTGTTCAAAGAAATAACAGCAGCGTGTCTTTTACTGTAAGACACATTGATGGGGATTAAGAGCAATGTGTCTTTTACTGTAATAATTTTTTTTATTTAAACATTCACCATATTGCTTGATCACACCTCATATGTTTCTTAAGAACTGTAAGAAATGAGAACAATAAAACAGAATGAGAACAAGCAGCCAGAAAATTATTATCATTGTACAAATGTTAAATAAGTCAATGTTTATGGGAAAAGAACTGATTATGAGCTGGAACAACAAAGATGAGGCAGAAAGTGTTTAAAGCCTGCTGAGATTGGTAAAAACATTATTCTGACTGCAGCCAGTGCATGCCAATGATGATTCAGGAATAAAATACCAACCATCCAACAAAGGAAACCAATCTTCTTTTTGGCAGTTAATGAAGCCCCCAAAAGGACTGTCAGATTGTCAGCCCCACTGCGAGCAAGAGTATATTGCTAATGGGAGTGTGTTCGTTTAGTTTTGTGTTCTATATTAATTCCAAAGTTCCAGGCCTAAAATTCAAAAGTTCCAGAAAACAGAGTTAATACCTCCAGATTTAGAAATGTGACTTGTATTGGTATCACCTGGATACCTACTTAGGATCCATCCACACCTGAACCAAAGCAAAGAAGATAAAATAAAAGAGAAAAATTGGTTCAGGACCACGCACATCAGATTTTTATTACACTCCCTTGGGAAAACAATCACTGATACCCTGAATTTAACATAAACCAAAGGTACAGAAATTTGATCTCTTAAACAGACTTAAGAGAAGATAGCCCCTAATTTGCAAAGAAAAATTCTGTCATTTAAATTGAAGTGTCTTCTTTCCTTTATAAACCCTGGCTTCTCTGCAGGGTTTGTCATTACACCTAAAAGACATCAATTAAGTTTTAACAGCCTTATAAACAAGTAATATTTTTTTTG